>NC_136674.1:10237671-10967517 GCF_903797595.1 Erithacus rubecula
AACCTTAGTGGGAACAATTTACTTCCTTTGGAAAAAAGATATTTGACTTGTTTTAAGAGATTGCCAGGAAAATTACTTTGAGACTATTAAAGAAAGGAGACATAGGAATAGTTTAGTTATTGGTGGCAGTGTGAATCCTCAAATATTACAGTTAAAATATTACACTTGTACATCCTCT
Source organism: Erithacus rubecula (assembly GCF_903797595.1). NCBI lineage: Eukaryota > Metazoa > Chordata > Aves > Passeriformes > Muscicapidae > Erithacus > Erithacus rubecula. The sequence continues at coordinate 10,237,850 of NC_136674.1, forward strand.
CAGTGTTCTTATCAACACACTTCTGCAGAGATGCTTACACTAATTCCTCCTCCATGGAAAAGGTATTAATTAAATTAGTAATTAAAACCTGAAGTTCTGGGAGTTGTCAGAAACGTGGATGTCACAATTTGAAGCTTATGTCCACAGATGTGTTTGCTGAGGGTGACTGTGCTCTAAAGGAAAATGCTGAGTAATGAGGTGAACATGGAAGTAACTGGGAAAAACCCCGCAAACTGATGAAGTTGATGTAGAAGTCCAAATATTTCATCTCAAATTGCAAAATAAATGTTGTAGCAGCCTGCTGATATCTATACTGGAGTACATGAGAAAAACCAGCAACAGAACATCTGAGGTCAAACAATCCTCTAATCTAGTAACGAAAAGAGAAAACTTTATGTCCACAGATGAGTGAGACATAAGAGGACACCAGGAGTCCTCTGCATACATTTTAGAGCCAAAGTTGGTGCCACCTTCAGCCTTGCAGGAAGATCTTTTCCTCCCAGCCATGAATCCAGGAGCTGGTGGTAGAGTTGGGAGAGCTGTTGCTCACTTCAAAGGGGAGTGTGTAGATTACAGATAATGGTGTTAGTTAATAATTCAGCTCATAACACCCATCGGTTTGAAACATTTAAGGAAGGAATGAAGTGTCTTTGTCAGTAAAGAGAAAGAACAAGGACTGCAGTTCTTTGCCTCAGATGTCTCTGCTGAGAGATTAAAGCTCTCCCAGGTGCCATTCCCAGGTCTGCTGTGGGGACTTAAAGGAAGGGTGTGTGTTCACTTTCTTGACCAGACATTGGAAATATCCCCATATTGCCTTGAATTAGAGTCATGTAAAAGATTAAAAAAAAAAACAAAACAGCTTCTTGTTTGTGCTCTCTGTCACAGCTCGAGTTTTCTGTAGGATCTTGGCACCAGCCTTGGCAACACTGAAGCAGTGGATTGGGCAAGGTGTGCGTGTCACAAATGGGACATTCCTGCAGGTCCCTTTAATTAATGGTGGGCAGCTGGTATCCATGGAAGGGAAGGCAAAGATCTTGGAGCATGGGAGCACTTTGGTGATAATTTGTTTTGTTGTTGTTTCATATTTAAAGTTTGAAGAACTAGAAAGATTCCTGTTCTTTCAACTATAGGACTCAAATTCCCAAGCTGGAGCTGTATTTTTCAGTCCCCGATAGGAGCACACCCACCATGTGTGTGCCAGGGGACACATACAAGGCCCCAGATTTGCTCAGCATTCCCACTTCTTCCTAGATCTCCATCTGCTGGCAGATGTGCCTTTCAAGTGGAGGTGCTTTGGAAAGGAAGGAACAAGAGAGAGCATGTGGAAATGTGCAGCAGCTGCCAGCTGGGCTCCCTATGTATATAGTTATATTTATATGTGTGCACAGCTATATTTATGTATGTGTATATAGCTATAGTTATATATGTCTATAGTTATAGGATAGTTACATTTTTATAGTTATATGTGTATAGTTATGTATAGTTATACATGTAATAGTTAGATTTACCTATATAGCTGTATGTATAGTTATAGGTACATTGATATTTCATAGGTGTACTAAAAAGTATATGGATATTTAAATAGATAACTGGGCAGTTTATACTGAATCTGCAGTAAGTTTTTAAGCAGAAATGGGTGTTGATTCGCATTTTCTGTGTTTTAAATTGCAGATGATGGAGTGTTGTAGTTGAAAACATGCTTCGTGTTTCAATAGTTGTGGCTGTCACAACAAATAACTCTCAGCACAGCGACAAGTTTACAAAAGAGAGGAGCGACTCCTCGTTTGCATCATTTTTTCATTTCCGTGAGTGACTCCAGGGGTGTCACAACGCCGCTCGCTGACCAGTTTCGCTTTCCTGGGGCCCCTTTTCCAGGAGCAGCGGGCGCGACCCCCGGCCCGCGGTGGTCCCGGTGGGTTCCCCGCGCCCTCCCGCATCCCCGCTCCGGCCCGAGCCCGCGGCTCCGGCCCGCAGGATCCTCCAGCTCCCCGCGGAGCCCGAGCGGCGGAATTCCACACCTCTGACATCAGCCCGACCTGGAACCTCCCCGAGCCCGAGCCCGAGCCGGAGCGCGGGGGCAATGGGCAGCGCCCCGCGGGGCGGCGCGGCCGGCCCGGAGCCGCGGCGGGCCGGGCCCGCCCGGGTGTCCCCCGCCCCCGCGGGCCCGGGCGCTGCAGGCGGGCGGCGGGGCGGGAGGGGGAGCCCGCGGCCCGGCCGGGGGCGGCGGCTCGGCTGCTCCACCCGCCCGTGTCCGCAGGTACGAGCGCCCGGCCGGCCCGGGGCTCGGCCGCCCGCCTGCCGGGACCTTCCGCCGCCACCGGAGCCGCGCTCCGGCCCCCGCCCCGCCGCCCGCGCCCCCGGCAGCGGCTCCGCCGCCGGGTCGCTGCCCATGTCCCAGCTCTGCTCGCCGTCCGCGCTCGCTGCCGGCACGGCCGGTGCCCGCCTCCGCTGCGGGGACGCCGCGCTTTGGAAGCCTTCCCGGAGCGCGCGGGGGTGCTGGCGCAGGTCGGGCGATTACATGCGGACACTTCACTTTCAGCCATGCCTGCCCCGGGAGCTCTCTGTCTGCTGTAATTTTCTCCCTTTGATCTCCCCGGATCCTCTTTCGGGCTGTGGAGCTCCGCTTGCACCTACCTGCCTGCTGCGTGTGTGCGAGAGAGAGTTTTCCTCTTTTTTTTAAATACTTTTGTTTTGGTTATAAATTCCAATTCCTCTTTTTTTTTTTTTTTTTTTTTTTTTTTTTTTTTTTTTTTTTTTTAAAGACCGAACCCAAACATCATCAGAGCCACATGGTTTTGTTAAGCTACTGGAAATAACTTTTGCCTGGGATTTACTGCAGCATTCCCTCCCGGCCTGGCCCCTGCGGACTCCTGCAGGCTCACTGCCTAACAGGTTTGCAAAGATTTTTTTTCTTGTAAATCCCCTTTTCTCTCCAGAGCCGTGCGATCACTGTAACTTCAGTTTAATGGAAAAAAACTTTCTGTCTTAATTCTTTCAGTTATGAAGACTTCGATGCGTTTCATGTGACCTTTGGGCAGATCGTGGAGCTTTCTATTTTATTTTCTGGGGCCTTGAGTCGGGATCTTCTTAACGTGTGCTTGGAAGTGGTCATACCGGAACTCGGGCACGCACAGAAATAGTGCGAGAGAAACCAGATACGCCGTAACTTTCTGCCCGATACCTGTTGGGCTTCGTGTCTAAACTTTGGTAGTGTTTGGGGGCCTTTTTTTATTTCCTGGAAACTTCCAACCATGAAGAGGAGTTCCGTGTTTTATTAATTATCTTTTAGAGGTCTACCCAGAGTCAGACTGTGAGCATGTATTCCTAAGGGAAAAGTGAAGCTGATCTCCAAACTTCAATGAAGCACTTCTGGCATGAGGAAGATGGAAGGGATCAACTCCATTTGGAAGGGAACGGTACCGGAGCAAGCCTTCTTGTCATCATAAATTCAAGGAATACCGCCTGCCTAATTTCTGAGAAGGATACCAATCGGTGCAGATAACATTAAGGTTGTGCTTGTGCTGTGGGAAATGCTAGCAAGAAGGTGAGGTGTTTCTCGAGGGTATTTGGGATGGATGTTTTGAACCTCTGGATCTTCCTAACTCTTGGCCAGGAGACAGGAGGCCTCCACATCCGCGGGGAGACCTCCCCGTGCCTCATCTCCGTGGGACCCGAGGAGCTCCTAATGCTCCTGTGCACCCAAACTGACTTCTTGCTCGCAACCTGTTTTGCTGATCCTTCTGGATTTATCTGCCGGAGGAGAGACTCGCAATTTAGGAGGGTTTTTTGTTGGGTTTTTGTTTTTTGGGGTTTTTTTTTGTTGGTTTTTTTTTTTTTTTTTTTTTTAGTTTGTTTGTTTAAAATATGCCTCTGAGCTCCCGGCGGCCTCTGAGCACGTGGCACGGGGCGAGAAGAGCGGCGATGGCGAGAGCCGGCGTCGGCGGGGAGCCGCGCTGGCGGTGACCGAGCCCCGCTCTGCGGCCCCTGGCTCTGTCCGGAGCCGGCTCGGAGCCCCGGGAGCGGTGCCGCCGGCCGGGCCCGCCGCGCTGAGGACGCGTTCCCGAGCGGTATGAGCGGCCGGAGCCCGCTGCTGGTAGCATGAGTGCTGGCCCCCAGGTGCAGCTGGCTGTCCTCTGGCCTTGGCTGCTCATGGCGACCCTGCAGGCAGGACTGGGCCACACCGGGCTGGCGCTGGCGGCGGCCGTGGAGTCGGAGCGGGCGGCGGCGCAGAAAGCCATCATCAGGGTCATCCCGCTCAAAGTGGAGCCCATCATCCTGGAAGGGGAGTTCGCCAACGTTGCCGAGGTGACTCCGGCCGAAGGGAAACTGCTGCAGGTAAGTGCAGCGGTGCCTGGTCCCGCTCCAGCGGCCTCGCGACCCGCCCCAGCCGGTCCCCTTTCCCTCCTGGCTTCCTCGGGCTCCGTGTCCCGCCTCGGCTGTGTGCGTTCGTGCCGCGCTCCGTGCGCTGTCCCTGCGCGGGGACAGCATCGTGCGAAGGGCTCAGCCTTCCTTCAGGGCCGAGCTGTGGCTGCGCCTTGTTACTGCTGAGTTGTGGATGTGGTCGGCTGATTCCGTGGAGATTATTTTGTATCTTAATTGATGTTATAAAGCTGAGTGTGTCAAGTCACATGTCGGGATGTGAGGCATCTGACAGAAAACAGGATTAGTATTTTTTTCTCTGAAATTCATGAGGTTTTCCACGCTCTCCGCCGAGATCGGGGTTCTGTTTTAGCTCTAAAACCCACCCTGGCTGTGCCATTAGAATCTCTGGGCCTGCTTCTTGTTGCCTGTACCTGAAGGGTGAATGTTGCCCATACAGGAGCTCTAGTGGTATCACCACCAGGTGTTTTTATAGATTAATTAATGCTGTTCTCTGACCTTTATTAAGGGAAGAGTATTTCCACACCTATGCAGGTGGTGCAGGTGCTGCATAGCCAGAGCTGAGCCATTCACAGAACAGACCCATCTCCTGCACACACTGAGTTTGGAGCACGGTTTCCTGAGACCTGGTGTACATTCTCTCCGTTCTGTGGCTCATCTGCATGGCAATTGTGTGCTTTATTCCCAAGAACAACAACAAAGGACAAAATAGCCTACATTAATATTAAGTCTTAATTTTCTCCTGGATTTTTCCAGCACTTTCCAAATGGGTTGTGTTGAAATCCTAATTAAATTTGTAGTCTGGAAACTTAAAGTAATAAATTTTGTGTTGTTTTTTAAGAAGAGAAGGGACAGTGGAGCCAGCTTTAGAATATGGTCACCTGTCTGAAAGTGAACAATTTGTTGACATGAATAAAGCCTGCTTTTCCATGCCTTTTGAACTCCTCAGACTGAAATCTCTGCTATAAACTTATATTACCAGGCTAAAAAAAAATATCTGAGACAAATGCATTCAAGGTCCTCTTCTGTTGTGAGGCAATGTCCAGGAAAGTCAATATTTGTTCCTTACAAAAGCTACAGTGGTGTTGCAATCCGAGCACAAAGTATAGGGTAGGACCTTTTGGAAATGGGAGGATGATAAACCTCTCCTGAGGATATGTGGAAGTTTCTAACCAAATGCAGCAACACCAAGTGAGAATTTTGTGCTATCACAGCAGCACCAACCAGGTGTTTGAAATAAAAAGCTGTGAATAGTGTCCAATTTCATCCTTTAAAAGTCATCCTCCAAATGGAAAGGGCTGGGGAAGCTCTGATCCAGCCTGGTGAGTTTGGACACACAGACACTGCTCTGCCCTGGGTGTGTTTCAGGCCTTGACTCAGCCACTCTGTGTGCTCAGGTGAGCTCCTGCTCCACATCCCCTGGATCCAGAGCGGGAAGTCCTGCTTTCAGCTGGGACAGGGGGTCAGGCTGTGCCTTCTGCAGCAGGATGTTTGCCCAGTGCCAGGCACTGTGCTCTGGGAGGGCTTAGCCAAGTGTACCAGTGACCTCTCCTGCAGGTCTCACGCTGTGGTTTCTGACTTTGCTGCTTAATATTGAAACTTGGCCTGTTCAGTGATGTTTAGAATTATTTGGTTCCTGATCCTGCAGTGAGCTCTTACCTCTGGAAAGAGAAATGGAAAATGGGGACATGCATCTGCAGGTACAAAATAAGTAAGAATGAGTGGGATAATACTTTTCTGTTTGCTTTTAGGTAGTGGTAAATTAAAACACCTCAAAATCAGGCTTTATTGGGACATCTCATTTTGCACGTGGTTGTCAGCATCCCAATCTTGCAAAAACTTTAGGTCATGTGCTTAACTTTGATGTCACTGGAAACTCCTACTTAATAATAAACTTATGGCTGTGCATGCATATCTGTGCAATTGCTGCTTGAAATGCAGGTTTAGGGACATAACATGGTACATCTACAGTTATTCAGTAAGAAGAGGGGTTTTTTTACAGCATTTTTGCATAGGTCTTGGTTATGTCAGACTCTGTAAGGTGCAGTCAGGCCTGTCCAGGACAGCACAAACTGCAGAACTTAGCTTGGAAGAGAGGCATGGATGGCCCAGTCTTGTTTCCAAAGCAATGCTCTCTCTTCCTTCAGAGGTAGAACAGGATTGCCCAAGGATCAGTGGTGCAGGGTAAGCCTCGTAGTCAAGTGAGGTTCTCTTTTTTATGACTTGCAGTTCTCTTCATAGTGCTCTGGTCAATATATTTTTAGAAATACATTCTTAATTTAGTGCAGAAAATCCTGCAGGTTAATGATGGAGCCTCACCAAATGTATTTCTATCAGAATGGTTTCCTGGTTCATTTCTCCTTGCCCTATTTTCCAGGATCATCTGCAGAAATGGACTTTGATTGTGGTGTGTTACATCTCAGAAGCCAACTTTAGCAATTTCCTCTTTGCATACAATAAAAGAGCCCCAGTGTTGAGCACCCCCTCACAGCCTTTGCCCCTGTGAGCAGTTTTGTGGAGAATCTCTGTATTTCCCTTGTTGCCCAGTGGGTGAGCAGGAAGATGCCAGGGAGCCACCACCCCTGCCAGTGTAACCCCAGCATGTTCCTCTGGCACTCCAACGCTGCCTCTGCTCTGTGATGCAAAGGGACAGGAATTTCTCAAGCAGGCAGAGACACTTAAGCCTTTATAGGTCAAAAAACCAACACCTCAGATTTCTTGCAGAAATCGTCTCCAGGCTTGTGCAGTGCTCCAGCTTGTTCAGGGAGCACCTGCTATGAGCATTAACTCTTGCTGGATGCAGGAAGCACCTGGAGAACTCACTGGTAGTTTCCAAACTGGAAGTTTAATTGGGAAAGAATTGTTCCCTGTGAGGGTGGGCAGGGCTGGCACAGGGTGCCCAGAGCAGCTGTGGCTGCCCCTGGATCCCTGGCAGTGCCCAAGGCCAGGCTGGACAGGGCTGGGGAGCAGCTGGGACAGTGGGAGGTGTCCCTGCCATGGCAGGGGGTGAACTGAATGAATTTTAAAATCCCTTGCAACCCAGACCAGTCTGGGATTTTGTGATCTCTGTAGGAATCTGAACTGCCATTAAAAGTCCCATGGGACTCAAAATCTGGCCCTTTATTACAGATGGAGGAACCAAAGCTTTTAGACAAGTAGGTTGGAAGGACAATGGACAATCCATGAGCAGCTCAGGATTCAACATGCCCTCGGAAACTTGCAGTTCTTGTGGCTGTTTGCAGATTAACTCCCTTTCACAGGATTATTGTAGAGATTTTTCAGCTTCTTTGAGACTTCTGCTGCTCTATTGACTGACTTCTGAGGAATAGGTCTTGGTTTCCTTCTTTCCCTTGACTCAGTCTCCATTTGTACTGGAGTGAGTTGATTTTGGTTGCAGATAGATAGGAAAATGAGGAATGTCTTGGAAAGAAAGGAGAGAGTCACTGGAGCGAGTTGAAAGAAGATTTTTTTAATTTGAATTACAGCATGTGAAAATCTAATCGTGGAAGAAAAAGAAACCTTTTTATTTGAGTAATAGTTCATCACTTACAGTCTTGTTTTGGACAGTTGAAGAATGATTCAAGATTCAGGGGTGCATTATTAAAACTGAGCATTAATATCTCAGTTTAAATATTAATTAAAATATTAATATATTTAAGTATGTATAGCCCCCATCTTCTACAGAGAGGATGGGATAATTTTCTTTGTCTGAGCAAGAGTGGCAGGGATTGGTACACTCTCTAGTTCTAGGGCATTTGAGAATAAGTGTTAAAAGTTTGGGAAGAGTCCCTGTTAATGATATTTAAAAAGTGATGGATAACCTCACATTACTACAGGGAGGGGCAAAAGTGGATGAGCAGTCCAAATCCCTTCACATGCTGACACATAGAAAAATTCCAGTGCATGTGTGGGACAGTGGCACAGTCTCACTGAGCAGGCAGTGTGTGGAACTGTTTTTCCCAACATCCATTATTTCATTGCAAGTCTCACAATACTTTATTCCATTTCTGTACAAGGCTCAGTAGTTTTCATAATGAGGGTATTGTAAGAGAAAGTCAACTTCACTTACCCACGAAGTGCATTGTTTTAACTTATCACTGCAGGAAAACACCTTGAAGAAAATTTAAAAAAACTTAAAAAAGCCCACAGAAAAAGCTCCCTAAAGGCTCTGAACCCCCACACCAAGGATTATCCTCCTCTCCTCCCTGAAGAATAAATTGCATGAAAAAACATTCAAATTGATATATTTAGGATGGCTTGAGTGAGAATTGGAGAGGAGCCTGAATCACCTTTTCTGGTTTTTTGGTGGCATGTACCGTTCAGAAGAAGAAAATCAATCACAGATCCGTTAGAGGAGGAACCTGGTGTTCAGAACAGCAGTGATAATTATCACCTTGGATTTGCTGCAGTGACTGTGGGAGGACCTTGGGACATGGAGAGTGTTCCCAGTGTTGCAAGGCACATTGCAGTTGGAGTTGGAATCATCTCCTTGAGTTGTCGAAGAGATTTACACTCCTAACCCATACCAAAGTAAATACCTTAGTAGAATTCTATCCTCCCAGCTCCTGCATCAACAAAAGGATGTTGAGTGCATAATGTTGACAGAGATCAAAGAAGTGGGAAAGTCGAACCAGATGATAAATGGGGACTTAAATTACGTGTGAATGAGCTGGTCAGATAGCACAATACGAGGCAGGTTCAAAGGAGCATTTCTGTCTGTGGAACAGCTCGTACTCAAGTACACAGACTTGACTGAGCGTTAAGTAATGTGCAGGAACTGCCTCAGAAGCAGCAATAATGGAGCCACTTGGCCTGAGTGCAGTGCAGTGAAAATGGGTACCTGAATACCAAAAAGTGTGACTGACAGAAACCATTAATGGGAAATGGCATTGAAACTCTGAGACAATGGCTCCTACAGAGGGAAAAACCCCACACTTTTACATGGCACATAGATACTGCCCAGGAAAGGCTGAGACATTTGGCATTATTTAACCTGGAAAAAAGAAGTTCCAGGCTTACCTGATCATGGCCTTCCAGCACCTGAAGTAGCCAACAAGAAAGATGGAGAGAGACTATTTACAAGGGCCTGGAGTGACAGGACAAGATAGAATGGATTCAACCCAGAAGACAATAGGTTTAAATTAGATATTAGGAAAAAATTTCTTCCCTGTGAGGGTGCTGAGGCCCTGCCACAGGTTGTCCAGAGCTGCCCCTGGATCCCTGGAAGTGCCCAAGGCCAGGTTGGATGTGGGACAGTGGGAGGTGTCCCTGTGCATGGCAAGGGATGGAATGAGCTGAGCATCAAGGTCCCTCCCAACCTGAACCATCCTGTGATTCTGTGATTCTATGAAAATAGAAGCTGTCTTGAGTGACACACGAAACAGTGACTCAGAAAGGCTGTAGTCACCCAGCACAGGGACATTGCTAGTGTTGAAGAAGCCTCAAACAGATTTTCTTAGAAATTGGACATAGAGTATGAGTGCAGTGTTGGCCGTGTCCAGTGTAACCCACAGTGTGGATTAGTTTGGTATTGGTGAGGATTGAAGTGCAACTGGAAGGTGAGCCATTAAAATCCAGGATGCAGAGTAGGAGCCTCCATTAGAGGTGGCTTCTAGGAAGGTTCATCTCAGAGCTGTTTTCTGAACCCCAGCCCCCTCTTGAGCCTGTACAGAGGCTGAGCTGGAGCTTTCCATCATGATGTGTCTTCTTTCCTCACCCAGAAAACATGTGACTGGAAACTGTTCCTGTTTAAGGAGATTAAAGGACTTTAAACCTAACTCTCCCAGCTTCCCAGTGCACCATCTGGTGCTGGTTGTAGTTGCAGTTGCGTTATTTATGATGGTGGGTGCAGATCCATCTTGAACTGAAGATTTTCAGTAGTAAAAAGGTGACAGATTTGGAGGCTCCTGACTTGAACAGAGTAGAGATCTGTGGTCAGGAGACTGAACCCACAGGGCTGGGGTGAGTGACAGTCAATAGAGGATGTCTGGCCATGCACAAACCCTGGAATACATCCAGGGAACAAGTGGCATTTCCCAAAGATAAGCTGGCAAAGGAGTGAGATACAGGAGAAGGGAAACAGGCCCCTATGGTGCTTGCAGGCTGTAGCAAGGCTGAATTTATGGTAGAATGTTCTGAACCATTAGAGAATTTTTTTTTCTGTGCCTCTATCAAGTGAAAGCTTGGTGGGTATTTCCTGTGGATTGAGGGAGACTGTTTGAACTGTATGTGAATTCATTGTTTTTATATTAAAACTTTCAGAATTGTCAAAAATAATGTAAACTCAGTATGATCAAAGAGGGCTCTCTTTTATCAGGCTGGATTTTGGAAAAAATTGACATGAATTTTTATTAATATATCTCAATGGTTTTCTATGCAGTGAAACATGCCAAAAACATGTCTAAGAGCCTAAATGTTCACAACCCTTGCCTAAAAACTTCTGTGGACTTTGCCCAAAAGTCATAGTATGAAAAAAAAGCAAGTTTTATCCTAAAGTGAGAAAAGTATCAAGCAAATACAATGGGAAATATGCAGTGTAGTTGACTTTCAGGTCTTATCATCATCAGTATCACGACACTCTATGCTGCAGGGATTGCCAAGGGTCAAATAAGTGAAATTTTGGGTTATGAACAAGCAGGATTGTAAAATGAATCTCAGTACAAGGGAATATATCACACTTGAATAATACACATTCACATTTTATTACCCTTTTGGTCTTCCCTCCATTCAAGCTTGGCTGCAGCAGGGACAGGTGAAAAGGTAGACCGAAGTGTTGTGGATGGTCACGGTCTCCTCTGTCTTTGAGTTCTGTGATTTATTACTTAGTTTTAATACCTATTTCTTTTCCCCCCTTATTTCCTGGCTGCAAAGAACAGGAAACTCTGCAGAGCCTTTCATTTGCCCACAACACTTTCAGGCTGCATTAAGGAGTGGTAATCACATCTCATGCTTCGGAGCTTTGGGCGCAGCTTCCAGCGGCTCCGGCGGGGACTTGGCCAAGAGTTGTCTTGGGACCTTTTCATCTTGTTTTTAGGAGCATCAAGGATTGGCCTTACCTCACAACATGTAGGTCAGTGTTCAAAGGCAGTAGAGAGAAGATTGTTTTGGATGTGCTTAGATAGTATGGGTTACTCCTGTGGTGCCAGATTTCAGTGGAAGACTCTCTTCACCCCTGCAGCCACCCTGTTCAAATTATCTGAAATTTTGGAGGTGTGTCCTCTTCTTGTGCATGTTGAGATCTGAATCATCTGCCTAAATCAATGGATGTATTCTTACTTCCCCATCCCTGAAGGAGCTGGTTAAGGGCATTAGTGGCCCTTTGATCTCTCTTTTGTTCTCCATCTCAGTAATTTGGTCTCCAGTGATCAAATGCATTAATCTAATGCTTATTACTGTGCTCAGCATCAGGGTAGTGGCAGAGATGTACTGGATTGTCAAACACAGCAGTTCTGACTGGGGAGTTGAATAAATTCCTCTGGCCATAAACTCTGTGAAACAAATTAAAAGCTTTTGACTGGGTTTGGTTATGACATGTTACTTCTGAATGTAAGTAAAGCAGTTTGGGGATTAAATTTGCTTTGTTTTGGTAAAAGGTATGTGAATTCTAGTTCAAAATTACATGGAAGGATAGGTTTCAACTTCCTACTTCCAAAGCTTGTCAGCAGCTGTGTTTCCATGGGGTGGGTGTTGGGCAGCACTGTTGGTATAGAACTGTAGAGGGGTGTGTTCCACAGAAACTCAGGGAGAATGACCCTGGGATTGAGTTGATCCAGATGTAAAAAATGAGCAGCACTCCAGTCCTGTTAGAGATGTGTTCTCCTTAAAAAGGCCACCAAGCTGAGAAACAGCAATGCAGGCACAGTGAAGACACTGTCTAGAATGGGTATGGGGAAATGACCACGTGGCAGAGCAGAAGAGACAAGTTCTAGGGAGTGAGTGTAGAACACTGGTTCTTTTGTTAGTTGAGTTTTGTGCAAGATCCTGTACCAAAATGTTGCTTTTAGATTGTTTAAATATAGGGAACGCCTCTAAGGCTGTGAAAGTCAACTAAGAGAGTGAATTGTGATGATTGCTGTAGCTTTCACACAGCTTCCTGTGTGTCAGTTTGATTCAAAAATTAAATCTTGGCAGGTTGGTCTCTTTACACGACCATCCAGTGTAGAGATGCAGCTCCAAACCCAGCCCTTACTACTTTTTAGAGTAGTAAGAGAGATAGTGCTCCAGTCCTGAGTGCTGTTCCTTCCAAAATGATCTGAATAACTTTTTATTTACTAAGACAATTCTATGCCAAAGTAAGTGGAACCTCTCCAAGATGTTGAAGAGATGAGAGTTCCCCTTCTTCTGCCTGTGACACTGCACTGCTGCTGTTCCTTTGTTCCCTAAGGTTGGATGGTACTCCAGCCATGGTGTGGGTGCCCATTGTCCCTGAGTGTCAGTGCTGAAGACTTGTCTCCAAACATTTCCCTGGGGCCACCAAAATGCTACTGGCCTCCCCATAACCCTGTTTCACCTGGTCTCATTCACATAACATGCCTCAGGCTATATAGTCCCACTCAGCTATTTTTTTCCCTCATCTACTCCCCCAAATGTCTTTTTTAATCCTCTGTGATTTTCATCTTGCTTAGAATAGTGGTTGCTCTTGTTGCTTTTCTGAATGTGTTGTTCTTGTTCAGTAGCAGTTCACAGAAGGTTCAGGCTGTTGCCTGTCAGCATTTGCTTCCAACACTTTGCTCTCCTCAGAGAGATAATCTGGTCTTTCCATCACCTCCTTCAGAGGACCTCTGACCTCTCTTTAGTCACTCCAGGGGAACAAAAGCTGCTATTTGTGAATTTTGTACAACTTCTCCCTGAGAGAAGCACATCAGATTTGAGTGATGGACGAACCCCACATGCTTGTACAACACGCAGCCCTTATGTTAAGAAAGATCATCAAACAACTTGTGTTGGTTTTTGGTTGAGAAACCACCATTTCATCATTTCTGGCAGTTGCACCTGATTGTGGCCAGAGTTGGTGGCAGCTCTTTTCTTCATCCTTCTTCTCTGGCTGCCTCTTTTGTGGTTGCTTTCTCCACAGAATAAACTGGGAATGCCATGCTGGCCTTGGCCTTTTCCATGCCCTCATTCAAAATCCTGCTTCTGAAAAGTCACTCTGGACAGTGACAATCATGGACTTTATTCCTGCTGTGATGTGAAATGGCCAAAAATAATCCCCAGTTGTGTTTTAATTTAGAAAAGGGTGACATGAAATCAATAAGATCATTAAAAAGAATCTGAGAGGGCACCAAGAGTTACATCCATTGCATCAAAGTGTTTGAGGACACTGCAGTAAGAATTAAGATAAAATGTGTACCTCTTGAGAAATACTTGAAAAATGAAAAAAGCATATCAGGATGCCTAAATGTAAGAGTAAGAAAGTATATAAAAGCATCCTAGAAAATCAAGAAATTTAGTAAAATTAGAAAAAAGAGGAACAGCCTAAAAGATATGAAGACAGTGAAAAGAGAGAGAAATAACTTGAAAATGGTAATGCTAGATTCTCTTCAGTCACAAGCAGAAACTTCACCTGACAGTTGGGTAGGATCTATAAAAATTAAAAGTCTAAAGCTTTGCTTAGGGCAGCTAAACTCCCAGCAGAAAATGAATGCAATTCACCTTGTGCTTTCATCTATCTCAGCTTGAAATGTCTGGAGATGAGATGGTGATGGAGACAGACACAATTACTACTATCAGTTGCTGGGATCAGGTGGTATTCACCCAAGGACTGGGGAGGATGAAATCATTGAACTATTAACTTGTCTATGAACTCTTGTTTGAAATCCCTGGAAGGTGGCTGATGGGATTCCAGTTTTTCTCCGAGTTCCAATTCATCCACAAAAGCCCAGAGCACTGTCTTGTAAAATGATAAGTTGATAGAAATTAGAGTGTAATGAGTGGATGTGAAGGACTCAGCTGCAGCATCAGCTGGGCAGGTCTGGCTGAATTTCCCAAATGTAAAGATTCCTGTGAAACTAAGATATAAATTAGGAAGGAGGCCCCTGGATAAATAATTATTGGAAGGTAAGAATCAGGTGGAAGGAGAGACTGGCCAGACTTTGCCTTTGGAAGGAGCCCGTGGAAGGAGGCTGTGTGTGCTGTAGCTGTGCTCTCCCAGGTGTTGATGAGCAACATGGGAATGGGAATGCATTGCTAATGTTCTATAGCTTTCCAATACATTATCTAATTAGAAGTAATGAAGACAAGGTTCATGTATGAATCATTGCACAACCTTATGAGACCAAATACCTCAGGAGAACATGGAGAATCAGTAATTTCTTCACCTTCAGGTGATAGCTCTGATTTGCCATTGCCTCAACTATGTCTTGTGATTTTAACTGGTCCGTGCAAGTGTCAGCTTGATATGTGGTGGTTGCCATGAAGACAGAAGGAACATCAGCAATGAAAATGAGAGAATAAACCAGAGAATCTCCTTGAGCTCCAGTGAAAATCCCAGGTACATCCAGATGTTGAATCCCGTGTGCAGTTCTGTTCCCCACAGCTCTAAAAAAGCAGCAGCTGTATTGGAAGATGTTTGGAGAAAAAAAAAAAGGATAAAAGGAAGCATAAGAAGATGTGTTTTATCCAAAGAATAACAAACTGGACTAACTCTTTTCTGGCTGGAAAAGAAGCAGCCAAAGAAGACACAGAGAAGAAGGAAGCAGCCAAGAGATATAGAGAAGATCCAGAGAGTCATGAATAGGGATTGACTGTTACTTTCTCTCCGTGTGAAAATAATGGGGCATCACATGAGGCTACAAAGAGTCAGGTTCAAAGGGAGCTGCTCTTCACTAACTGTACAATTAACATGTCCAATCCCTTGCTGCAGGAGCTGCTGTAGATGCTGAAAGCTTACAGAGGTTCATAATGGAACCTCTGGAACTAATGAATGGGGAAGGCTCCATCAGTGGCTGTAAAATAACCAGGCCCAGCCTCAGGGAGGCTATAAAATGTTGGAGGCTTGGAGAATGCCTGGGGCAGAAGCCCTACAAGCTTGTCCTGTTCTTACTACTCCTTCAGAAATTCACTGCTGGCAACTGTCAAGGCAAAAATGCTGGGCTGGATGGACCTTTGTTCCAAATCAACCCCTGCATTGTCCTCTCCTGCAGAAACCTTCCAGCCCCAGCTGCACTGCCCTCAGTACCAGCCCTTCCAGCCCCCCTCTGCTCTGTTTGGGCAAGTCTGGGTGGAAAAATGCGTAAGGACCTCCTTCAGTCTCCATCACTACATGGAGCTCAGCTCTTTGTTCACACAGAAAGCACTGCAAGGTTCCTTGGATTCAAATATTGCAAATCTCACAGCATGGCTTTCAGCCGGCGCTGTTAATCAGCATTTGAAGCCCTTGGCACTTTGGCCTGTATATCATGGAATCTTGGAATGGCTTGGTTCAGAAGGAACCTTAAATGTCATCTTGTTCCAACCCCTGCTATGGATAGAGACAGCTTCCACCAGACCAGTTGCTCCCAGTCATGCCCAGCTTTACTGAACATACCATTTTTATTCTTTGTCACCATCATCATTCACAATTCCCTCAACTGTGTTCCACTGATGGGATAATAACTCTGCATACATCTCAAGCAGCCAGAACCAGGATCTCTGATACCTTCCAGAGAGTTTGGGTACAGCACAGGCTCTCAGCAGTTATCTTCTCTTCATAAGAGCTGTATCTCAATAACAGACAGATATTCCCACATTTGAAATAAGTGTTTTTCTACTTATTACAGAATATGTATTTTTTGAAGGTCTCTTGGCATACTCCCCTTTCCTTGCCTAGGGAATGAATCAAACATCATCATGGTGATATTTCATCACCTAGAAAAGCAGTTGATGTCAAATCATGGAATCATTTAAGCTGGAAAAGATGTTTAAAATCTTTGATTGTGAACATAAAAATTTATCTTGAAACAAATGGAACTGAGACATCATACTACTGGGAAAAAAACCCCAGGCATAATCCTATGGCTATCAGCTGAATTACTCTACACTGCAGATTTAATGAAGCTCCTAAATGTGCCATGAATGGCCATAAGCATTTTGTGCATTTTAGAAAGATATGTTTTATTGAGAGATATCAGGTAATAAATCAGATAACTACTTCTGGGACATAAATTCTTAACCCCAACTGGGAGGTGTTAAGTCAAAAATAGCTTCAAACCCATGCCAACCATACCATTTTAGATTGGATTTTGGGGAAAATTTCTTAATTGAAACGTTGGTCAGGCACTGGCAGAGGCTGTTCAGGGCAGTGGTGGAGTCCCCATCCCTGGAGGGGTTTAACACTACTGTGGATGTGGCACTTGGGAAACTGGGTCAGTGGTAGCCTTGGCAGTGCTGGGAGAATGGTTGGGCTTGATGATCCCAAGTTTCCCAACCTAAACACTTCTATGTTTCTGTGATTTGCATTTTTAGGTCTTCTTTTTCAGTCAAAGAAGGTATTTTGAGGTCCTGTTGTTTCTGTCTCAAGCTATGGAGGCAGGGAATGCAGCATGTCTGATGGAGCCCAGCACTGGGAATTCTGGCTGTTCCAGGAGCAGAAAGATGTTTTATCTGAGAGGCCATAAGT
This sequence comes from Erithacus rubecula, assembly GCF_903797595.1. NCBI lineage: Eukaryota > Metazoa > Chordata > Aves > Passeriformes > Muscicapidae > Erithacus > Erithacus rubecula. Next base: position 10,254,825 of record NC_136674.1, read on the forward strand.
AGGAAATGTGGAATAATGTCCCAGAGGGCAGCTTGCAGAAACAAGGGGCTTTTAAAAATCCACTTCTTCAGGTGCCAAGAAGTCCTGGCCCCATTGCCTACAGGCCAGCTTGTTCCTTGGAATCCTGGTATCATGTTCTTGGTTTTGCAGCTTGAAGGATTAATTGACACCTGTCTAATCCTTCTTGTCCAAAAGCTGAGTGCAAGATAAGGAAAGATGGTGATTCTGCAGGTTTCAGTCTGGCTGGGACAGGCTGAGGGAAGGTTAAAGCCAGAGGGACTGGAGGATCTTGCCTGTTCTCCCAGCCTGACTTGAACAGAAGACAAGACATTTGCTCCAGTCCCTCCACTGAACTCTCCCCTCTAGATTTTGATGGTTGTTATTGGAAGCAGCTTCTCTTCTCTTGACCTCTCATCCCTGCTGCGTTTCAATGGTCCTGGTTGTTCACTGAGCCTGGTGAGCTGTAATGTACAGATCACACCAATTCAGACACCTGAGGCATTTTCAATTTTAACTCCATGGTCCTAAAATTCTGTAGGAAGCTTTGATAAAAGCATGTTGACCTCTACCCCAGCATGAGATCTTAAGCAGAATCTCACCGTCCAGACACCACAGGCTTGTGGCAGTTTGTTTGTTATTCTAACCATGTTCCTAAATGGGACTTCCCTGGCAGCACAAAGTTCTGCCAGAGGGTGAGAAGGACCCACTGCTAGATTTTTGACATCCAGTGTCTTTAGTTCCCCTTCCTAGATAAGGTTTCTTGCATGTTTTCCTGAGGTGTTACCTAAGTTTTTCTGGAGCCAGAAAATAGCCCTTCTTTCCTCCTCCAGTGGCTCCCAGACCTTCAGGACAGAGAGCTTTGTTTCCTCAGACATTGATGTCAAGCAGAACATCCTCTGTCTGCCCAGGACCAACCCTGCAGGAAGCCTCTGTCCGTTTGCATCATGAGATGGCAGATAAAGAGGTGCAGTGATACTGATAATTGCATAACATGCTCTATCAGGAGATGTTGTGATACTGCCCAAGTGTTGTGCCTCCAGCCATCCACAAATTCCATCAAGGGTCAAAGTTGTTCAGTGGCCTCTCCAGAGGATCTCTCTATTCCTGATGTCTGCATGGCTGCAGAGTTCCATGAAACTCTATACCATTGCTGATGCTTTCAGGAATGCTACCAAATTAGGCAGACTGTGTACTTGCAGACTGCTCTAAAGTGCTTGAGATGCCCCATGCACTTACTGGGGGCAGAATTACTGCATGGAGTTGCCTCCTGAATGTGTATGTGGATTGTCATTTAGAGGAGAAAAGGAGATAAAGGGGTAGTAACTGGACTGTTTGGAGAGGTACAAATCCCTCTGAACTACTCCCCTGCTTCCACTGGATTATTGTTCTTGGGGTGAATTGTTACCTTGGGAGTCTGTCCCTGCTTCCCATTCTGAACACATACAAATGGAGATGTGCATCCCAAAGAACACTACTTAATGCTGGGAACATTTTCCTTCTTCCATGGCAGGACTGGGACCCTTGTGCCATGACTTCTGAAGTGAGGGGAAAACAAGGTGCAATTAACCTAGTGTTATTTTTGGGTGGCCATAGTGCCTTAAGCAAACAAGGTGAATGCAGGGAGTGAGGCTGATGTTTCCATGAAGACAAACTTCCTTGTGTTTGTTTAATTCTGTTGACCATGTTGAGAACTTTGAGAGATTTTTAATACCTTCTAAACTCTAGCTAAGCATCTGTGTGAACTTGAGTTTAAGGAGGTAGGCTGGACAACTGTGGGTGTTTTGGGAGTATTCCTTTGCTTCCCTGAAAAATCAAAAACTGCTGAATCTTAAGACTTTTGTGGATTTTATTTTATGGATGTGTGTGTGTTAGATTGGAAGGGCTGTTTTGTATTGAATTGTAGCTTGTCTGTGTCCTAGTGGAGGGGTAGCAGTGCCTGGAGAGGTCAGTAGTGGTTTGGGTGCCTTGTGGCCATGCAGACCAGTCCAGAGTTTGGGTGTTTGTTATGGGTTTCCTTTAATCCAGTCTGGCAATTCCTGTGATCTTCCATCTGCATCTGAATTGTACCCAGAGGTTCACATCCAACCTTTTGACCATTATATCAGTCTGGCAACCTATGTTAATTTGTTATTTCATCATGATACTGTCCTTTTCTTGACCTTTGGTTGTTTTCAGAGTCAGTGCTTTCACAAGTAGAAGTCCCTCATCCTCTGTATTTTCTGAGCTCTTTGTTTTTTGATTATATTGGTGTCTGAGATTGTGTCTGATCAAACTAAAATGTGCATTTCTCATGGGGAAGAGCCATCAGAACTGGTGGCAAGCCTTAGTTTTGACGTTATTTGTGATGGTGCAGGACTTGAGGTTTGTTATCTGCAGTGAGATTGCCACAAAGAACTAATATCACTTCCTCCATTTGATTGACTTTTCCAGTTAAATAGGTTGTTATTAAATAGTTAAACTTAATTGATTAGTGTAGGGTGAAGAGAACAGAACAATGTATGAGCATCTCAAGTGCATTTCTGGTTTATTCCTTTCCTGTGGAAACTTCAGTGTGTACAGTCTTGTCAACAGAAATGTTTGAAGCCTGGCTATTACATGTAACTGAATTATTCATTAAGCAAATTGCTACCAAACTCCCTTTTCTCTCTCCATTTGAGAAATGATACATCTTGGGGTAAAAAATGAACTGAAACATCCTGCTTATCAAATGTTTCTGTAGAACTTATTCTCTTATGCAAATCCCAGTTCAGTGATAACCCAGTGAATGCTGGTGGAGGGGGAGAACTCTGAGTTTCAAAGTAATTTATTTTTCATCTTTAAATTTGGATATTCAGTTGTGTTTTGCCCGAGTTTGAAGTAACTTCAGGGATTGAACTGTCTTTCAGATATACTTACAGGAAAATCTATCTGCCATTTCCACTCAGACTGCACCTGTAAGCTGATATCTTTGGGTTTTCTCTGAGCTTCACTGGTTTGTTTTGCTTTGTTTCCAACCATGTTTTAACAAGATAAGCATCTCTCCATATTTTCCCTTCATTTCAGTAATTGCCTTCTCTAGTGACCCATTTCCTGTGCTCTTCTGTTCAGGTATCAAGACCTCTGTGCACAGCCCACAGTGCATAGAGCCCTCACTTAATCATATTATCATCTCAGGTAATTCATTAAAAGCTCCTCAGAGCAGCAAATGGTACAAAAAAAAGCACTTACTTCTCTCAACTGCCTCCCCAAAGACACAACCCTTGTAAACAGAGCTGCTGACCAGATGCCTGGAAATTTGACATCATCAGCTACTGAGGTGGGAATTAAACTTCCTTCAGGTTTCCAAAGTTCTTTCACTGAAATCATTTAGCCCCCCCCAAAATCAATCTAGTTGTTACCAGCTCAGTGTTTGCCTCTGTTCAGACGTGCTGTGGAGCACTAAAGAAAAAGACATGGGTTTGAGTATATGTAAGATTCAAACCATAAAGCAGTTTGTTGCAAAAACACAATAATTGAGGTTCTACATCAAAGAAATAAGGAAACAACTCGTCTCTGAAGCCAGATGTGATGTGTTCTCCTAAAAGTAGCTTAGCAAGTGTTCAGGTCTGCTCTGCATCCTGAGAGTTCCTGTTCATGATCTTGCTTGATAAAAATCCTGGGTAACTGTGATGCAATCTCCTCCAGGTAAGCAGGGGGATGGCTGCCTTGCAGGAACATGGGAATGCAATGTACTTTTACCTGTGATTGACTGGAAGTTCAAGCTTAAATGAGAAATCAAGGTTGTAAATTCAGATAACTGAACAAAAGTCAAGTTGATAATGCTCTTTCTCCTTCTTCTTATTGCCTGGCAATATTGTTTTGGTCTTTCTGGGATGGTGTTGGTCAGTGTTATATGGGTGTGACCCTGCCTGAGGCCAGGCAGACACAGATTGTTGTGTTCACACTCCTGAGGTGTCCAGGGCCTCCCAGGTGTGCTGCAGAGGAAGGTGATGAGGCTGAGCTGAGCCAGTCCAAGGGCAGCAGGAGTGACTGTGCTTTCTGTCTTGGGGAGCCTTGCTAAACTGCCTGGTCAGTTTAGCTGACATCAAAGCCTGGAGCCAGGTTTAAAGGAGTTATGAAAGCCTAAGCTGAGAGTTTAATTCTGTATCAGCTCTGCTGCCTTTTTTTTTTTTCCCAGCAAAAAAACCCCCCCAGCAGTAATCAAGTGGATATTTCAGCCAGGGAAGGCTCCAGTGTGATCTAATTGTGACCTTCCAGCACCTGCAGGGAGCTGACAAGGAGGATGGAGAGAGACTATACCAAGGCCTTGAGTGACAGGACAAGGGGGAATGGCTGCCCAGTGCCAGGGGTCAGGGTTGGATAGGTTATGGGGAGGGAATTGTTCCCTGACAGTGGGGAGGCCCTGGCACAGGGTGCCCAGGGAAGCTGTGGCTTCCCCCTGGATGTGCCCAAGGCCAGGCTGGATGGGGCTTGGAGCAGCCTGGGATAGTAGAAGGTGTCCCTGCCCAAGGCAGGAGGTTGGAACTGGATGATCTTTAACATCCCTCCAACCCTAACCATTCTGGGATTCTGTGATTCCATGATATTAGACAGTGTTGAACCTCTCCCAGAAATGTTCTGAGGTCCCTGCTTCCATAAGTTGTTCTGTCCTCATCTCCTTAGGGTCAGGATTTTTGTACAGACAAGAGACTTGCTTTGATGGTTTTCAAATAACAGTTTTCTTACTTTTGTTGGAGAACATGAAGCCAAAGATGCCTTTACTTAGAAGTAAGGAAAATATTTACTTGGAAGTGAATAGTAAGATCTGAGATGGTTCTTCTTTCTTCAGGGAATCCAATCACTGCCTTCAGACTTTACATTCCAGAAGGTTGTTTTCTGTGCAGAGGAGGTTTGCATCTTTGGTGGAAAGTCACTGGAAAGGACTGGGACTTCTTGAGTGAACTGCTTGAACACAGAGTGGGTGTCTGATGAACCATTCAAGGGCCTGGGGGTTCTGGGCTTGTCTCTGAAGGGAGCTGGGCAAAGCAGCTCAACATTGTGGGCTAACCATGGACACAGTGAGCACAGCAGGTATTTGGAGTCAGGAGAGAAAGCCCAGTAGGGGAAAGCATCAGGAGCTTTGGGGTCGTCCAGGCTGGAAATGACAGACAGGATACTTGGATTGTTAGCTGCAATGGATCTTGCCCCATGGTTATCTGGCATCCACATCGTCTGTCATCAGGGAGTGTCACTCTGAGCCTGTGAGAAGAACTCTTGTTTATTTTACACCTTTTCTTTGGAAGTGGTTTTGAGGTGGTTTGAGGTGACACCGTCCTCTTTATGTTTATGAAGAAGAGTGAATAAATAATCTATATTTGCATCATTTCCAGTGTTCACAATTTTACAAGGCAGCATCCTCTTCTGGGTGGAGCATCCTGGGCTCCTCTTACCCACAAATTTCCCACCTTGTTGCCATCTGCCTGTTTTTGCTACCTGTGCCCTTTTTCATATTTTCCCATGTTGAGATGGAGTTACCATTACCAAAAGGACTGTTGGGCTGTAAGTGTGCCATGGACAGCATTTCCAAGTCTCTTCTCCCCATAAATTCCTAACTTCATCTGCTTTATTGGGTAAGGCAGGAATATATACATATATATATATATATATATATATATATATATATATATATATATATATATTATAGATACAATGCTCACCAACAGTGTGATGCTTTCAGAAAGTGTTCCAGAATGATTCCAGGGTCTCTCCTGAGTTTAATGAGCTATTTTAAAGTCTATATCCTTGTCTTTGCAGCTCAATTGATTGTTCCCAGGCACATCCCTTTATCCTCACTGGTACTCAATTTCCCCTCTCCCAGCACAGAGCCATTTCAGCAGCAGTTACACACAGGGCTGATCCCAAGTCCTTGCTGAAGAGGACTTGCTCTTCTTTTTCCCTGATTACTTCTTTCCCCTCTCCTACTTTCTGTGCCATAACTCATCCCTTACTTTCTGTCATCCCAGGCCTTGTGAGACCCTTTCCCAAACCTGTCCCAACTCATTGCAACTGCAGAAATGCTCAGTTTTACTTGCTGGATTCATTTTCTGATATTTTCATGAGCTGAATGAGCTCATGAAGGAGCCAAGGATGGGGTGAGCAGTGGGGAATGTGTGGCCAGGAGCATGGGAGGAGGTGGGAGTTCCTGGCTTGTCTTGCTCAATAAACCATCCACTGCATAGCCTGAGATCCTTCATGCAAGTCTTCCCAATCTGTCTGAGATTGGATAATTTGGATTTTGAGATGTGGGTAACTCAAAAAATACTATTTCATCTGCAAATTTTGTCACCTCATTAATTCACATTTTCCCAAGTAATTTATGACCATGCTGAAATGCTCTGCATGGGAACTTCCTGACTTCCTCCGTGGTGCCCCATGATGCAAACAATTCATGTAGATTTTTTTGCAAATATTTTTTGAGTGCATCTTTCATTCCCTGAGTTATTTGTTGGCCACAAAGACTCACTAATAGACATCCTGCTTCTAATGTGTTGAAAAAGGCTGTATTGTTTGTATGGGAGCCCCTGGCATGTTTTCTCTTTTGACTAGTCTCCTTAACTTGACAGAATTACAATCTTTGCTGTTCTCATCCTTTGGATTCAGGTTCCACTTTTTAAAATTTCCTTTTCTTTCTGGGCTTCTCCTTTCCTTTATTATTCACTGTGGGGTTTTGGGCTCAATGGTGTAAATTTACTCCAAGTCTCCAGAAGGAAATCTCTCAGTATTTTCTGTATAACCCAAAAATATTCTACCTTTTCATTTGGATTCTAAAATATTTTTCAATCTACTTTTCTTATGCTTAGACTTTTAATGGTTTCAGAATGTTTTATTAATTTATTTATTTTTCTTTCCTATGAATAGAGGAATTAGAATATATAAAAGGCACTATTAGAGAAATAATCTGTCTTCAGCCAACCCCCTGCACACTATCCAGGATTGCATTTTGGTGGTTTCTCCAAACTTTCCCATAAAGAAGTTGATAGAGATACCAAAATATGTCTTTTGATCAGACTTCAACATTTGCTTTACTGGCATGGCCATAACTGAAGTCACCCATTAATTACCCAGGGAGGTTTGGAGTCCCCATCCCTGGAGGTGCCCAAGGAAGGGCTGGATGTGGCACTCAGTGCTCTGGGCTGGGGACAAGGTGGGCATTGGGTATGGCTGGGACTTGAAGATTTTTACAAACCCCCAGTGATTCTGGCATTCTGTGGTTAATACTGTGCTCTTCTACTTCTGTAACCTTTCTCACATGCCTATCCTAGGCTGTGGCATCATCACAGAGAGATATCAGTTGGTAGCTTTGGTATTTTTTTCCCATACTGGTGTGTAATTTCAACCTATAGATCTTTAAAACTATTTCATACACTTCAATATATTTTATTTAGTGCAGTCCACTGTATTATTCCTGTACCTCTGTTACCACAACAACATCTGAATTAACTTCCTTACCTTGAATTTCCCAGATGCTTATGAAATTAATTTTGTAATTTGAAATTAGGCAATTTGGTTTTCCCATCTTAACTTCAGGCTTAGGTTTTGTGTTTGCAGTGCAGGTAAATATGTATATGTGTACACATATAGATACATACACATATGTACATGCATGTTTACACATATGTGCTTTACATTTGTCCATCAAACCAGAGAGGGACCTTAAAGATCACACAGCTCCCACCTCTGCCATGGGCAGGGATATTTTCCACTACCCAGGCTGCTCCAAGCCCCAGTGTCCAGCCTGGCCTGGAGCACTTGCAGGGATTATTATTGATACCCAGAGCATTCTTGTATGTGCAATCAGTGCAATATTCAGTTTTTTAGGTGCAGGAATTAAGAGACAAATTTTATCCCCAGATACCAGCTACAAATACATAAAACCTGTCTTGCAAAATAGCTTTAGGGACCTGAGGGATCAGCATGGTGTGTGAATGCTGTTGGAGGGGGCACCCCGGGGGCCCCAGTGCCCTGGGAAGTGCAGGGGGTTGGGAAAGACTCCCTGGAGTGCCTGGAACCAGGCACAGACAGTGCTTGATCTCTGTGAATGTTCATCAAAGTCTGAGCAGGCAACAAGTTTCCTCTTGTTGTGTCCTGGCTGGATCTCGCTCGCAGACCACGATCCTCATCTTCCCTCGCCATCCTTCACTCCAGCAGCAGCTTTCCCCAGCCTCAGGCACCACAAGCTCTGACTCATTTACTTAATATTCCTCTAATGAAACTGCCCAGAGCTCTGGACCTATTCTCCTCCAAAACAATCCTTCTCCTCCCTATTTTTCCACACCCTTCACTTTCTTCTCAGCTCCTGTCACAGACCTAATCAGACTTCAGATGAGCAGATTTTCCCTTCCATTCCCTGCCAGACCCCTCATATCCTGCCAGCCTAGGGAGGGTGAGTGGCAGTGGAGAGGCCAGGTGACATTTAGACCAAACCAAGAGGGAAAGAATCAAGCAGGGGTTTCTTCAGCTGTGGTGCAATGGGGAGAGAGGGATGGACATCCTGGTGTCCTCCCCACTCTGGCTTTGGAGCAGGACCCTGGGTAGCTGGAAGCTGCACTGATTCCAGGGCATCCTTTGCTGTGGCAGGGGAGCTGGGACAAGCACAGGTGCTTCTTCCAGAAAGAATGAGAATGGCAGAAAAGGCTGAGAATGAGAAATCTTCCCCCAGAGCTGTCTGTACTGGTTGGGTGGGCTGAAGGGATGAGCAGAGCCCCAAGCCAGGGGTTCTTGGGGCTGGCCACCAGAATCAGCTGGACAGCAGCTGTGGAAATTCTTTCCCAGCCTTGTTACCCTAGTAATTCAAACATGACAAGGAGGTAGCATTCCTGGAGTCCTGATCTCTTGATTTCAGGACCTGATATCCCAGGTAGCAGCCCCAGACTGCTCAAGGGAAGCTGGCCAAGATGATTTTTCTCTTTTTGTGGAATCTGCATCTTCCAGGATCTACCTGAGACACCTCCCAGGCAGCTCCTGGAGTCTTTTCATATCTCCTCCAGGCAGCTGATATCCCAGATACTATCTCCCAGAGTCTTTTCATCTCTGATTTAGGCATTGGATATCCTGCATAGCAGTCCCAGACTCCTCCAAGGAAGTAGTCTGAAATTATTTTTCTGCTTTAATGGAAACTTCATCTTCCAGGATGTACCAAGCATCTCCAGGAGTCTTTTCACGTCTCCTCTTGGGGGCTGAGATCTCAGGTAGCAGCCCCATACTACTCCAGGGAGCCAAGGAGCTCTTTCTCTTTTGAAGGAAGGTGTATGCTATGGCATCCACCTGAGCTGAGCCCTTTCTCAAGCATTTCCTGAAGTCTTGATCTCTGATTTCAGGGACTGAGATTCCAGGTAGCAGCTCCACATCCCTCCAGGGAAACTTCCCAACATGTTTTTGCTCTTTTAGTAGTAGCTCTCTGTTCCAGGCTCCACTTGAAACTCCTCAAATATCTGCAGAGAGGGCCTGATCTAGAGCTGGACTAGCTGCTCAAGGAATGATGTTTCTTCCTAGGGCTAGAAAACATGAAACCTGTGGATATGATTTCTCAAGCTCAGTGTTCATAAGCAGATTCCTTGCTCCTAAGGAACATGTCCTTTTCATCCTCAGGATGTCTTTTTAAAGTGTTGCTGTGGCATCTGCAGAATGGCTGCATTCAGGGCAGAGGATTTGGTGGGTTATTGGTAAATAGTAAATAATAGGTGGGTGGATGTTCTTGCCCTGATCTGGGGTTATTGCATGGAGGATTTCTTCCTCCTGAGCAGCTCTGAAGGATGCACAGGATGGTTCTGAGCAGCAGGAGAGAAGGATTTGGTTTGGGTGGATGATGGAGCTGCTGAAGGGTGCATGGGGCAAGTGGGTAGGGAGGTGATGAGGAAGAGGTTTGGCTCTGGAGGAGAGGATTAGTGGGGTGAAGGACAAGATGTGTCCAGGGGTGCTAATGGGAGGAGCAGAGCCATTTCTGTGCATGAGCTGGAGCTGGTCCTGAGCAGGGCAAGGCAGGGCTGGTGAGTGTTGCTGGAGCTGCACACACAGAGCTCTCCTGCTCCCACAGCCTGTACAGACAGGCCCGTGCTCCTCAAAGGAGGGATCGGATTCTTGCCCTCCGGGGCTTTCCAGCCTCTCGCAGTTCAGAGGAGTCCTTTCTTTCTCCTGCTGTTCACGCCCTGCAAAGAATTTTCTATCAACAAAATAAATTGTTTTATAATCAACTTGATGTTCATCTGCAGTTCTGTGCTATGAAAGGACCAGGGAAAAGGAGCCTGGAGGTTGTGGAAGCAGAGGACAGCAGACAGTGGCACAACCCAGGTGGGACACGGTGGAAGAATTTTGGGGACACTCCAGAGCCAGTGAAACTCTTGGGTGCATCTTTGGGAGTGGGAGCAATTGAACAAAATGCAAAGCAAAGGAATAATCCCTGGAAAGAAAGCATTGGGAGATCCCCTGTGTGTGCCATGGTAGGCTGAGAAGATTCTACTCCTGCACCTTTTCTGGTTGGGTTTAAAGTCTGTTGGGTGCTCCGTGGCATGAAGGTCCTTGAAATGTTGGTTGTAGCTCAGGCTGTACCTTAGCCAATATGACCATGTCAAACTCAAAAATATTTTCTTTGAACACTGTTTGTTACCATTCCAGGGAAAAAAAAGTCTTGTTAAACCCTGCTTGATGGCAGCCCTGTTGTGAGCATTCTTTGGTCAGGCTGGGCAGAAAAACTTTTGAATTACCTTACCATGCCTCAGGCTTTTGGAAAGCAGCTCTCATGTCCCTTTGCAGTACAAGTGTCCCTGCCTGGGTCTGCAATTGTGGAGTCAATATTTTTAGAGAAAGATGGAAACACAGGCTGCCTCAGGAGCTGGACTCAGTTACCTGACTGGTTTTCTTGGCTTCCATGAATGTGTCCAGAAGCCAGTGAGTTTGGAAAGAAAGTTTTTTGTGCTTACAGAAGGCAATTTTTAAATGTCAAAGTTGAAAGCAGTTTTTCTTAGTAAAAAAAAAAAAAAATCACCACCAAACGATCCCAAGCTGGCTGGGCATGAAACTACCTGAGCAACTGAGCTGAATCCTTGGCATCTTCTGGAAGACTTTTTAGGGCTTTAAAAGGAGCCCCATGTTAGTATTGTATCTGCCAGGCAGGAGCTCACACTGACCAGCACACCACAGTCTTTAAGCTGTTTGTATCCAAATTGTTTGGGTACTTAATTCTAAATGACCACATCCCCGTATTTGGAGGAATTGCCACATCATGGAGCTCTGGAAGTGTCCTGTGGCACTTTATTTACAGCAACTAAATAGCAGTGGGGTCAGTGGCCAGCTGGCCACTGAGCAGGAAACTGGATGACAAGAAGAATTTATAATTTTCCATGGAAGCTGGAATGTCTGACGGCACTGGAAGCTGTGAGGGTGGATCAGCCTCCAGGATATTAACCATGGAGGTGGCTCTCAGTGTTTGCTGCCAGTGCTGATGGCCCAGGCAGCAGATGGCACATGGATTCATCTGCCCCATTGCCCACTGAGCCAATGGGTTTGGCTGGGCATGGGAGAATTGATACAGTTGTATGGAAGCAGCATGTCTGCCATCCCTGGCCAGATCTCTGAGAGAAGCAGCAGGGTTTGGGAACTCCCCAGCTCCCCGTAACAGAAGTGATTGGTGCTGGGAGGTGCTTGGGTTGGAGCATGAGGAGTGGTGTTTGGGCTGTCAGGCTGCCCGTGCTGCCAGGGGAGCTGTGGTGAGCAGCACTGTCGGGACACAAGGGATGGAGCATGGAGCTGGGACACAGCTCAGGCCAAGGAGAGTGGGAAGGAGAGGCTGTGCTGCTCTCCATCTCCATTGGATTCAGCAAGGAAGGTCACTTCCAACTTATTTCTTGGAATTAGAGGAGGATTTGAATGCTCCTGCAGGAAAAGTGCCGCCCCCACTACCCCACAGCAGTTTGTCCAAGTTGACCTCAGTGGTTTCCTGCCAAAAATACCTGTGAACAATAATGACTTGTTAATGATTTATCCCTGTTCTCAAGTGCTGCACTGATTCTGAATACCACAGAAACCATTGGGGCAGGCTCTTGAGGTTTTGGCTACAATGGCTTTTTGTCCTTCCCCCTTGACAGGGATGCCAGTTGCATGAGGGAACCAAGAGCTCAGTGTACTGGGCAGTGTAAATGGTCATTGTTCAGTGTGACTTCAGGGAATATTGGTGGGAAAAGCAACTGCATTGGATCAAGGGAGCAATCAACTGAGCTGTAACAGAGGATTGTCCCTTGCAGAGTTTGCAGAGTCATGAGCAGAAACCAGCAGGTTCCCTGTGATGCCAGCAAGGTACAGCTGTACAAAGAGTGTGCTCTCTGCAAAGAGCTGCAAATCCACATTGCGTGATCCTGGCCTGGCTCTGGACATGGGATCCAGCACAACAAGCTCTCTCCTTCCCTGGGTGATGGGCAGCTGCCATTTTCCCAGGCCATCAGGGCAAGGGATGGAGGTTTTGTGGCATGGAGGGGTGAGGTACCACACCAAAAAGGTTTTTCCTGTGCTTCCAGCATGGCTGTGCAGTAAACCTGCCTCAGCCATCCTGCCTTGTGAGTGGGAGCACCAAAGATGAAAAGCAGCAGATAAAGAGGGAGAATCTGTGATTGCAGCAATCACCTCCACCCTGCAGAACCAGGAGAAAAGGCAGTGGAGCCCAGGATCCAGAGTCTGCATGAGTGAAACAAGCCAAGGTGAATGAGCCGAGATGTTCATGGCTCATTTTACCCAACAGAGTTTCAGTATTGGGTGGCCAAAGCAGAAGCTTCACACAGTGCTTGACTCTTCCAGTGGTCTTTGTCTGGCAGGGGCTAGTGTCATTGTTAAGAAAAAAGCAGAAAAATGCAGAATTGGCAGGTTCCAATGGATGCCCCATCCATTGTGTCTCCTTTTCTGCAGGAACCAGGGATGAGAGCAAGAGACCTCCCTCCAGTAACCAGGAGGAATTTCTCCCTTCTGAACTTCTTTTAGTTTTAACTACTGTGGCTCCAGATGTCCTCATTAGCCCAGCACTGATCCTCCTCTGTCTCTTCTTGCAGAGATCCAGGCTGATGAGGGCTGGATGCTCCAGTGGAGGTGATGTCACAACTCACCTCCTTTCACTGCCCCAAACAAATGGGCTGTCAGTGGCTCCCTTGCCATTACTTGGAGTAAAACAGCTGGTAGAGCTCAGTCATTTCAAATGAATGTTTGATCACATTATTAGGGCCCTTGAGTGAAGACAGTGGGTAGGGCATCCTCTGGATCTCACTCTGTTGAGCAGGGAAGTTATTTCACTTCCTGCCCTGTTTGTCCTTCATCCTGTGTGTTCACTGCTCTGTGCTGCTCTGGACACGGCAGCAGAGATGCCTGAAAATGGAAATTTCTCCACATTTTTGGCCTCAGTCTCTTGAGGGAAACGACCTGTCCTGGGGAAAGACCTCTGTCATCCCTGTCCCTAAGAACCTCCACATAGAGACTTCCCCTTTGATAATGAATGCTGGAGTCTCCAGAGGCTCCCAACAGGCTGAATACTAAGGAAAGAGTTTCATGCTTACCTGCTTTAAGCTCCTTCCAGTGTGCCAGCTCGGCTCTTTAACATCTGTGACACTGTGGAGCCACCTGGTCTAGTGGAAGATGTCCCTGCCAATGCAGGAGGTGGAATCAGATGGTCTCCAAGGTCCCTTCCAACCCAAACCATTCTGGGATTCTGTGATCTTCAGTGGCTGGAGTCCCCCAGGATGCAGCAAGGGTGGTAGCAGAGCTCACTCTTGGAACAAGTCTCCTGTGAAATTATCTTCAGTCCATTATCTTCAGTTCGGTTTATTGACTTCTCGGAAATCCTTTGTTGAGATCAATTGCAGGGAATGTTGTGGAACAAGTATAAATGGGCTAAAAGGAAATAAGGTGTGTTTGTGAAATCCTTCAGACTGTTCAGCAGCTGGCTCTGGGTACAGCTCCCAGATCAGTAACTCCTGTAATGCTGGGAGGGTATCCCAAGTGGAACACCAAATTGAAAACCTCTTGGAGTGTTCTCTGCTGGCTTGTGATAGTGGGGTCACAGATTCCCAGAATCCCAGAATGGTGAGGCTGGAAGGAGACACCATGGGTCACCTGGTCCCACCTCCCTAGTCAGTAGGGTCATCCCAGAGCACAGGGTGCAGGATTGTGTCCATGTGGCTCTGGAATATCTCCACCCCCTATCTGGACTGCCTATTCAGGGCTCAGGCACTGCCCAGGAAAGAAGTTCTGCCTCATACTCAGATGAAACTTCCTGGGCATCAGTTCCTGTCCAGGTCACAGGGTTATGTTAATTCTGGGTCTGCCTCCTTGGGCCTGCACTGAAATTCTTGTTTCTGCTCAACATCTGAAGATGTCAGTGTAAGAACTTTTCAAGTAATTTCACTTCTGCTGTTTAAACTGGTGCAGCCCAGGTGTTGTGTGACCTCAAGAAGAGCAGTGAGTGTAGGTTGGAATGAGGCAGGAGTGCCACCCAGACACCCCATCCCTGGTGCCTCCTGCAGCAGCAGATGAGCTCAGCATCCCCAGGAGCTGGCAGCTGCATTCTCGGCATTCCTGCAGCTCCTTAGATGTCAGTGATGTCATCGATAGCAGCAGGGAATTGCAGATCCCAGAGGGCCTGAACTCATGTCTTAGCAAGTAAGCGTAGGAGGAACCAATTTCTGTCGTGTACTGCACTGTATCAGTAAGTTTCATTGAATCAAATCACATCAGATATATTTCTATCTGCATTTCTGTCTTCTGGAAATGCAACAATGTCCAGCAAGAGAGACTCATGTCCTCCACCAGCCACTTGTTCATCCATAGTACAGAAAACTACAGCTGAGCAATAAAACAGTGGGAAGCCAGCACAGAGTGAGATTGAAAAGCAAATAGTTTATTCCTTTAGCTGTTCAATCTTTGTCCTTGTGCCCAGGACCTGCTGACATAAAACATATTTCAAGACAGAACTGGCATGGAGTGAAGGCATCAGCCCTTCTCAGGAAAGAATCCTTTGGAAACTCTGTCTCTTGTCAGCCTGTGAAAGGGATGAGTTTGCATTTTTTTGTTCTGGACAAAATAACTTGTTTTAGGAGCACAGGAGCAAAATTTTAATTAAAGTTTCATAGTTATATCACCTGTCATTCTGTACCAAGAGCTTTGGGGTGATGGCAGACCAGTAGTGTGCAGGCTCTTGGTAGGCATGGGATGCATCAGTTCCTGCTGCTGGTGTAGCTGGGAGTTTGGACCTCTGGGATGGACTGAAGCAGCACTTTTTTAACAATGGTTTGGTGGTACCATGAAGACGATGGCACAGTCTACACATGAACGGCATTAAATAGCATTTCACAGCCTAAAGTTTGGTGGTGAGGGAGATTGACAGACCACAAAACAAATTTCTATTTGAAATGGAAATGTATATATATATTTTCCAGTTATATTTAGGAAGTTGCCTCTGACAGGACCTCCCAGGGTGGTGCAGAGATGAACTTCTGCTCTTGCTGAGCCTTCCCAGGTGCTGTGGGTACAGGACCGTGGGTAGAACAGACTCTCCTCTGCAGCTGCGGAATTTCCTGCTCGGAAGCAGAGTTTGCTCTGCAGCCTCAGTGCTGCTTGAATGTGGCTCTGTGTTACTCAGCTGTAATTAGAGCAGCTTGCCACTTCTTTATTTCATCCCTTCATTTCAATGGGATTTCCAGACCTGGCGCAATTTGCCCCAGAGAGCTGGGGCTTGCTGTCGAGCCTAAATCTAGCCAGACCTTATACCTACACCTGCATTTCTCTATCTGCAAATAACAATGGAAGTGATTTTATCTAATCTCTCACCACCTGGTTTGTTCTTGTCCTCACTCTTAGGCACGAGGGTATTGAAAACACTCTTGGCAGGAGGAGCTTTAAGCTGTGTAACCGCCAGCATTAACATAACCACGCAGGCCATGTGTGAAGAGCAGGTATGGATGGCAGTGAGCTCATGCAGGGAGGGCTGGCCAGGCGGTGTCCCCTGTGATGTCCTGCGGGCAGGGCCCCCCTGTGTGGCCCGGGCAGCCTCAGGGACCCCTCGGACCTTCCTGTCTCTACGTGACTTGGCGCCCGCATCCCAGGACACCTCTCCAGAGCCCATCTGTGCCTTTCTAGTTTGGATTTCATGAGGGAGCGCGCAAGGCCCCTCCTCTGCAGCGGCATTTCGGCGCTGTGCTTTGGAAGGACTCCAGGCCAGCAATGAAGGGCTCTTTGATAATATCTGACGGGTGGGTAAGAATTTTGGGCAGCAGCCAAGGTACACACTGCCTGTAATCGTTAACTCGGTCTGTAAACAGTTCAAACGGCACTGAAGAGGCCGTCAGTTATTACATTAGAGAGAAGCCTTTCATGTGCCCGCGCAGGAGCCGGGCAGCGCAGCACCGGCCCCTGCCGAGCAGCTCCGGCTGCAGGGCTGCAGCGGCCCGGCCCACAGCGCTGCTGAGCTGAGCCTGACCTTCAAACCTCGGCGCTGCAGCAGAGCTCAATCATTGCTTCCCTTTTGTTCTGCACCTGGCTCACCGTGGAGCCCAGCGACCTGGAGGGGGAAGGGATTGGGCAACGCTCCCCTGGCGCCAGCCGGGAAGGTTCAGCAGGGCTGGCTCTTCCACCCCAGACCCATCTCCTGCCCCAGCTCTTCCCTGGGCTGGCTCCTCCACCCCAGACCCATCTCCTTCCCCAACTCTTCCCTGGGGTGACTCCTCCACCCCAGACCCATCTCCTGCCCCAGCTCTTCCCTGGGCTGACTCCTCCACCCCAAACCCATCTCCTGGCTGCAGCTCTTCCCTGGGGTGGCTTCTCCATTCCAAACCCATCTCCTGGCTGCAGCTTTTCCCTGGTGAGAACTCCACGTGCAATCCTAGCAAGTGTTTCACTGATGAACAGATTCCTGGTTTCTCCAGAAATGGCCACAGTGCTGGTTCAGGACCGTGTCAGGGTCCTGACATTTCCAGGCAATGACACTGCTGAGCTTCATCTTCAGGAGAGTTTTAGAGAATTCCCCAGTCCACCTCAACCTCTGGAAAGCCCTTTGGTCTCTTTCCAGAAGCAGTTCAGCCCTTCTGGAGATGTGTGATGCTTCAGAAGTCTTTACTCTTCTAGATCTGCTTTCTCCTTTCTAGAAGATCAAGAATGCTCTTTCTGGCATCAGTTGTCAAGGTTTTAACTTTGAAATCCATTGTAAAAAGCTGGTGGTTGAGGGAAAGTACCCAGTGGCTGCAGTAAAGCTGTCTGGGCTCAGATGGGTCTCTGTATGTAGCCCATCACTGCAGAGCTGCTTTCAGTGTCAGAGCTATCTCAAGTGTTTCATGGACCACTTGTGGGAGTCCTCATGTGTTTGTGCCACAACTGAGCTAGTCCCAAGGGACCTCTGTGCTTGGAGGGGTGAGAAAGCTGCCAGCACAGCTTGGGCTTTGCCAGTGTTTCGAGGGCTGCAGAGGGACAAGACTTGTGTGAGTTCTGTGGGACAGTTTGAACCTCCAGCCACTGCCAGCACAGTACAGAGGATTGTGTCAAAGAGGGTATTCAGGGATGGAGATGACTCCAGAGTGGGGACAGGCTGGGCCCTCCCAAGTGTGTGAGGTGAGCAGGTCAGTCTGGGTTGGATGCTTTCCATGGGATTTGGGATCCAGCCTGCCTGCAGAGTGCTGGAGGCAGAGGAGCATGAGCTGTTCTCCCGTGACTTGGGCCAGCTTGCCTTTACTTCCATTTATTGCTGTGAGTCAGGGCTGACCAAATTCCCTTTGCATTTGATACTCCAATGTGGATGTGTGGAGCGGACAGAGACGTTTAACCAGACATTGTTATGGAACTTTTCCAGAGGTTTCCTTGCCAGTCCATACAATCCTCACATGGTGGCTGGGCCAACAGAAGTGACACTTGCTTCCCTCATGTGGGACTTCTCTGTCTGCAGGAGAGCAAACTTAGCAGACCTGGCAGTGAGAGGCATTCGAGAGTTTTCTCCAGCTCCATGGGAATCATTTTGGTTGGAAAAGCCCTCCAGGACCATCAAGTCCAGCCTGTGCCTTGTGCCTACCTTGTCCCCAGACCAGAGCACAGAGTGCCACGTCCAGGCCTTTCCTGGGTACCTCCAGGGATGGGCACTCCACCATCTCCCTAAACAGCCCCTTCCAAGGCCTGACCACTCTTTTCATGAAGAAATTCCTCTTGATGTCCAACCTGACCTTTCCCTGGCACAGTTTGAGACTGTTTCCTCTTGTCCTGTCCCTTGTTCCCTGGGAGCAGAGCCTGACCCCCACTTGGCCCTAAAGTCCTTTCAGGGAGTTGCAGAGAGCAACTGAAAAGATCCAGACTTCACCTAAACCATCCAATCCTATATATGTGATAATCAAAGAAACATCCCTCTTGGGTTCAGCACTGCTCTTTGTTGTCCACCAGCTTGGTAATGAAAAGGAGAGGGAAAGAGTCACTTCTTGATTAGGGACTGATTTGTTGTATTAAGCCCTCAGGCCCAGCTGACCCCTGACTCAGGCCAAAGGTAGTAAATAAAGGTAGCAAGAATAAAGGACAGAAGCCCAGTATGGCAGTGGCAACTTGTAGGTCCTTTGTCTCCTCTCCTGCCTCTGGCCATTCTTTCAGGGAACTTGGATGGTTGTCAGAGCTGTTCACACATTGAGGTAGGACCTGAGTCTCTCTAAGAATAATGCATCTGTTATCAGTGAATGTGTTTGTCTGTGACTCACATGTGGGTAAGGTGTGTTTGCTGTTATAACTGCTCTTGAAGCTTTATGCAGGTAAATTTAAAAAGCTCTGTATCCTGATGGCTGAGCTTCATGCCCAGGAGTCGTGGAAGTGGCAATTTTTCCTTGGGCCTCTTGAAACATTCTGCTGTTCTTTTCCTTTTCCAACCAGCTGTTTCCATCTCCTTCCTGTCTAAAATCCATTTCATCTCTCTGCCCTGTCCCTCCTCATCCTCCCATGTTCTTCTAGCAGTGTCCCACAGCACTTTCCAGCTCTGTCACTGTGTTTCAGCCTCCTGGCAGCATCTCCTGTGCCTGTGGTAGTGTGTTGTCATTCCTGCTGTTATCTCTGTGAGTAGAGTGGAGTGATCTTGGGTAGGAGTGGCTTCTGTCCAGCTGGTGAAGCTGGAGAGTCAGGTAAACTGGGAAGAGCCTTTCTTATAGCAGTAAAGACATTCACACAGTATTATTCACAAAGTCACAGAATCACTGAGGTTGGAAAAGACCTCAAAGAGCATCAAGTCCAACCTGTGACCAATCCCCACCTTGTCCTCCAGCCCAGAGCACTGATGGACACCTCTAGAGATGGGAACTCCACTGCTTCCCTGGGTACCCCCTTCCAATACCTGACATGAAGAAATTTATACTAATGTCCAGCCTGACCCTCCCTGGGCACAACCTGTAGCTGTTTTCTCTTGTCCTGTCACTTCTCTGACAGGACAAGATCCCCACCTGATCCCCACCTGGCTCCAGCCTCTTACCAGGTTGAGCTTTGGAGCAGGCTGGAAGAGGAGGATCTGGTGACTGGGTTGTCCCAGCAGGGCAGTGTTGCTGTAGGGAGCATTCTGCAGTGACTGAGGAGTGCACATGGCTGCTCCATCCCAGCTGTGCATGGTCCCTGGAGGTGCCCTGGTGCCAGCAGTTTGGACAGTGCCCACACTCTGACACCTCTGGGAGATGCACATCTGCTTTTTAGAGCTGGGACATCTGCTCCTTCCCAAAGGAATCCTGTCTCAGGTGCCCTGTTTCCATTTCCTCATAGATCTAGCAGAGGACCTTGCCCAGTAATCCTTACAGCCAGGCTAGTGTTGGCAGCAAAGATGGAGAGTGTGGTAGGAGACCACTTCCACTTGCCTTTTGAAGCCTACAAAACCTTACTTAGTTTAGAGGCTCACTGACAATTCCAGCAGGGGAGAGTTGTCTTGAGCGAGACATATGCACAAATCCAGGAATATCCATATCCTGCCTCAGGAGCTCGTGCTGGGTGACAGTGACATGACACAGGTGGCTGAAGCCGGCAGGGTAGTAGGCAGTAGGTGTCTCCCACAGATACATGGACGTGGCACAACAATGTCCAAGATGCTCCATGTCCCCAAAGTTGCCACTGTGATGTGCAGTGTCCCAGCAGCCCCAAAGTGTGCAGAGCATTGTGGAGCAATAGATGCTCCTCTGCAGCCCCCTGACTGCAGCAGGCTGTGCCCACAGCCAGGCTGGTGTCCCCACCTTTGCATTTAACAGCTCTGCCTGGTGTTTTGATCCTCAAATTATTCATGTTTTTGATGATTTTTTGTAGCTTTAACATATCCCACCTGTACTATGCTGAAGTATTCTTGTTCACTTAATCACTTGTACAGAAATCTCTGTTTAAGATGGAGTGAGCAGGACTTCTTGTAACAGTCAAAATATTGACACACTGCGGCTTTATCTAGTGGATTTTCATTTTTCATTTATTTTTTACAGTAATGCCTGTTTTCTTTTTGACTGCTTTGGGTGATTCAACAACAGTTTCCATAAAACTCCCCACAGTGACTCCAAGCTCTTTCCTGCTCATTAACAGCTCATCTAGAACTCATCCCTGGGTATATACATGGGTATATTTTTTCATATTTGCATTTTTTAGTATTTTGTATCACTCCATCGTTCCGTATCCTGAGATCCTTTGCTAGAGAGTTTTAATATTTGCCAACTTGAATTTTTATGTGTTACTGAAGAACTCAGTTGTTTCACCATCCCTCTCAATTTCCCTGTGGTTTTGAATATTTGGACAAGATAGTTTGTCTTGGGACTGTCCTGGTGAGTTAATTGTAAGGGCTGCCCTGCTTTCTTCTCTTTTTAGTTGTGAAGATCATAAAACCATGAAATGGTTTGGATTGGAAAGGACCTTAAAGCCCATCTCATCCCACCCCCTGCCATGGGCAGGGACATCTCAAGTTGCTCCCAGCCCTGTCCAGCCTGGCCTTGGGCACTGCCAGGGATCCAGGGGCAGCCACAGCTGCTCTGGGCACCCTGTGCCAGCCCTGCCCACCCTCACAGGGACAATTCCTTCCAATATCCCATCTAACCCTGCCCTCTGGCAGTGGGAAGCCATTCCCAGTGTTCTGCTGCTCCAGGCCATGCCCAAAGTCCTTCTCCCTGGGCAGTCCTGCACAATATTCCATTGTCTTCCACAGCCTTGACCTTGCAGAAGAACAGGAGAGGAGACACCAGAGTCTGGCATTCATGGAGCTGCCTTTAGTCCTACACACACTGACTGCTTTGAGGAGCCCTATGGCTCTATGAACCATCCCTTGCATTTTCCAAAGCTCTGTTAGTTCTTCCCTTCTCTTCATTAGCTTATTTCATTTATTTATTTATTTTGCCTGGTTTTTTTTTTTTTTTTTTTTGGCAGGGAACTCAGGATTATCAATCTGCCATTCCCTGCATTGCTCTAGACTTCTTCAAATGCATGTTGGTATTTGCTGCCTGCAGTTTCTCTGGGATTGTGGTCAATGTAGTGAGGAGTTCAGTTCAGGATTTTTCTCAAGCCCTTTGGTGAACACTCTCCTGTCTTGTTCTCTTCCTGTCTTTTCCATGCCAATCCTATGGGTTGGTCATAACATTTCTCCTGCCACTTCAGATCAGATCAAATTTTGATTCCTCCCCCATGAAGAAAGCGTGGGAAGTGTTCTGAGTTCTCTTACAGAGAAAACTGAGGACTTTCTCCAAGTCCTTTTTCAGCCCTTGTCCCTCAGGATTCCTTGATGAACAGAAAGGGGAACAGAAATATTTAAAGGCTCCTTGGGGAGGAAGAAAAAAAAATACAAATAATCTCTTTTCCATGGGCATGGTTGATTCAGTGAGAATTAATAAGCTCAGGCTGGAGCAAAACCAACTCTAGTGAGGCACTGGAATACACTTTCTGGTGTGGAGGAGAAGGGAGTCCTGGATTTGGTGAGGAGTCCCCCTTTCTGGAAGTCTTTAAAACAGGCTGAGCAAGTGTCTCTGAGGAATGTTTTAGGTCTGGCTGATCCTGCCTTCAGGCAGCAGAGTGGGCTAGGTGACCTCTCAGGGTCACCTTTTTTCCTCCTGTTTTCTACATGCAGCTCCCAAGTGGGAATTGGGCACCTCTCCATGCCTGATACTCCAGGACCTTTCCTCATGTTTCTGCTGCTCAGTGCAACCTGTGAATGATGCTGGGAGGGACAGGTTGGTGTGAAGATGGTGGGACTGGTGGGAATAAAGTGGAAAAGATGGCAAGAAGGAGTTTAAAAAGTGAAATTCAGTATTTTAGATGACTTTGGACATAAAAGGTAGAAAATAAAGACAAGCCATAAGGTAAGGAAACAAGAAACCAAAAAGGTGATAGCCAGAAGATAGGGATGAGGAGGACCTCTGTGTCTTCTCTGAAGGTGTGACAGAGGGATGTGGTGACAGAAGCAGATGGAGTGACAAAGCCAGGGGTCACACGTTGACAGTGTCTTACCAGGGCCAGGGTGTGGACAGAGCTGCAGGGCTGAATCACCCAGGAGTGGGTCCAAACCCTGCCAGCTGCTCTCAGCCCACCCTGGGACCCCAGGAGCACAGAAGCAGGCAGGAATTGTCCTGGGAGAAGGGTCTGGCAGAGCAGCAGTTCAGCTTCCACCAGGGAATCCCAGCTGGAGCAGCACTGTGGCGTCCAGCATAATAACCTGAGCTGACTGGGAGCCCCTGGCAGCAGGGAGTGCTGGACAGGAGTGTGGTGGGATTTAGGCAGCATGTATGAAACCTCTCTGATTTTGGGTATAAGCATACTCTCTCTCTCCAGCAGTGAAATTTTGTTGTCTCCTAGATCACATGAGCAGCTGTGGCCTGTAGCTGTGGCAGTCAGTGCTGCAGAGGTGCCCAGCCCAGCAGAGAGAGGGATGCCCTGCCTGGGAGCCATCTGAGACCCAGGAGGGAGCAAGGGCTCCTGACTCTGCAGCCACACATGGGGCACGAGTCCTCTGCATTGAGCAGTCTTATAATATTTGCTTTTCCACATCATCCTTGGATTATTTTTTGGGGTTTGCTCTTGTCCTATGAGCACAGTGTGCAGCCAGGATTCCTCACTTGTCATGCCAGGGGCAGGGCAGTGGAATGCCAAGATATTATGTTGAAGGATGTAGAAAATAAGAGCTATGTCTTGCTGCTGTGCTGCTGCTGGAGGAGTTGTCTGTACAGCAACAAACAGTAGAAGGAGCTGAGAGGTCTCTGGAGCAGAGTGTGTGTGGCTGTGGTGAATGGTGCCTGTGTCCCTGCCCCAGGAGTGCCCCTGAGCTGCCCCTGGGCACTGCAGGGTGCTCAGAAGGCTCCCAATATGTGTGAGGGACTCAGCACAGAGTAATGAGGGGCCACTGCTCTGCCTCATCTCCAGGGACAGCTGCTGCTGTGGGAGGGGTCTCAGAGACCAGATTGCTCAGCAGGTCTTCTCCTGATTTATCATCTGGGTCTTGCTCCAGAGCAGCTGCCAGCATTTTCCATATGCTCCACATGCACATTTAGAGGTGCAACAGCTTGGCCCATTGCTCATATTCCTGGTG
The DNA here is from genome assembly GCF_903797595.1 of Erithacus rubecula. Taxonomy (NCBI): domain Eukaryota; kingdom Metazoa; phylum Chordata; class Aves; order Passeriformes; family Muscicapidae; genus Erithacus; species Erithacus rubecula. Next base: position 10,278,349 of record NC_136674.1, read on the forward strand.
TTCATCTTAATCATGGAATCATGGAATGGCCTGGGTTGGAATGGGTCTTAAAGCCCATCTTGTTCCACCCCCTGCCATGGGCAAGGACACCTTCCACTGTCCCAGATTGCTCCAAGCCCTGCCCAGCCTCACCTTGGACACTTCCTGGGATCCTGGGATGGCCACAGCTTCTCTGGGCACCCTGTGCCAGGCCCCCTCCCCTGATGCTGGGATCAGCCCTGGTCACAGAGGCTGCTCTGAGCTCAGCACACAGGACTGTCACTGTGAGTGTCACAGCCAGGGTCAGACAGCTCCCAGGTCCTCCCCTGCTCCCCCAGGCTCCAGGAGCAGCCCACAGAAGGCTCAGGTGGGGTCCCTCTGAGCTGTTGGAGCTATCCCAAAACACACACTGCATTTCCTTCTGGTGTTTTTCTGTGGCTGTGACAAGCACATATAAACCCAAAGCCATGATCACATATTAACCCAAGCTCCCAGCCAGGCAAGCAGAGCACAAAGCCATGGCATTCTGGGGGCATCCAGTGGGATCCTGGGCACTTGGAGGCTGTGTTGGTGTTGATCAAGGCAGCTCCTGTCAGTACTCCAAGGGAGCAGGGGCTTTTTGGGAGCTTTCCTGACTGCTCCAAGCCATAACAGATCCCACTGCTTCCCTGAAAACCTGGATTTCTAGAGTTTGTGGTGCTTTACTTGGTAGAATTGCACTCTGTCTGATGCCCTGAAGTCTGGTGTCTAAATTGTAGCATCCCAGAATGGTGTGGGTTGGAAGGGACCTAAAGATCATCCAGCTGTTCCCATTGCTATGGGCAGGGACACCTTCCAGTAGACCAGTGTTTTGACAAAAGGATACAAACTTTTATTTTAAAATATTTCAAATTTCACTGAAATTCTTTGCTTTTACTTTGGTTTTAAGCAGTTTCAGACATGATTATGAGTTGGATATGAAATCACAGCCACAGACATTTGCATTAAATATTAGAAGTAGTTGGTCTCCATGCTGTCATCTTAGGATTTGATGATTTTAACTGACTTTCATGGTTTTGTTAGTCCTGTTCTTGTTTTGATGCCCAAGACTTGATGCTACCAAAAGCAGGTCTGTGGCTTTGTGGTGCCTCCCAACTCTGCAGTGCTGATTGCTTGTGGATGTGGGATTGGTGCTGGGTTGAATCACTGCACAGGCAGCAAAAAGCCCTTCTGTCACTGCCCACAGCATTCCTGGCACTTTTCTAATGGTGTAGCCCTGGGATTGAGGGGAGTGTCTGCCAGCCCCTTCCTGGGAAGCCCAGTGCCAGGGGCATCAGTGGGGCACAGCTGGAAGCCATAGAGCTGTGCAGCTCCACAGAGCCCAGCCAGGCTCTGGGGGGACTGTGGTGGTTGGACTGGCTGGGGTGACATTCAGCTGGGTCAGTGACTGTTCTCTGTCATTTAAAGCCTCACTGGCTTGGCCAGGGCCATGGGATGTAGCAGTGTTATGGTGACAGTCAGCAACAGGGTCACCTCTGGGCAGGTGCAGAGGGTTTGCAGGGTGGGCTTGAGCCCCCTTTGCAGTGCTGAGCCCCAGGATCTGAGGTTCCCTTTGCTTTTGTTCCACAGTCCCACCCACTATCCCTGTGCAACACCAGTGAGGATGAGCACACCGAGTCGGGATTCATCACCATCGTCAAGCTGGAGCAGCCTGATCGGGACCCCAACCCCTGCCTGTCCCTGGCCAACAAGGTAAGGGCAAAAATGCCTGAAATGGCATCAGTCTGCAAAGTGAAACCTGTGGTACAGCAAAGGAAATGGGAGGTGGAGGCAGCTGGTAGGAAAGAGCTGTTGGGAAGTGGAGGAAAGGATGAGGACAGAGGAGGATCCTTTGAAGAAGGAACCTTTGCTAGAAGGGGTCCTTTGGGAGAGATGCTGTGCCAGCCATCCCAAACACCCATCCCTTGACCTTTTGGACTGCCTGACTTTGTAAAAGGTGTGGAGTTCCCCCTAGCCTGGCAGCTCTGGGATTCTCAGACTTACTCAACATCCTACACTCTTGGCTGCCTCCTGTTGTACAGCCTCACGTTGCTCCCTGGTCTGTGAGGAGGCCTGTGTTTCTCTGTATTCTGTGGCTTGTGGGGAAACATGGGCACAGAAAACATCTTCTGTGGCTATGTTTCCAAAAATAATGCTGTAATACTTCACTGGATGAGGCACAGTGCTGAGCAGTGAGATGAATGCAGACCAGCTGAACTGGTGGTGGATTGTGACTTGTTAACAGTTCAGGCCCTGGGAGATCTCAGAGGTCTTTGGATTAGGCACCTCAATGAAACAGCAGTTCCTGTGCCAAAAGCTGAGATCACTGGTCCAATTCTCTGGTAATAAGGAAGTCAGGTAGGAACAAGGGTCATTTTAAGTCTTAAAATCTTTGTGACTCTGATTAAGTTGCATGGGTAAGGATGACATTGGCTTTTTCTTTTGATTTTATTACTACCAAATGTTGGGCTATTTTCATGCTTGTGCAGGTGTTGTACAAACATGAAAACCCTCTTATTCAGGTCTTCTTGGCTTTACCTGGATTGCCTTCAGGTGATTCCACCCTATTGCCTTCTTCCTGGTGGTGATGGCATGGTGAGGACAGGAACAGGGTCCTTTTCCATGTTCCCTGCAGCTCAGCTGAAGAAGGCAGGCAAAACTCTGACCCAGTTTTTGCTCCTGCACAGCAGGGTGTTTTCACGGAGGCTGTGGCATCAAAAGCAAGAAAAGGGATGTGGTGCCATGATGGATTTGCCATCCCAGGGCTGGTTCCCCCTAACTGCATGGGCATCCAGGCAGCAGTACCTATCCCTTCTTGGGTTGCCTAGCCCAAATTTGGGATGCTGCTGCTCTGGAGCTGGTGACAGCTGTTGGCATGAGCCAGCGTGATGGAATTGTCAACCTCCTGTCAGTTCCCCCACACCTGGAAAATGGCCTGGGCCCAGCTGGGCAGCTTGTGACAGACATGAGGAAAAGGGCTGGGTAGGTTTCTCCAGCTCTCCACTGTCCATCCAGACATGACCATCACATGACAGTGGTACCAGGGTGTCCCAGGATGTTTGGTCAGTGCAGCTGCTGTAGAGGATCATGAACAAGAGAACAAAGTAGCTGCAAAGGCCCATCTTCCATTTCAGAGCCTTAAAAGGTTTCAAAACGTTGGCCATGTTGGATGAGGCTTGGAACAACCTGGTCTAGTGGAAGGTGTCCCTGGCCATAACAGGGGGTGGAATGTGATGAACTTCAAGGTCCCTTCCAGCCCAAACCATTTTGGGGTTCTGGGAGTCTAACTGTTTCACCAGCTTTGTCCTTCATCTTTGAGACTGTGATCACAGCACTGGAAGTACCGGTGTGTTACTGAGTCCAGGGATCAGCTGAGGAGGGTTGGCACAAGGGGCACAAGACATTGCTGCACTCTGCTCTTCCACCTTCATCCCTTCTCCAGGACCCCTAAACCCCCCAAAGCAAACAAACCCTCAGGACACCTGGCAGACTGACTTCACTGGCCATCAGTCATCACTACTCTATTACCAGGGCCAGATCCAACACTGGATTTTGACATCCAGCTGTACATGACAGTAGTTGCCATCCTGCAGGTGTTCCTGCTCTAAAATCTCACCAAGGGAGGCTCACAGTTCTTCTGTCACAAATAGGAGTAGTGTAGCCATGAAATAGAGCAGGTGCTCCTTAAGCTGGCCACATCTATAAGGCTCTGCCTTATATCATGGATCCTGCACCCCCTGCAATTCCTGCCTGTCTGCTTCTCCATCCTCCTGAAGCTTCTGCCAAGCTCCCTCCCTCCAACATCATGAGCAGAGAATCACAAGATGGTTGGGACTGGAAGGGACCTCAAAAATAATCTCATTCTAAGCTTCTGCCATGGGCAGCTTAGAAGTCTCTTCCTCAAAATCCCAGTACCACACTCCTCCTCTGGAGCAGGGGTGTAGCTGTGGGATGTGGCTGGTGCTGGCTGGAGTAGGAACCTTGTTTTCCTGGCAAGTATGTCTTGGGGCAGAGCTTTGCATGTGGAATTGCAGGGCTGTATCAATGATGATAAAAATAGCCATGTGCAGTGTTATCACAACCTCTGCTTCAGCTGTCACCCAGCCAAGCCCTGCACACAGACAGCCCTGGCCAGCTCAACACGAGAACTCCACCAGCCACCTGAGGCACTTTCCTGCTTCTTAAATTCTATCACTGCTTCAGCATCCAAAGCTAAAACCAGAAGAGAGAGCACTAGAGGAGAGGAAGGCATGGGAAGGACCTCTGGAATAAATTCAGAGTCATTTATTTTTCTTTCTGATGATAATTTGTAAATTTTTGGGGGACTTTTTAAAATTTTATTTCTGATTGAACCAGTGATTGCAAGTCTGGTTGACAGACTGCTGAGATCTCCAAAATCATCCGGTACATACCTATTTGCACCAGAAGTGTTTCAATCCTCAAAGAGTGAGCTGGCTGTGCCATGTGGCTGAAGAGATACTTCACAAAGACAGCAAACACTGAGAAAATTATTGTATCAAGGAGGTAGTGAAAGGCTTGAACAGAATTACAGAATAACTTGAGTTGGAAAGGAACCCCAGGGATCACCAATCCAGCCCCTGGACCTGCACAGAGTCCCCAAAAATCCCACCCTGTGCATCCCTGGCAGTGCCCTGGCAGCCTCTGGGCCATGTCCATTCTCTGGGGAGCCTGGGCAGTGCCCAGCACCCTCTGGGGGAAGAACCTTTCCTGATCTCCAGCCTGACCCTGCCCTGGCACAGCTCCAGCCCTTCCCTGAGCCCTGTTCCTAGTCACCAGAAGTTGTGTCCTTTGCAACAAGAGTTAGAAAGCTGTTGGGAAAAGTTATTTGTCCAGTCTGAGTAGTTCATTGCCCCATAATCAGTGTCTCTAGCAGGATAAAATCTTTGTAGAGCTGTTTGTTGTTCATCAAAGCCTGACTATCAGATGGAATTCACTCCCTGAAAAGGCCTCTTCCCCTGAAAATGCTGGCAAAGACTGAGGTTCCGTCGATCCCAAGCAGGACCCCAGTCTATGGTTCCTGTCCCAAACCTTGATCCCACTTTTCCAGTTTCCCTACGAGTGTCAAATCCCATCAGCAGCTCAGAGCCTCCACCTCTGCCTGTTGCTGACCATCTGCAGCTGCACTCCCCTCCCTGTACACAGACCCTTCTGAGGTGACCCAGGAGCAGGGCTGGAGCTAGGAATGCTGCATCCCTTGGCCCAGCCCTGCAGGAGTGGGGCAGTGCCCCGTGCTCCCCAGCTAGGCTTTGGCAATGCTGCTCCTGTTTGCTCAGATCAAAGGGCTCTGCCTGAGCAGCCATGGCCCAGCCCAGCCTTCTGCTCGTGTTCCATCTCCCAGGGCTGCCTGAGAGGAGGTGGGTGACCCATGAGGTCCTGGCTGGTTGCCTCACCATGCTGGCATGGTGGGTCTCACTCAGCTGTCCCTCCATGCTGGGAAAGCCATCAGACTGCTAATCCTAGAGCAGACCTGCAGCTCTGGCTCCACCTGAGCTTCTCCCTGATGAGCAGGGGGAACTAGGGAGAGCAGCATGAGTGGGAGTCAAGCCCTCTGACAGCCCTGGTGCTGCTGGGTGGCAGGGGACCTGTGGAAGCTTCTGCTGTTGGTAGAGGTCAGCAGGGCTAGCAGGGCTGCATGTTTCTGCCCAGCAAATCCAGCTCTGAAACAAAGAAGCTGGCACATGGATAGCTGGGGAATGATTAGGTTTGTGTGTTGCTGTGACTGCAAAACCATCAACTAGTTCACCTCCACAACTTTGGGAGGAAACCACCCATGAGCCACGGGGGCTCTGGCAAGAGCAGGCACTGCAGCCCAACACAAGCTCAGGAACCAAGGTGGGAATGGTTTCCTCAGTCCAAGCAGGTGATTCTTTCTCCTGGCAAGAGCCCAGGAGGCAGACACAGATCCAATGGCAGATGTGGACACAGGTTACAATACAAAATGTCCACTGAAGCTTCTGTTGTTTTGGACAGGCAAAGCTGGCAGGGGAGCGTGGAGCGCGTGCGATCCTTTTCGACATCACCGATGATGAAAGTGCTGCTGATCAGGTACAGACCTCAGTGATACCCTCAGCTAAAACATAGTGTTCCTGTCCCACCCTAGATGTGCTCAGGGCAGAAGCCCCCAGTCACCAGTGGGAGGTTCCAGGAGGATGCTGCTGGTTTTAGGTGTTGGCTCTTAGCCCATACAGACACTCTCCATGGCACCATTCATGCTCTTAAAAGGCATTGTCTGGTCAATCAAACTTTTCTGCAAGGAGCTGGATATTTTCTCTTGGAAAGTCATAAGTTTCCCCATCCCATCTAGTCCATTCAGCCCAGTGTACCTCAGGAAGGATGATTTCTCAAGTTTTCAAGCCAAAGTCACAGCCCCCTGCTTTACCGTTGGCACAGGTTTAATCTTGGTTTAGACACCTCCAAAGGTCCCTTTCCCCAGCACTGTTGTCATCTTTGGAAGACAATCAATTCCCTGTCCAGATAATCCAGGGATATGAAAAACATCCAGCTGTAGGTAAGGAACAGACAGGGGAGCTGGTGCCTGACCTCCTCCAAACTCTAGGCTGACTATTTACTGGATCATGGCTCTTCCATGCGTTTAGAACTTAATTTCTGGTGTTATAGAAACACAACAGCAAATGCATGAGGTGATGCTGAGGTTGCTCAGATCCCAGTCTCTGATCCCTACCCTGAGCTGTGGCTCCCACTTTCCAGCTTTCCCATTTGGCATACTAAAGCCAAGAGTATCAAATCCTATCAAAAACTCAGAGCCTTCAACCTTTCCTCCATGGTCTTCCTGACCATCTGCACCTCCATTCACATCTCCATTCCTGCCCACTGACCTTTGGATTCCCCCAGGTATCCCTCCAGGGTATGGGAAGGGGTTACTGATCCAGGTCAGTCTGGAGGAGAGCAGGCTCAGACACTTACTGAGCCAACCTGTGCTAGGCTGCCTGGACCACAATGGAAAACTGCAGGTGTGACCAGGAACAGCAGAATGTCCTTAGGGAGGAGGGGAACTGGATGGGTCCAGTGCAGAGGAAGCATTTCTGTGCTGAAGGCAGCACTTGGCAGTGCTGCCAAGTTGGCAGTTCCACAGGGAAGAGGAGGGACCAAGAGCTTTTGCACAGGGGCTTGAAAGCAGCTCAGGAGACACCAAGCAATGACCAGCTGTGCATGAGGAGTCACCAGCAGGGAAAATGAAGAAGTCCATGCTGAAAAATTGGTAAAAGAGAAGCTTCCATCTGATTCATCACAGAGGGATAGTGTAAACTTGGGGGAGCAGTCAGTCTCTGAAGTGTTGTGAGAAGCATTCTGAGGAACAGATGTGCCTGGGGGGCCGGGCTTGTCCTTGTTTCAGGCTGTTCTGGATCAGCCCTCACTGTGTTTGTTTCTTTGCAGCTGAGGAAGCCCAGAGGCCTGAGCCAGCCCGTGGTCCTGATCAGAGGCCATGACGCTGAGCTCCTCATGGGTGTTGTGAACAAGAACAGAGAGGCCCATGTCAAGATAGAGGTCAAGGAGCCACCAGCTTGGGTAAGAGGCACATGGTTCTCACTGCCTCCTCTATCCTCCCTCCCAACCTGCTGGGCTTTCCCAGAGAAGCTGAACCTCCCTTGTCGGGGATGGGGATCACTGTTGCAGGAGTTGCAGGAGTTGTCTGTAACATTCAGACCTGCTGCAAGTAAAGGCTCAAAAGCACTTTCAGCTTCCTTAGTTTCTTTTGCTTTAACATCATGAGTGAAGCAGGGGGATTCTGTCTCTTGAAGTAAGACCAAGCTTTGATTTTCTCATCGCGTGCTACCTTAGACCAAGGTCTCAAGGGAGCTAAGATGCTGCAAGACAGAGATACTCCATTTTTGTATAGATGTGCAGAAAAGACTGAACTGTTTTTTTCTTTTACCTATAAAGAGCAAAGAGGAGGATCTTGGCCAAGGATGATATTTTCCAAGGCTGATGGTCCAGAAGAGATGGAGATTCCCCATGCCTCTAAGAGCCAAGAGTAATTTCCATACAAGAGTAATTTCTGTCTGTTTTATCCAACAGCCAGACTACGACGTGTGGATTCTTCTCACAGTGGTCAGCACTGTGGTCGTCATCATTTTAATTTTTGTTGTCCGCACAAAGTGCCAGCTGAACAGGACTCAGGTAGGGATCTCATGGAGTAGACATGACTGAGCAAACAGGAATACAGGAAAAGCAGGAACAGACACCTTTTGGGAGGGGAAATGGGCAGATAGTGATAGGATAGGAAGAACAGTTTTAAACTAAGAGGAGAGACTTAGAGTAGATGTGGGAAGAAATTCTTCCCTGTGAGGATGATGAGGCTCTGGCACAGGGTGCCCAGAGAAGCTGTGGCTGCCCCTGGATGCCTGGAAGTGCCCAAGGCCAGGTTGGACTGGGCTTGGAGCAACCTGGGATAGTGGAAGATGTCATTGGCCATGGCAGGGGAGTGGAATAAGATGAGCTTTAAGGTCCCTTCTAATTCAAACCATTCCAAGATTCTATGATTGTATGATTTAGTATTCTTAATAGAAATTAACAAATGAAATAATCATCTTCCCAGAGTCAGATGTATTTCTATATTTGACACTATCCCATTTGTCCTATAGAGAGACAGTCCTTTGGGGATCAAAATTTCAGCACTGCTGAGTGATTTGAATGTCTAGGGCCAGATGTCTCCTGCTGGTGACAAAGCCTACTGTGGCTGAGTCAGCTTAGACAGAAAGTCACCTCTGCAGATGAGTATCGTCCCCAAATTTCTGATAATCCCGTTTTGAGTGTGGGAGGGCAGGGTAAGGCTGCAGCTCTCCTCAAGGCCCGTCTGTGTCCGCAGGACTCGGTGCAGCAGCAGACCCTGCAGGCCATCGGGCAGCTGGCCACGCGCCGCTACCAGCCCCGGGCGCGGCCGGCCCCGCGCTGGGACTCGGCCAGCAGCTGCAGCTCCGCCCCGGTCTGTGCCATCTGCCTCGAGGAGTTCAGCGAGGGCCAGGTAGGCGCTGGGCTGCACTGGGCTGCGCCACTCGTGCTCTGGCCTCCCAGGGTGAGGGGTCAGCCGTGGGACTGAGCGTGGCAGGAGCCACAGGCCTGGGGGGTGCTTCCTTCTGAACTGCTGAGTGCTGGACAGGCACTGCATCCATGGAGGTGTGCCTGCCCCTGGGCCACAAGCTCTGCTGAAGTTGTTTCTCCAGGCAGGTCTCTGGCTGTGGGGTAAAATGCCCATGTTGAAATAGAGTAAAATTGGGTTTGCTGCTCCAGAGCACCCAGCCTGAAATCTCCCAATTGTTGAGGGCTTGCACCTCTCTGGATGTTCACAGAGCAGAAACAGAGGTGCTCCTCCATTCACAGCTGTGCTGCAGATCCCTCATTGTTAGACATCTGTTTGTCTTTCAAAGCTCACTTCCATCATGCAGGTGTTGGAACATGGTTCTCCTTGCTCATTCTCCTCCTTTCCACTTCATTCTAGGAGCTGCGGATCATCTCGTGCTCACACGAGTTCCATCGGGAGTGTGTTGACCCTTGGCTGCAGCAACACCACACGTGTCCACTCTGCATGTTCAATATTCTTGGTAGGGCTCAGACACGGCATGGGGACAGGGTTGGGTGCAGGATTGTGCTCAGGAGCTCCAGTTACTCTTAGGAGATGGATCAGCAGGTCCTCATGTCCCTGTGCACAGGGGACTGAGTGCATGGATAGCCTGTGAGCCCACCAGGGTACAGCAAGGTGATGGGCTTGGTCTGGGACCTGCTCCAAGAGGGGGGATTCCAGTCCTGGGACCCATGGGGAAGAGGAGGTGGGATCTGGGGGTCACAACAGCAGGGACAGTGCTGAGGGTGCAGGACCATCAGGTTGGTTTGGTGGTGGCAGCGAGGAGTTGCAGAGTACAGGTGGGATGCGGGGCTATAGTGGGAGGGCAGTGGAGCATCAGTGCTGGGGGTTACTGCAGCTGGCCTGTGGGACCTGTGCTAGATACTCTCTGGGCTGTAGGACACGTGCTGGATACTTCTTTCTTTCTTCACAGCCAGAGACTCAGGGGACCAGGCCATGGCTGCCAGCTCCAGGCTGGTCCCTCAGGACATGGAGCCTGGGCGGCGACTGCACCTTTTCCGCCAGCACCCAGGACATGCCCTTTACCACCTCCCACACGCATACCCTCAGAGGAACCTCAGAAGCTTTCCCTCAGAGCCAGCCCACGGCAACCCCTTCTTCCACTCTCCAGAGCTCTCCCAGCTGGATTTTGGCACCATCCACTACATGCCCTACAGACCAGCCACCTCCCTGCTGGCCTGCGGCCACATGGCCCCGCTGGCCCCGGGCTTGCTGGGCCAGCAGCATCCCAACCCCTCTGCATGCGGACAGGCGCTGGCACCCCACAGGACGTGTCCCCTTCAGCCTCAGCCCCCCTGTCTGGCGCCCAAGGCAGCCCTGGCACAGAAGCAGCATCGTGCACCGACCCTGCGCCGGGGGCTTGGCCACGGGCACCAGCACAACAGCAGCGGCTCTGGGGAGAGCTATCTCACAGAGCACAGTGGGTACCTGGCCGACGGGCCAGGCAGCGACTCCAGCTCGGGGCCCTGCCACGGCTCCTCCAGTGACTCCATGTTGAACTGCACGGACATCAGCCTGCAGGGCATCCACGGCAGCTGCTCCACCTTCCGCAGCTCCCTCAGCAGCGACTACGATCCCTTCGTGTACTGCAGCTCCGAGGGCCCCGCCACGGAGCACGGCCAGGAGCAGCTGCGGCCGCCCAGGGAGAGGCGGCCGCGCTCCTTGGACTTGATGGTGCCGGGGGGGGCTGCTCCGGCCAAGCCCCAGGTGCTCAGCCACGTCCACTACCACCACCACCAGCACCACCACTACAGGCGGGATGCAGAGTGTCCCCCTGGGCGGGCCAGCCAGGGGCCGGGGCCACGCAAGTCCCGGTACTCTGGGTCCAAGGTTGCCTTCCACGCTGCTCGGACACAAAAGAGGACTGAGAAAAGCCATCACTCTCAGCAGCCTCTGGAAAGCTCTGGAGTGCTGCAGGAGGCAGCTCCAGCAGGACAGCTAACCTGTCCCAAGGAAGGCTGGGAGCCCCCTCACAGCCCCTCCACTTCTCCAGACAGGTTGGACTTCAGTGTAGATGCCAACAGACAATTGGGAGCAGCTGGCACACCCGCTGTCCCGCTGCCCCCCAGACACAGCTTACAGAGCAGGCATCACCGAAGGAAAAGAAAGTGTCCCCTGGAGCCCGACCCCGCTCTGCTGGCCAAGGACTCAGCCGAGCCCGGAGCCTGCCACACTCACCTTCCTGCTGGCCGTCCTGCTGGCTACCGCTGCTCTCCCGAAGCCCAGCCCCTGATCCCCAGCACTGCCCTGCCCAGCGGCTCCCGGCTGCTCTGGAAGTGTTTAGTGCCCCAGCCCAGCTCTGAGCTGAGGAAGCAGGAGGAGGGCTTGTCAGGACGGGAGAGAAACCGCTCAGTTCCTGCAGATTTCTCAGGGACGGGCGCCCCCAGACACAGTCTGAGTGTCCGCCTTCACTGCCCATCTCAGCAGGGTGGTCAGGGTAAGTCTGGCCTTTGCCTCTCCTGGCAGTGAGCAGGTGAATGGGGGGAGCCCTGTTTGCTGAAGGAAGTCCAGCTGCCAGGACACCTGGTACCTTCCTGCTGGGTTTTCCTATAGGAGCATTGGCTGCAGGAGCATTCCAGAGCTCATCTGTGTGGGTGATGGCCTGAATGATGACCAAGTGTGCTCAAGAATGCATTAAACCCTGACATACTACAGCTGAGAAATAAGGTGGCTAATTTTAATTAAATATCTCTAGCAGTTGGAATATCTCCCAAAGGAAGGGGTGGGACCTCGTTTTTCAGTGTCCTTGCCCCAGTCTGTTTGTCTTACTGGCAGAGTCGTTATCATTAAGTCTTTTTGGGCTCCACTTGTTTTAGCCAAGCCCAGCTAACTGGAATCAGTGAGAAAGGAAGTGTGTGTGGCCCGGGGTAGTAGAACAGACTAATTGAGTTGCTGGATTTGCACATCCCTCGTTTCTCACCTGCCTCTGTTGCGTGGGAGTTGCTTTTTAGTGTCTTTTGGAAATCAGATGTAATTAAAGTTTGGCCCTCTGCCTAACTGCTGCACGTCTCTCACAAAGAGAGGGAAAATGCCTTTGAGACGAGTGTCTTTGAAAGAACCTGAGTTTAGCTCCCAGGTCTTGCTCTCTCAGGTCCTCTGAAGGCAGCAAGTCAACAGGGGCAGGTGCTAACTGGGAGCAGAGCCTGGCTCCCTTCCTCGCCCTGCCACTGACTCATTGCAGGTCCTCGGGCAAATCCTTTTGATTTAGGTACCAAACACAGATCTGGCTGTCTAATTTGTGTTAAAACACTGGCCTTAAACTCGTGACTCACTGTGCCCATTGTGCCACAGAGATAATAACTTCCTCCCAGTGCTTGTCTATCCAGCCCCACCCACGCCCCGGCTCCCGGTGCAGCCGAGGCAGTGGGGCTGGGGAGGCTGGATGGGCACAGTCCTGGCTCCCTGCAGCCTGCTGGCCTCCCAGACTCCCAGCAAGATACTTGTCCCAGGTGCAGAAGTGCCTGACACTGCAGATAGGTGATAGGGAGGTTCTTCCAAGGCCTGGAGGAATGCTGAAGAGATGAAAGGAGGCATCAGGGCAGAGATGTCTTTGGTTGCAGGGAGCTCTGAGTGCTGATGCCCTCCTGGTTCAGGGCAGACTGCTCAGGGCTTAGTTTCAGCTCCCAAACCTGGGAGGGCTCCAAGGGCAGGAGTCTGTGCACCATTGCAAGGTCCTTGCTGGGATGCTTCTGTCTCTTTGGAAATGGTCCCAGTGACCCCAGTCTGTGCCCACCTCCTGATGGCCCTCTGACCCCCACCCAGAGCCAGTGCCAGCTGCTTTGCCAAGCACACCAAGCCTTCATTCCCTGTTTCCTCGCCATTCCAGCAGGTAGAAGGACCAATATATCTGAAAGTGCTGTGAATCTGTCTCTTCAGTGCAGTAGTGTCTGTAGATGCTTTCAGGGCCAGCCAGAGAGTCAGAATTCCCTTGCAAGATTGAGAGACTACACAGATTCAGGATTTAACTTTATTAAGAGCAGAGGACAGAGCACAGAGCTTGTGCAGGGCTTATGCAGAAAAGCCACCAAGCTGAAAACATTGGTTGACATAACATAACCTCTGAGTTATAATCATACTGGTTTTTTATCTTGGGAAAGGTATAAATCAATAGAGAAGAAGTAAAAGAGAGCAAAGAACAATCTCAATAGACAGTCCCATGCAAGCTGGACACAAACCACAGACAAGGAGACCAAGGAAAAATGCATCTCTGCCTCCAGATAAATGTCATGAGGCTAAAAATATAAGTGGATGAATTAGAAAGCCCAGCTTTAAATTAAAGTTTTGACATAAACTTTTCAGAAATCTAGTTTAAAAGAAAAGCAAACAGTGAGACCCTGTAATTCCTAGGTGAAATTACAGAGAGGAGAAGCGTGTCTCTTCTGGTGGCATGGGAGACACACTGCTCTAAGGAGAGTGTGAAGTCCAGTGATGAGTGACACAAAAATCCCCAGTTGTCCCCAAGTAGAAGGAGGGTGGCATTATTATTATAACATTGCATCAGCACAGTCTGCAAAGAGGAGCCTACATAGACAGGAGAGTCTTAGGAGAATATTGCTAAAATAAGCAGTCAAAAGATGCTTTTGGGCACAGGGATCATTTACAGCCCCAGAAAAAGGCTGGTCAGGCAGCAGGGCAAGGAGGACACTCAGAAACTGTTCCAAAGCCACGGTGTGGTTGGAGAAGGAAATCAGAACAGAACTGGATGCCAAGAGTAGTGCAGAGCCATGGAGAGACAGGCCAACTTGTGTAGAACAGACTATTAATGTAAACATTTTCAGCTCCATCAGAAGGGAGAAGGCTGCCTGGGGTTCTTCAGATCTAGGGAGTCACAGAGGTCTGAGGGATGTTCAGGGGCTGTAATGCAGAGCAGAAGAGCAAACTGCCTTTGTTGCATTAGTGGTCACCAGGGGAGTGCTCAGGGAGGTTCTCACCTGGCATAGCTCCATTCAGGGCAGGGGGGCAGGATCCCTCAAGAATCAAATCACCAGTTTGAGCACTTCTGAAATACAGTGGAGAGTAACAAATTGCATGGGGTACAGATTGCCCACTGGGCATCCTGCAGGGCTCAGGCACACAGCTGATAGATCCTGAATGTGAACTGCAATCTCTTACCCATGCCCAGAGCCAGGAGGAAGAGCTGAGGGCAGTATCAGCTGGAAATAGCTGAAGCCACAGAACGATGAGCCTGACTTTCCAGCCAAGCAAATTGCTAAAAATTCAAATACAGGGTCTGACTTGTAGGCACATGGCTGAATGTGAAAACCAGGGGAGGAGGCAACCCTGTTTTTGTAGGGAGTGGTAACACCTGGCAGATCTTTTAGGGGAAGGAAGCTCTGAAAGGATAAAAGGAAAGGTGCTCCCACAGGTAAATAACTCACTAAAAAAGGAGACAAGAATGCAGATCAGACTTAATGGAGGGGAATTACTTAGAGAAGAAAAAAAGTGGAATTCTCCAACTGTCTGAACCTGCCAGCAAGCTCATAAATATCGTGGACAAGGAGAGCAGATAGCAAAGTGTATAACATATAAAATCTATCAGGATGTTAGCATTAAAGTTGGATACAGAGTGTTGCAGGAGGATCTCCTGCTGCTGAGCTGTGGGGTGAGAGAGTGGTGGGTGAAATCCCCTATAAGTAGCACAAAATGCCACACACAAGCAGACTCACTTTAAGTAAAAAATCACAACATTATATGATTATCATTATTCTTATCATCATCACTATCATTATTAGCTGGCTGGGAACTATGTGGGACAAGCAGAAGGTGGTTTTATGAAGCTGTGTAAGCCTGTGGTGATCTCACTGCTCTTGATCACCAAAAAGGGTGGAAAAAGAAATGGAAATCAGGCTTGGAAGAAGGGCAGAGAAGTATCTGGTACAGTCCCAGTGATGGGTTTTTCTGAGAAAATAGAAAGAATAGTGAGGCTTTCATGTGGGAAAAAAAGTGATTAGCAGAGGATATGAAAGAGAGGATATGAAATTAGGAGAGCAAAGGAGAAGGCAGATAAGAGAGTACTTAGAACAAAGTAATTGATGGCATCAAACGGGAACCAGAAGCTTTAAAACAGCCAAAAGGCAGCACATGGTGTGTAGTGAAACTGGTGCTGGTTGCCCAGGGGATGTAGATGCCAGAAGTAAAATGGTTTTGAGAGCCCAGATCAAGAGGTAGCAAATGTAGAGATGCAAATCCACCCTCTGGCTCAGGAAGTTCCTAAACCAGGGCTTCCAGAAGCTGCTGGTGCTCCTGTGGGATGCAGCACCCTCCAGGTGTGTGCTTACCTTGCCAGCTGCCAGGTGAGACTGAATATTGGTCCACAGCCCCTGGAGAAATTCCACTTGTGCAGGCAGTGCCATGCACTGGCATCACAGGGAGTAATGCTGTGGATGATCCCAAATAGCCTTGCATGATTTTGCAGTTTATGCCTCTTCTTTGAGCATCTCCATCAGCCATTCTTGGCAGGCTTTGCATAAAGGTGCATCCCTGACTCTCCTGTTGCCTGGGAGAGGCAACACCTGGGGATTGTGTTCCTGGAGAATCAATCCTGGAGCAATGCTAATGGATACTCTTAAGGGAAGACAGACAGCTGGCAGTGAATTCCAGCTGGATGGCTTCCTGAGCCCCCCTGGCACACCCAGAAAGCATCCCAGAACAGCCACATTATTCAAGCACAGGCTGATGAAATCTCTTCCTGGGAAATCTCACCTCCTGCAGTGCTCTCAGCATCCTCTCTCTCTCATCCCTCCTGCTCATCCTGAGTCCCTTTCATGTCACATCTTTGATCTTTACTAGGGAGGGGAGAAGGGATTGGAGGGCAGAAGAAGACCACCCTTAAAACCTAATGCCCAAAGAACACAAATGCTGAGGTATCATCAGGGTGTGCTCCAGGTTGTTGCCCTGCCATGGCCAGTCCAGCAGCTGGGGTTCTCTCACCTCTCCCAGTTCATGGTCTTTTCTTAGCACAAACAGGAACAGTTATGCAGGCACAGCTTTTGGAAAATGTTCTAGTAATGCTGTTTGAGGCTGAAGGCATGTGAACACACAGGGCTTGAAACTGCACAGTTTCTTTTTAGGTTGCACATAAGCTGCTGACAAGAGAAGCAGTTAGAAATGTCATATTCCACATACTTGGTGACTCAAGTCACAGATGCAAGATAGGCTTAAACTCTGTGTTCAGGCACTATGGCCATGCTTGCACAAGTGGACATGTGCAACACCATGTGCCTTCATTTTCCCACACCCCAGACTCTCATTTGTTTGTTTTCTTCCCATATATTTCACTTTCAAGACTCTGCTCCTACAGCTGGTGATGTATAACCAACAAGAATTTGTTGTGACTGTTCTTAAAAGTTGTTTTAAATTGCCCTTGATTAATCTCTAAGTGGGGATTTCTTCTCTTTGATCTCAGAAACATTCAGGAAAAGGGAAATAGGAAAAATAATGCCTGTATGCCTTTGCTAGGCTATGCTGACCTTGTGTAAGAGTTCTGGGCAGACATGAGAGACACCTGGGAAGGGCCCATGGTGTGTGTGACAACAGGCAGTGACTTAGAGAAAAAGGTGCTGTCTGGAGCAGTGACTCAGGTACACCTTTTTAGGCAGCCCTTTTGTTGGATGGTTCCAAGTAAACTGCTCAGCACCAGCCTGTCAATAATTCTCTAGTCAGAAGGGGCTGGGGAAGAGCCCAGGCCTGACCTGGGCTCAGAGGCAATTTGTGCAACCTCTTGAACACTGTGGAACATATGTTGTTCCTGTCTTGCATCACTGCTCTCTGCTCTTATTACCTGGAGTTTCTGTTGCCCCCTGGCTCTGTGAGATATGAATTGGTACTATTTTCTGTTTCTAATAAATTTTGAATCAGGTGTACAGATTTTCACAAAGAGCAAACATCAAAAAGCCTCAAAAGCAAACACCTAGTAGTGATGTGAATCCTGGGGTGCCCTTAGTCTGTCTCTTCTGAAATATATAAAGAGTGGCTTGATGCCTTATCTTAAGATTTTACTCACCTTAGAGGAATAAACTGGCTGGGAGGTGGCAAGAAAATTGCCTCTGAAAAACTGGGAGAAATGTGGAATATGCTAAATTGGAAGGGACCCACAAGGATCATCCAGTCCAGTCCCTGGCCCTGCCCAGGACACCCCAGCAGTCCCCCCCTGTGCCTGTGAGCGTTGCCCAAACGCTCCTGGAGCTCTGGCAGCCTCAGGGCTGGGACCATTCCTTGGGGAGCCTGTTTCAGTGGCTTAGTGGCTTTTTTAGCTTTCATTCAGTGTTTTTTCCTGTAGCATCTGTTCTCTGAATTGCAGGGTCAAGGCCCCAGCCTCTGCAGAGCCTGGGAATGTTCAGCCAGGTGTAGCTGACACTTTTCTTTCTCCTTTTCTTTGAATGCAGGATCTGAAGATGAGGTCCAGGATGTCCATGAACACTCAGTTTAATGAAACACTGGCCTGTTTGCTCGCTGGGAGCTGGAGTGGATGCAGATGTTGATGGAGCTGCTGACATCTGGCTCTGCCCAGCCCTGCCCTGCTGAGACACGGACTGCCAAGAGCAAGGGGCCACTTGTGGTGTCCTGACACGTCCCCAGCCCTGCCAGTGGCACAGCAGAGCCCTGCAGGCACAGGCAGCCCCTCGACATGCCATGCATCACTCCCAGCCGGGCAGGGCTCCCAGCAGTCACCCAGGGAATGCAAGCTGCTATTTTGGCGTGTTCATGCCACAGAAGGTTTTGCTAAACACTGCAAAAATAAACAAGCCTTCGAGACCAAAAGCTGCAGAAATTACTTTCTGTGGCCTGGTAGCTCCTGACTTCATTTCCTCACTTAGGTCAAAAGCCAGATTTCTTCAATTAACTTTTCCATGCTTATTTCAGACACAGGAACAAGCTATTCTCCATCTCACCACTCACAGGGCTGCCCTGCAAGGTGCTGCTTCTGACTTCAGTGGAAAAAAAGAGCTCTCACCACTTCTGATCACCTCAGTGTCCCTCAGCTGACGCCGTCTCAGCCACTGGCTGTGCTTGCCAGCAGCAGGAGAGGGGAAGACAGGGACATCAGCATTTCTGGGAAGGAGCTGGGTCAGACTCTTTCCATTGCAAAGAATCCACCCTCTCATCTGGCAATGTCAACAAGTCTCTCACTCACCCTCTAACTCCTCCACCTACCCTTAAATAGCTGTCATGGCCAGCGCTGTTAAGAGTGTATTTCAGACATATCCCAGATGTCCCCATCACAGGAATCAAGGAAAATCCTGGAGTTCGTGTGGCTCTTGCTTCTCTCCTTCCTCTCATTGCCCCAAGACACAGAAAAAATTCCCAGCAAAAGCCTCCTTAATAAATGCCAAGCAGAGCCCTATCCATCACCCAACCTTAGCTTCATATTCTGAGACCCCTGAAATCTTCAAAAGAATTTTTCTGTTTTTTCCAACATTTTGATGATTCAGAGAAAAAACCTGAAAAATAATCAGGCTCTGGTTTATTACGTTCCTCCTCCCCCCCATTTATGAATATTTTGGGTTTTTCTGAATATCACTAGTTCTTATTTCCTACATCTTGTAATTTGCAGACATTCAAGCAAAATACAGCCTGCCAAGTTCAGAACATACAGAACCCATGCAGCTTTCAAACAGCAGAGAATTCCTGTCAATGCCTTAAATGTTCAGTCAGGCCAAAGAATCAGCCAGATTCCCATGTGAAGTGCACATTTCCATGGCACCAAGTGCTTCCAAGCACAAGGAAGCATTGGGGAGGATACAACACCAGAGCTGAAGATAACTGCTGACAATTTGAAACTTCATGTAGGGACAGACTTTCTCATCTCCTCACTAAAGCTTCCTGTGTCTTCCTTTGAAGCTGCAGCTTCTCAAGAGAGCATTCCAGTGATGCAGTCCCAGGTCAGGATAATCCTCTACCTTCTTTTGTTGGTGGGAAAGATTTTTATGGGGTTTGCTGCCCTTAATCCTTGAAAAAAGGCATCTTTGTCACAGCTGCTAATCAGTCCCTGACAGTCAAGTGATCAGCCAACAGCACCTTTCAGTCTAGGGAAGAGCTGGATTTCTTTCATCCAGCAGAATTACATTTAGACCTTTCCATGTTCTTGCTTGCTGGTCCATGGCTTGTCTGAACCAGCTCCCCACATCCTTTACCACACTGGAGGGCTGAGAGGCTTAACAGAGGGGAGGGTCATAAAGTCGGGGTGCTCCCACTGCTTTTTTTAGGAGTCAGGAAGGCAGAGAGCCTCCACAGATGCATTTCACTGCTCAGATGAACAAGTGCAGCTCTAAAGTCCTCTCTTTTCCTCCTTATCCCTAACAAAAGAGGAGATTGCTGAATTTGTGAGACATAAGCTTCTTTGGGAAAGTGGTCAGCACTTGTGCACCATCTCCACTCCCCACTGCAGTATTACCAGGCTGCCAGGGCTTCTGAGTGTCTCCCTTTCCTCACCTTATGCTGCTGCTCCTGTTCACATCTGCCTCGGTGGGGGCTCGGGGAGGAGAGGGAGGAACTCTCTGGGAACTTGGGTTTGAAAGATCCCTGTAGTAGATGGATCACTAACCTTGGCTGCCTGGAAGGGAAGAAGCAGTATCTGACAAAATAGGGAATGGTTCCTCACAGTTCTTTACCTCTGGCTTCTGAGTGATGCTTTTGAGTGCTTGGTGCCTGTGGGCTCTGCTCCTGCTGGAGTTTCTCCAGTATCCCCGCAGTGACGCAGAGCTCATTTTCCATCTTTGCATCCAAAGTAACAGCCGAAAACTGAAAGAAGCTAGAGCATCCCAAGCTCCCCCTATCCAAACTGAAGGCCAACCCCTTCCCCAGGGACCCCCTTCCCAGGAGCTCCCACCCCCTGAACTGGCAATATGGTCGGGCTGGCTGGTTATCTCCTCTCCTGCACAAATCCTTCAGATCCTTTAGAAAATGTGAATATCAGTTCGTTTTGTTGTTGCTTTTTGTGTCTTTTTTTTTTTTTTTTTCTGAGTCTGTCCTGGCTCTCGGGGTTTGGGAATAAATTATGACCCAGGAAGAAAAAAAAAAAAAAAAAAAAAAAAAAGACCACACACAGGAAAAAAAAAAAAGAATACGTTTTATATATATGCCAAACTGTGTATTTATGTCCGATAAACACAAAGATGTGTGAATATGCTGATGTGCTCAGAAATATATTTATTTACTAATATATTTATCCATGTACCGGTCTGCTGCCTGCGTCTGATCTTTGTGCGCGGGGCTGCGCTGGCGGAGGAGCCCGCGGGGAGGGACTCCCGGCCCGGCCGTGACAGGGCTCGGGCCGGGGCCGATCGGGGCGGGCCCGTTCCCGCTCCCGATCCGGGGCGGGCCCTTTCCCGATCCCGCTCCCGGGGCCGATCCCGATCCGAGGCGGGCTCTTTCCCGTTCCCGATCCGGGGCGGGCCCTTTCCCCTTCCCGTTCCCGTACCCATTCCCGTTCCCGTTCCCTATCTAGGGCGGGCCCGTTCCCGCTCCCGGGGCGGGGCCGGGGCCGGGCGCAGCCGCAGAATGGGGCTGGGGCAGCGATGGCCGCGATCTCGCTGGAGACCGTCCCCAAGGACCTGCGGCACCTGCGCGCCTGCCTGCTCTGCTCCCTCGTCAAGGTGGGACCGGGAAGGGGACCGGGACAGGGACAGGGGCTGGCACAGGGATTGCTCCTCGCCGGCCCCGGGCCTTCCCCCGCCCGGCTTAAGCCTTGCAGCCGCTGCCGGGCCCTTCTCCCTGGCCCCGGCCTTTCCCTGCGCCGGCTCTCTTCCCTCTCGCCCAGCCCGAGCCTCTCTGCCCTTCCCGGCCCTTTCCCCATCCGTTTTGGCCCTCATGCCCCCCCCCGCCTGGACCTTCCTGGTCTTTCCCCGCCTGGTCGGTTCCTCCGACCCCAGCCCGGCCTGCGCGCTCCGGCCCCGGCCCTTCCCCGCCCGGCCTCTCTCCCCCCCCTGCCTCTGGCCGCCTCTGGCCGCTTCCCTTCTGCCCCGGCCCTGCCCTGAGCCTTCATTACCGAGGTTCTCTCCCTTTTCCCGGCCCCGCGGCCACCCAACTCCCGGTTCTGGTCCCTGTCCCTGACATCCGTGTCCCCTTAGACCATCGACCAGTTCGAGTATGATGGCTGTGACAACTGTGAGACATACCTGCAGATGAAGGGCAACCGGGAGATGGTGTATGACTGCACCAGCTCCTCCTTCGATGGGTGAGTGGGGCTGGGCCCGGCCAGGAGCCTGGGGACACTAAAGTGGCACTGTGGGGTCACCCAGCCGGGAGATGTCCCCTGACTGCCGCCCCTCCCGCAGGATCATAACCATGATGAGCCCTGAGGACAGCTGGGTCTCCAAGTGGCAGCGGATCAGTGAGTAGTTTGGAAGCTGGGGATCCCTTCTCTGCAAACCCTTCTCAGGGCAGTGAGAGCTGCTGGTTGGGCTGTGGAAGGGGTTCTGCCTCCAGTGAGAGGACATCTGCACACATTGAGGATTCCCACCTGGCTGCTCCTTGTGGGGTAACTCGGGGTTTTCTTTCCCATAGGTACCTTCAAGCCAGGTGTCTACGCAGTGTCTGTGACTGGCCGCCTGCCCCAAGGTAGACCTGTGTGATGGAGTCAGGGGTTTGGCACAGGGAGCATGCATGTGGTGATGGGATCAGCCAGGAGTGACAGAATCAGCCCAATGTGATGGAATCAGCAAAGATGACTGCAGGGAGGTGCTGGACTGGAGAGGGAGTTTCAGGGTTCAGCACTGAGCCTGCCAGAAGTTTACATTGTGAACTGCTGACTAAAGCCTGGCTGTCAGAGGGATAAACTGGGATTAATGAGTGACTCGGGAAATGAGCACATCTCAAACCATTCGGCTCCAGGAAAACATGGAGTTTTGTTCATAGAAAAGGGTTTTGCAGGATGGGGTGCTGTTGAGGCAATCCCAGTGAGAACACCCCTCCTCCTGCACTGATGGCTCATGCCATGGTGGATTTGTGTGTTTACAAATGGAATGGAGGGTGCAGAGGATTTGCTTTATCTCTGGAATGCAGAAAGGGCTGAGTTCCTGCCCAGTATGTAGCCCCAGAGTAGACTGCTAAGCCAGGAGTGAATCCCAAACCCCTGGGATAGAAACTATGCCTGTGCCTGGAGTCCAAGGTTCCTTATTTCTGACTGAGCTCTGCATTGGGAAAGAGCTGGAAACATCATGAAGCCAGAAGCTGAGGCCCTCTGACACAGCCCAGCACATCTGAAGTACCCAGGGTTAGGGTTTAAATGGGATATCAGGGAAAGGTTCTTCCCCCTGAGGGTGCAGGACACTGCACAGGCTCCCCAGGGGATGGTCACAGCCCCAAGGCTGGCAGAGCTCCAGGAGTGTTTCCACAATGCTCCCAGGGATGCGCAGGGTGGGATTATTGAGGTGTCTATGCAGGGCAGGACCTGGACTCCCATGATCCTTGTGCATCCCTCCCTTCCAACTCAGGATATTCCATGATTCTGTGAAACTAAGATGATTGTCCAGTTCTACATGACAGAGCCACCAGATGTTCCCAGTGCTTCTTCTCCCAGCAGAAGACTGAAATGTGTTTGTGTCCTTGCTGCAGGGATCGTCCGAGAGCTGAAGAGCCGTGGTGTGGCCTACAAGTCCCGGGACACGGCCATAAAAACCTGAGGGGCTGCCTGGAGATGCCAGTGCTGTGTGGAGGAGGCAGTGGCCACTGCTCCAGAACATCTGAGCTTTATCCTCTAGGGAAGTGGGGCAGGACTTGGAGTGTGCTGGCTCAGCTCCCCTCACTCAGTACCTCCAGACTCCGCCACACCACAGACTGCAGACATTTATCTGAGCCTTGACAGGAGGGAGGGTGTGAGTGGAGCTGGGAAAGGGCATTTAATCATGGCCCCAAGCTTTTTTACAGTTGGTGTGGGAAAGGGGGGATTTGGGAAATAGCTGTGCAAATAGTTCAATAAAACTCACTGCCTGGTCAAGGCTGGGTGCAGGTGTCACTGTGTCACTGATTTCACCACTGCAGGGTGGTGAGGTGGGGGGCTCACATTCGCCCCCTGCCTGTGCTACACTGTTCAGAGCCTGCAATTGTCACTGCTTGTGCTATGGGCTATATTCCTGCCTCAAGAGGGAGATCCTGCCCTGGCTGTGCTGGGGCTGGATCCTTCCCTGGGGGAAATCTGCAGCTGGATGGAGCAGAGCAGTGATGGCCAATGCTTCCTGTGGAGGTCATGGAGCCCTGGGCCTGCAGGTCCTGTACAAGGGTTGCAGTAGCAGGATGGAGCTTCCAGGACGCTCCACTGGCCATTGCTGGGCTCCAGGGCAGGCAGAACAGGATGAGCCCATTGCTGGGGTGGTTGGGAGGCAGCACCAGGCCATGCACAAGGAGGGATGGACAAGCAGCCTCCTATTCTGGGGATCTGACTGTAACAAATGTCAGTTTAGTGTCCATAACACTTGAACTCCTGAGGGATTCCTTAGCTGATGCTCTTGCTTGAGTTACTCTGTTTCAGTTCAGCAGCAGCCACTGATCAAGAAGGGCTTAGTCCTAGATCAGTAGCTCTGTGAAATAACCTTTTTTTCTTTTTCCCCAAGATAATCCTGGAGCTGGAAAGTTCAGGTTTTGTTTTCTGGCAACAAATGGTGGAAAACCATCAGAGACTGAAAATTGCATTTGGTCTGGGATGAGAGCAGCTGCAGTACAGGGAATTCAGGACTGGCTGAGGAGTGACCCTGCCAGGAGTGTAGAGGTGATGCCCTCTCTGCACTGCTCTGGTTTGTAGAGCTGGCAATGAGAAATGAGTCCCAGGTCAGACAGAGCATGGCCTCCTGTGTAGGCCTGGAGCAGATGTGTGGTGGGAGAAGCCTGGAGCACAGTGGGGCTGGAGGGGAAGGTGCCTTTTGTATGGGCCCTTGCAGATGTGGTGCTGAAGTAACGAGTATTTGCTCAGTACAGACCTGGGCCAAGTCAAGTCCTTGCTCTGGGCTCTGAGCTCCAGCAGACAGCTCTAGGCACAGGTCACTTTTTGTGGAAAGAGCTGAGAGCACATGGGCCCTGGGTCTGGGGGTTGGACCCTCCTCCTGGGTAGAGGGAACAGCAGGTTCAGTTCTGCAGTCAAAAGGAGGAGTTGACCATGACTTTCACATATCCTCAGTGAAATCAAAGCCCTTGAGTTGCCTGGTGAATCATCCTTCAGGCTTGCTGGGTTCCAGTCCAGGCAGGGGATGGACCTTAGGAGTTCCCAGTAAATCAGGCCTGTTGGACAGAGGTGTGACTGTCCCAGCAACCCAGGGCCTGTCTCTGCAGGATGCTCAGTTTTAGGCATTCTGGGCATGGACTTCTGGGATCTGGAGGGTAATTTTGGCCCAGCTGTGCCATGAGCAGCACAGCACAAGGTGACCTTGGATCCCCCCAGAGGCATTTATCCCCTGTGGAATGGTGTGGGAAAGCTGCATCCAGGACTGTCTGGGCAGCCTGACACGCTCAGGATGGAAGAGGACAAGGAGGATGAGGGGGATGGCTCTTTCTCCAGATGGCTGGAGATGGGTTTGGGGAGCAAGGTTTGGCTCCAGCCAGGCTGGGAGGATGCTGGATGACACATCCACTCCCCTGCCATGCCCAGCCCAGGGAGCCTCATGCTGGCAGTGCCACAGGGTGGCAGCACGGTCTTGTGCTGGGGCTGGGGAACTGATGGAGACCGACTGAGGCACAGGCTCCATTTTCTGCTGTTTCACAGCACCTTTCAATCCAACTGCCTTCCCCTGGCTGCAGGGAATGGCTCTGCTGGAGTTGCTCCAAGGCTGGAGCCACATCAGGACCCTTGTCCCCTGGCCCATGATGCAGAGGAGGTGATGAGAGCGCTCTGCACAGGACCCTGGGCAGGATGGGCTTGTTTGGCTGGGTTGCTGTGGGGCTGAGGTTCCATGGTTCTCCTCTCCCTTCCTGGGAAGTTGCAGTCACCACTCAGGGCTGGAAAATTTGCTTAGAAAATTGTCCCCAGGGAGCAATGAGCACTGTCACTATACCTGTCGGGGAAACTGAGGGGGTTTGGAAACCTTGCAGAGACTTCACCCCTTGCTAGAAGCCCGAGTGCTCCAGGATATGTAGAGTTAAGGCTGGCAGGAGCTGCAGTGCAGATGCAAAGGATCCACCCCAGTGAGGAAAATGAAAGTGGTGGTCCTTGAAAGCTGCACCTGCTGTGCCCACAGCACTTCCAAGAACGTGGTGCCTCTCACCAGACTGGCCCCTGAGCCCGAGCCCCACGCCGAGCCCACATCCAGCACTTCGGCGATCCTCTGCCCCGCAAGGCTCCTAAAAGCAGCCCTTCAGAGAGACTGCAGCCCGGAGCTGCCGGGGTTTGGACCAGCAAAAAAGCAAACGATGCGGAGCTTTAATCGCTGCCAAAAGTAGGGCAGGGAGCTCTCACGTTGAAGGAACTGGAGGAAAAATGTGCGGCAGCAGCCGGAGTGGGAACTGGGAGAGAAAAGCGCCGGGAGCTGAGATGTGAGTCAGGACGGCTCCTCCCCCTGCAGCAAATGACGCTCAGATATTTCAGGCAGGCCCAAAAATGCTGCAGGTTTGGCATCCCGAGCAGGCTGGCAGCCCCGGCAGCGGGGCAGGAAACACGAGCCGGTGGAGGTTCGTGCAGGTTTTGAGAACCGATACCCCGGCTCTCCCTGCGGACCAGAAAAGCGACTTTCCAAACCGCAGAGCCCCGGTGCCTGTGCAGAGGCAGCTGCCGGGAAATGCTCGTCCCCACCTGCGCGGGGCCCCGCGGCGCTGCCCGGGGACAGGGACCTGCCACAGCCGGCCCAGAGCGGCCTCGCCGGGGCCACCCCGGCTGCGGGGCAAGGGGACGGGCATGAGAGCACATTGGGCCCTGCCCAGGGGCCAACAATTCCCCCCGTGCTGACCCTGGGGCTGCTCTGTGCCTGGTACATTGAGATGCTGCTGGGGCTACCAGTGGAATCACAGAATGGTTTGGGTTGGAAGAACTTTTAAAGATCATCTTGTTTCATACCTTGCCATGGCAGGGACACCTCCCACTGTCCCAGCTGCTCCCAGCCCTGTCCAGTCTGGCCTTGGGCACTGCCAGGGATCCAGGGGCAGCCACAGCTGCTCTGGGCACCCTGTGCCAGCCCTGCCCACCCTCACGGGGACAATTCCTGCCCAATATCTCATTTAGCCCAGGCCATTGTAAATTGTCTCTCTGCTTCTTGCCTGTACTTTTCCTTCAGGTACTGGAAGGCTGCAATTAGGTCACCCTGAAGCTTCTTTTTCCATGCTGAACAATCCAAACGCTTCCAGCCTTTTCTGATAGGAGAAGTGCTCCTACTCTCTGAGAATCATCCCTGCTTCACCCTAAATCCACTTTCACCTTCTTCACTGATTCCCAGTGTGGACCTGGACTTTCCCAGGTGCCTTTTTGGCCACCCTGTGTGCCTGGGGGAACTGGTTGCCTCAGGGATGTGGAAACCTCTGGGGACAGGTGGTAGGGGTTGGGGAAAAGCCCCAAACAAACTCCAGCTTAAGACTGTTTTCCTTGGAAACTGGCTGATAAGACCTTGACAGGTGCAGGTGATGAGGAAGATGACCTGAGTTGTCCTGGTACCTGGAGTGAAATGCTGCTGTAGTGAGGATGGCAAAGCCTGGGGCATGCCAGGAACGGGTGCCCCATCCTGCCCCAACTTCTGTGTTGGGGCAGATGGGCAGAAGCCACCAAGGCCCCTATGTCTGATGTGGTGGGGAGAGGAGGAGGCCAGGGCCAGACCTGAGCAGCAGCAGGAGGGTGGCAGTTTTGGGGGGGTGAGAGGGGGAGGGGGGCAAGCTTCCAGAGCTCTCAAAAAAGGAGCAGGGCCCAGCTGTCACATGCCTATCCCATGGGATCCCTGGGACACTGGGATGGAGGCAGGTGGGCAAGGATCTGGGATATGCTCCCTGCTCAGGAGACCTGTGAGGAAACAGAGAGCTCCTCTGGGTGCTTCCCCCTCAGGAACTGCAGTGGAAGGAGGAGGCTCTGCTTTGTGAAGGGGAGACACTGGTGAGCTCTTGACAGAGGCCTGCAAAGGGCACGTGGAAGTAGAACATCCACCCCTTGTGAGCACAAGGCTGTCTGCAAAGAGCCCTGAACTGCTTAATGGCGGGTACCTCCAAACCCATCTGCCCCCAGAGAATGGGTTCTGGAGTCTGGTGGGCAGTTCCAACCCTCCTCTAATCTGAGAGCTTTCACCTCCCTGGTCTACTCCATCATGGGAAGGGAAATGCCAAAGGGTTGGGAGGGGCAGAGTGGAGTCTCAGCTCAGCAGGGGAAGTGGCTTCGGATGGTGTGGACACATTTCCTGAAGGCATATGGCAAAGTGAGACCACAGCGGAAGTCCAAGGAGGGATTTGAGAGTCTGATGGTATCTCCCCATCCCCAGCTCTCCCAGACCTCCTGCTGCATCCCAGGTGGAACTTGTCCTTCCCTCCTCCTGGACAGCTGCATGTCACCCAGGCTGCTGCTGGTGCTGGGCTGGAAGGGGCTTTTCCCTTCCAAGGAAATGGTCCTTCTGCACATGCAGTTGCAGGAGAACCACCAAATGCCCAAACAGAGTCCTGGGACTTGTTTTGGGAAAGGACATTGCACTTCTGGTCCCCAAACAGCTCAGGTGTGTGGTACAGGGCAACACAGTCCAGTGGCTGCAGGATCTGTCCCCTTGGCCAGGTGGGGGTTTTGGAACTGCACAGTTGGCCTGGAAAGGTGCCACCAATGCCAGCTTTGGGGAAGTGCTTCCTGGCAGCCCTGAATGCCTGTCCCTGCTCCTGGCCCTCAGAGATGCTCAGGTATTCCTGTCCCTTGTCCCGGAGGATCAAGGTCAAGGGACAGTAGGGTCTGTCACCCACAGAGCCCAGCCCTGCATCCCCTGAGCCCATCCTGCCATGGCAGTTCTCATCCCTCCTTCCCCGTATCCCTGCTGAGCTCTGTCCCAGAGCATCCTCCATCCCAGGAAGAGGGGGAAACAGGAGTGGCCCATCTGCAGCACGGGGTGCCATGGGGGCCCGTGGGGTCCCTTCCCCCAGCTGGCAGCAGGTGCCTCGGAAAGAGCCGGAGCGGCCCCGGCCCAACCGCCCCGCGGCCGCCGGCGCAGCCGGGCCCAGATTTTGGCCATATTTGGGCAAACCCAGCGCCGCGGCCCCCGCCCGCCGCGTCACTTCGCCTTTTTGAGGTTTCCCTTCGCGCTCTCATTTGCCTCCCGCCCGCCGCCTCCCCGGCCCGGCAGTTTCTGGTTGAGTCACTTTTAACGGCCCCGCTCCTGCCCGGCTCCGGGGCACCGGCGGGGCACGGGCAGGGAGCGGGGCTGGGAGTGCTCGGGAGCTCGGGGCCCCATCCCGTGTCCGGGGGGAAAATGGGACCCAGCCCACGCCGGTACCGCAGCCCCTCTTTGGGCCTCAGCCGTGCCACAGGTGCTGCAGTTCTTCCTTGAAGGTTTCCATGATGGTGGTAGACAATGCTCTTGCTATCCAAAAAGCTCTCAGGGGCAGTGCTTGGCACTCCTGATTCTTTGGTGCTGCAGATGTCCCTAGCACCTGCTCTCCTGGAGCATCCCAGCTCAGAGCCCTGTGTCCCAGGGGTCTTTTAGGAGGCCACCCTTGGCATGTCAAGCAGAGAGAGCTGTGCCATGCCTGTGCCACTGTGCTGTGGTGCTTTGGGAACGCTATCATTAGGCTTCAGTGTTACCAGTGGCCTGGCTGAGACACTGTGGCTCCTTTGGAGCCTGGCCAGGAGATGCTACAGTCTGGCTGTGGATCCAGTGGCTCACTCGGCCACTTGCCTGCTGGCCCCAGGGCAGTGGAGGTGGCTTAGGGAGGGTTTGGGTGAGAACATCCTGTTCCTCCTCCTCCTCCTCTTCCTCCACAAGGTGCGGGTTGGATGGAAGCCTGGGGTGCTGGATGTGGGAATCATGTGAGCGTGGCGGGGCAGCTGCTGTCCCCACAGCAAGCAGGGTTCACACCGGGCTGAGGCCCCAGCAGCAGCTCGTCTCCAGCGCTGGGGCTGAGCGCAGCACTTCCCCTGCCGGCAGCGCAAACCGCAGGCGAGCAGGGGAAGTTGCTGCAAGGCCGATAAGAAATATCAGCGCTTTCGCAGCGCCTCGGCTGCACAGCCCGACAAGAGCCCTTCCCCCGCCGTGCCTGGGGCCGGCGGCGCCGCTAACCCGACCTCGGGCTCCCGCTGCCCTGCGTTCCCCGATACTGGGAGAGTTACTGGAAAAGGAACAGCCCTGCGGGCAGAGGGGACCTGCGTGCTGCAGCGTGGCAATGAGGCACCTGCGGTGCTCCTTTCACAGGAAATTTTGGGGTGCATGGCAGTGTCTGACCTGCATCGAGGTGCCCTAAGACAAGGGCAGGCAGGGCAGAGTGGGGGAGTAATGCCTTGGGGTCATGGTTTGTCTCAGGGAGCGTCCCGGGGTCCATCAGCAAGTCCCCGGGAGACACCAAGCAGGTGGGCAGAGTGTGGAGAGGGGCCTTGGGAAAGCTGGGGACCGGATATTCTCATGAGGTTCCCAGGAGAGGAAATGCAGTTGTTTCAGCCTCCCCCGACCCCAAAAAGCTCCTGGAGCTCCTTCAGACAGACATGAGTGGAGTAGAAGCCAATGCTCCAGAGCCAAGGGCTGGAGTAGGAATTCCTGCAGCCTTGTTTGCCAGCCAGTCAAGTTAACCAATGGCTGGGGAATGTGGTAGGTTCATCATCAGAGAAGATAACTTTCAGAGACCTTGCCAGAGCCCAAGGAACGAGATCTGCTGATTTCTTCCTTTCTGAGACCCGTGCAGGCAGAAGGAAACCAGCTCGGGACCCAAAATGTCATATCCCCTATCTGTGCTGGGCTGGGGAAAGAGGAAGCGTTGCCTCCCCCTACTTCTGTGCTGGGAAAGTGCCTGTGGCCCCCCTGCACAGCCCCTCAGCAGCACTGGCAGGTGCTGGGCAGGGCTCTGCTTGGGACCCCATTTTGGAAGGCACAGCTTCCTCCCCGCTGCCATCCTGCACATCCCCAGCTCTGGCCACGTGCTTCACTCTCCTCTGACATCTTGCCCTTGGGTGCAATCTTCCCCAGCCAGCTCTCTTGGGAAATATCTTCATCCTGCTTTGCCCCATGGTCAGCCTCAAACTCGAATTTCCTCACTGGACTTGACTTCTCACCCTGTCCCCTCCTCCCAGCCGGCATTATTTACCAGGGAACAGTTTGTCACCAGCCAGAAGCATGGCCTTGACCCTGGGTCACAGGGGGCAAGTCCCTCAGTAGCATCTCTGGGGCCAAATCTCTCTCTGGAGAGCCCCAAAAGGCTCCTTTCTCTGCTGTAAGAGCACAGTTGCCTGTACCCTGTGCAGCTCTCACCCTTTGTGATGGCACCACCTCTTCTAGGCACTGCCCCGTGGCATGGAGGTGGCTGGGGATATCTCCAGGATGGTCTCTGGGTTGGCAACAATCTACTCTCAGGCATGGGGTGGGATTGTTGTGGTGGCCTGTGCAGGGTCAGGAGCTGGATTTGATGATGTTTGTGGATCCCTTCCAGATGAGGATATTCTGTGGTTCACACCAAAAAGGATATTTATGTGTTTCAGGTCCCCAGGAGGGCCAGTCTGGGAGGTACCCAAAGTCACCAGGAGGGCTACCCCATGGATCCAGCCTGCATGTGGCAGGCTCTGCCATGCATGAGTGGCTGCCTACCACAGGTGAGGCAGCACAATGCTCCTGGCCTCAGAGCTGCCAAAAGGGCCCTGGGCAACATCAACAGCACTTACATTCCTTGCTGAATTTCTCTCCAGCACAGAGAACACATTGTCCCCACCCCCATGACCATCAGGGATGGAGATGGGCACAGGGCCAGGGACGGGTGGAAGACAGGGCAGCCCTTGGTGGCCCAGTGCACGGGGTTCTGTTTTTTCCACTGAAACTTCTACTGTTTCAGCCTTGGTGTGGAAAGGGCTTCCCAACGAATTCCCTCTCTCCTAAAGCCTCCTTTACCTGCTGCCATCAGCACACGTGCAGCTCATCTCAAATCTGCCTGTGCTGCTGCTTGGTTATTTTTGGCTTTGCTCTCCCCCTGCCTTCTGCAAACCTCACCAGTACCACTTTTTATACATTTCCGTCCAGATTATCAATGTAGAGAGTGCATCACATTGGCCTAGAAAGAAACCTTTTGAGAGGCACATGAAAACCAGTGTGGGTACAGACACGGCCCCATTTATGGTCATTATTGGGGATTTAGTTTGTAGGTTTTTTATCTAGTTTAGTGGTGGGCTTACCCTGGCAGCGGGATGGGGTGGTGCTGGCTGTGCAAAATCCTCCTGTGCTGTCACCAGGGCCATTGTGACCTGGATGTGCCAACCTTCAAACCCACCTTCCGATTTTCTTCTTGGGGCCTCACATCCCTGTTGGTCACTCCAGCTGCCGGGGCCAGGGGTGGTTTGGTGTTGCAGAGCCCTGATGGGGTGAGAGGCTTCAGGAAGCCTCTTGTGCCATGTGTTTCCCAAAGCACAGGTCAGGGCCTGTGACTCACCTGCGTCCCCACTGCTTCACCCCAATGACCAGGCAGCCCCTGAATCCTGCAGCCCCTACCACAGACCCTAGGTGGGCAGGAACTGCCCCTATGCAGGTCCCACCACTGGGATGGGGTGATGGGCCACAGTGCAGCCGAGCAGCCGTGGGAGGTGGATTCCGTTACTGTCACCCGGTGCAAACACCTTTTTCTTTTTTCTTCTTCTTCTTTTTTTTTTTTTTTTTTTTTTTTTTTTTTTTTTTTTTTTTTTTTTTTTTTTTTTTTTTTCTCTCTCTTCTCTTTTTTTCTTTTCTTTTTCTTTTTCTTTTTTTTTTTTTTTTTTTTTTTTTTCACAAACATGTTTGTTGCTGTCAGCAGCACAGCCCAAGAGAGCGTAACCGGCTGGTGCTTCCTGGCCCGGCTGCGGTCGGGGCGCAGGGCGGCGCTGGGTGGGACCGGCACCGTTATCGGCCCCGCAGCCGCGGCTCTTCCTGTGCTGGGGCCACGTGGGCAGGATGGGGTTAAAAGCAGACCCGCGCCCCGCAGGGGCCCATTGCTCCCCTGCCAGCACCCCAAGCAGCACCCCGCGACTCCGGCGGCACCCAGCACGGGCCATCAGCACCTGCCTTGGGCCACCAGCACTGGCGCTCACCTCCGTGGCCGGTGTGGAGCACCGGCACCTGCGGGGGCCGCCCGTGCCCGAGCCGGTAACGGGACCCGCGAGGCGCCCGCGCCGTGCTGGAGGAGCAGCGTGGGGTGTCCTGGGGCGCTGGCACCTGTGGCTCTGGTGCCACCGCCAGGGGGGCAGTGGGTGCCTGGGGCCGATGGCAGGTAAGGAGGTCCCCCCACAAGGGGGGCACAGCGGGTGGCAGGGGAGGAGGTGCCGTGCTGGCAGGCGGGTGGAGGCGGGAAGTGCCCAAAGCAGAAGTGACACTCGGGGCTTTTTGGTGGCAGCCAGGATGGGACCGGGTGGACGTGGAGCTGGTGTGGCAGGTGAGGCTCTTGGGGCTGGGTGGTCTCAACTGTGGGGACCTGCAGGTAACCCCAGAGGGCTGTGGGGGCATCAGAAGGATCTTCGTGTGTCCGGCAGATGGGGTGAGGGGGCCACGGGGAGCGCCAGGACAGGGAGCTCGGGGCAGGGGACAGGCAAAGGGGACTTCAGTAAGGGATGGGAGAACAAGCAGGGTCCCCATGAGGACATTCCCATTGCCATGGGATCTCCACATGGGGACAGGCAGTGCAGGGGGTCCCTGTCACGTGGATGCCGTTTGCTGTGGGACAAGGCAAAGGAGCCCTCTGTGGCCAGGGTGCCATTTAGGTGGGGTCCTCTCATTGGGACATGGCATGGTGGGCTCTCTGTGGTGCAGATGGGATTTGAGGGACAAAGATGGAGTTTGAGGTGGGATCTCACCTTTGGAGTCCACACATGGGGGTTCTCTGAGACCAGGGTGTGGTCTGAAGGGCAGCAATAGAGTTCAAGATGGAATCTCCCCTGTGGGGACAAGGCAAGGGGGTCCTTTGGGAATGGGATGGGGTAGGAGGTGGAGGCATCCCCATGGAGTCAAAGCAAACACCCCCTCGTGGCTAGGATGAGGTTTGAGAGGGGGTGGTGGGGTTTGGGGTGGGGTCCCTATCAACAGGGACCAGTCATTTGGGTTCTCTGTTACCCAGATCAGGTATGAGGTGGATTCCCTCCTTGAGGGACAAGTAAAAGCTTATTCCTGTGACCAGGATGGGATTTGATGTGCGGTCCTTCCTTTGGGAATGACTCAAAACTGTCCCCTATGACCAGGATGAGGTACTAAGTGGCCTCCCTGCCTTGGGGAAAAAGTAAGATTCCCAGGACAGGGCTCAAGGTGGGACTATGGGGTATGAGGTAGGGTCTCATCCATGGGGAAAAGGCGAGGATGTTCCCTGTGCTCAGGATGGGGGTTTTGGGGAGACACGGGCGGGCAAGGCAGGATCTCTCCCTGGGATAAGGATGTCCCTCGTGCTCAGCATGGCTCCCGGGAGGTGACACTGCCAGAGGCTCTGTGTCCCGGGGCCAGAGCAGAGCTGCCACTGGCACCGTGGCCGCAGCGAGGCCGGGGTGGCCCTGGCAGGGCCCATGGCAGGGCCACGTGGGCTGGCAGTGGCCCCGGGGGAAGCAGCTCCACGCCGGAGGAGAGCGGCCGCCGACAGCGACTCAGAGACAGTGCAGTCACCCATAAAGTAGAAAGCACTACTAAACAGCACTGCAGGGTGTAGTGTTTCCTACTTTATGGATGAGTGTACTGTGGGCTACGGAGAAGAGAGCACGGAGCAGCGCCGGACCCGCGAGCCCATGGCAGCCAGCAGCGGCCGGGGGCCCTGCCCGGCTCACGGCACCCACCAGAGCTCCACCACCCTCCTGCCACCTCTCCTTGTCCCCATGGTCCCCCTGGCACCTGGGATGGCCACGTGGGCAGAGGGGCTGCCAGCCCCATCCCGTGAGTGCCGCTGAAGGGACCCTCCCATGGCAGTGAGCCTTGCACTGGGGGCCAGGTAAAGAGCAGAGACTCCAATGCACACTTTCCCCATCTTCATTTCCCACGTGCTGAAGCCCTGGCAAGAGCTGGGCAGTGGTGGCCATGTGCAGCGGGGGAGGCAAACTGGGGTTCCTGGAGGGTTCAGCAGGGTGGGAAACTGCTAAATAAAACTCTTTTGGTATTGACTTGTGGATTTTTTTATGCAATTCCCGGGAAATGCAGAACTGGGGAAAAGCTCTTTGACGTGCCCAGGGCCCTGTGCAGTGTGGTCATTCCAGATTTGGAGCCTTGGGGAGCCTTGAGGACACCACAGCTGGGGGTGGTGGCCAGCAAATCTCAGCCCATGGACACAGGACTGTCCCCTTCAGTCCCTTGAGGGTCACCAGCAAAGCTGCTGTGTCCCATGGCAGCCCTGGCCATGGTCACAAAGCCATGTGAAGCCAAAAAATCCTCCTACAATCCCCATCTCGCTCCATCCACACACCCCTGGCCTGTGTTTCGTGGGGGTCTAAAACCAGCCCAGCTTCCACAGAAGAGGTTTGGTCCTTGTTCCCAAATGTCAGCTCTCAAAACCCCTTCAGGCATCCCTTTGTCATTGACTCCCCATGTCCTGCCCGTGGGAGAGAGGATCTAAAAATAGTAGAAAAAATATTAAAAGTACTGTTTTTGGTTTTATTGTTTTTTTGTTTGTTGGTTTGGTTTTCTTTTGTTTTTGTTTTTTGTTTTTGTTTTTGTTTTTTTTTAACCCAAATGTCAGTGGAAAGTTTTTACATTTTGTAAAACTTCTTATGCAGGTCCCGGGATCATCTTTGGGGGGGTTACTGAGTTTTTGGTATTTTTCTTTCACTGAGCTGTTCAGAAAGGGCTGGGTGTTTTACTTCTTGCTGTCCCAGCTTTCCCATGTTCTCTGGCTTTGTGGCTGTTCAAAGGGGATGTGGAAGGGAAAAAAAAATCAAATCAAAACTGTCATCATGGTCACAAGTTTTTAAGCAGTAAAAACGAAAAAGGGCTAAAAAAACCCCAAGTAGCCACTGTGGACTGCCCTAAGCAGCTTTCGGTTTGTGAGCACCGAGAGGGAAAAGCAAATTCACATTTTTAACGTGCAAAAGCTTTGAAAATTTACATCCTAATAATGTGCATTCAAGTGTTAGGAAGGATAAATACCCAATTTTCAAGACCAAGTCTGTTGTGGTGACAGCTACTATTCAGTGGTCACTGCTGAGGGAGACGATGGAAATGTGGTTCTTGCTGAGAGCAGCAAAACAGAAACTGCTAATTTTTTCCTGTTTTTTTTTTAAATAAACCCCTCCTTTTTTCCTAGCCCCTCCTCCATCCTGAAGGTATTTTAGCAGGTTCCTCCAAGCTGGGGTGAGCTCCACAGGACCTCGTTGTGTTCATCCATACCCTGGTTGGTGCCACGCAGGTTGGGTGGCTGTGCTGACTCAGAAAATGCCCTGAGCAGGGCAGGGTGTGGGGTTGAGACTCCTCTGGGGGCAGTGGGGGGTGTGGGTGCCCATCCCAGCACTGCCAGGATGGCTCTGGAAGGGCTGTAGGGACTGACAGGGCCCAGCCAGGCTCCCACCAGGCTCTCCTGCACAGCCCCAGTGCCTCAGCTGGTGTTGCCAAGTCATGGCACAGCACACCACACTGTCTGGGGCTACCAGGGCTGGGGCTCACTGTGACCCCTGCAGGGTCAGCCCAGCACATTGCACTTCTAGGTTATTTTTAACAGGGCTTCCATCCCAGTGCTGCTCCAGAGTGTGGAGCCATTCCCTGCCAGAGTCCCTGTGCTGCTGGAGAGGGAACCATCAGGGGGATGTGGCCACATGCATCTCTTCTTTGGAGCTGCTCCAGGACACATCAAACCTCAGGCTCAGGAGGTGGGAATGGGAGCTGGAGGGCTCTTCTGGCAGAGCAGGTGCCCATTTGTGTCACTGCTCGTCTCTGCAGCCACCAGCGTGGCTCCTGCACAGACACATGAGGGAACTGCTGGAAATGGCCTGGAGGTGCCCCTGAGTGCTGACACACGTCACTGTCCCCACACCCTGGGAACTTCCCTCAGGGCTGCCTTGGCCCCTCATGCTCATTCTTGTGCTTCTTTCCCAGCCAAAACCCAGCAGAGCTCCCACTGCCCACTCCAGTCCCTGCTGGAATCCCCAAAACCAGGGGAGGACCTCAGGAGGACTCACCAGGCACTGACTGGACTTAATTGCCTGTAGGAGCTGCAGGTGCTGGGCCAGAAGCATCAGTGAGGCTCAGCCCTGGTTCTTCAGGCCTTGGCTGGGCTTTTGTGTTAGGTAAAGCTCTGTTGGGTCTGATCTCCTCAGTGGTCCCTGGATCATCACTGTAAGAATCTTGTCTCCAGCCACATGTGCTGGCTGGAGCTCAGAGTGACCAATTTGTCTGTGGCCCTGCACCTGGCTGCACTCACCTTAGCTGGAGCTGTATCTGCAGCCCCCTCTCTGTCTCCTCCTGATCCTGGCTGGGGTCCCTGTCCTGGTTCCTCTGATCTTGTCTGGGGCTGCCCAGGGATCCCATCACCACTGACCTGCCAGAAGCTCTGGGATGGCCCCCTGGGGTTTGAGGACGCTGTGTTCTGGATCCCACTCGGGTTCCACTTGCTGCCCACCATGGAGTAGCCCCATCCTTGCTGCTCCCTGATGGAGAGCACAGGGAGCACCGTGCCCTGGATCCCTGTCCTGCACAACCAGGCACAGGCCTGGCCCCCTGGAGACCTTTGGAGAGCAGTGGGAGCTGCTGGGGGGCTCTCCTGGAATCCTTTGTCATCTCCCCACATTTGAGCTGTTGATCTTGAGCTCTCCAATGTCACTGCTTCTCTTCATTTTCTGTATATCATCACCTCCTTTCCCTGAGCCTGTGGTTTCCCTTGTCCTGGGGGAGTTTCAAGGATCTTTCTAGGTCTCCTCTGCAGGGAGCAAAGCCCCACAGCAGATTCCTGGGTGATTTGGAGGACCAAGGGGATCTGGGGTACTCCATCCTTGTATCCCCCATGAGAATTTAGTGACTGACAACTCAATGACCTCTTGGACCCATTGAATCTTCAATAGCCCAGAAGAATTTTTCCTCTCTCTGTTTAAGGAGACTTAATAAGACTTTAAGGACTTATCCAGCTGTAGGCTAGCCAAGATGTATGTGAAAGATGATCTCCAGCTTCCCAAGCTCGGGGTCCTGGGAATGGTGTGGAGGATGTGGACATCCCTCACCTAAGTGGGGCTTTCACTGAAGGCTGTGGGCACTCTAGACTTGAGCCTGGCGGATCCTCGGCCCCTCCTTTCTCCAGGGCAGCGGGTGGGTCTGGCACAGATGAGTGGGACCAGGGGAAAGATGCTCGGGGCAGCGGCGGCAGCGCGTCGCAGATGAGCCGAGCAGAGCCGCGAGCAGCTCAGGCCAGCACAAAGCAAGGCGGGGTTCCGAGAGCGCCGCCAGCCCTCGGGATCTGATCAGGGCGCGTTTCTCCTCCCCCTGCTGCCGCCTTCTCCTAATGAAGCCTGCTTGTTCTGTCTCGCTGGGGAGATGAGCAGTGCCTGGGCGTTCTTCCACATGGTTTAGCGCTGTGGAGCCTGCCTGGTCCCTTGCCAGGGGAACAGCCATGGGCAGGAACTGAGGGGATCTGAGCACTGGGAGATGATGAGGTCTACCCTGACCTGTTCCTGCAGCAGAAGGAGCCATGTAAGCTGGTGGTTTGAAGGTACATGACCACCAGAACACACAGGAAGGTGGGATCGGTTTTCTGGAATCTTCCCTTTGGTCTATTGGCTGCATTTTCTGCTCATTACAAATCTGGGGCTTCCCCCCACCACACAGAGACACCCCTTAGCTCAGAGATCCGGGATTCAGGTGGGATGGTGGAGTCCTGCATGCTGTGAGAGGTGACTATTAGCCACACCCAGGTGTGAGAGACTCTACCAAACCCAGTGGTAACTCTCCACACACAGTCCCCATCCAAGTGGGTCTTACCATGGCAATCAGCAATGAACTTCCTGTCTTGATGGTGACTTGTCTGTGCTGCCTGGGCTTAGGCAGATGTGGCACACAGCTGGTGGCATTGGGTTCAAGAGCCCATCTGAATGGGCTGGAGAAGCTGCTCAAAGGAGGTGCCTGTAAAGTGGAGGAAAGGCACTGACAGGGGCACTGAAAGTCCCCCATGGTATCTCCCCTGGAGAAGGTGGCCCCAGGCAGGTTCTCCTGGCAGCTCCACAGCCACAAAGGGAGCAGCACGTGTGACATGCCAAATGCCATCCCCATGCTGCAGCAGGGAGGCACCAGCAGTGGGACTGAGAGCTTTGCCACACACAAGGACATGAGGAAGCAGGACCTGTCCCAACTGCTTTGGGGTTTGGGGATCATCAGTCCCTCTTGGGTTTGGGATCAGCAGACCTTGCTCTGCAGTGAGTCAAGCAGTGGGGCTGGGGAGCAGGGCCACACAGATGTCCCTCAGGGTGACCCAGTGGCTTTCCCCTGAGCATCACTAACACTGTGCAGCCTGATGGATGATGTGATCTTCATCAGAGACAGCACGGCAGGGAAGAGGCAGGGAGAGACAGAGCACACGCCTGCCTGCTCCGTGTGCTCAGGGATGGCTGCAGTGTTATGCTGTGAACTCCTGTCACCAAGGATCACATCAGCCACCCTCTCCCTCCCTGCCTGCACCACGCTCTGCCTCCTGTCCCGGCCGTGCTGCAGGAGGGGCCCAGCCCTTTCCAGAAGAGGGTTGTTTCCAGCACGGTGTGTCTGGAAGACATTAAAGGAAGGTGTGCAAGCATGCCTGGGAAAGAACCAGGCATCCTGGGGCAGAGCTGAACATCCCCAGGGCAAAATCGGGCATGCCCTGGGCAGAGATGGGCATCTTTGCAGTAAATCAGGCATCCTGGGGCAAAACTGAGCATTCTCGAGGCAGAGATGGGCTTCCCTGGGGCAGAACCGGGCATCCTGGGGTAGAGCTGAGCATCCCCGGGACAGAGCTGGGCATCCCCGGGACAGAGCTGGGCATCTCTAGGGTACAGCTGGGTATCCAGGGCCAGAGCTGAGCAGCTCTGGGGCAGAGCCGGGCAGGGCTCGGGCCGGTGCTGTCCCCAAACCCCCATCCCAGCAGCTCCGAGGCTCCCCGGCCCGTTGCGGGGGATGCGGTGCGGGAGATGCGGTGCGGGGGATGCGGGCTCGGCTCGCCGCCGCCGCCTCATCAATAGGCACCAGCGCCCGCTCCCGCAGCGTTGCCGTGGAAACCGGCGGAGCCGCCGCCATTGGCGGCCCGGGGTGCGGCGCGGCCCCCCCGGTGCCCGGCCCGGCTCCGTATCGATGACTCGGCAGCGGCTGCGCCGGGGGCTGCCCGGGGCCGAGGCGAGGGGCTGGCAGCTCCCCCGGCCCCTCCGCTACGTCATGGGGCCGGGGGCGGCGGGGGGCTGAGGGCGGCGGGAGCAGCCTCCGCACGGGGAGCCGCGGATCCGGGCGGGGACGGAGCCATTCTCCGTGCGGGACGGAGCCAGCCCCGGTGCGGGGATGTTACCGCTGCGGCCGCCCCCGGCCCCGCCGCGGAGGAGCGCGGCCCGGACTGCTCCAGCCGCCGCTCTGATGCCCTCGGCTTTCCCCCGCCGGCTCCCGACGGCCCGGGCAGTCGTGGCCGGTGCGGAGTGAGCCCAGCCCTGCCCCAGCCATGCAGGAGCCGGAGCGCGGCGTGCCCAGCGCGGCCCCGGGGCAGAGCGGTGCCCCCGCCGCCTCCGCCCGCCCGGACCTGGACACGCGTGAAGGCGCGGAGGGTGACACGGCCAGCTGCCAGATGTCCCCGGGGTCGGAGCGGGACGGAGCGCCCCAGCCCCGGGAAGAGTCCGCGGGAACCCCCCGCGTCCCCCCGCCGGAGCCCCAGCAGGTTCGCTCCGCGCTGGAGCTCGTCAGGCCGCTGCGAGAGATGGACCGGACAGACAGATCCCCCCAGGTAAGGCGGGGGTCGGGCTGTGTTTGCTCCTTCTGGGACCTCGGTACGAGACGGGCACGGGCAATTGGGAACGCGGGGCTGCGGCTCAGCCACCCGCAAAACCATCCCGGCGGGGCTGGCACCTGCCACGGCCGCCGCCGCACACCCGCCAGAGAGAAGGGAGCCTTTGCTGCCCTTCAGCAGGGGTTTCCAGCTGCCTCTGGCCCTGGAAAACGCTGGAGCTGGTGCGGGGTCTTGCCGGAGCCCTGGCGGGGCCAGCGCTAGGCAGAGCCCACCCGGAGCAGGCACAGCCCTGCACCCGCCAAGGCTGAGCCATCCCTGCGGCATCTCCCCGTTCACGGCAGCATCAATGGCTCTGCAGGTCGTAGCAGGGACATGATTCACTGCCACCCTCTTCCAGAGCATCCTCTCTCCTCTCTGGAGGGCTTGGGCCACCTCCGCAGGAGGAACCGGCCCCTGCAGGCAGCACCCGGGCACCTCGGGGCAGTGCAATGCCCGGCCCCTGCAGCATCTCCCCAAAAACAGCCCGAAAGGCTTTCCCAGGGTCTCACCGCCCTCATCTACATCACAGAAGTTCATCGGCTCACCCTGTTTAGGACAGCTTGCCACCCTTTCCCTTGGGGAACATAAGCCATCTTCCTGGGATCTGGGGAAGCTCTCTGATGCTTTTAAAATAGGGGAGAAAACAGCTCTTGACCTTTTCATCTTGAGCACAGGGGAGAAGAGCTGACCAGCACTGGTCGGGGTCTAGCGCGGGTGTTTTGAGCAAGGCTGTGCTGTGCTGCTGAGCCCAGCTGGAGAGCAGCCTGGAGCAGCCTGCAGGAGAAATGGCACCCCTGGAAACCCACCGAGGAAGAACATGATTTCACTCCAGCACAGTTTGTTAAGGGTCTGTTCTGAAGGACTGTTTAGAGTGATGCTTAAGGAAAGACCATGTTGAACCTTAGTCTGACTCTGAACCCAGCCCTGGCTGTGCCAGAAGCACTGCAGTCAAAACATGGGACAGCAGAACAGGATGGATTTCTGTTCCCACCCCTCT
Organism: Erithacus rubecula; assembly: GCF_903797595.1. Lineage (NCBI taxonomy): Eukaryota > Metazoa > Chordata > Aves > Passeriformes > Muscicapidae > Erithacus > Erithacus rubecula. Next base: position 10,319,433 of record NC_136674.1, read on the forward strand.
TTTGTATCCCAGGAGTCCAGTCGGTTGTGCCAGTCTTCAGAGAATACTGGCTTGGGTTGGAAGGGACCTTACAGATCATTTCAGCTCCTGCCGTGGGCAGGGATACCTTCCACTAGACCAGCTTGCAACAATCCCTGCCTAGCGTGTCCTGGAATGCTTTCCTTTGGAAGAGCCAGCTGGCCAGGGAGGGAGTAGGTGCTGTGTCCTGGTGGAAGCCTGGGTGGGAAGGCTGGGATTGGAAGGAGGGCAGGGGGCTGGTTCAGAGGGGGGTTTGTGGGTGCTGCCGCAGCTGAACTGCACGTGTGGGGTGGGAGCTGAGCCCCAGTTCTTGCTGATCCCTGCAGTGCGTCCCCCCCATTGGTCTCTGTGGAGGTGACTGCTGAACACCTGCCATCCAGTTTGCCTTGGTCCTTGGGCTGCACCGAGTGTTTTCCTGCAGTCCTGGAGGCTCCTGGTTGCGTGGGAGCCTTCCCACAGCATTCTGGCAGCACCATGGTAGTACCATCATAGCACCATGTACTGGGGCAGCACTGTGCTGGGGTTGCTGGTGCTGGTGGAGTTGTGATGTGCTCTGCTGCCAGAATCATGGTGCTGTGGGACTGGTGTGACTCTGCTGCATCATGGCAGTGCCACAGTAGCACTGTGATGTCATTAGGGTGGTGCTGGTGGTACCATGGCAGTACCATCCTTAACATTGACATTGATCTCCAGAAAGGTTACCTTGTGTTTTCCCGGGGTAAAAAAAATGCAGTGGTTTCTCCTGGAGCCAAGTGGCTTTAGGGATGTGAAAGGCCCTAGGAGGGAGCTCAGTTCTGCTGTCAGCAGCACAGCAAGTGCTGGTGCTGCTGGGTTGTGGAGCAACACCCTCCTGGGTGTCAAGGGGGACAGCTCAGCCTGGGGACAAGGTGCTGTGTTAGAGCTGGGGCCAGTACAGGCTTGCTCAGCTCCCCTCCAAAGCTTGGCTGCTCCTGGCCAGGCTGGGAACATGCCCTGTATGTCGTGCTGCCAGGGCCAGGCTTCCTTTAGGACATTTGTTCTTGGAATGTCAGATCTGCATAATGTGAACAGTACAGCTGCCTCCAGGGAGTCCTCTCCTGGTGTGGGGAAGAGCCTCCTGAAGGCTCATCACTGACAGAGTTGATTAAAGATGTTGATTTTATGATGAAGCTCTTGCTGTGTGTCCCAGCCTCTGACACCACTGCTCAGCCATTCCCTCAGGGACAGGCTGTGGAGAGGCATTAAGACTGTAGGTCAAGTTAATCTTGGTGTTCTTGCCTGGGTCTCTCCTGAGTGCAGAGTGTGGAGAGCTGTTGCCTTCCTCCATCTGGGAGTTGGCAGAGGAACTCTGGAGTTAGGGAGGTGGGAGGAGGGGACACACCTGGAGCCTCCCATGCAGCCCCTGCCCCCAGAAGGCTCCAGAGATGGGAGACACTGATCATGTCCTGACCAGGCAAGAGTTGAATTTCTCCAGGGACTGGGATGCTACCAGAGGAATGTTCTCCACAGCCTGGTGGGAATTTTCCTTGTTCAGATTTGTGCCCACATCACTCCATCCATTTGTCCCTACATCCTGCAAGGCACTGCAGGCTTCCCCAGCTTCTCAGCACAGCAGTGTGTCCTACCATGGCCCCACTGGATAATGCTCTCTAGGCTTTGTCACAAGTGTATCCTTCCTCCTGGGCCTTTGGAATTGCTCTGGTCCTGCTTCCCAAGATTTCTGTGTGGACATGGGACACAAGAAATTACTTTCCTGCTGAGAATCTCCAGGCACAGCAGGCGTAAGATCCCCATCCAAATAATGAATATTAGAGAAGCAGAAAAACACTGTCTGTGTAGGAAGAACGGGGTTAAAGTGGCACAGATACAGTCTGTCTGGAAATTGGAAAGTTCCCAGAATGCTGTCAGATGGATTTTAGAGCACTTCCCACAAGAGTTCAGTGCCTGCATCTCTCAGGGGATGCTGCTCCAGCAGGATCTGCTTTGGCCCTGGAAAACTCATGCTGGTTTGGGAGTGGGCTGCTGAAGGGAAGGCTCCTTCCTGGTGCCCTACATTGACAAGGGAAGAGGACCAAGGTCGTTCACTTTCTGCATATTCCCTGCATCCTTCCCTTCCAGGATTACTCATCTCCCCAAGCTCCCCAAATCACTCATGGAAGGGATGAGCTCAGCAGCTGACCATTCCCTGTTCCCATCCCACACAGGCAAGGGGCACACTCTGAGCTGGTTCTCGTGACTTCTTCTCAATCACAAGAGGTTGCTTTGGATCTGAATTTCTTAAAATCCAAGCCTCAGTTTCCCTTGAGGTCATGTGGATCTGAGAATATTCAAGAAGGCCATAAACCCAACTGAAAATGCTTAAATCAAGGAACCCTCCAGTGACTAGGAATTTAAATAGCCACAAAAAAAAAAAACAACTGTTGGTCCCAGTGGGGCTTAATAATACAAAGCAGAGACACAGGAAGAATTATAAAATGCTGGTAAATATCCTCCACATCAAGTGCTCAGGCCAAGCTGCATTTAATGATAAGCTCAATGCCTTTTGCAGGAATTTGTGGTCTTTCAAGAGCTTCACATTTTCCATTGGCAAGGCTGGAAAGCTGTTCATTTAGTGTCTGAGGGTGTGCAGAGCTGCACCCTTGACAGCAAAGGGTAGGTCAGCAGAATGAAAGATGGCAGTAGGACAGGGAGACCTTGGGCAGTGGAGCCAGTTCTTGCCATTTCCTGCAATCCCAATTAGAAGATTGTGTTCCATCACACTCAAAATCTGAGTAAAATAATTTTCCTTGGTTTGGCAGGCTCAGCCTCATGCAAATGCCTTAGTGCTGTTTGCTGCAGCACTGTAGATGCATGGCCACCTCAGGCAGCTGTCTGCCAGGAAGAGCCAGTGCCTCTCTATTTGTAGGAGTGAATGGAAAACAAGGCAAAGTGAGACTAGGAAGGGGAAGGCAATGCTCATTTTAGCTCCTTTTCTGATTAAGCTCACACCTTCTGTGCAAAGACATGTCCAAATGGCTTGGCCAGGTCACTTGTGTGAGATGTGGAGGGTGAGGGACACCAAGCAGTGCCTCCTCACTGTCTTCTGGGCTCCTCTGGGCTGGTGGGATTTGGGACAGGGCTGTCACACTGTGCTGTGTTGGCCAGTGCCAGACCATGACCAAGATGAACAAGAACACTGATCCCAACCTAGAATCACAAAATCCTGGTTTGGGTTAAAGGGACTTCAAAGCCCATCCAGTGCTACCCCTGCCATGGCAGGGACACCTCCCACTGTCCCAGCTGCTCCAGCCCTGTCCAGCCTGGCCTTGGGCACTGCCAGGGATCCAGGGGCAGCCACAGCTGCTGTGCCAGCCCTGCCCACCCTCACAGGGAACAATTCCTTCCTATCTTATCATGCCATAGCCTGGGTAACTGGAGCAGCTTTTTAGTCAATGTGACTCAAAAGAAAAGGTGTTCTTGGCCCCTGGGAAGCTGCCAGTGATTTGCAAAAAAAGGAAGAAGTGGGTGACAAACTGCAGTCCAGATTTCTAGGCAAAAACTGACTTATACATGCTAAATCTGCCCCTCAGCTCCCTGATGTACTCTGCTAGGAGGAAGAGCAAATATACCTCTTCAGAGCTGGACATGGTGAGGAATTGAGTATTTCCACTGCATCAAAGCACACCTGTGATCATGGATGCTGCTGCTGAGGCTCTGTGGTGAGGAGAGTTGGTGTTGACTTTGCAAGCTGTGGTCCTCTTAGAGAGCTGTGGCTCTTCTTTATGGGCAGGGGATTTACTGAGCTGCAGCTCAGTGGCTTCCCAGGGTGAAGACAGAAGTCTCATGTCTTTCTTGGGAGTGTTTTTTTGGATTAGAATTTCTGTTACAGGGAAGATGAGATATTAGAGAACAATCATTCCTACTCCAGCCATCAAACATCAAACCTGGAAAGAATTAAATTTTATCATTCTTCACCAGGGGTTTTGGGGCTTTTTGCATGTTCACAAAAGAGAATTATCTGACACGTGGCATCCAGAAAGAGTCCAGATGCTCCACAAAGACCTCAGGGTGCTCTGGGCCTGAGCCTGCAGTGCTGGGAGCTGCAGACTGACCTCTGCTTAGCAACAAAAAGCTCCAAAAATGTCTTGTAGTAAGCCAGTGCACGTTTTAGCTCCAATGATTTGCAATGTGCATGAGTACACAGCAGCAGAGGTTGCGAAGTCTTTCTGTGTTTGCACTGAAGTTTTTCACACATTGCTTCCCACATCTTCTACATTTTGCTTTTTTTTTTTTTTTTTTTTTTATGGTGGAAATACTGTTGCATGAGTTACTTCTCTGCAGATTTAATCATTTGTTCAGCAGCAACCAGAAAATTCTGCAGTGAGGGGAAAAGACAGCTTAGCTGTCATGGATTCAGAATGTTACAGCCTGGTCAGGTTTTATGGTGCACAGCCTGTCTACCATACATTCCCCAGGTGGGCAGTGGAACAGAGACATCCCCTGAGTGCACTGAGGATGAGCTCAGTCCTGCTTTACCAAGAGTGGAGCATGGCCAAATCTTTTTGGAAGCTGGTAAGAGACAAGCTGTAAAAGACAAGAATACCAGTGTTCAAAGGGGAGTTGGTAGGATAGGCTTTTTACCTTTTTTCACTTTACAAAATGCAAATATCTTTCTCACCAGGTGTGTAGGTAGCAAAGACCCTGTAGGGGACACAGGGGTGGCCAGGAGTCACACAGTGGCCCAAGAGCAGGAGGGTGATGTTACTGTACTTGAGGAGTGTTGCACAACCTGATGCTGCTGCAGGTTATCTGATGGATCAGCTGCAGTTTGTGGCCACACACAACCTGGGATTGCAAAACACTTAGTGCTTAACAGGGAGGGAGCTGGGTCACAGCTGGGGAAAGGCTGTCCAGGGCCACACAGACCTTGTCATGCCTCTGCTCCAGGTGGGTTGTGGCTGTCTGGAAGCAGGGACACGTCTCCATAGCCCACTGGAGAGCAGGGTCACGAGCAAACTGGCCAAACAAAAGAACAAAAATTGTTCAGCCAGATGAGAACCTGCATCCTGAGCAGCACCTGTCCCCTGCCAGAGTCCCTCATGGCTTCTCCAAACCCTCCATTCCTCACAATTCCCCACCCTATTTTCTGTCTGATGGTGAAGGATGAAGAATCACATGTGCAGCACCTCAGGAGCATTTCAAAGCCACCTTCCTAGCAGCCATGAGGTATTTCAGTGTCATTTTCTCTCATCTCCTTGCAAATCCTCCTGTTTTTTGCTGTCAAAGGTGAGGAATTGTGCTGCATTGCACCCTGGACCCAGCTGCAGCCTTGGATTTTGGAGAGCTGATCCACTGCCTTCCACTCACATTCCTCCCTGTCTCAGTTTTGCAGGAACATTAATTTCTCCCTGGTTGGGGGGCTGGAGAAGCTGAGCTCATCAAAGGACAGTGAGCCAGGGCCATCAGGGCTACTGAGCTGATTATTCTCCTCCTGGAATAGCTGGGTTTGTGTTCCTGGGATTCATAATGGTGCTTCCATCAAGGGTTTAAAGATAGAGAGGACCTGGTTTTGTGAGACTCCAGTTTTAGCTGCATGTAATTTTAAACACCCAGTCAGGAGCATATGAAGAGCTGGCAGTGGTCAGAGAGTGTGCAGGAGAGGATGCCTGGGGAAATGCAGAGAAACAGCAAATGTATTGTGACTGCTTCTGTGAATATTCCCTCAATATCTTCCAATTCATGGCTCCAGCACTCCTCATGCTGGAGGCAGGATTTTTGAAGTTAATAGCCTTGGATGGATTTTTTCTTCCGTGAATTTGTTACATGGGGTGATAAAAATCAGATAAATGAGGAAATCACATAAATAAGGGCAAGTAGTGGGCTGGAAGAGGGATGGGCAGCAGGAGAAAATGCTGACTGATGCAAAGGGGAGTTGGCAGCACACAGGGCAGTGGGGAAGTGCCCTAAAGGCAAGGGCACAAGAGAGATGTTTGTGTCTGAAACCAGGAATGGCACAAAATGCAGGAAGGAAGCAGACAAGCACACTGGGATGCACTGCGTGTCAGAGGAGTGGCAGGATAACCAAGCTTCATCCCAGGCATGTCTCTAACTTCTCCCATACCTATGGCAGCACTGTCCCTGTTCCCTGGGTGGGGATGTGCTGGCTGCTCACTGTGCCAGCAGCAGCAGCACTGGGGCTTGCTCTGCTCACTGACCGAACAGGAGGTGAGGCTATTTTTGTCTTGCTTTTGACATGCAGTGAGGACACTGTAGAAGAGCAGCCTATAGAAAATAACTTTGTTCTGTGAGGTGGTTGATTCCCTTGAAACTGTCTGGAAGAGGAGAAAATGGATTGGCAATGACAGGCTTCATTTCCAAGTGAAGAGGATTGAGAAGTTAAGGGACCTAATTACTGAAGTCAGGTGGAACGAACAGCTAAAGGGCTTTGACATGGTGGAGGCTTGGGGACAATTATTTCTAATGAAGGAAAGGTGGTAGATTTAATACATTCCAGATAGCAGGAGAGCTGGGATAGTTTCATCTGGGAAATCACTCTGCAAGGTGTCTGAAGATGGGGGTTGTGTTCAGAGGTGGCTCCTGCAAAGCAAACCCAGGAACTGGACCCTGGATCAGCTGCAGATGGAGAAGTCAGGACATCTTGAAATTGTCAGTGGTTTATATGCTCCTGCTCATGGGGCCACCTGGAAAATTCCTCGTCCCTGTCTGTCTTTCAGCAGGGATTTCAAAGCAGGCTGGGTTCAGGCTTTGGCTGTTCCCTGGGCTGGTGGGTGCCAGGCTGTGCCACGGTGCTGCCACAGCCTCAGCCGCAATGCAGAGCACGGCTGCGTGTAGTGCCTGCCTGATTTACTGTCCCCCCTATGGCCTCCTGCATGTTTTCTGCAGGACTCTAAGGACTGTGCTGGATGCTGGGTGCTCCAGAGGGATTTTGCCTGCATGACCCATTTAACAGCCTGGCTGGGCAGCTCTCCCTGCAAAAGCCGCTGCCGCTCTCCAGTGCATTTGAAGTTCTCAGGTGAAAAAGCAGCAGTTTTCTGGCAGCTGCTGTGCTGAAGCTTTTCTTTCTTTGCTGTTCTCAATGCATCTTGGAGAAACTTTGGGCTCTACCTGCCAAAAGACTTGACAGATGAAATGGAGGCTTCAAAGCCTGCTGCTCTCCTCCCTCAGCATCCCTGTTGTTCTGCTCCTGCCTTCCTCTCATTTTAGAAACTTTCCCTGTGGCAAAAGACCACGTCACTTGCGTTAATTTTTAGGTTAATGTGTTAGTGGCCAAGGATGCTCCTGATCTGGGGAATGTGGCTGCCTGGAGACCCTCTCTGCTGCCCCACGGTGTCAGCTCTGCCTTGGCTCACAGAAACCCTCCCTGACCGATGAATGCATTTGGATTCCAGCTCCTGCTGACACTTCTGTATGTCTTCATTTGGATGAGTCACTTTGGGGGGGAGCCTCTGCGTCTCTCCTCCCTAATGGTTTCTTCCAGCTCCCCATGAAAAACACCGTGGGAGCCCCAAGTGCAGCCAGCAGCGAGATTGCGCCGTGCAGCGCGGGATCCTTAAGAAACTGCAGAGCGGTTGATAAATTAAAAGCCATTTCATTATAGGAAATGAATGTTTAATGAGCGTGGGATGACGTCTAGACAGCCCTTCGGTTCCAGGCTCTCCGTGGTCCTGGAGGAGGGCTCAGCTAACGCAGCCAGCGCTGGCTCGGCGCCGGGGAGAGGGTTTGGCAAAGCGTTGGTGGCAGCGAGGTCCCCGCGCGGGACAGACGTCCTGGCACAGCAGGGATCTCCTCGCCTGCTCGCTGCTGCTGTCCCTTGTGCCTCTCTGGGCAAAGCCCCAAGGAGCTGCGGCCGCAGAGGGACGTGCTGGCACAGGGGAGGCTTGGCCCTGTGCCTGGCCCAGCCTGGAGCACAGAGCCACACTCTCCTGCTCCATGGCACCTTGCCTGGGGAGGCTGCAACATCCACAGAACGGGAAGGGACATGCCAGCCTTTGCCCTGTTGTGACACGAAACCTGGGCTCAACTGGGGACAGCCTGGCATGGCTGGGGGTGAGGAGTTATGAGCCTTTGCATCCTGCCCTGATGGAATGGTTTATGGCTACAGAAATGGGGCTTCAAATACAGAAATTTGAATGTAGGTCCCCAAATATCCCCATGCCATGTTGGAGGTGCTGATTCCCCCACTGAAACCCCATGCTGCTGATGTCAGAAGTCCTGGCTGGCCGATGGGGGAGCAGGAGCACATCAGTTCCTCCTCAGAAGCTCTCCTGCTCCCATTGCAGTGCAGAGGCTGCTGGCTCTCAGTGCTCGCCCTGTCTCAGGGCAACCACAGACAAGAATTTTGAGGCCTCTTGGCAGTGGCAAGGAGATGGAAATAATGCACTTTGACTTCATCACAGGGCTGCCTGCTTGGCTCTGGGGGTGGCAGCAGGGAAACAGCCTGAGGCACTGCCATTCACAGCCCAGGAGATACTGGTAGGACCCCTCTCTCCATGCCCCTGCCTTGCTTTGTCCCCTCTGTCACCTGCAGTGCCCGCAGCGTGGATTCCCAGGCTGAGGAAGTGTTTTGCTGTTCCTGGAGCTGGTGATGGGGGAAATGGTCTCTGGGACACCTCCCTGTCCCTGTAAAGCTGCAGGGATGGGACTGATGCTGCAGCAGCTGGTACTGGGCACAGAGCTGTGCACACGGCTCCTAGGGGAGCTTCTTGATATCCCTGTGAGTTCAGGGATTTCCTTTGTTCCTGGGCCTACCCTGACCATCCCTGGGAGCAGCCCTAAGTTGTTGGAGTGCAAGAGAGAGCATTCAGATGCTGCAGTGGGATGTCCTCAGGAACAGAGGCCTGGAGTGCCTGGGAGGGAAAAAAATAGAGGAAGATGCATTTTTGCTTTCCCACATGTGGGTAGCAGTACAGTCTCCTTCTATGCGACATATTTCACTCCAGCTTTCACAAACCCTGGGATTGCTGTGGGGAGGGTGGGCATCTAAATACCACTCTGCCAAAAGCCTGTCAGCTCATGGCACATCATATCCTGGTGTCTCATGGGGTTGATGGGGCTGGGGACACAATGTGAGGCTGATGAGAAGCGCTGGGTGTCATCTTCTGATTATTTTGTTTGTTTGTTTGTTTGTTGTGTTGTTGTTTTCAACCTCCTTCAGCTGTGTTTTCCCTCCCTGCTTTGTCAAGGCATTTCCATACAGGTGTGAGAAGTTGGGAGAGCCATGGGCATGGCACCATGCTCAGGATTTCAGTGGGAGAGGACTTTGTGGTCTCCTGGTCACTGGTCTCCTGCCCTATCTTTACAGTGGACATGATGGAGAAACCAGAATTGTTCGAGTGTAACGAGATCTCCTAGAGCTGAATTCCTGTCTGAGCTCTTGCTACCTGGAAAGCTTGGGCAGCATTCCTTTGGGAGTGAGGGATGTTTCCCCTGTGGCTTTGGCTGGAAAACTGCAGGGCAGAGCTGTGCACACCAGGAAGGTCGTGGCCATTCAGCAGGGACTCGTTGGGCTCTGGGAGTGGGTCTTGCAAGACCTGCCTGGCTGCTGGAAAAACATGTGGCTGGATCTTCCCGAGGCACTGCCATATGGCAGCTGTGAAGCAACAGCTCAGCTCTGAGCTTTGCTAACACTCAGAAATCCTCGCTGGGAGCTGCTCTGGTAGCGAGCCTGTGGTGAGCTGCTCTCAGCAGGAAGCAGCAACCGCAAAACTATATACAGCTCCTGGCAGAGCTGCTGCTGCTGCTGCTTTTGAGGTGCCAAAAAGAAGGTGGTGGTGTTTGCAAAGAATCTTGCATGTCACCTTCCTGAGCCAAGGCTGACACAGAGGGGAAGATCTGGAGTCTGGCTTTGGGGCATCTCCTGAGTCAAACACAAGTGCTGGTGTGGGGAAGAGGGCAAGGAAGTCTGGTTGCCTCCAAAACCATGTGGTGCTGGAAGCCACATGGGTCCCTTAGCCATGGGGAGCAGCACACCTGTCTGGAGTGTCAGGGGTTGTATTCTGCCTGCCTGGGTCTTGTGGCTTTTCCTGTGCTTCACCTGAGCCCATTTGGATGGTTCCATAGCTTAGGACAACTGAAGGGTCTGGGCTTTTTCCCTGGGTGGAAGTTGAAAGAATTCTTAAAGCTATGGAGATAGCAGCTGTCACCCTCAGGGTGACTTCAAAGGCCGGTTGTCCCCCACTGGACATGCAGCCCAGAGGCACTGGACATGCCTCCTCTTGAAATCAGCCCCCATATCCCACCCTTTGCCACCAGCACCATGACCCTGCCAAGGCACAGGGAGGCTGGGCTCCTCACAGAGCTGGGGCTGGTGTGAGGCTGTGGCCCCTCTGCCACTGCCCCTGGTGAATCCCTGTGGCTCTGCAGTCCCTGCCCCAGGCAGGTGAAGCCCTGTGGCCCTGCAGTCCCTGCGCCAGGCAGGTGAAGCCCTGCCTTGTCTCTCTGTGCTGTTTTGCAGAGTGGGGCTGACTACAGCTTCCTTGTGAGCCAGAACACCAAGCTCCTGAGTGCCCTGGAGGAGCTGCGGCGGCGCTGCTGCAGCCTGGCTGAGGAGAACAGCTTGCTGGTGAGCAGGAGATGCTGCTGTGGGATGCTCTGTGGGGAGGGAGTCCTGGACACAGAGAGCTGCTGTCTGCTGCAAACTCTAAGAGATCACAGAGTCACAGAACATGCTGAGTGGGAAGGTATCCACAAGGATAATTGAGTCCAGGTCCTGGCCCTGCATAGAACCATCCCCAAGAGTCACACCTTGCACAGGACTATTATCCAAATGCTTCTTGAACTCATGGGATAATCTGGGCAGGGCCAGAAGACAGAAAATGACTAGGTGCTTTGGGTGCACCCAGGGTCCCTTCACCCTGCAGCCCTCAGCTGGAGCTGGACCCTTCCCTGCAGTGCAGAGCAGGGCTGGGCAGGGGAGGGGAAGTCACTCTTGTTTCCTCTTTAACTGGAAAAGCAGAAACACTGATTCACTCAGCCTTGGCTCTGGGTGACAGTGCAGCACTGCCTCCTGCTCCCATGAGAGCCCAGCACCAAGATCCTCCCCAGCTGCACCCCAAAGCCAAGCCAGGCTGCCACAGCCTGGGCCCTCTGCCTCCTCTCTCATCCCTGACTCCCCAGGTAGGCAGCCAGGACTCTCAGGAAAGTGGAGATATTCTCCTCCTGCATCTTCCCTGGAGAGCACCATCCTTTACCCAGCCCTGCAGTGTGGGGGTGCAGCCCAGCCATGCTGGGCAAATTTAATTGCTCAGCATTTCAGATTTATATCACCCCATTCAAAACACATATTTTAGATCATCTTCTTACACTAAAAGCATAAATTCAGCATGACCTACACCCTGAGGGGTTGCCCTTTATCAGTCATCTGGATTTTAGTGAAGCACAAGCCTGTGTGTTAAATTTGACTCTCAAAAATCAGGCTCAGCCTTCCAGCCCAGGTGCCCATAGTGCACTCTCAAAGGGGGAGGGAGGGAAATAATTGTGAGCATCAGTTGACCTGACATTTCTGCTGATGTGAAAAGATGGCACAACACATCTGGATTTGACCTTGGGAGAAGGAGCCCTTGGCAAGTGGCAGCTTATTAGAACAGACAGATAACAAATAAAAGAGGATTAAGAGTGAACAGAATCAATAGGAATAAAAAGGAAATTTGCTTTGCAAATATCATAAAGTCCTTTGTCACCTTCTCCTGCTCATGCTTTGGTGTCAGGACAGAAAGGACACAGATAAGCTTGCTGTGGTGATGCAGTACAAATCCTCAGGGATGTGTTGAGACCTGTAATCCTGGGGAAATAAACTGGGAAGACTCTGGAATAGAAACCCCAAAGGGTGGGTGGCCAGGATACCCTGATGCTGGAGACTTGTTGAGTCCAAGCTTGCAAGAGGGAGGTTGTAGGTGGAGATAGACCATGTGGGATAGTCTGGGGTGGGGTGAGGGGCATCTCATGATGACTGAGAGGTCACATTAACAAAAATACCAGGAAAATATAGGTTTCAGGGACTGGAGACAGAGACTCCAGTTCAGTGGTTGGGATAGTTCTAAGCAAACAGGCCAAGCCCTGGCTGGGAAAAGGCCTGTGTGCCCTGTGTAGGTCTGGTGGAGGCAGGGATGTTGGCTCCTGAGCAAAGGCTTCACCTCTGACTTCTTCTGCTCTGCAGCGCAGGAGCTGCTTCCCCCAGACAGAGGAGAAGGTGAAGCACCTGAAGAGGAAGAACGCGGAGCTGGCGGTGATTGCCAAGCGCCTGGAGGAGAGAGCCCGGAAGCTCCAGGAGGCAAACCTCAAAGTGGTGTGTGCTGGGACCTGCTGCAGCTGGGGAGCTGGGCTGGGAGAGCACCTCACCACCAGGACCTTTGCTTTTCTGCTGCCATCGAGCTAGAAAGGCCTTTCCTTTCCCTTCTTCTTAAACCTACAGCAAACATGCTTCATGTGTTATAGCAGAGCAAGAATCACCAACCCCAGCCATCACCAGCTTCACTACTCCACTTGGAGGCTGGTTTGAGGAATTTCTTTCTGCTTGGTTTCTTACTGTAAGGTCATAGTTTAAAGTAATTAACTCAGCTTTCCTTGGGTAAGTCAGTAAAATAATTCATCTGACTTCATCAAAAAGAAACAGGAAGGATTTGAATAAGAAAAGGAGTGTGGTGAAGCAAAACAGGAAGGGGTGAGAGGCAACTCTGTCCCATCCACACCTCACTGGAAATGCTCTGCAAAGCCACAGGGCTTCTGCCTTTTCCAACCCAACAGCAGCTTGTTGTGAACCCTGGAGTGTGGGACATGGTACAGCAGCAGGGGGAGGTGGCTGTAGGGTGTGGGATCTTGGGCACACCTTCCTGAAGGAAAGCAGGGATTGTGATGGGTAATTCAAGCCATTTGGGGTAGAAAGGAGGAAGTGAAAGTTGTGCTGGAGAGAAGGTAGGGGGATTTCCTGGCATTGCTGCCCTCTCTGTCCCCAGGCACTGTCTTGCCTGTCTGTCACGGGGTTTTGGTACTTACAGGGCAACAGATGGACTTGTCAGATACTATGGTAAGAGAAACCATTTGACATGCTATGCAGATCCTCCAGCACCTCTACAAATACTGTTTGATTTGTTTCCCCAGTGAAACTTTGGGGTGGGGACAGTTTAGAGCCTGTACAAGTCCTGGAGATCTGACTTATTGGGTTCCTGTGCTGGCCTAGTTGTCCTGACAGGAGCAAGTGCTGGGATGGCTGAGCCTTGTGGAGGGTGGGTGGGCTTGAGGGCCCTGAGGGGACATCCCAGGTCACTGTCCCAGGCAGCCTCAGCTCCTGCCTGGGCAGAGCCTGTACTTAGACAGCTGCCTGTTCCTGCCTGCCCCGCTCCCCCTAAGCACACTGCCATCCTCACCTTATGCTTTCCTCTCTTGCAGGGAGCATGTGAACCCAAACTGCTTTTCCTCCAGTCCTGTTTTATTCCCAGTCTTCCCTGGCTGTGCTGGTCCTAGTTCTCCTTAGCCTCTGCCTTTCCATCTGTCTTCTGCCCATCTATACTGAAGCTCTTTCCTGCTAGAACCCATGGAATTTCTGTTTCTCTTCCTGGCCACCTCTATCCTTGATCCCATGCTATATTTGATCCCATGCTCATCTTTCCTGCCATTCTCCCCTCCTGTCTGCTGCCTTCTTTTGTCTTTTTTACCTCATCCTGTTTTTCTCTTCTTCCCCTCCCCACTTCTGCCCCACCTGCAGCCCCCATGCTGGCTGTACCTATTGAATACCTTATCCTTCTCTCTTTGAACCTCTTTGAGCCACTTTTCCATGCAGCCTTTCCTCTTCTACTTTTCCACAGGTCTGTCTCCTTTGTCTGTCTGTCCTTTGGGGCAGGCTGCAGTTTTTGATAGTGTTCCCTGTGCTAGGTGATGGGATGGTGGTTGTTGAACATCACAGGTTGATGGAGTGGTGTTAAGGAACACCAAAGGCTGGTCTGATGGTGGTTGTTGAACACCACAGAGTGATGGGGTGGTAGTTATCACACATGAACACACCTTACTGCTCTCTGGTGTAGGTAACTGCTCCAGCACCTCTGAAGGGCTCCAGCCTGGAACTGTGCAAAAAAGCATTTGCCCACCAGCGTGCCAAGGATCTGACAGAGCAAGCCAGTGCTCTCCTGGCAAAAGACAAGCAGATTGAAGCTCTTCAGCAGGAATGCCGGGAACTGCAGGCTAAACTCTTGGCAGGGAAGGTGAGACACTTTGTGGGACATCAGTCTGGGGCTGGGGACAAGTACAACAGTGGTGATGGAAACCAGGCTCCAGCAAGTGATGTGAGGGGAGTTAACCTTGCAGTGGAGGCTGAAAACAGGGGAGGGGATTTGATGCGTGAGCTGGATGGGGACACCTGGGGAATGTGTGGTGGAGACTGCCCAGTTCTCTCCAGAAGTGTGTGTTGAGGGACACCCTGCTTGTCCCTGCAATTGATGGATCTGAGCTACCATTTCCAGTAGTGACTAAAACTCCTTCCCTGGAAACCCCCCGACAGGCCACAGACACAGGGTGACTTTTCAAAGGGCTGAGCTGCAAGCAAGATGTAGAAGTAGGGCCTCCTTTTAAAGTGCTTTTTTGAGAAGCCAACCGCTACATTCCCAAAAACAAGTCTAGGTCCCCAGCCTTGAGCTGCAGCTTTCTGAGGAGTCACGGCCACCATGAAACTGAGGATAACTCAGTGCCTCCTGACATGTTTGTGATGAAGGCTACAAATCACCAGGCAGGGCTGGGTGTTCATGAAACCATCCCCAGTGCTGGTGTCTGCTCCTGGGCTGGTGATCTGCATTCCCCTCAGTACCAGCACAGGCCATGCCAATATAAATGGTGGGATAAAGTGGTAATTCAACTTGTCCTGAGATCTAGGGCTGGTCAGGTGTGTCACTCCTGCAGAGCTCTTCTCTGGGATGACTCTGAAAGGAGCCTCTGCAGGCAGCTGGGACTGGGTGAGGTAGTTCCCACTCAAGGTGACTAAAGCAACATGTTCTGGGCATCTCAGCTGCATTGATTCCAAACTGGATGCTTGCAGTTTAGGTCAGTTCAAATTGTCAGAGGATCTTGGGCCCGTGCTGATTTCCCTGTTTTGCTAATGTGAATGTGGTCAAGTGTCACTCTACCTTCCTGCTCTCAGCTGAGCTGAATACTTGCACTTCTACCTGTCCTACTTATGTGATATTTAGGTGACAAATACTTCCTCACCGAAAACAGCTTTATTTTTGTCCCTGACCTCCACATATGTTCAGTATAAATACAGGTTTGAAGATGGATTCTCAGTCTTTCCCTAATGTAGATATAGTCAGGATTAGAACAAAGGGTTGTATTTGGTATTGGTGCAGAGCTGCCCCATTGATCTTTCCTGGCATTAAACCACAGGACAAACTTATCCAGGTCTTTCTGTGCTCCACAGTGTCAGCAAGAAGTTTCCTTCCCATTTCTTTGATTTCTCACCTCAGTCCCCCACAGAAAAGGGAACAGACCCTTTTGAAAACACTCTGATTTTCCTAGCAGATTGTTCTGGGCAACCTGAACTTGCTAGGGACAGGAGTGACAGATTGCAAAGGAATGTGACAGAAGTGGGTAAGCAAGATTCATTCCTGGTCAAGAAAAAGCACATGAGTGCAAGCCCCAGGGCTGACAAATTCAGTCACTGCCTTCCTAGGCTGACCTGGGTGACCTGAGTGACCACCCTGTCCAGAAGGTGACCCTGCCTGTGGCACCAGCAACTGGGATAATGATGCCTGAACAGGGAATCCACAGAAAAGAGAGCAATACAGATCATTCTGTCTGATCTTGTTTTTCCCATTTCTCTTCCAAGCAAACTGCTCATTAAATTTTAATTTCCAGCTACTTGAAATTCCAAATTCCCCTAATCTGTCTGCAGCATGCAAAATGCATTATGCCAATGAAGGGTGTTTTATGCAGAGATATGATGTTCATGCTCAGAGTTTGTAACCAAATCAATTTTAATCTTGGGTATTTAAATCAGTAGAAATTTTTCAGTAGCTATGAAATGAATCCACTCCATTCCCTGGCAGTTAGCAGGACTTACAACCTGCAGCTTGGGCTGCAAATGCCTTGGTCTTGTTTTGCAAAGCCAAGGCTCTTAGGATGGAATAAAATAATTTCCTGAGATCATACTCCAGTGATCTGCTTCCAACAAACCCTAGCTCCAGCTAAATCCAGGCTGCAATTTCTTGCAGCATGGATTCTTGGAAGTGGAGGACTGGGGGGAACAGCTGCAGGGGATGGGCATAATAGAAACGGAGGGGAGGACTGAGCTTTTTTCCTACTCCCTTGCTCCAGAGGCTGTCTGTTGGGGGAATAGCTGCCTTTTTGTGGTGGGGGAAGGGAGATCTTATACATGGCCCCAGCCAATTTTGTTTAAAGAACTACTACCCTGATAGCCTGAACACGGGTCTGGCACAGAGGGGGCCCAGCTGCTCACTTCTTGAATCTATAATCAGTTCCCATTAATGCTGCCTCAGTTTCCCACTTGCAGTGTGAGAGTAACCATGGTTCTCTCCACAAATTGCATTTATAAAGCACACACTATTTTTAGGGCAAATAAGAAGCAAACAAGGAAGCAGATTAAATTTGTCCTGGATACCAATTATGTCTTGAATTCTCTGGCTTAGGAACTTTCCAGGGGAATGAACAATGTCTCCTCCAGCAGCAGATTTTCAAAGACAGGTTTTCATAACCTGATTTTGTACATATAGACATGGAAGTATGTGTTTCTTCAGCTTCCTGAAATCTGGAAACCCTCTCCTTGGTTTTGTGAGAATCAGATTGTGCCGGTTTCCTTCAAAAGCTGCTGTGTTTGGATCATGAGTGGGTGGGAGTGACCCCTTGTGCTATAGATCTGTGTCCATCACACATACTGTCTTGAGAGGAGATAAATCAAGAATGTTAGGAAACCAAATATTATCCTGAGGAAGAACTGACCAAATCCCAGATGTTCTTAGTTCCTGCAACCTCTCAAAGCCCAGTGCTTGTCAGCACCCACACCAAGGAGCAAAGAAAGCAGTGAGAGCTCTGGTTTGGTTGGGCTGTGTAATGATATTATCCTGCCACGCTCTCTGCTGGCCCATGCTTAGAAAAGCCCTGGGAGAGCTGCAGGAGCATTACAGGCAGGGTTTTATCTTCACGAGGAATGATGGATTTGCATCAAGGGTATAAAGTGACTTTTGAGGCTTTGGGACTCAGGAATCAGCCATGAGTGTGTGCCACACTACCTGGGTTTTCCCAGCCTCTCCTCTTTTGGAGTTTGCATGTTAAATGTGACATGTTTCCCCTTTTGAAGCCTGTCAGTGCCTGGTGCCATGGTTGGTTTCCCACAGGACGATCCTGGCTGCCTGAACGTGATGGAGTTTGACCGGCTGCTGCGGGAATCGCAGCAAGAGGTGCTGCGGCTCCAGAGGCAGATTGCGCTCAAGAATTTCAAGGAGTGTCTGCGTTCTTCCAAAATGAGCTCAGGCAGTGCCGTGCCCAGTGCTGCTGCACAGCTGGCACCGACAAACTCCTGCCTCAAAGGTGCATCTCGGCTGAAGGGGGCCTTGGGAGACCCAGCGCTGGGAGGGAGAGCTCGCAAGGAGGTGAGACAAATGGGTCAGCAATCTGAACGTTTGGCTATTCAATTTCTCAGTTAATTGCTGTTCTTATGGAAAGGTGAGGGCTGTGCTTCACATCCGCTGCAAATAGGCGCAGTGCTGGTTTCCAAAGGGATGGGTTCCAGCAGCAGGTCTCAGGGTGAGGAGGGACGTGGATGCTGCTGGCAGCCCACACCAGCACAGGGACACTGAGCTGTACCAGGAGCCCAGTCCTGCTCCTATCCCCAGCAATGGGCTCCTGTGCTGTGTCTTCCTGCCTAAGAAAAACAGGTAATGTTTCTTCTTTATAGAATCATGAAATGGTTTGGATTGGAGGGATCTTAAAAGTACATCTCATTCCAGCCCCTGCCATGGGCAGGACACCTTCCACTACCCCAGGCTGCTCCAAGCCCTGTCCAGCCGGGCCATGGACTCTTCCAGGGATGGGGCAGCCACAGCTTCTCTCGTCACCCTATGAGAGGGTGTCCTCACCCTCCCAGCTGCGAATCCCTTCCCCAGATCCCATCCATCCCTGCCCTCTGCTCGGAGGTCTCCCTGGAGCCTTCTCTCCACGGATGCCCAGCTCTCCCAGGCTGCAGAGCAGAGGGGCTCCGGCCCTGGAGCAGCTCCGGGGCCTCCTCTGGACTTGGTCCAGCATCATGGCCCCGGGCTGGAGGCAGCTCCAGCGGATGTCACCAGAGCAAAGGGGCCGAATGCCCCGGCCGGTGCCGCCGGGCCCCGCCGCCCCTCCGCCCGCAGTGGTTCAGCCCGGGGGGGGCAGATCCGGGGCCGCCTCAGGGCGCCGCCCCCGCCGCGGCCGCGCAGTCGCCAGGTAAGGCCGGGCCGGGCCGGGGCTGCGCTGGGCCGGGGCTGGGCCGGGGGTGCCGCGGGGCCTCGGGCGGGGCCGCGCCGCCGCAGGTAAGGCCGGGCCGGACCGGACCGGGCCGGGCCGGGCCGGGCCGGGCCGGGCCGCGCCGCCCCCAGGCCCCGCCGCCCAGCGGGTCCCTGAGCGCCGCCGCTCGGGCCGGGGCTCCGCGGGCCAGGCCGCGGGTTCCGCTGGGGGCCGGCGGGTCGCGGCTCTCTGGTCCGCGGGCTCCGCAGGATTTGGCTCCTGGGGGCTCTGCCGGTTTTTTCCCGTGTTCTGAGTGTGATAGAATCCCACATCCCCCGGTGGGAGATCGGGCTGCGCATCTTCCCCCCACCTCCCCGCCGGCTGCTCTCATTTATTGCCCGTCGGCTCTTACAGCGGATGCATTGAATATTCATTGCTTGTCCGTCTACTCCAAGAAACTCGTGCATTTACAAACCCCTCTCCTTCAGCCTTTTTTTTTTTTTTTTTTTTTTGGGGTGGGTGGGGGTGTGTGTGTTTGTTTTTTTCCTTTCCAGCCTCTTCCATTATTCAGTGTTCATCATCTTTGTTTCTCTCCTTTGTGTGCTTTCTGTCAGTTTTGTGTTGGGGAAGCAGCAGCATCCCGGACACTGTGGCATTGATTTATATGATAACATAATGGAGTTTTCTCTCCCTTTCTCAAAATATCTCTTTTCCTTTTTGTCTAAGCACTCTTTATTAAACCATCGTTGTTCTCTGTAATCACTCGGTGTCACAAGGTCCTCATCACTGTTTGTCTCTGCTACATCAGTACTTGCAGAGCACAGTTTGTGCTCCCTGTTCTCCAGCCCTCTCATTTTTCCTGAATATTTACCCAAGAGAAAATGCTCCTCTCACCCCATGGTGGCTCAGTGCCTGCAGACACCTGCTAAAGGACTGCAGCTGAATGTCTTCTGAGTGCTCAAGCAGGTTCCTCCTGGGTCTCCCTCACTTACTTACTTGCTGACATCTTAAAAAAATCTCCTTATAGATCTGTGAATATGTTTCCCCTCTGCAATATCAATTTTTTGGGGTTTTTTAGAAGTATTTCGCTTTTGTGCAATTTCTGTCAGTTCACCCAGAACTAGTGTCAAATGTGCTGGTCTTTCTATGGATATCTAGTGTAATATGCTTAAAACTGGAATATTCTTAAAGCAGGGCATTTGTCATCTTCCAGGTATTGTGTGTTAAGGCAGTGTTGGAAAAGTGACTTGCTGCACACATTGATTCAGTTCCTGCTGGAGTGAGTGATCTACTTTGTGCCAAGAGCACAAAGAACCCTGTGGTGAATATTACACAATCTTGATGGTTTGTTACTGTTTATTTTCTTGGCTTCCATAGTTCTTGTGGCCAGTTGAGTTTCAGAGAGGTTCTCAGGCTTGTTCTTCATAGTTTGAGATTTCAGCCCTCATTTCCCCCCCACAAATTCTGCTGTGATGAAGAGGGATGCACAGATTTTTTTTTTCCCTCTGCCATGCCTTTACCTTCCTTGAATGACCCTTCCATAAATTGATTTCCAGGTCATTTCCAGGCAGGTTCTGTCAGACAAGATAGCTTTTCTCATGCATGTGCTTTGTTTCTCTGACTCAGGAGAATCTATCCTCACTCAGAAGATTTTCTGGCTGGCAAATAAGTTAGCAAAGCTAAAGCTGACAGCTCTGGTGAAGGGAGGAGGCTGTTGCCAGTCCCTTGGCTGAAACCTGTACCATGAAGCATCCTGGGCTGGAGCCCCAGGAGGGGCTGAGGGAGCTGGAAAGGGGCTGAGCCTGGAGAAAAGGAGGCTCAGGAGGGACCTTGTGGCTCTGCACAACTCCCTGCCAGGACGGCACAGCCGGGGGGTTGGGCTCTGCTCCAGGGAACAGGGACAGGAGGAGAGGGAACAGCCTCAGGCTGGCCAGGGGAGGCTCAGGGTGGAGATCAGGAGGAATTTCCCCATGGAAAGGGTGGTCAGGCACTGGAACTGCTCAGGGAGGTTTGGAGTCCCCATCCCTGGAGGTGTCCAAGGAAGGCCTGGATATGGCACTGAGTGCTCTGGGCTGGGGACAAGGTGGGGATGGGACACAGCTTGGACTGGATGGGCTTGGAGGACTTTTCCAAACTCAGTGATTCTGGGATTCTCTGAAATACCAGTTTGAAACTTAGTATGAGCAAGGTGACTGAAAAACAAAAGAGTCTCAGAAACATTTACACAGTTAATTTGGTTTCACAGCAGACCTGAAAGTTTCCAAGCACTGGGATCCTTGAGATGCCATGAGTTGGGTGGAGGATCCCAAGATTTCCATGTGCTGATCAGTGCTCAGATTGTTGGTTGGACTCTGCAGTGAGCCTTATTCCATGGATGATAGGGAACAAGGTTCACATGGTGAATTCAGAATTTTCATTTAGGAAAAAATGAGAAATCCTTGGTAGCCTGGGCTTGAGTGTGAGCTTTTGGAGTTGTCAGGCTTTCAGTAGAAGAGCCTTGAATATAGCTATAGATAAAACCTATGTCTTTCAAGCCAAAAATACATTAAAAGTCACATCCTAGGTATAATGCTTAGACACTGCCCTAATGGCTGGCTGTACAGGGAGCTCAGAACTCATCCCATGGATCCCTCAGTGCTGAAGGTGTTCAGAGTGAAATGAGGAACCCCATATCTGAGGAGAAGTCAGATGAAGGCTAAGACAGATGGATTCATAAGTCCCACTGCTTCCTCCTTCTTCATAGTACAGGTTTGCTTTGATGATCCTTAAGATCTGTCCCTAAAATCTGTTTATCAAAAATAACTTTGCAGTTAATGTTTAAAACCATATCAAGGCCTTTTTTCTTCTGTGTGTCTCAGTCCTTGCCCTGCTGTCAGGGCTTACTCTGGGCAGACAATGACAAGTACCAGCCAAGAGCAAAAATTCAGAGGATTAAGCTGTGTTTGTCTGTGACCCAAATGAAAAGGCATTTTGTTAGAAACTTGTTTACAAATGTGTATAGAAAGTGTCTCCTTTTGTGTGGTTTAAGCCATGGCACTGCTGCCATTTCAGCCCTTCCCAGCTACCTGCAAAGGTGGGATGCTGCATTTTTTGGTAGTATTTGTCTGCTCCTCCCTGCCCTTAGATTCTTACATCTTCATTTATTTCTGCCCTTTGTCAGCTGTGTTCTCCCTTCTCCTCTCTGTGTCACCTTGGGGAGGGCAGTGAAAGGTGGTGCTGCTGCCTCTCATTGAGTCCTGAGGTGAGGCACAAATGGGAGCTTGGCCCTGAGAGCTCCCAGGAGCCCACTTCTCCTTGGAGGTGCTTCAGTCAAGCTGGGCTGGTTGGCAATGGGCTTCAGGAATGGTGAGGTATCAAGTGGTGCATCTCAGAGATCAGAAGCTCCCTCTGGAGCACTGCTCTCAAGAAAGTCTCTTTTCCCTTAGCATGCTCTCCATGTAGTCTCAGTATGTCCCTGAGCTCTCTGGCATCTCTTCTGCTTTCAGGTGGAACCCGGTGTGCAGCCATTGGGACCTGCCTCTGAAGGACATGAAAATTTTCCTCCCAAAAATGCAGTAACAAACCACAAGAGCAGCAGACAGATACAGCAGCTGGTGAGCTGTGAACCTGCTTTGAGGGAGGGAGTGTGCTGCTTTCTTGTTTTTGTTGGGGGCTTCATATGTGCAATCCAGGTGGAGATTCTGGGGACTGAAGTGATTTTGGGTGCAGTTGCTCTGCAGAAGTGGGAAGCTTGGGGAATCAGTAGGAAAACACAGGCCATCTGCATGCAGAGTTGCTGGGCAGCAGCTACAACTGCTGGGCTGTCAGGGGAGTATGTCACACTCAAATGAGAGGGAAACATGCCACTATGCCACTAGGTTCTGTGGTTTAGACTTATTTGAACTGGGGACAGATGTGCATGAGGCATGTATCCCTTGTGAATTATTCCAGAAATTAACACAGTGCACAGGGTGGTTTAGCAGCTCCTGTTGATCTGAGGGCTAGTCAGTGGTGAGATCAAGAGGATGTCCATGCTCTGTTAGGTGTCACTGGAATTAGAATAGGAGCTAAAATAGCACAGCTGGTATTTAAAGATGAAAATTTTATACAGCTCTGTTTTGTCCCCTCCACCTTATTCTCTCTACTGTATAAATAGGAACAGTCCATGCATGTGAAAGCAGAATTGTTTCCAGACTGAAGGCTTGGGGAAGAGAGGAATTGTTGTTCTATTTTTTGATTTTCCTAACTTTCAGAAAAATCTCCCCTGGTTTCTAAATTGTTTAACTTTGTCTCAAAGAGATTTTCATAAGAAAATGTAAAATAACTAATGCAGCACTGGGTCTGAGAGGCTGGGCTTGAATTTCACATGCATTGTGAGAGTTTAGGCTTGCTGATCTACTGCTTGTTTTCTGCAGGAAGTTGAACTCAAGAAAAAGCGCAAAAAATGTGAAAACCTTGAGCATGAAGTGAGGAAAAAGCATAAACGATGCAAGGAACTAGTAAGTGTTCTTGTTGCCTAGTGTTACAAGCATAATTGGAGAAAAGGAGCTGAGTTGTGTGCCTCTCCTGGATTCTCTTCAGTTCATCTTAAGGAATCACCAGTGTTTCTGTTTATTTGAACAGTATGAATATTTTGGAGTTCCAGCACTTAAGGCTGGGATTTAGTCTTTCAGCTACCTGTGGGCTGAATACAGCCACAAAAATCACTGGATGAAATTCCATGGCATTTGCTAATTTGGGGAGATACTTAACCATTTTCACAGGCACTCCAGGCAAGTATTGAAATGGTAATAACACCATCCCACTGCCATTTTCTTGTTCTTCTAATTGGCTGAAATCCTTAATTCCAGGGAGGTTTTGCAGCTCATAGCAGAACATCTGGGTTTCTCCCTTCTGTTTCTGCTTTGCTCAAGAGATCACAAACTGGTTTGGGTTGGAAGAGATCTTAAAGGTCATCCAGGTCCAACCCCATCATCTGGGTTCTCTTGGAGCAGTGCTGCTCACTGTTGCTCCCTGCCCTTGAGCAGCATCCCACCAGCATCCTGCACCCTCAAGAAACAGGAACAGTGGAGCTGCTCTGCAGGATAATCTAAGGGAGTTAGTCAGAGGGCCTTGGTGTAATTCCTGCTCTTTCTGGACAGGAGATCCAGCTGCAGGAGGTGCAGAATGAAAATGCACGACTGGCTGAAGAGAACCTGCAGCTGAATGAGAAGGTTGGGTGGGCTGGACAGGTAAAAAGCAATGTCTGTGTCAGGTTGGCACCATTGGCTTCTGCAAAGCTCTCCTGAGAAGAACATGCTGTTCTCAAGTTTCCAGCTCAGTGATGGTCCTGTGCTGGTCTTCTGTTCCCAGCTGCTTCTCTGGACAGAGAATAATGCACAAGAGTTAAAAAGTCATTTGTCAGTCCCATGTGTCAATTTGCCACCATGCATAAGGCTTCCTACATGTTTAATAACTGCTGTAAGTGGAAATGTTTGTCTTTGCTTGCATTGTTGGTAGTTGTTAAGCCATAGTGCACCCTGGAACCAAAAATTCCTTGTGGTAAGTGGAGGAGGCAAAGATGATTTCAGCAGGCTACTGAATTTTTCTGTCCTGTTCTCCATGTCTAATCCTACCATGGAGGATTAGAAATGCTTACAGACCTTGTGCTTGTTTTGTTTCCCTCTTCGTTATGCAGCCTGTTCCTATCCCAGTCTCTTCCTCCTTGTAAAAGGGAAGGGGAGATGAATCTAGGGAGAGAAGCAGTGTGCAAATAGTGTTACCCATTAAGGCCTGATAGAAATGCTCATTTATTTGTTTTGAATGAAAACCTGAGGGAGAAGAGGCTCCTGCTTTTGGTATCATTGCCAGCAGAAAGCACAGAAATAAACTGGTCTCTGTTTTTACAAGAAACACCTGTGGCTGCTTGAGCTCACTGAAAATCCTTTCTCTTCAGGTTGAGTCTGAGAATGCTGACCTGAAACTGCAGGTTGTTTTAGTGACTAAGGAACGGGATTCAGTGATTCAGACGAATCAAGGACTCCAAACCAAGCTGGAGAATCTAGAGCAGGTGCTGAAGGTCAGTAGGATCCACATGGCTGGAAGGACTGTCCAAACACCAGCCTTTGAATGGCACTGGTGGTCTGTTGGCCTTTTTGGTCTTTGTGCTTCCACTGGGAATTCTGCTTCTGCAAGATCCTGGAACATGGCTTTCCAAACTGCTTTGGAAAGGCTGCTTCAGGCATTTGGGTGGGAGGTAAGGTGGCCATCACTGATTTGAAGGTTTTCTGTGGCAGTGTTGGGTCTGCCTTGTGACTGGAATCTCTTACTTCATGCAGTGATGACATGAAATACAGCCCCTGGTTTGGCTTTGTTGCTATTGGTAGAACACAGGGCAGGGTGTCAGTAGTGTCACCCCTGAGCTGTGTGTGCCTTGTCCTGCAGCACATGAGAAATGTGGCTGAGCGGAGGCAGCAGCTGGAGGTGGAGCACAAGGAGGCACTGCTAGACCTGCAGGAGAAGCAGGAGGAGGTCCGGCGCTTGCAGCAGGTACTGGGGTCTGACAGGGGGGTGTTCTCCCCTCTCAATGGACTCTGCATCTTCTTTCCTTTGCATGGACTAGGTAGATGTGAGTTTACAGGGTAAGAGTGTCTGAGTCCAGGTAAACTCTGGTACCTGAGCAAAGTGAAGGCTTTGCTTGTAAATGAATGCCCAGAGATGTTTCCAGACTGAACAATGGTTTAAACTGTAAAATCATGGAATCATTAAGGTTGGAAAAGCCCTCCATGTATTCTCCTAGCACTGCAAGGCTACCACAGACCCATGTTCCCAAGAGCCAAATCTACACAGCTGTTAAAGTGTCCCAGAGATGGTGACTTCACCTCTGCACTGGGCAGCCTGTGCCAGGGACTGTGAAGAAATTTTCTCGGTATTCAACCTGACTCTGCCCTGGCAGAGCTTGATGCCATTTCCCCTTGTCCTGTCCCTTGCTCCCTGGAAGCAGAGCCTGATCACCCCCTGCCCTCTCAGCTGCCCCGTCCTGTCGGAGTTGTGCAGAGCCAGAAGGTCTCCCCTGAACCTTCGTTTGTCTGGGTTGAGCCCCTTTCCCAGCTCCCTCAGCTGCTCCTCATCAGACCCATGCTCCAGTCTACACTGGGCTATCAAAGTAGGATGACAGTAGAAGTGAACTCAGGGTGGCTGCTTCCTGATTTACTCCCTTCCTTATTTTTCTTTAGGCACAGGCAGAGGCAAGAAGGGAGCATGAAGGAGCAGTACAGCTTCTAGAGGTAAGACAGAAAGAAGAGAGGTTACTCTGAATTTGGTACCTTTTGTTTATAATACCAGTTTGGATGCCTTGGGTTTTGTTGGTTTTTGTGCAAAATGTTGTAGTGCCTTGATCAAATGCAACGTGTTGCTGCAGTAGAAGTAATATTGGATCAAAGTTTGAGGAATTATATCCTGGTCTGCTCAGTCCTTAGAATAGCTACTTCATTCAGATTATGCCTACAAACTATTTTAGGGGTGCATTTAGTAACCAAACTCAGATCTACCTGTTCCATTTTCCAGAATCGTGAAAGGAGAGTACTTGTGTCTGTGGGATTTAAAATTTCTCTTGTATATGTGTGCTCTATTTGTTCTATTAGGGAAAAATAAGAAAAATTTATTAGGTAAAAATAAGAAAACTTGTGTGTAAAGAGTGGTGAAGCTTGGGGTATTTCCATTGTCCCATTTTCTCTGACACATACACAGGGAATGTGCTTTGGCTTGTGGCTGACAGTGTACTGGCACAGGCTGGCAGATGTGCTGAGCACTGCTTTGGAGTTGATTTGCATCAGCTCCGTGTCTGTCAGGGTGACTTTGGAGAAAACATTGGATTTCTGGAGCTGCAAAGCCACAGCACCAAACCCTGGAACTCGATGTGACAGTTTAGTGACTGCCAGAGGGTTGGGAATGGTAGCAAGGGAAGGATCTTCTTCTCTCTCTGAGGTTTTCTGAGCACTGCAACATCTGAGACAAGCAGAAGGTCTTACTGTACCCCAGACAGTGAGGTCTGTTGGGGCCATGCTCCTGTCTCCAGTGTTGACAGTCAGAGTGAGCTCCCTCTGCCCACTGCAGCTCTGTGGCTCTTGGGAGCCCAGGACTGTGATGCAGATGGGAAATGTCCTTGATGAAGGAGATTACTCCATGAGTGCAAAGAGCACCAAATTTAGATGGGGCCTGGCCAGTGTCTGAGCTGTAGAGCCCAGGAGTGTCGGGCTCCTGCTGAAAAGGATTGAAATGTTGCAGGCTGGGTGAGTACTGGGGGCTGTGACATTGTATCTTGTGCCCTTGCCACATCCTTTTGGGTACATCTGTGTTTGGCTGCAGAGATGGGATCAGCTGATACAGGTGCTGCTGTACATCAGCTGGTGTTTAGCTGGGCTCTGAGCTGCCTTTAGGGGAAGGGAGGGTTGCTGTGTTTCTGTTTCAAGACCATTGGAGCAGCCTGGTCTAGTGAGCAGTGTCCCTGCCCACAGGAAAAGATGAGCTTTAAGGTCCCTTCCAGTCCAAACCATTCTGGGATTTGATGACTTTATGATGTTTGCTAAACATTTTCTGAACTAACTCAATGAAGGGTTGGAGAAACTACTTGGGTTGTTACCAGACATCTCCCTGTGCAAAGGAAGAAAGAGACAGTCCTCTTGGTCTGTGTTTGAGGGTAATGTTCTTCTGCAAGGGCCTTATCAGTTAAATATTCTTTCTGACATGCTTTCATGTTACTAGTACAGAGATCACAGAATCATGGAATGGTTTGGGTTGGAAGGGACCTTAAAGTTCATCCAGTTCCACCTCCTGCTATAGGCAGGGACACCTTCCACTAGACCAGGTTTGTTAGAGCCTGATTCAACCTGACCCTGTATTTTATGAAGTAGAACAAAGAAAGAGGAGCTGTCATTAAAATCCAGTTTAATGCAGAGCAGCAGTCATTTAAATTTCTTAACTATAGTCATGCTCATTCCAGAGCATCAGTGTATGGCATAATTATGGGGTTTGCCATGCCTGTGCTGTATATTGTCTTTTTTACATGTGGTTGAATTGCTTTTTGATGTGATATTAATGAAGAATGAGTTAAGTCCATTTTCCTGTTTGAAGACTTCTGTCCCATGATTGTCATAAGTGGAGTCTCTCTCCTTGGAGATGTTCAGAGCTCTTGGCCACCAATAGTGCTCTGAGCTGAGGGCTTGGATCAGGTGATCCCAGTGCTCTAGGTGATCTCCTTCAGCCTCAGGTCTGTAGTTCTGAGATAAGGCAGTGATAGGAGTGAGGAGAGTAAGATTTCAACTGCCTTTGGCACTGCATAGACACAAAAAGAGGCAGCCTCCTTCCAGGAATCCAGTTTTGTTGGGAAATGAGGGGACCAGAGCTCAACTTTGCATGTTTTCCCTGACCCAGAAGCAGGATGCTGGACTGAGCAGGCTGTCAGCTGCTTAAGATCCTGTCACAGCCAGGTCTGAGCTGTGCTTTGATTCCCAGTACTCTGTGATCTCAGACCTGGGGAAAGGTCTGGGCACAAAATATCCATTCCATTCATTTTTGAATGGGTGCAATGTGCTGGAAAAAGGGGGCTTGAAATTTAGCAGCCACTCTGAGCATATTGTCCTTTATCTCAAAGCACACTATGATTTGGGGGCCCTCAAAAAGTGCCTGGTTATCTTATTCATGCATTTGGTTGTAGGATTTAGCTTTTTTTTGGCAAGCAGGTGCTTCTGGGAATGAGGTGGGAATCTCAGTATGGAACAAAGCAGGCACTGTAATTTGGTGAGAAAACAATTTCATTCAGACTAAGGGCTGGGTTATCTTTGGCAGAGTGCTGTAGTCTAACTGCTGATGTGGTTTGATATCTCTTTTTGCTTTTCTTCTTGCTCCCAGAGTACTTTGGATTGCATGCAGGTACTGCTCTTATGCTGTCAAACAGGACATTTCCCCCTCTGTTCTGACTTTGACAGTTGCTTGATATTCTTGTTTCAACTATACTCTGGAAAAGATTGCAAGAGTGTTGCTGCCAAGAAATAAATGTAATTAAAGGAGCTCTCACTATGAGTTTGATGGAGCAGCTGCTTTTCCCTTTAAGTGCCTTGCTTTCTTAATCAGTTAGAATTAGGAGCTTGCTTTTTTGGCACTTTTAGATTAGATTTTTAGAATTGTCCAGCTGTCTTCCTTCTCCACATTTAAGTGTCTTTGCAGTCCAACAGTGAAGTGTTTCCTTCAAAGCCCAAAGACAGTGGTGACACTATTGCAAATGAGTGTTGTGGAGAAGACAAGTCCTGCTGGCTTTATAATTGAGAGGAAGATGGAAAGCAGACATTGTGGATAATAGTTTTCCCAGAAGAGGTGGTAACTAATGCAGTTCCAGCCTGGGAGCTGTGCTAGCTGGCCTGTTCACAGGTGGTTTGGAAAGAAGGCTGATACAGAAGTGCTGGGGTTTGTAGCTGATAGAAAACTTCTTTAAAACCTTCTAATCTGGCAGAAATCTCAGCAGGAATGGGGAGATAAAATGCAGGTGACACTGACTGTGCAAAGGTACATGGAGGAGAGAGAGCAGGGACTAAACATGCCTGGTGGTGGGCTCAGAATCCCTTGCTGCCATAGGAGGTGCTGGGTTGGAGGTAGGAGATTTTTAAAAAATTCTCAGCCGCAAGTCAGTCAAAAAAGCAGTAAAATGGTGGGAACTCTCAGGAAAGGACTTTATTGGGGTTATGCTCACATCCTGTAGAAGTTCCACCCACACTGATGTGGAGTTATAGATGTTCTTTTAATTCCTTTGGCATCAGCTCTGCTTTTATAAAGAGCTTGGACTGCACACCTGTAAAATTCCCTTGTAGCAAAATGGGGATTCTCTGATCTCAAAACTATGTAGCAGAAGATATGGAGAAAGAGAACAAGGGACATCTGAAGTGAGAGCATGAAGTGGAACAGACCAGCCAGGAATGAGAGTGTCTTAGAGATTGGGCTGAGCTAGTGGTGGTTGGGTGTGGAGAGTCAGTTACTGAGTGGGTGGCTAAACTGACCCCACCAAGGTCTGCTCCTGCTCTTGCAGCCTCTTCTGGAAGTCCAGTCCCTGTTGTGGGAGACTCCTCTTCCTCTCTGTTTTGGGTGGGGCACACACACAGAAGTCTTCTCTGTGTCTGGAGCTTGATTCCTGCTGGTTCCCTGAACCTTCTGGCTTCCTCTTCCTCATCCTCCTGCCTCACAGCACTGCCCTGGAAACATGCTTCCCAGCTGTCTGTGTCCCCTGCAAGTAACTGCTAGAAGTACACCTTGTGTATGATGTGGCAGTTGTACTTAAGGCATGCTTGTATGTTGTTTGGAATAACAGACTGAAAAGACACTTGACTAATCAGGTGTGTTAGAATTAAACTGTGAATTATACAGGCTATTGGCTTGGCCACTAGTGTAAATGGATTTAAACTGTAGTTTATAAATTTACAGGATGAGGTACTGTTATGATGCTATTAAACACAATATCCAGGTGCATCTGCTGCTCATGTTTCCAGAGAAGACAGGAAATCCCCCTCTGGTCCTGCAGTCATTCTGTACTTGTCTGTTGTAGGCTCTGTCCCAAGGTGGGAACAGGGGTGGGTATTGGACTTGAAGAAGTCCTCCTTTGTTCCAATGCAATTGTTCTTACTGTTGAGGATTTATTTTCTCTATTAAGATGTAATGTTGTAGGGGAGAAGTCTTTATGTGAAAAATCCAAACTGTAAGTAAATTCAAGCACTCATTATGGCAGAGGAGTCATGTGCACTGTGACTTAGTAAACAAGGAGTTGAATCTGAGCAAGTGGATAACACAGACACTTCTGGAAGTTAATCTTGGCATCTGAATTTAGTTCAGAGATAGTTCTTGCCCAACTTGAGAGACTTCACCAGGCTTTCCTTAGAGCATGAGAGCACCTTTGGGCTTGTGGAGGGGACAAGCAATAAACTGAAACACCTAAAACAGTTATGTCACAATCAAACAAAAAAGGATGACCCCTGTAAATCCTTAGGGAGCAGCTACAGAGGTTATTCTGAGACCACAGAGAGCTTTCTCCAGGTCAGAATTGTTATTTTTAGAGCTGCTTAAAAACTCAGGCTTTCTGCCTCACATATTATTTCACAGCATCGTTTATTTTTTAGTTGGATGGAGAAAACGCACTTCAAATACTTTGGAAAATGGAAAATTTTCAAGAGTGCAGTGCAGTCATCTGTTTTGGTGCATCTTATCTCCAGGAAACAGTGAGAGGAGGGAAAGGAGAATTGTTCTGCCTACAACCTGGGGGAATGTGGGGATGTGTAAAGACAGCCAGGAAACAGCATTATTTTTCAGAGGAAATTCTAGAGATGGTAAAAAGAGAATATGGGAAAACACAAATGGTTCTCTAGCAGGAATGTGTCCTTCCCTCTCCATAATGTTTCCCAAGGCTCCCTGGCACCTTGTCTTGCTTAGGTGTAGCTTTCTTGTCCTCAGCATGCATTTGCGTGGAGGAAATCATCTCTGTAGGACCAGAAGGGAAAGTCTCTGGGCTTCCCACATCACAGGAGAGTTCTGCAATATGGATCTGTGTGCTCTCCTAGTGCCTGGAGGAGCCAGGATCCAGAGGGACAGTTGGCAGTCCTGCCTGGAATGATGGGGAGGTCAGGTTAAGGTTTTGGGAGTTTGCTGGAGCCTCTTGAGTGATGGACAAAGTTGGAAGAGCAATTCCTTTTGGAGACATGATTTTAATACTCCAAAAACCAAGCAAAGCCTTTTGAATCTTTTTAAGGCTTATTTATCTCTGATTTGTCTCATCTGGTCTTGTGGAGGGCTAAGAGAGGATATTGAAGTTCAAAGCCAGAATTTTAGGGAGAAGTCTTAACGGAGTTTGTAGTCAGCTTCCTCAGAAATGATGAGCCTCAGCTTTTCTAAGATAAGTAGATGTATGAGGCTGCCAGTTTCTTATGACTGTTCCTAGGCAATGCATTTAAAAGCATCTTTTAGCTCCTTGGAATCTGAGAAAAGATGCAACAAAGGCCAATCCTGATTGGAAGCTGAGTGTCTGGACAGGGGTTTGCTCCTCAGCCTGTTCTCTCTTGGCAGGCCCGGGTGAAGGATCTGGAGGAGCAGTGTCGCAGCCAAACAGAGCAGTTCAGCCTCCTGTCACAGGAGCTCCAGCAGTTCCGCCTTCAGACAGGAAAAATCGACCTTCTCACCTCCACTCTGGTGACTTCAGAGCTGCCCCTTGCTCTGTGCAGCTCCACCCCACAGCCCCACTGGGAGAAGGGTAATTGCTGGACATGCCTGAGAGGGCTTTGACAAATGGGTTGATATTTATATGCAAATGTTTTGTGAAAGTTTGACATCTCTGTCTCTGTTGTAAATAGGGTTCATTTCTGTTCATTTTGTAAAGAGAAGTTGGCATTTCTGCAGCCAGGGAGAGCTTGGTTGCCCAATATGTTGAATGAGGCACGTTTGTAGAGACTTGGGCTGCTCCCTGAGATGCTCATTGCTGATCCTGTATCCTGCCTGTGGCTGTAACTAATGGACAGCTGATTTTATTGCAGAGTCAGCTGTTCCTGGGTTGTTCCCCCATCAGAGCACAAAGAAGGTTCACAATGAAGAGAATGACAAGCTGGAGCCATCACAACGGGGGCCAGACACCACCATGGGCTCCCCAGCTGCTTCCACCAGTGCTCAGAAACAATCCAAGAAAGGGGAGTCTCAGTCCAGCTCTTCAAAATCTGAATCCATGCAGAACAGCCCAAAATCCTGCCCAACTCCAGAGGTCAGTATGGGAGTCCCCTCTTCTGCCTGTGCTTTCCAGCCAGAAGGGAGTAAATGCATTGCTGAGAGCACCAGTAAAGTTGCATTAACTCTCCAGTAAGGTCACATGCATTCACCAGTAAGGTTCCATTCATTCCCTTCTGGCTACATGAAGAAAATGGGATAAACAAGAGAAAAACTGTAGGAAAATACTGAAATTACCTTGGATGCCATGTCTGTAATGCTCATTTTCATATATTGCTGTCCTCCATGAAGGAAACAACTAGTTAAACAGTGCCTGAGAGCTTGGGGAAGGAGTGGGATGGGATGTGTGAGGTAGCTCTTGCTAAGCTTCCTTATGGCATCTCAACTGCCACTAAAACACATAAAGGCTACAAACTGGAATTTTTAGCATGGGGAGAAACCATCCAGGCTATTTCTAGCCTTAAGCTGTGAGTGAGGAACTCAAACTTCTTTTGTCTGTTAGGTGTTTTTAGTTAGTAAGATATTACTTGGTGAAAGAAGCCATGAGAAGATGCCAAGTTTGTGCTAAGAAGGATGGAACTAACAGTCTTTGAGTGCTTGCATCACCAAGATCTCCTCAGTTGCTTCTTCTCCCAAGGAGTCCTTTTGTGGTGGTGTGGAGTTCATATGAGCAGGCGTTGATGCTCTCCCCTGTGCATCACTTGAGGGCACAGCAGGGCTGGGGTGAGGGACACCTTTTGTTCTTTTGGGGTTTCCTGAGCACTAAAGCCACTGAAGTGTTGAGGTGCCCAGGTCAGGTCACCCACAACATCAGTGCCAGGCAGAGCCTCCCACTGTGTAAGAGCTCAGGGAAGTGCCATGTTCAGAGCCAAAGTGAAGGTCATACCTGGGGAGGAGCAGGTATGAAACTGTTAGCAATTCCATATCAGGAAAAATGCCTGCATTTTAGTTCAAGAGAAAGCTTGGAAGCCACCATGCTTCCCTGGAGGGAGAGATGCCTGCAGAGATCAGTGTGGGATCCTTGGAAAAGAGCCAATGCCTAGAGTGTTTGGCTTCCACAGCACATAGTTGTGGGAACATTCCAGGCTAAGCCTGTTCTTTTGGGTGTTACAAGTGTTTGTTCTCCAAGGACACAGGGCAGGATTGCATTACAAGGAGTACAGTACCTTGAAAAGATGCTCTGAACTCTTCCTGAGATTGACTCTGGCTCTTCATGTATTAGAAAAAATACTTTGTGTTCTGGTGCCTGCAGTGGGTCTTCATCAAAAATACATTTGCCTTGAGGTATGCTTTAAAAAGGAAGCTTGAATTGGTTCACTGACACAAGTTCAGACAAACCCCATGGAGTGCTTTGCCTCAAGAGGAAGGCTTACATTACACAGCCCATTGCCACTGGATGTAAAATCCCAGAATTTCACCTGGATCAAGACAGCTGAGAGAAATTTCTCAAAGGTGCTTTGCCAGTAAGGCACCAAATACCTTGTGGATGCAGCCTTCAGCTTAGGAAGTGCAGAAGGAGCTGCTGGCTAGAAAGGGAGAGGTTGTAACAGAAATGGGGGCTCCCTGCCCTGGCTCTTGTATTTCATTCAGTATATGCTGTTAGCAGAACCAGCTAAAACCAAAAGTTCTAATCAAATCTCTGTCTGAAGTACACAGACATCCTACAGAAAATGTAGAGATGTTGGAGAGGACAGAAGCAATTAAAGATCCCAACATCCAACAGAGCTCCTTTGATCAGGTTGACATTTGTGTTGCACAGAGGCACAGCTACCATGTAGAGGTAGCAAGAAATCAACATACTGACTTATGGTTATGTGGGGTGGAAGAGGTCTCCAGAGCCTCTAGACCAATCTTCTGCTCCAGGGGACTGTCACCAGCTCTAAATCAGTGTGCCCATGGCTTTGCTGAGCTCAAGCTACAGAGCTTCTTCAGAATGAAGATCCCCTAGTGTTGGAAAATTCCAGCTCAACAGAGACAGGGCAGCTGAGTGGCTTTTTAAAAGATTTTATTCCATTATCAATCTCACTGAAGGGTGAAACATAAGAGATGTAAAACTACACCATTCTATCAGAAGCCAACTTATTTCCTGGTTACAATACCTTAAAATTTTTTTCAGCCTATTAGCTTTAGCCACACAATGGTGCTAATACTTCTAACACCAATCACCTATTGTTTTATCCTATGTAGTCTTGCCACAATGCATCTTTCACAGCTCTAATTCTCCAAAATATCTGGTCTTTTTGCAAGGCCATTGTTTGAAACTTGTTTCTAGTTCAGTCTCTCTCTCATTAGTGTCTTCTCTATTCCATGGCCTTTCTAAGTCAGCACACCTTATCTCAGTGTTTGCATTAGACATGTACAAGACTGTGTGAGCTTTCAGTCAGGCTTTGAGAATCCTTTACAAATCCATTTCTCACATCCCAGCTCTTGGGAGCTGTTCCCAAGGCTGTATCACCCACCTGGGCCAGGAGTTTTTGCTGATGTCTGACTAGAAGCCCTGAAACTCTGGCTTGGGGCTGTTGCCTCTTATTACTACCTCTTCAGTAAAAAGTCATTCTTAGAGATGGTCGTTAGTCCAGGAGCCAGACTGACACCAGCCACGTGTTTAGAGGATGTGTTCACTATGTACAAACACTCTTGAGTGTTCCTTTACTTAGATCCTTATCTTTAACATTTTTTTATCTTTAGGTGGACACTGCAAGTGAAATGGAAGAACTGGATGTTGACAGCATCTCCCTCATGCCAGAGCCAGGCAGCCAAGGCACTGCAAAGCTCCAGGTGTTCTTAGCTCGATACAGGTACTGAGTGTTCATTGCTTGTGCTCTGTGAAGTTACACAGGTTATCCACAGGTCCCTACTTCACAATCTTCTCTTGGATTCACCACTATTAGGAGTGGATAATAATAGATTAAACCTTTTATTTTATTTCTCCATGGGATTTTTGCTCTGGGAGTGTAGCCAGAAGAAGACAAGGCTCTGGGGAGACCTTAGAGGCCCTTTCAGTACCTAAAGGGCTCCAGGAGAGCTGGAGAGGGACTTGAGACAAAGGCCTGGAGTGACAGGATAAGGGAATGGCTTCCCACTGCCAGAGCTGGGTTAGGGATATTGGGAAGGGATTGTTCCCTGTGAGGGTGGGGAGGCCCTGGCACAGGGTGCCCTGAGCAGCTGTGGCTGCCTCTGGATCCCTGGAAGTGTCCAAGGCCAAGTTGGATGGAGCTTGGAGCAACCTGGGATGGTGGAAGGTATCCCTGCCCATGGCAGGGGGTGGAATGAGAAGGGCTTTAGCATCACTTCCAACTCAAACCATTCCATAATTGAATGATTTGAGACCTGGCACTTCCTGCTCAATCCAGGCTCAGCTCAATAAAAGCACATCAAGCTCAGTATCTGTTCAGTGAACAGCACTGGGTGAAACTTTGAATATTGTTCCCTGTTGAAAATCAGTTCGTCCTGACATATTCATTGAATTGTCTGTTTTTTTCAGAATAGTGCAAGATGTTTTCTCCAAGAAATCTTATTCCAACAATTAAGAAAATTTCAGCTTAGAATTTTGAAATTTTTGACCAAAATGCTCCTGGCTTCTGGTAATTTTTAAAGGACAAAAAAAAAAAAAAAAAAAAAAAAAGGACAGATTTTTTTGAATAACTGTTGCCATTCACTGAGCCATGGTGGTGGCCAAGCCCAAGTTGATATGGTTCAGTGTTTACCTATCTTTCAGCCTTTCCATTGGGAATTGGGAGGAAGAGAACAGGGGTGATTCTGTGCTTGTGAGGAGCACATCAGATGTGGTCTGTGTCTTCATGTCAGCCTTGGGCCCATAAGGTCTCAGTCAGATGACAGAAGTAAACATTGCTTTGGCATGATGTAATCCTTTTTAAGGAGTAAAGAGCAGGAGTTGGCAGTAGGTGTTTGTAAAGGTAAAGGTTTTTCATGGGGCATTTTCCTGTAAAATGAGACCCTCTGCTTAGTTTTAAGATTCCTGAATAGACATGTTAGAACTGCCTGGAGTCCGAGCCATATCACCAGTGTGTTTCTAATTTTCTTGCTGATGAAGTTTTTGGAGTGCAGTTTAAAATACGGGGTTGGAGCTGGAGGAAGCACCACAACCTCTCTGTGCAGCCTCTTTCAGTGCTTGCTCAACTTCAAAGAAGTTTTACCTCAGGTTCAGGTGGAGTTTCCTGTTTCTTTGTGCCCACTGCCCCTTGTTCTGTTGCTGGGCACCAGTGGAAAGCATCTGGCCCCCTCCTCTTGACACCCACCCTAAATATACCTATGCATTGATAAAATCCCCTGGTCTGTTGACTCCTCTCCAGGCTGAATAGGCCTAGCTCCCTCAGCCTGTCCTCAGAGAGATGCTCCAGTCCCTTCACCATCATCATATCCCTGTTCCTTTGGAGGTCACAAGACATCTGTTCTGCTCTTCAGCAATTATCTGTTACTAAATATTTTTTTATGTAAACTACAGTCTTGACCTTTGTCTGTGGAATTTGCTGCTTGCCAAAGTGGATGCATTCCCAAAGGATGGAAAGAGCTTATCAGCATCACAGCTGTAATGTGTTCCTGGGAAGGTTCCTATGCAAATTAAGTCTTCCAATTGTAAATGTTTCAGCTACAATCCTTTTGATGGACCTAATGAAAATCCAGAGGCAGAGCTTCCACTGACTGCTGGAGAATATATTTACATCTATGGAGACATGGATGAAGATGGCTTCTTTGAAGGTGTGTTTTAGTAAAATGAAATGTGATTGAACTGCTGTGGAGAGTTGATCTCTCTCTAGAAAATGAGAGAGAAAGTTCCCAAATCTTGAAACCTCAGGGTAAAGGGTTTCCACCCAAAGTTAGTTTGTTAGACGATGAGCAGATCCTGTTATAAGTGGCTTTATTTTTGTTATGAATAAATCAAGTCTAAGCTATGAAATCTTTATCTAGTGATTTCAGAAGAAATTTTGCCAGTATGTTCAGCAAGTTCCAGGTTTCATCCCCGATGGTTTCAACCTCCATGTGGTTCCTCTCTCACCATGGAGAGGAACATGTTCAGCCCCTTCTGCACATGGGCTGTTTCCCTCTTTCCAGTGCCTGTAGTGAGCTGGGAACTGCAGCAGGTGGTGGGCTCCATTGCCTTGTGCTCTTGTGGCAGAGGGGGGATACAGTAATCAACCAGACTGCAGATGTGACCCTCCCTGCTGTCAGTGTTTCTGTTTTGATGCCTTTGCAAACATGATCCTGGTTGACTAAGAGGTGGATGGAATCAAAACCAAGATTTGTGGGCTGTAAATTTGTGCTGAGGTTTCTTTGTGGAGCCACTTGCTTAAGGGGTGATGGTTCCTGATTTCCTGAGGTGCTTTGCAAGAGCTGAGACAAATGCATGTGTGTTGCACTGCTTGCTTTGTGACTGCTCTGCCTCATTTTTCTTTCTTTCTATTCCCAAGCTTATCATTTATTTGTTTATTGTTTAAAAAGGTTATTCTTTACTAACCTTTTCTGCTTTCCCTGCTTTCAATTGTTTTGCTGTAGGTAGAGTTTGGAAGGGGGAAGGCAGTGCAGTCCGTATGTGCTGCTCATCTGTGGTTTGATGGGTCTGCATAGACCAAGTGCTGTGTATCTGTTGTCCCCACAAGTCTTTTTGGGACACTTTTAGTACAGGAGTTAACTTAAGAAAGGAGGGAGCAAAAAGGAATGCCAGAGCTAAATACAGAGCTCAAAAGATGGACTTTCTTGAGGAAGTGCTGCAAACCCCAAATCTGTATGGCTGGGAGAAGACATAAAATCATCCATCTTCATAGTTCGGGAAGGCTAAAGAAGTTAGTGAAAGAGCTGTGATGATTGAAGAATGGGATAATGAAGAAGGAGAAAGCTTTTAGCTAATTACACAACCCAACTTTTTACTTAGTTGACTCTGAAATGTGTGGAGCAGTGAGTTTCCTCATTGTGTCCATTGGTACCTACCAAGGGAAGCCCTAGGAAATCAGGAATCATTGCCAGGAGCAACCTCCCTGAGGTTTTTTCCTCTCCTGACTGCACAGCAGTTGTACCCTGGCATAGATGTTGTCCCACAGTCCTCACAGCTGAGCTGGAAGGCTCAATGGCAGGAGCAGTGGTAACAGGTGTCCTGTTTTTTGTTTAGGGGAGCTGATGGATGGCCGGCGAGGGCTGGTCCCCTCCAATTTTGTTGAGCGAGTTTCAGATGATGACCTCATGACGTTTCTGCCTCCGGAGCTGAATGATCTCACCCATAGCTCATACCAGGAAAAAAGTTTGGTCAGTGCAAGCACCAGCAGTGGAGATAAGAGTGAGCTCTCCATTGAAGAGGGTAGCATCAGTCCGTTGGCCAGCAGAGCAGAAGGAGATCAGGAGGAACCCGTTAGTCACACAGCAGTGCCTTATCCAAGAAGACTGACTCTTATCAAGCAGCTTGCCAGAAGCATAGTTGTAGGCTGGGAACCACCTCTTTTGCCAGCTGGCTGCCCAGACATACAAAGCTACAACATCTATGTGGATGAAGAGCTACGTCAGAATGTGAGAAGTGGCCTTCAGACCAAAGCAGTGATAGAAAAGCTGGATTTGCAGAGCAGGGCTTACCGCGTGTCTGTGCAGGCGGTGACGGAGCGCGGCCGCTCGGATAAACTGCGCTGCACCTTCTTTGTGGGGCAGGGCTTTGCCCTGGCACCCACCGTGCTGAAGGTCAGAAGCGTCACGGCCACTTCGGCAGAGGTCACCTGGCTTCCCTGCAACAGCAACTACAGCCACGGGGTGTATCTCAATGGGCAGGAGTGTGATGTGACCAAGCCAGGCGTGTACTGGTACACCTTCCACAACCTGCAGCCCAGCACCCAGTACGTGGCCAAGCTGGAGGCCCGGCCCATGAAAACTCCTTGGGAAGAGGTGCCCGAGGGGCAGGAGCAGGACTCGGCCGTGATACACTTCACTACCCCTCTAGCAGGTACTGCAGCCTCTGCACATGGAGAGGCTGTGCCCAGCTGCTCTTCTGCTGGGAAGCCATGGGCCAGAGGGAAGCAAGGTTGATTAGATCCCTAAAGCCTAAGGTTCTGCACTCTTTTTTGTCTTAATGTTTTTCTTCTTTTATTTTAAAATTTAATTATTCCTTTTGCTTTCATTTGCTCGGGAAGACATCCTCTGTGCTGTTTGGAGCAGCTGTTTGGGCAGGGAGGAGATGGTTGGCCGTGACTTTGCTCCAAGAGTTGCTGCATCTTGACCTCAGCTACTTTTGCAAAGTTCTGTTTTCTGTGCATTAAAGCTTTCACAGAACAAGAGCATCTTATTTTCTCTGGTTCTGTCTGTCATTTCCCAGGACTGGCCTGGCTGTTATAGTTCAGTTCTGCAAGATCAGGTCTGGTTGGGAGTTTGCTCTTCGATTGTAACCAGGATTAAGCTTTATTCTGTAGCCAGATAAGCAAGAGGAAATTGTGTTTGGTCTCTCATAGGCACACCTGATGCTCCTTTGGATGTCCAGGTAGAAGCTGGTCCCTCTCCAGGTATCCTGGTTATCAGCTGGTTACCTGTCACCATTGATGCTGAGGGATCTTCCAACGGGGTCCGGGTCACTGGCTATGCTGTGTATGCAGACGGACAGAAGGTACTGGCTGTGCAGAGGGGCTGGGGCTGCTGCAGGGGTGGCATGAAGTGTCAGACCTTAGGACATGGAAAGGTGAATCCAGGAAGGTGTCCTGAGGAGGCAGTGACAGTCCTTGGCCTGAAAAGGAGTGACATCAGAGAAGGGACATTGCTTGGGCTGTGTGATGCACACCACAAAACACATCTGTCCAGATTCTGGAGGTGCTCCTGGAGCAGGACCCTCCAGCAGCAAAAAAGCCTCCTCTGCTCAGCCCAGGCACTGGCCTGATCCTTTGGCAAACAGCGAGTCCCTAGGATGTGGACAGAGCACAAGGACAAGTACACAGCCGCCACCTGGAGCTTTCTTTGAAATGTGAGGAGCGAGGTGTAGTGATCCTGCATAATCTTGGCATCCCCACAGCATGGGCAGAAAGGTGGGGGGGAATCTGCCCCTCTGCCGTGCTTAGGTGTGACCCCACCTGTAGAGCTGTCTCCAGCTCTGGGTCCCCCAACATCAGAGGGATGTGAAACTGCTGGAGTGAGTCCAGAGGAGGCCATGGAGATGCTTCAAGGGCTGGAGCCCCTCTGCTCTGGAGCCAGGCTGTCAGTACTGGGGGTGCTCACCTGGAGAAGAGAAGGCTCCAGGGAGAGCTCAGAGCCCCTTCCAGGGCATAAAGGGGCTCCAGGAGAGCTGGACAGGGACTTTGGACAAGGGGTGGAGGGACAGGATATGGAATGGTTTCCCACTGCCAGAGGGCAGGGATAGGTGGGATATTGGGAAGAAGTTGTTCCCTCTGAGGGTGAGGAGGCCCTGGTACAGATTGTCCAGAGAAGCTGTGGCTGCCCCACCCCTGGCAGTGTCCAAGGCCAGATTGGACAGAGCTTGAAGCAACCAGGTGTTCTCCAAGTGGAAGGTGTCCCTGCCCATGACAGGGTGGAATGAGATGGTTTTTAAGGTCTCTTCCAACTCAAACCATTCCATGGTTTTAACATATAAACACCTCGGAGTTCAGTACTGTTGCTGATACAGAACATCCGAGGACATTCTGTATTAAAAATGTCCTATGGTCTTGTGAATACATGATGTTATTTGAAAGACCACAGTGCAAAACAAAATGATGTTGTGTTGGATAATTGCTCTTTTGTCGTGGAAATGCTTTTTCCTCTTCACAGGTGAAAAAAAGGTGTAATCTGGGAAGGTAGTCAGAAGAGTGGCCTGAAAAAGGAAAAAGCTTTTTAAAGCTTAGAAAACAGGGAGTGTTAAAATCTGGACTAGGAGTGAATATATTCATATTTTGTAGACTCCTCAATTTCTCAAATTTCTTTTTAACTGTTCATTCTTCCCAGATACTGTGCAGAAGGGTGGGAACTCTTCACCACTGCTCTACAGAGCTTTGGGTTCTGTCTTAACTTTTGGTTGGAAATTGTTCTACTCATAAGGGCTGAGCTGTGCCCAATAAATAATTCCTGTTCTTTTGCTTGCAGGTGATAGAAGTTACTTCTCCAACAGCTGGGAGTGTCCTGGTGGACTTGTCCCAGCTTCAGATGTTCCAGGTGTGCCATGAGGTTTCTGTGAGGACGATGTCTCAGTATGGAGAGTCCGTGGATTCAGTTCCAGCACAGATTTCCTCGGTCCTGCTGCGATCCTCCCACTGCACTTCCCCTGTGTGCACCAGTGTCCCCTTCAGACTGCCCCGGGGGGGCCCCAGGGCCTCTCTGCCTGCTCACAGCCCACAGCCCACCCTCCTCTTCCGACAGAAAATTCCTGCTGAGAGCTCAGATGCCAGACTGGCCGATCCCTCCTCCGGCCCTGTGGGCTCAGCACGGCCCCTGGCAGGGAAAGCCTCTTCCCCGCCGCCCCTGGCCTCCCCTGGTGCTTCCTTGGCCCCAGGCGCTGCCCCAGAGGGCCGGGGCACTGCGGGAGACAGGAAATGCCTGAGTGTGCCTCCCCAGCCCGCCGAGCCCGGCCCCTCCCGGGAGCCGGCGCTGCAGCAGCCGGCCGGAGGCACAGAGCTGCAGGTGAGTGCCACTGTGCAGGGAAGGGAGTGCATCCTTTCTGGGGAGTGGGACAAGATGCCTCTGAGCACCTTTCTGTGGCACAGTATTGTCTCTGTGCTGTCATCCAGTGGTGGCAAACTGTCAGGGAGTTCTGGATCCTGTTGTGTACTTGAAGGATGCAGCTCACCTCTTGATTCTGTTTGCTGGCAGATGAGGAACAGAGTGAGGAAAGGAAGAATTTACAGAGTTAAAAGGTTAAAAGGATGTTCCCATGTTAGTCTGGCATTGCTGTGCTCTCTATCTTGAAGGGACCATCTCCAGTCTGGTGGGTTTGTACAAGACTGTGGTAAAGAGCCTTGGTGGGGCAGTCATGGCTGCAGAACTAGCAAACTATTCTGATGCTGGCTATTGGGAGTTCCCAGTGGGTGAGTGCAATTCCCAGTAGGGTGGGTGAGTGCTTTCAGAGTTCTTTCAGCGCAGAGCTGAGGATGTCTGAGAGCCTTATAATGATTGTGAATGATTGCTCTGTAACCATGGGGAAGTGGGCCCTCCTCATGTGGGATGTATTTTATCAGGGAAAAGGATCTATTTCCCATTCTGACTTTTAACATCAGAACTCATAGGAGTGCTTCAAACTGTTAGATTGAGCACAGCTTTATTAATCATGGCAGTTTGACTCTGTGAAGACTCAGGCTGAGACCTCTGAGAATTTCTGAAGCAACAGCTGCATGTTGTGCTCAAGCCCAAAGGCCAGCTCAGTACCCAGAAGAACAGATGTTGAGTGCAAAATTTCAATGATCAGCTTGTGGTTATTTGCAGCTCACAGTACCTTGAGTCAACTGCTGGATTCATTTACCCACATTTCATAGAATCATGGAGTGGCTGGGATTTGAAGGCACATTAAAAATCATCTGGTGCATGACAGGGACACCTTCCACTAGGTTAGGCTGCTCCAAGCCCCATCCAACCTGGCTTTGAACACTTCATGGGATGAGGAGTGTCCTGGTGGATTTATCCCAGCTTTAGATGTTTGTGGTGTGCCAGGAGGCTTCTGTGAGAATCATGTCTCAGCTGGTGGACTCAGTTCCAGCACAGATTTCCTTGTTTTTCTGTGAACTTCTTACACCTCTTTCCAGTATTTTTGCCTCCAGGCATTCAGATGTCTGGTGTAGATGGCTACACTTGTGGTGGTTACTTTGCTTCCTTTGTGGAGAGGAGGGAAATGTGTACTCCCAGGATGCAAATCATCCTTCTCACTTGAGGTGTGTCTCTTCACTTGGCTGTCAGCAAAGGGAAAAACAGGGCAGGAAATCTGAGCTGTGAGATTAGACATGAGATTAGGACCTGACTGGCTTTTTGTCTGAGCCCAGGGGACATTGAGAAGCTTGACACTGCAGTGTCTCAATGTCCCTGGGGTCTGACCCTTCAGTGTGTTCCAAGTATGCCTGGTACATAAGGACAAGGCTGTGCTCCATTGTAAAATACAGGGAGGCTCCCTTGGTTAGAGTAAGAGAGCTGTTCTCCAGCTCAACCCAACATACCAGTTGGTGTCTAGGCCATTCCTCTGGCAGATGGCAGTGGGAAATGACTGTGCTGTATAACTTGGGCTCTTCTTGCTGCTCTGAAACTTGTTACTGTCAATACCCTTGTGGGCCTTTGCTGAGCTGCAGTCACTTTGTGTCTCCTGGGACCTGAGGACAGGGAGGGGTTTGTTCCAGGGCTGGCCAGCATTCCCAGCTGCAAATTGCCTGCCAAAATATTGATATGCCTACAGCAAAGAACACATCAGAGGGTCAAAGAGTTTGGGGTGATAAGACTCTGTTTTGGTGCATAAGTAGTCTGAGACGCCTTCCCATGATTTCACTGTTGGTTTGTTTCCCAGATGGAGCAAGCAAGAACTAAAACACCAGAGCTGATGACTGACAGTGGGGTGAAGCTCCAAACAGA
This sequence comes from Erithacus rubecula, assembly GCF_903797595.1. NCBI lineage: Eukaryota > Metazoa > Chordata > Aves > Passeriformes > Muscicapidae > Erithacus > Erithacus rubecula. The sequence goes on from NC_136674.1 coordinate 10,363,062, forward strand.
AACCTGCCATGTGTGCTCTGTGGAGGAGGCTCCCAGGAGTCCCAGTGCTGACACAGAGAGAGAGGCAGAGAAGCACCTGAGCTCAGAGCCTCCATCATCCCCCAGGCAGGCTGGGGGCACACAGGACACCTTCCCAGATGGAAACACAAGTGGGAGCAGCTGCCAGGACTTCCTGAGGTTGTCTCCTGGCAAGGAGGTGGTGAAAGAAATGTCCAGAGTGAAAAGAGAGGTTTGTTTAACCTTACTCAAATGTGTGTGCCCATGGAAGGGTGTGAACTGTACTTGACCTCCTGAGTTTTCCAGCCTTAGGCAGTGCTGTTCTGCAGGCTGTGAAGTGAGGTTGCTGGTTGCTGGCACACGTGCCAGTCACTCCCTCATGTGCTGCCCACTTCCTTTCCTACCACCCCTGAGCTGTGTATGTGCTCAGAGAAAGGAAAAATGCTCCTTTGTTGCTGAAATAGAGTCTGGGAGAACTGAGACAATATATTTTACTTCTCAACAGCAGGAAGAAAAACTGTCAGAAATGGGCCGCCGACAGTTGACCCTTTTCACTGAGCACAACCGGAGTTCTGACCTTTCAGATATTTTGGAAGAGGAGGAAGAAGATGAGCTGTCTTCAGAAGCTCTGGAAGAGAAAAAATGGGACCAGAGAGAGCCATGTTCCCAAGAGAATGGGGAAAAGGTAACTTGTCCTGAGTGCTGCTTGCAGGGAGTGCTGGTGCAGCCATCCCATCCCATCACCTCACAGGAAGAGGGGCTGGGCTGAGGTTTTTGTGAGGTCTTGCTGCTCAGCTTTTACTCCCAGTGTTGGCTCAAGGTAGTAAAAACACAAGTTGTTTGGGAGAGGGAAGGGTGTTTGTTTAAATGAATGGAGCCAGGGATTAATTAGTTGGAAAAACACATAATGCAATGTGATGTTTAAAATCCAGGGTTAAAATCAATGATATCAATTGAGTTCTTAAAACGGATATAAACAGGGAATAGTCAGCGTTCTCAGGCACAGGGTGGGATTGTTGGGGTGTCCTGTGCAGGACCAGACATGGGCCTCAATCCTTGTGGGTGCTTTCCAGCTCAGGATATTCCCTGATTCTGTGATTATTTGGCTCAGGCCTTGATGCTTTCTGTAGCCAGGGATGGCATGTAGGAGCCATGCTCAAACAGTTAAATCTGAATGCACCTGTGGGAATGTGATTCCAACTGCATGACCTCAAACTGGTGTGTAACCAGATTACAGCAGTTAGGGTGAATGTTCATGAGGGAAAGCACTGAGAGTGAGAGACTGGAGAATTAAAAAGCTTTGCAGAAAATCTGATATGCCTGAATGGCAAGAAAGTACCCTCTCTTTAATTTGTCATGTGGCCTAAAAACATTTGTAGTTGATGGTGCCCTGTGTGGCTGCTGATCTGCAGGGATGGGGCTGGTGAGCACTAAATGGTAGCAGACAGTGTAGTGACTCTGGAGTGAATTTCCTCTTGCCCTTCTGAAGGGTCTTGTGCTTCCCATGTGAGGAACTGGACCTGCAGCACAGCACATCAGGAGCCCCAGGAGAGCCTGGTGGCTGGAGAGGCTGGGGCTGCCTCTGGAGGTTTTGGAAGGGCTTCCAGTTGTTGGGATTGGACTGGGAAAAAATGGAAGAAAAGCAAATTTCCTGGAAAGAGAGGAAGGAAATAAGAGCAATAAATAACACTATTCTTCATTGTTTGTTTGTTTGTTTTTTTTTTTTCCCTAGGTGTTTTATTTACCTTAATGTTTTAATTTGGTTGGGCTTTTTTCTGAAAAGAAACATCAAAACTCTGCTCATGTTGTGTCGAACTGAGCAAACTGGTGCTTCTTGACTGGATAAAGTGATTGTTTTCTGTGCTGTGACAAGGTGCTGAATTGGGAGAGGATGTGAGGGGTAGGAAGCTTTACGGCACAGAGCTCCCATTACTGCCTTATGGATTGAAGGGCATGTGACTGGAATAAGGCTGTTTCCAGGATTCTGCATATTTAACTAAATTTTCTGTTACCTCAAGACTCCTCAACCAATTCTTTCAGGATCCAGAGGATGAAAACATGGAGGGATGCTGCTTTTAAAATCTTTATTCTCAAATAAGTTGTTTAATTGCTGAAACTATTAATTACATTATGTCTCAAAAGCAGATGCCACAACTTTGCAAATAGCTAAATGAAGTCTTACTGAACTTAATTTTTGGTTGTATTCATGAGTTTTACATACTCTAATGGGTGCTTACAAGGCAGGAGCCTTGAGCATATGTTCTATAAGGAGAGTTTGAGAAAATTGAGAGGTTTTTGGTCTAGAGGAGTTGAGTGGGAGATTTTGTAACTGCCTGTAACTATTTGTGTGATGGTTAAAAGGATGAGAGCCAGTCTTGTTTCTGGGAGATGATGTATTAAAAGAGGCAGAAGTCATGAGCTGCTGTTTGTGATGTTCATGTTGGAGATGAGTTCAAACCTTCTTCCCAGGAGGGCAGTGCAGCCTTGGGACTGGTCCCTAGAGGGTTCAGGATCTCCATTCTTTGGTGTTTTCAGACCTCATCTAAGGAAAGACATGGATTTATTGTTGGCAACAGTCCTGCTGCAATTAGGAAAATGAACTGGAGACCTCTGGAGGCCCCTTCAAGCAGTTCTAAATATAATTCAAGACTAACTTTTGCTTGGAAAAAGCTGTAGAAGTTGGAACTATCAGTAGACAGCTTGCAACTGCTTTTGTTTCTCCCCCACTGTGGTTCAGTTTTTAATTCTCTCTGAACAGACCTGCTCATGGCTGTAGTTTAAAGCATTAATAGATGCACATGCTTTGTAAGCTATTTGTAAGTGCGTTTAGAACACATAATGATACAACTTCTCAGGGAGGTTGAACGAGAGACCACCAAAGATATCTTCCTACCAAAATGGCACTATGCACCTGGGATTTTGCCTTGTATGTTAGTGCTAATGTAATAAGAAATAAACCCATAAATTCTACAGTTGGTCCACAACAAATTTTGAAATTCAGCAGTGTTGTCCCCAGAATTTTCTGTAACCTGGTAGGCTCTCACCCATCTGCAAGTGAAACTCATGTCTGTGTGGCCCTTGGAGGTAAAGGGTTTTCCTTTGTTTTTGTGGGAACTCAGCTCCAGGATTTGCAGGCAGGAACCTGCGGTAGGGCTGTACTTTGCTAGGAGATGGGAAGTGCCCAGGCAGCAACATCTCCATGGGCCATTCCCTGTGCTGCAGGGAGAGGACAGGGCTAAGGGGGATCCATGGCTCCGTGGGTGAGCACAGACTGAGCTCAGCCCTGTGGGCAGAAGAGCCCATTCACTGTGCTGCAGAGGGACAGCACCTCTCCTGCCCCCATCCCACCCCGAGGGTGCCAGGCCATGGGGATGGTTCCTGTGGCAGGATGAGAGGTGCTGCTGGTAGCTGTGTGTGCAGGAGGGGCAGGGAGGGAGCTCTTCATGCCTTTGCCTTCCTCGCTTCCCGCCACATTGCTGCTTCATGCGATTGCTTTGGCCAGAAGACCCATCGCACCCTCTGCTCCCTCCCCTTGCTTTGCTGCAGCCACAGCTCCATTCTGCTCTGCTGGGAGGGAATCAGGGTCACTTTGCCTCTTGTTTTAATGTTTATTTCCTCTCTTTTTTCCTTTGCTTGTCCTGGCTGTGGCTTTTCTCGGGGTCTGGGTACAGATGGATCTTTGTGATACTGACAGCGATGAGGAGATTCTGGAGAGGATCCTGGAACTCCCACTTCAGAAGAACCACAGCAAGAAGTTGTTCAGCATCCCTGAAGTGACTGAGGATGAGGATGAAGATGAGGATGAGAAGGGTGTTACAGAAGAAAAGATAGACCCTCAAGACTCCTTGGAAACACAAACCTACCATTCAGAAAAATCAGAGAAACCATCCAACAGCAAGGAGCCATTTCCAAAGGAAGATGGGAACAACATCTCCAAGAATGTGTCTGCTCAGACTCCGAAGGGGGAGCATGGTGCTAAGGAGAGCAAAGTGGATGCTGACCAAGCAAATTCTGCCTTTGGCCAGCTGGCTTGCAGTCAAAAGAAGGTGCACTGGAACTGGTGCTATCAGGAGAATGATCAGAAGTCTGGGAGTGGGACAAGTCCCTCTTGGAGCAAGAAGAAGGGAAATAGTTATCAAGAGAAGATCCGGAGTCGGCCTGAGACAAGTAGGAAGAGACAGAGTGATCTAACAGAGCACTGCAGTCGTCTGCTGAGCAACTGCAGCCAGATGGGGAGTGGGTTATACAGAGCTCCCAGTGTCAGGGAGGAGCTGAATGTTGTCAGCAGTGCCAGTGGGAAGGAGGGGTTGGATTTGTACAGCCGGGCCAGACAAGGCACCTTAAGGAAAAAAGCCCCAAGAGCTGTGGGAACCGGGGAGGCAGAACCTGCTGTGATGGCAACACACTGCCCCAGCCCCAGGAGCCTGGAAATAGACATCGAATATGACTCTGAAGATGATCAGGATTCAACCTGTGCATCCTCCCCAGAGAGCAGACTGTGGCCAGAGAGGTCCCAGAGCTGCCAGGGGGACTGGAGTGATTGCTCCAGTCAGTCTGAGGTTGCCCACTCAGGTGGCAGAAAGCACCTGACCAGGCTGGAGATGATGGAAGAGCAGGGTATGAAGTCAGCTGGGTCTCTGAGCCAGCACCTACGATTTTTCTGCCGGGAGAAGGAAGCTCCGAGTTCTGAGGAACAGGGCTGGGAGCTGGACTGTAAGTCACCTGGCTGGAGAAGGAGGTTGGAACATTCTTCGAAGGGGATACGTAGCACCTCCTTGCACAAAAGGGTTGGGTGACTTTTCCTGTTCTGGCTTTGAAGCAGCTTGCAGTGGTGCTGGCTTCCCTCTGCTTCCCTGGCCTGCCTGTATCTTGCTTTGTTCAGTGTTGTCCAAAGAAAGGACCCCTCCTCTAGGATTGTCTGGAAGAATATCTAAGAGATTCTGTAGTTCTGTGCTGCTCCATGGCTTTTCTTGTAGTAGCTGCTTCTGCTTTTCCTGCTCCCTGACTAAGTGTCACCGATGCAGTATTCCTTTTCACACTGGGTCTTCCTCCCCATGGCAGGAGGCTGTGGGACCCAAATGAAAATCCCTGGTGCAATAAGCTGATTGGTGAAAGCTTTGTGTAAATGCTGACTTTAATGTCACTGCCTCCTCTTGAAATGCCCTTTCCTGCATCTTCACCCTCACCAAGGGGATCATCACTGGTGCCTGGCAGGGTGCCTGCCTGTCCTCAGTTCTGTTTTCCAATTCCCTTGGTCTTTCCAGCTCTAGAGTGTCCCTGAAGAGGAATGTTGCATTTGGATGCACTGCTCTTTGTGGAGTGCGTTTGGGCTGAGCGTTGTTCAGGGAGTTGGAAGGCAGAGGCTGCTCCTAATTCTCTGGTGGTTCCAATTGCAGGCATCGAGTCACAAAGATTCCAGGGGCCCAGAGCCACCTGGCACAGCTGCCTGGCAGGCTCCTAGCAGGAGACGGAGCAAGAGCAGAAGAAGAAGCCAAATGCAAAAACCTTTGCTCTCTAGTCCAGGTGAGCAGGAACAGGGAGAGAGGTGGGCAGCAGGAGAGGTGGAAGCTCCTGGAAATGGCTGGGGAGAGGCTGGCAGGCAGTGCAAGGGCAGGACTGATGTTCTCTCTGCTTGCTCCCTCTGTGCACAGGCCCTGCAAGGAGCACTGCTCCCGAGAGCTCTGGCAAAGACCATGGCATTCGCATCTTCGTGGCTCTCTTTGACTATGATCCTGTCTCCATGTCCCCTAACCCTGATGCAGCTGAAGAAGAGCTCCCATTTAAGGAGGGGCAGATACTGAAAGTAAGAACTTAGTGAGCATCTACTCTGTGGATCTGTCTGGTGTTCCAGGAGCAGCATAAACCTTGGGAGGTCTGCATCTTCCTCACAAGGGAAGTAAAGGGGCAGAAGCTGTATCTTCTCTCTGGTGACCTTATAGAATGGCTGGAGCTGTGTCAGGGTGGGTCAGGCTGGAGATTGGGGAAAGGCTCTTCCTGCAGAGGGTGCTGGGCACTGCCCAGGCTCTCCAGGGAATGGACAGGGCCCCGAGGCTGCCAGAGCTCCAGCAGCATTTGGACAGGAAGGGGTTGTTTGGGTGTCTATGCAGGGCCAAGGGCTGGATTGGATGATCCTTGTGAGTCTCTTCCAACTCAGGGTATTCCATGATTCTTTCTCTGTGTAGCTCTGTCCCTGCAGCCTAAACAGTCTATTTCCCTTTGCAGGTTTGTGGAGACAAGGATGCTGATGGTTTTTACAGGGGGGAATGTGCTGGAAGGGAGGGATACATTCCATGCAACATGGTGTCAGAAGTCCCTGTGGAGAGCAGTGAGCTCAAGCAGCAGCTCCTAAAGCAGGGGTTCCTGCCTGCAGACACGGAGAGCCCAGGTACTGTGTGTGTGTGTGTGTGTGTGTACCCTGCTCCTGTAGCTCTTTGCTGGAATGTTGGAAGCTCAGTCCTGCTCTCGTGTGTGGCCAGTGCAGCCACCAAACCCGTCTGGAGGGCTGTCCATGCATCTGCAGCCTGGTTTAGTGGCTGCTCCACAGCAGGGGGAGCTGACTCGATGTGGGCTTCCAAGCTCTCAGTTCATCTCTCACTCCACTGCAGCATTTGCAGCTGCTGCAGCTGCTCCTTGGCTTGAGGTGTGTGAATTCAGCACAAAGTGAGGCTGAGCCTCATTAGGGACAGGGAAGCAGAAGCATTTGAAGAACAGCTGAAGTGTGTAAATGAGAACTTTCACTCTGTTTCTCCTTTGTTTTGAAAGCCTGTGGCTGAACTCTTGGGATGACCCTGCTCTGGAGTGAGAGAATTTTGTGACTTGGGAATGGAGATGAGGAAGGGGGGAGGAAAGGTGTGAGGTAGACAAGAGTGTACAAGGAGACCTGGTGGTTGGATTCCTCTTTCCTTTCTCCCTGAAGTGTGTGGTCAGTGCTTTGTGTGCTGCAGAGGCTTTCCTGTTCCTTCCCACTCATGTAGTCAGAGAGGAGAGGGAGCAGCCTTGGGATGTGCTGCTCAGGCTGAGTCAGGCTCAGTGGCTGTGAGCTGCCCCTGCTGTGAGTACTGGTGTCCCAGTGCCTGTCCCTCATGCCTCCCAGCTCTCATCCTGCACTCCTCTGTGCACCCCCTCCTGCCAGTGCCAGTTGTTGGATCTGCTCCACTAAAACACCAGGATATTCCTGGTTTGGCTGCTCCCTGTTTCCCTGCCAGTTCAGCAGTGAAAAGCAGCACAAGTTGGTAATGGCAAAGGTAAGCCCTGACATTGCCTGAGCTGGGAAAAAAGCCTAAATCAACCTAAAAATAAGAAAACACAAGAGAATAAGGAATAATCCAATTTGTTCCTGTTTCTGTGGAGGGATACCCAGTATCCAGCTCTAACAGACCTTTAAGGTCCCTTTCTCCCAAACCATTCTGTGATTCTGAGGGGCTAACAGTGCCCAGCTCCTAAATTTTGGTCCCTGGAAAGTTGATCCTGAGGAGCACAGGAATTGAAGGAGCTTGATGCTTTCACTGTGTGATTTCTTGAATATGTTTGTCCTTTGGCCTCTCTCCCATGTCTGAAGAGAGGAGATTTGAGAAAGGTGTTTTTCACATCCAGAGATAGTTGGATGCCTGTAGTGGCCTGTGTCCCTTGCTGGATATACAAGGCTCTCTCTGCCCTGCCCCACTACTAGTCTTGGAAGAGTAAAGGATTTTAGTAGCTCTTTCATTAAACATGATGGGTTTGAAAGTTTTGGAGAAGGTGTGGTAGTCAATAAGATGTGTGTGCAGGGAGGGACTGTAGGTTTGGCACTGATGGCACTTCACATCCTTGGGGTTGTTCTGGGCCCCTCTTGGCAAGGACACTGAGGTGCTGGAGCGTGTCCAGGGAAGAAAATAGAGCTGGGGAAGGGTCTGGAGCCCCAGGAGAGGCTGAGGAAGCTGGGAAAGGGGCTCAGCCTGGAGAAAAGGAGGCTCAGGGAGGACCTTGTGGCTCTGCACAACTCCCTGACAGAAGGGGATGGCCAGGTGCAAGTTGGTCCTGGTGGTCTTAAAGGTCTTTTTGCAGCCTTAGTGATTCTCTGATTCCTTGGCAGTTGGGCTGGCTGTACCTCTGCTGTTTTCCTGCTTCCATAAACACCTATCACAGCCTTGTAACTAAGGAAATGCCTTGGAGGGGTTGGTCTGGGCACTCTGCAGGTTCCTTTGGGATTTCATCTGGTTCTGACCCTGCTCAGTGGAGAAGCTTTAGCTAGAGACATGGGATTTTTCAGGTGTTAATGGCACAAGGTTTTATTTTGTCCTTATGGTGCTGCTTATGAAAGCTAAGGAACAGCAAGGTGAGCTATGGAGTGGCTGAAAGGCATAAGTACAGTGGATTTCTCTGTGTATTTGGGATGTGGATCATGCATCATCTGAGTCCACATATGAGGCCCAGAGGGCTTTGCCCACAGAAATCCAGTTGTCAGCCTCCCAGGGGAGGCATGTCGTCTCCTCTGTCCCCTGTTCACTATTCAAGATGCTTCTTGCTTTCCATTCACTGTCTGTTTCTCTTGTCTATTTATTTGCTTTTTTGGTGTTTTTATTAAGGAAATGGCACATTTTCTCCACCTCCACGCCGCCAAACCGTCCCTCCTCCAAAACCCAGACGCTCCAAGAAAGGTCTGTGTCACCCACTGCTTCCTCTTTGCTTTTTGCTATAGGTTACAGACTGCATTGAATTTGTACTACTTGCTTTCAGGACCCTCAGATGTTTGTACGACTGCTAGGAAGTGGAAAGAGAGCCCATCCCTGTGCTGGTGTTAAGTTTTTAACAACAGTGATGTCTTTTATAGTTTGGAGCTTGACCTCTGCTTCTTGTTATGTTCCTGAGTCCTGGTTACTGGTGTAGACTTTGAGTTGCATGAACATTTTGCTTCTGTTGTTTGCAGTCTTGGTGTTCTTTTTACTGTTTGTCAGTTGTGTTGTGTGGTCACTCTTGGAGATGACCTCTTACTGATGAGGCATTTTCTTCTCCCAGCAGGACTGGACAAACAGGAGTACAAGTCTCAGCCAGGTGAGAAGTGCTTTTACTGGAGGGTAGATAATGCATGCTCCAATTACAGATGTGTTTTGTGGTCAAGAGCCAGTGTGACACCCTGTGGTGCTGCTTCAGAGCACTGTGACCAAAGTTTTTAGTTATTTTTATGTAGTGGTGGGTACAGAATGCTTTGGTTGAGCAGGGAGTGCTTTCAGGAGGAGCACACCTGTTGTTGTTTTGTGGGAGGAGCAGGGCAATCCCTCACTCATCACACACTATAGTTCCTATGATCCAAGGGACACTGAGAGGGTGCTCCCTCTGCTGAGGTGCATCCTCTGTTGATATCCAGAGAGGCCAGGTCTGAAAACACTTTGCCAGCCCATCCATGCTGACCCAAAGCAGAATTAAAATCCATGAATGTGTGTTTTCTGTAGCACCAGACTTGGCTTTTGTAGGCTCAGGGTAGGTCTGTAGGTAATGGGTCTGAGCAGGCAGGAGACTGTGGATGGCAGGGCCTGCACTTCCCTGTGTGCTGCTCCCTGGCCCTTGAAGGATAAATTTTATAGCTTAATAGCAGAGCACTGTGTAGTGGGAGGAGAAATTCTTTCATGTCACTGGAAAGAGACAGTTGTTCTGTGTGTGTGTTCATATATATGTGTGTGCATGTATGAATAGGAAATGTAAAATAAAACACTCCTGTACTATGGACAGAGCACTGGGTTGGGGGGATGTCCCCACTCCTGTGCTTAGGAGGTGATGGCCTCCTGATGCATCTAAGGTCTCTCTCCACTCAGTATCCCCCAGTGTTCTTTTTGCTCAGACCACTTCAAGAATGATGAAGGGGTTGCTGTGATTTGGGATTTTGTCCTAGTATTTCTATCTAAGAATATTTTATTTTTCTCCTGCAGGGCAGAACCATAAAGACATAGAAGCAGAGCTGCTGGCTCCTCGCAGGATGGTGGCTGCCTTTGACTACAACCCTAAGGAGAGCTCTCCAAACACAGACGTGGAGGTAACCACCAGCTGCTCCCCTCTTTCCAGAGGCTTCTTCTTCCTATTTCTTTTTTCCTTTTCTCCCAAGACACTCAGCACTTTGGTCCAACCAGAGTCTCAGTGAAACTGTGTGAGTGTTCATTGCATGCTTTGGCAATCAGACAGGACTGAGCAGATCTGGGGTGGGAGAATGCAGCTCCTACTGGTAGCAACTGAAAAACTTGGGAAAAGGAAAAACCTGCTTAAGGGTTTGAAAGCACTTTTGACACTTAATTTGAGCATGACTTTTGTGTTAAGTGTCTGTGTAGGTCTTTGTTCAAGCAAAAAGATTTAGCTCCAGTTTAATGGACCAGTTTGCAAAGTTCTTGTTTTCAAGCAATTCCTATATATAGAATCACAGGATCATGGAATGGGTTGGGTTGGAAGAGATCTTAAAGCCCATCTCATCCCACCTCCTGCCATGAGCAGGGACACCTTCCACTAAACCAGATTGCTCCAAGCCCCTTCCAGCCTGGTGTTGGACACTTCCAGGAAGAGGAAGGGATGTAATCTAAACAGGAAGGATACAATCCAAACACTGATTTTGTGGATAAGTCTGTTCCAGGTAGAAAGGTGGCAATACAGAATCCTTTCTGCAAAAAGAGATGAGCACATTCTCTGTTCTCTTTTCCTCCAAGCTGTGTTAATTGTGTTAGCACTGAGCAAATATCAACATGGGGTTTGGATTGACATCTTTTCCCTTCCACAAAGAAGTCTCTGGCCAAAAAAGGGCACAGTTCAGGGAAAGCTTGCTTCCCAAGCTGTCTCTCCTGCCCACAGAGATGCATCTGAGATGCATAGAGTGTTTTAGGGATGATGGAATATCCTGGGAGAGACACAATGTGAGCATGTATCTAGCCACCATTTTGAACCTGTGTCACTGAGGAGATGACTCTACTTTTTGGAGTGATTTGCACTTGTAGAACTTTTTTGGACCAATGTTTAAATTATGAAAACAAGCTGGTGGAGTTCTGTGGGAGATGCCCCCCAGGAGCAACCTGCAGCCTCAAGAGATTAAATTGAGGCCTAAGGATATAATATGGTCAATATATTGGAAGTAGATCCCTTCCAGCTGACACTTGTGAAGTGCCAGAATGTCTTAAGTGGACTTGACCTATTAGGAGCTTCCACTGCTCAGCTTTTTCCATTAAAAGAGACTGATGACACCTTTTTCTGTACCCTTGTGCCCCATGGAGCATGTGCTGGGGTGTCTGACAGGACAGAGGGAGTGACAGTGAAGGGTCACTGTGTGCTGTGCTTCTGTTTGGTGTCCAGGTTAAACTTCCCTGTTTGTATGCATTCCTGCTAGTGACTAATGCCTGAATGCTGCATACAGAACAGGCTCATCCAAGGAAGCAGAATTTGTAATTAAATTTCAAGAAATTGAAGGTATTTCTGGTGCTTGTTGAACCTTTCCAGAGCAGGTAGGTACTAATGGGCTTTGCTCTTTTCTTAATTTATGTAATGCTTTCCTAGCAGTGAATTCCAGAGTTAGCCAATTCAGTTTCCCTCCTGCATCTTGGTCCTGCAAGACTAAACACAGTGGGCTCTCTTCCTTGGAGTGAGACTGGGCAAGAAGCCAAGGGGAGCCTGTGTTCCTGGTGAGGAATTCCAGGCAGTGCTTCTCCTGTGACCTCTGTTCTCTGGTTCTTTGCAGGCTGAGCTGACCTTCAGTGCTGGGGATGTTATCACTGTCTTTGGGTCCATGGATGATGATGGATTCTACTATGTAAGTGCAGGGCTTGGGAAGGTCCTGTGATTACACTGGAATTTGTTGGAGATCATGGTGTGGTAGGGAAGCAGAAATCGGGAACAAAGTATCCTGCTTTTGGGGAAAAAAGAAAACAAACTCTCTACTTAGTGCAGGGCATCCTGTTTCAGATGCTCATTCCTTCTGCTGCAAATCCAATATTACAGAATCTTGGAATAGTTTGGAGAAGGGACCTTAAAGCTCATCCTGTTCCACCCCCTTCCATGAGCAGGGACACCTTCCACTCTCCCAGGCTGCTCCAACCCTATCCAGCCTGGCCTTGGATACCTCCAGGAATCCAGGGACAGCCACAGTTTCTTGGGCACCCTGTGCCAGGCCTGCCACTCTCACAGGGAACAATTCCTCCCCAATAACCCATCCATCCCTGCCCTGCCATAGTGAGAAGGACCATTGTCCCTTGTCCTGTTTCTCTGTCCCTTGTGCAAAGTTCCTCTCCAGCTCTCCTGGAGCTCCTTCAGGCACTGGAAGGGGCTCTGAAGTCTCCCTTGGAACCTTTTCTCCTCCCGGTGAACACCCCAAGGTATCCCAGCCTGGCTTCAGAGCAGAGGGGCTCCAGCCCTGGGAGCATCTCCGTGGTCTTTAAATGTCCCAGTAGTTATAAGTTTATTTTTTTGCATCAGTTGCCTGCAGGTTTCCCAAAGCCTTGCCTGAATTTTTCCATGCACACACCAGCTGAGCCAGCACCTGCTGAGAGCTAACATTTCACCAGGCACTTGGACCCTTGGGCCAGAGACTGGAATGGTGATCCAAATATGCAGACACATTCCTGGGGCAGTGCCTGCCCTCCAGCTGTGTGCCAAGCTTGAGCCTTGGCCCTTGGATCATCCACCTCTACCTGCAGGGAAACAGTCACACATCAGACTTGAGGCTGAGCTTCAGGTTAAGTCTGAGGCATCACCGGGAATGTTTTGTTTGATCCTTTTATATTGTTATGAAATATTGTCCTTTTATATTGTTACTGTTTATCCTGTTACTGTATTTATATTGAGAAACAGCATTGCTGGGGTGGGTTTTGTCTCACCCAGTTGCCTTCTGTTGAATTCGATTCATATTTGTAGGAATACAGTAGTGCAACCCTGAGCCTCTGTGATCATGGATGCAATGCCTACAGGACATTGTAACAGTACTACCTCATTCTTTAAATACATCAGTAAATACCAGAGCAAATCAAAGGCCTCTGGGGCACCTGCTTCCTTTACTCTCTTCTGTGTTTCTATTCTCTGAATTGTTCCACAATTAAACAAGAACATGAGTTACAGAATTTTCTGAGGATCTTCCCTATGTGGGTGTGTTCTGGACTTGTCTCAGCCCACAGCCCAACCTTCTCTGAAGGGCACAACCTCGAGGTGTTACTTATTTCTCCAGGAAAGCTGATGTGAGAATTGATTGTTGATCTTGCAGGGAGAGCTGAACCAACAGAGAGGGCTTGTACCATCCAACTTCCTGGAAGCTGTCCCTTTGGATGGAGACATGGCTGAGGACTTTCACTCAAAAGATAAAGAAGCTCCTCTGCTGAGTGCTGAGAGCCAGGTGAGATGTGTCACTGCATGGCACTGCCATCCAGACTGGACTGTGTCTGGAGCCTGGGCATTGCATGGCATGCACCACTCATGGGATCACTGAACTTGCTGCATGCAGCATCTCCATCCCAAGGGAGTGCTGGGAGCACTTCCCAAAGACTTACTTGTAGTGCAGAAAGTGGCACAAAACAGCACCTGCTGGAGTTTCAGTGTGGTCTGGTGGGCAATTAGCATTCAAATCCCACCAGCAAATTGTTCAGATCCACTGAAAGGTCAGTGGGAACATTGTACTGGAAGGAAAGTTCAACCAGCTCCCCAGGCACATGAAATTCCTTAAATATGTTTATATCCATGCCAGAGAGTTCTGGAATTGGCAATGCCCAAACACCAATGTTCTTCCATCACCCCAAGTTAGATATATCTCAATCCAGGCTGAGTTGCTTCTGGATAAGTTCAAAACACACTGAAGAGTTTATGAAACAGATCTGGGGAATGGACCTTACAGTTTCAAAAGCATCCCCCAGAGTCAAGGGATTCAAAGGTTAAATTAACCCTTTGCATTGTGTTGCTGAGACTCTTGGAGTAAAGGCTCAAGTGGGAGATCAGGGTCATGTCAGGGGCTGAGGCTAAAAGTAGCAGCTCCTTTGTCATTCCTGGACCTCCTGTGCTGCCTCACTGTGGAGTGGGAGGCAGGAGGGACCCAGTTTGGTCCAGTTCACATGGGCTCAACCTTCAGTCTGTCTTGGGAGGTTGTTGGCACTGCCATGTGGTGCCAGACTTACATGAGTCAGAGCAAGTTGGTTTTGAGTCATCCTTAGAGAAGTAAGTTGCCCTGAATCCTGCTCCCTGCTGGTGCCACCCCAAATTTCCTGCTCTCTGCAGCATTTCTTGGCCTTTTTTCATGCTCAGCACTTCCTTTTCTCTCTATCCATCTCTATCTTCAAATGCTGCCTGGTCTACCTTCACCTCAGCCCCTTCCCTTGCTTCCAGGCATTCCAGGCTTTGTGGGTACAGCATTTGCAGTCCAGCCTTTCTGCCTTCTGGGGCAGAGCAGCCTGGCTCCAATAATGGCAGTTTGTTGGATCATCTGCTAACCTCAGCAGCTCTCTGGGGCCCTAATACTTCCCTGTAGAGGATATTGGTCCTTGCTGGGGAATCACAGGCTAGTCAACTGTTACTGCCAGGGTTTAAGAGCCCTGGGGTCACCCAAGTCTAACCTCCCTGGGGATTAACAAGAGTGCAGAGTGGGGTTCTTTATTTACTCTTACCAAATTACTCATCTGTTGAAGCAGAGGGTGCCAAAGAAGACCTAAACAAGTAAAATAAAGGTGGAATTCTAGGTGTAATTTCTAGGTGTAAATATCTTCCCCTTCCCTCTGGCATCAACCAGCAGCCACAGGGCCTGTTTCAGATTCCAGGAGTTGCTATTCCAGCCCCAGCCCAGATCCTCCAAGGGACCAGGGGGAGTTGGGGTTACCTTGTCTGCCACTTGCACATGTGAAGGGTTTGCAAAGCCAAACCCACTTTCCTCTCTGCTGCTGAGTTCAGTGGGTGACTGATTGCCTGGACAGCACTTTGGCCCACATATCCCTGCATGCTGAAGGCTGGAAGCTCTTTTCCTATGTTTCATTACATTTTCAGGTGTATTAAAAACTGCCCATATAAAATAGACACATTTCAGGCTTGCCTGCCCTTCAGACCTTTCCATTTGTCTCTAGTCCTCTGTGCCTGAGACCCAAGGGAGCCTCCCCTCAACACTGGCACTTCTGTGTGCACAGAGCAGGAACCTGTTTGGTTTGGTACTTTTGGTACTCTCCTGATCTGTGAACTGTTGTTCTGTCTGTAATTGGGGGACTGGAAAATTCAGATAATGATGATTAAACTGACTTTATTTCAGTGAGAATCAGCTTGAACTCTTTAGGCATAACTGCTTTGGCTGCTTCTGTGTCATGCCAGCCTGGCTCCTGTCCTGCTGCCTTCCTGCTTCTCCTGGACACCTATTCCAGGGGATTCTGGCTCAGCACCCCCAGCGTTCCTCCTGCTTGTGCTTTGCAATCCAGACCTGTCTAAACAGCTTCCAAACAGGAAGGGCACATTTCCCCCCTGTTAAAAGTGGAATATTTACCCTACTCAAAGTCAAACTGGTATTAATTAATGGCATTTTAAGTGTTTTTTGTGATTCCTGAGAAGACAGAGCCTGACCCCATGGTGGTTTTGGTTGTCACAGCAATCACAGCACCCTGGCCTGTGGGCAGAAAACCTCATGGGGAAGGCAGAAGAAGTATCTCCTGTAAAACAGACATGTTCCATATCCATCCTTGAGCTGGAATGAACTCTTCCAGTGATACAGCTATGCCTGAGGCTGTCCAAATTCCTGTAACATTTTCACCCCACGGAGTTTAGGGAATCTTGTTGTTCAATTTGCTGTTAGCAGAGTGGGCTCCCTACAAATTCCCAGTCCCAGCTTGAGCCCTAGCACCTCAGGGGGGATGTGTGTGTGCCATGCCAGAGCTCTGAACTCTGTTACAGCTTGTTCCAGTTGCAACAGAAGCATCTCCATGAGTGACTTTTAAATCACTTGTAACTTCTTGGATGTCATGTTCTTACCTTACCTGTTCTTCACACTTCCCTTCTCCCTGCTGCCATCCCAAAGGTGTGAAAATAAGGACAATTTATTTCCAAATTGGACTGGAGAAGGTGGATAATTTTTAGTCATTTCTGAGAAAATCTTAAAATGCTGGCAATGGAAAAGATGAAGCAATTGAACTTACAAACTGACAACATTTGCAGATTAGAATAAACTAACAAAAACAGCACAAAGAGAAGGATCCAAGAAGTTCTGGTCACAGCAAGGGCCCAAAACACTCATGCTTACCAGCTCAGAGCTGTTCCTGTTGATGGAATATTTCTCTATCAGTAATATGCAGTTTCTGTCAAAGACTGGTTATAAAGCACCTTCAGGAAGTGTTTGATTCTAATTGATCTCATGTATTTATTTCTGCCTGTGTTATGCACCCGGGACGGTTCTTTCCTTCAGAGAATGAGGAGGAGAAGAGTGCAGTGATAGATTTGAATGATACATAGAGCAACCATGTAAGTGTGTGAGACCTTCAACCTCCCACCTAGCCCAGCACCTTAAAGGCTCCTACATCTGGAGTTGGCTCCTTTTCTTGCTTTTGGTTTGACAGGCTGGCTTTAGGGCTGTGGTGGCAAATCCACCTTCAGGTCTGATGTCAGACCTTTCACTGCCAGCTGGTTCTGTGGGAAAGACAGACCATTCAGCACATAAGTGTAGCTGGTTGGAACAATTATCTGGTGATTTTGGGGACCAGGATGGGACTGTGCTGGATATTCAAGTTTGGGAAGGACCTGCTTTGTAATTCAGCTTGGCCCTTCTGTTCACATCAACAGCCAAAACATTGTTTGGCTTTTGCAAGATCCTCCTCAGTCTGAGCACACTTCTTGTTCAGACTGGGGTTTTTTCCTTCTGGATTTTACTCCTTCCTGAGAATAGTCCTGCAAAACCCCTGCCCACCATCCTTTTAAAGAAATAGTAATGTTTAGTCCCTAAAGCCAACTTTGTGTGGATAATTGTTCTGGGACTGGGTGGGTGAGACCCCTGGTTTTGGGAGCAGTCTTTATTTTCCTTAGTTTCAAATGTTTGTTTTCCAGAAATTAATTCCAGAAGCTAATCAATAACACCTGAGAGAGCACTGAGACCACCCCTGAAAACTGACATCACTCTTGTGTTTATCACTCTAATAACTTACGTGAAGATTTTGGCAAAGCAGTTTTTCCTTTGTTTTCCTTAGAGAAGAACCCCCAATTTCAGCATTGATTTTCTCTTACCACATTAATCTGTGAGCTGGTTCTTTGCTTTCCTGCCACATAGAGGCCTCTGAGAAGAGGAGAAATTGTCTGTGGGGCCACTTCAGGTCTGTCCTGAACTGTCCTGAAACCTTTACCCAAAACGTGTTTTTCAGTGGTGCATGGACAGAGCCTCCACTGCTTTGACTGCACAGGGTCCTTTACATCTCTCCCACATCACTCCCTGAGTGTTGGTGAGCTCCTTCTGATGCTAGCCCAGTGTTTTTGGGCGTTTTATCCAAGGATTCTGTGTTTCACAAATCATAAATAGTTTCTGGACCAGAGCTTGGGGATTCTTTCTTTTGCTCCCAGCTAAGAGAGTGGCCTCTAGGCTAGCCCTTGCCTGGCTTTCTTTTTCCCTTTGCCTCCATAAATCTTGCATTTCTGGCTGGTTCATCTGGATTTGTTTGGGTTTATTCCCAGACTCCTCAGACCTGCCTGACACTGTCTATCCTGGCAGCTCTACAGCAAGTAGTGCTGATAAGCCCAGAGGTTGAGCTGCTGCTGCAGCATTGGTTGGAGGAGACCTTGCAGGCAGAGTGCAGCTTTCCCAAGGGCCAGCCTGGCCATCCATCAGCACATGTGACATCCTGTGGCATGTCCTGGGCAGCAGCTGGCCTTAGGGCACAGTGCTGCATGTCTGGAGTGTTGCAGGAGTGCCTTGGAGAGCAACATTTTCAGGAGAGCTCAGGAAAAGTCAGTGGAGGGATGGGTTACTGTCGTAGGGAGGCAGGGAGGAGTCCAGCTCTGTGCTGTAGTTCAGGTAAGGGAGAGTCTGATGGCACTGGTGCAGCTCAGTGATTGCTGAGGTAGAAGTTGACTCTGAGCTTTGTGGAGTTGGGAGGGGTCACAAGTTCACTGCAAGACAGAGCTGTCTGTGCTCCTGCCCACTCAGGACTGGCTCCATGAGTACTGGAGGTGCTGAGCCTGACCCAGAGCAGAGGTTTGTGCACATCCTGGGCCAAAAGTGCTTCACTCCTGCAGCAGCCCAGGCTAGCACAGCTTCCAGCCCTGAGGGGAGATCACAGCCACTGGGTGCTCCTGGTCCCAAAGGAGGGGGGTGCTGAACCAGCAGCAGGGTGACAGAGCAGAGCTGCCTTTCCACCTCAGGAGACTTTATTTAAAGTCCCCACAGGGCATGAGCATGATTGTGCTAGAGTGAGGGAAGCAAAGCTCTGGGCTCTGCTTCTGCCTTCTTCAGCTGCCTGCCCTGGACACAGAGTGAAACCAGCACCAGGCACATCCAGTCCTGCCCAGGAGCAGCCAGGATCCTCACACAGTTTCTGGCTGGAGTGTGATCTTCAGGAGAGCTTCCACCTCAGGCAGAGGGTCCTGCTGCCACTGTCACCATCTCAGGTTCCCTCTGGGGGCTGTGGCTGCTGCAGGCCTGTGAGGGACTCAGTGGGACCCAGGCAGAGGCATGCTGAGGCTGTTAGGTTCCAGTGTCCAGAGGACTCTTTCCTGGCACAGCTCCAGCCACTCTCACTTGTGTTCTGAGTAATGCCAAGACAGGATGTGCAGCTGGAGAGTGGAAGCTGCTGGTTTGTGAAAGCTGTGGAAGAGAAGGCACTGAGACTGAGACTAAGGCTCTCCTAAGCCTCAGAAACCCAGAGCCTGAACCCTGAGGAACTTTGCAGCCTGTTAGGATAATTTGACCTGTCAGATGGTAATTTTCACTGGCAGGACACCTAAGCCTAGTGAGAGGAGATTGTGGAAGGAAGGCTGCTGCTAGGAACTGGCCTCTCAATGCTTTGAAGGGGAAACTGAGCCCAGGACTAGGGCACCTTCTGATTTCCAAAAGCCCTTTCCAAATGGAACAGGGCTATTTGAGACTGGTGGCTCTCAAACACTCAGGGGCTCAGGAACATTCCTATGTGCCACTTGGACCAAGACTTCTCTGTGTCCTGTTCATTGGTGCCACTGCAGAGCACCAGAGTTGGCTTTCTGCCCCTCCTGCCTCTGGATCTGCTGCATGCTGAGCAGCTCTGCAGGACCCCAGTTCCTACCATGGCCACTGGTGAGAAGCCTCACAGCTTAGCCAGCCTCCTTCATCTTCTGGAGGTCTTGCAGAGCACTTGTTCTTACAAAATTTGGTTTTGTTAATGTCCTGGCTTCTGTCCCCAAGCATGCTGGGATCCCAGCAGGCTCCATGGCTGAGGCATCCATGGATTCATCAGTACCTGTCTCCATCCATGTTCTCAGGGGCTGCTTCACTTACTTACCTGTGGAGCAGATCTTTCACCTTGTCCTTAGTGGGTCTTTTGTGCTGTCCAGTTCTTAGCCCTAAGTTCAGGAGTTTCAGGAATTTTTAGCTAAGGAAGGGTCTGGGTTGTGGGTACAAAATTTAAATAGTTTTGAAACTTCCTGTGTGGTACTGCACCTGCATAGAGGGGAGAAGGCCAGGTTCTATGGGTGAAGTTTGTGTTGGTGTGATCTCCTTCAGCAGCTCTAACTTGTGCTTTTGTCTTTTGTTTTCTCTCTTTCCCACCCAGCTAAATCCAGATGGATCTGTTGATCAGAGTGACTCCTCTCCATCTCCTTCTCTGCCAGCACCTTCCTGCCTTGTCCCAGGAGAGCAGTGTCCAGAGCAGGCATCACTGGCCCTCCTCACCTGCAGTGATGCACCTGGACAGAGTAAAAAGAAGAGAGGGTTCTTTTTCAAAGGGAAAAACCTCTTCAAAAAACTTGGGTCCAATAAGAAAAACTAAAAGGGGTGTATTCCATCCAGGCTGCCACACAGCCCCAGAGACTGAGAGTTCAGGAGAAGCCCTCTGCAAGAAGTATATTATTTTCATAGGGAAGAAGTATGTGTTGAATAGAGAGAACTCTGGAGGGTGTGTGGGAGCTGAGAGCCCTTGGAGAAAAAGTGACTGTGGGGTGTGAGGGCTCAGCTCTGGGATCCAGCATGTCCTGCTCCATGCAGCCCTCAGTTCCCTGTAAATATTTTAATTTAAGGATTATATTCTGGCTGTAAGTTAGCTAACTGGCTTTTCCCAGCAAAGCCCCTTAGGAGAAATCCCTTGTACTCCACACCCTGGTATTTCTCTGCCCCAAAGGAGGTTATGTCAACTCCTTCACTTCCTGCAAAGAAAATTTGCACTTTTCTGCTCCCGTGACTCCCCTTTGCTGTCTCTGGGCTGATGAGTGAGTTCTGACTTGTACTGTAACCCTGTAAATACGTGCAGCTGTGCCTGGGAGCACCCCACACTGCCTCAGTCAGCTTCCAGCACCAGGATCCCCAGCAAGGAGGGAGCCCTGCCCTGCCAGGGCTGGCTTCTTCAGCCTGGGGTGGGCTGCTGTCAGCTGCTCTTGCCTGGTTCACCTTGACCACGCACTGGCTGGGGACTCCGCCTTATTATTTATTTATCGATTTATTTATCAATGGATTTATTTATCTACCTATTTATTTATTTATTTATTTGTCCTTCTGCCTCTCTCCACGGTTCTGTTCAGCTGTGTCCGTGAGCTGCTCCCAAGCCAGAGTGTTTGAGAGCAGGGCTGGGGCTGGCACTGTTTTTGTGGGAGATGCAGTGTTGCTGCAGTTGAGGCCCAGCCCTGTCCAAGCATGGAGGGTGTTGTTTGCCATGGTTTCTGTCCCTCCCCGTGTTTTTTTCTCTGCATGTTCCAGTTCCTTGTTCTGAACAGGGCAGTTCCATGAACTCCGTGAGTGGCGCCAGCACAGCGGCCACGAGTGGTGGTGGTATGGTATGTTTTTATTTAATATCAAATTTTATTATAATAAAGTCTATTTTCACAAAAATACATTTTCCTTAAAAAAGCCAAAGATTCAGTGATGCGTCTTCCTTGGAGGTGGGGAAATTGCACCAACCACCTTGCACTTTGAGGATGTTCTGCACCTTCTGTGTCCCCTTCTGTGAATGCCCCAGGTGTTGGGTGAGGACAGGGGCTGAGGTGGCAGCTCTGGGACACCAGGGAGGGCTGTGGGTGTGAGGCTGCCTGGGCTGGACCCCCAGTGCCACTGGTGTGTGAGTGTTGGGTCATGGCTGTGATCCTGCACCTGGAGCCTCTGGGAATCCAGCCAAGGTGCCAGAAATCACTGAGATTTTGAGGGGATTCTTGGAGGATTCCCCTGACAGGAAGGACTTGTTTGGGAACCTGCTGGTCCCTAGAGAGAAATGCTCCTTGAGGATGTTGATACTGCAGTAAGGCATTGTGTCCTGTGGTAGATGGGAGTCAGGGCAAGGACAGGCTTTGAAAGGATGAAGTGCTGCAGCTCTGTTTGAGTTTCCATGGCTTCTGGGGCAGCCTCAGTGGTGAAACTCATCAGCAACCCAGAGCTTTATCTTCAGCCTGTCCTCCCATGGAGGAAGTCGTTGCTATTCTAACTGAATTTACCAACTGGAGTTTCTTAAGTGAGTTGTTGAAGGTCTTTTGAAAGAAACTGTCATTGCTTTTATCAGTTCCTCAGGGGATGAACTGAAGAACAAAACCTTTAGGAAGTAAAGCAGCCCCTGGAACATTCTGGGGTGTGCCCAGAGCCAGAGGCCCTGTGAAAGTAGTGCCTGCCTTCCTCCCTCCCTGGGACCACAGGCTGTGTGTTGTGTCTCTACCTCCTGTCAATTTTGCTGTGATGGACCCGGACCCATCATTCAGCAAAGTCTCTGCAGTTAGCTGGTTCCCCAACACCAGGCAGGCTGTACAGCAAAGCTCAGAGGAGTCTCCATGAGAAAGATTTAATGTTAACAGCCTCAAGCTGTTATAGCTAAACTTGAAAGGCTACAATAAGCAAAAAAAAGGGGTGAAATAAAGATCATCCAGATGTTCTGCTTTGCATCCTGTGCTTCTAATTGCTGTGCCACGGCCCAGGTGTGGATGGCACCTCTCTGCTTGGGGGAGCTGCTTGTGGCATCAGTATATTCCTGTTTCCATTCTCCAGATGAGCAGCATGTGATCTCTGAGTGCAAGCATTTGGTGCTTGTGTTGGTGCTCACCAGAAGGCTCAGCCTTTCCCCTTCACTCTGATCTGGGAGCAGGTCACAGTCTTCAGGGAAAGTAAACATTTAAGGGACAAAGGATCTCACAACCCCCCCACTTCCATGGTTTCTGAAGCAGAGAACATTTTTTCTTTTTGAGACCAGTTTGGTGTGGTGTTTCTCTGGGGTTGATGTAGGAGTTCGTGTGTTTAACATCTTTTCCAATGATAAAGGGGCTCATGGGCATCCTGGGCAGTGTCCTGGTGACACCAAGTTGTGTGTCAGGGTCACACACTGGAGGGAAGAGATGGGGCATCCATGAAAGGCTGGAGAGGTGGAGCTGTGCAAAACTCATGACACTTAACAAGGCCAAGTAAAATGTCCTACATGGAGTTGGGGCTATTTCAAGCTCAAGTACAGGCTGTGAAGAACAAGGGATGGATGGATGGATGGATGGATGGATGGATGGATGGATGGATGGATGGATGGATGGATGGATGGATGGATGGATGGATGGATGGATGGATGGATGGATGGATGGATGGATGCCAAGTTGCCTTGAAGATAAGGACTTGGAGGTGCTGATGGATTAGAAGCTCAGCACAGAATCATAGAATGGCTGGGGCTGGGAGGGACATTAAGGTCATCTGGCTCCAAACCACTGCCACGGATGTGCCCCAGCTACGTGTGTGAGAAACCCCCCATGCCCTGGGATGATGTCCCACTGTGGGCAGAAGGGGAGGGAGGAATTCTGCCCCTCTGCCCTGTTCAGGTGAGACCCCACCTGCAGAGCTGCTTCCAGCCCTGAGGCCAGCAGCAGAAGGATGTGGAGTTGCTGGAGTGAGTCCAGAGAAGGCTCCAGAGCTGCTCCATGGCTGGAGCATCTCTGCTTTGGAGCCAGGCTGGGAGAGCTGGGGGTGCTCACCTGGAGAAGAGAAGGATCCAGGGAGAGCTCAGAGCCCCTTCCAGAGCCCAAAGGGACTCCAGGAGAGCTGGAGAGGGACTTGGGACAGAGGTGTGGAGTGACAGGACAAGGGGGAATGGCTTCCCACAGCCAGAGGGCAGGGACAGATGGGATATTGGGAAGGAATTGTTCCCTGTGAGGAAGAAATGGCTTCCCTGGAACAGGGTGCCCAGAGAAGCTGTGACTGCCCCAGCCCTGGAAATGTCCAAGGCCAGGCTGGACAGGGCTTGGATCAGCCTGGGGTAGTGCAAGGTGTCGCTAGCAAAGGCAGGGGCTGGAATGAAATGGTCTGTAAGGTCCATCCCAAGCCAAGCCATTCTGTGATTCTCTGAATTAAGTTCCTCATTGTGAAATACTTTTATCAGCTCTGAGACACAGTAACTGTCCATAGCCTTTGAAAAATCCTCCTCCTCCTTCTCTATCTGATGCTGACACAGCTTTGCAAACCCACCAGCTCTGCCCCTTTGCACAAGAGCTGTGCTGTGGTCTCTGTTGTGCAAACTGCTGGTTCTGGAGCTGCAGCTGGATTTGGTGCTGGAGGATGGACCTAGAGCTGGGTTTGGTGCTGAAGCTGGGACCTCAGGCAGACACTCTGCTTCTGTCTCACACACTGAAAGGGGTGGGTGGGCTGGAGGCACCTCCTGAGTCTCGTGGGTCAGGGTCACTTTGAAGGCTAGGGGAGGTTGCTCAGGCTCTTATTCAGGGGAGCAATGTGCCCAGGGATGCAGGCCCCACCTCTGCTCTGGGCCCTGTCCCAGCACTTCACTGTCCTGGGTATTTTCTTACAACTGTTGGGAATTTTCTTGGCAGTACCACGTGCCATTGCCTCTTGTCCCATCCCTGGGTACTCTGAATAGCTCTGTCTGCTCTGCAGCCCTTCCATGAGACAGTCAAAGTCAAGAATAAGGCTTCCAGAGGCTTCTTACCTCCAGGCTGACCAAACACAGCTTTTTCCTGGGCTCCAGGTGGATTCTTTCCAGGTTGTCAAAACCAGTGTGCAAACAGGACCAGCCTCACCTGGGGCTCACTGCAAGATTAGAAATTTGTTTTGCTGATTTTCTTTTAAACATTAAAGAACCAGGACCAGCATCAGTTCATGGCTCCACTTGCAAGGAAGCAGCTTTGGGGATGGGGATGGTGGATCCCAAGGCTGGGGATGGACACACCTTCAGAATCAATGACAAAGGCACTGCACCACCTGTACCATTCCACAGCTGCCGTGGGTCCTGGGGTGCTGGGTGTCCATACAGGGCAGAGTCCAGGTGAAGACCTTCATCCAGCCAGCCCTGGGGAGCCCTGGCAGGAACTTGGTTGCTTTCAGTCTGTGCTGCTGATCCAAGGAGTTTTGATCCATGGGGGCAAACACAATTGCAATGTGCAGTGAGGAGGAGCTGAGGAGCAGCTCCTCTGCCACCCTGTACACCTCCATGCTCAAACACCTCTCACTGATCCAGCAGCATCCCTCTGCCCTGTCAGCATGCCAAGCATTTGTCCATCAGATGCTTTTGCTCTGGGAGAGGGGCTTTGGCCCACGGCAGAGGATATGTTTGCCAGCTGAGTCCTGATGCAAGAGAATCAGGCTGCTCTGGGCAGGAGCCAGACCCACCTGGGCTGCCCCGTGCTCCAGACCAGTAGCTGGAGGGTTCAAGCCATCCATCCCAGTGCCTCTCTGCACAGGAGGAGCAGCTCTCGTGGGCCCCCAGGGGATGTGGGCAGAGCACGGCAGGAGGCGGGATGGGGAGTGCTGGGCTCTGCAGGTGTGTCCGGGGGTAGATGTGAAGGGGTTGTTTCGACCTCTGAAAGTGGCAGAGGATGAAGAGACCATGGGGGGAGAAACCTTATCCCTGGAAGACACCCCCAGAAGTGTCTCTCAGGACTCTCAAACCACCACAAAGTGATCACATCTCCACCTTCAAAAATCCCGGGAAAGCTGGGGTGAAGCATCGGGCTGTGCACCCAGGTGCGAGCAGGGGAAGCTGCCGGCGGGCGGTGAGCGCTGTGCCGGCCCGGCCGCCCCGGGGGCAGTCCCGGCTGATAACGCCGGGCAGATAAAAGCGGCGCGGAGGGGCCGCGGGCGGGGAGGTGGCGGTGGATCGAGGGGACAGCCTGGCGCAGGTACAGCCGCTTTTCTCTCGTGGGGAGGTTGTTTCTCTGCCGGGGGTGGGACTGGAATGAGTGTGGGGCTGCGGCTCCCGCTGCTCGCAGCCTCGCCCGGAGCGCGGTGCGGCTCAGCCCTGCAGGGCGCTCAGCTCTGCGCTCATTCCGGGAGATGGTGCCTTGGAGCAGCCTTGGGAGGTGAGGGGGTCAGCTTGGGGAAAAACATCCCAAATATCTATTAAACGGCTATTAAATACTTCCCGTTCCTTCTGCAGCCCATGTTAAAGGAACGGCTAGGTAATCACTGAATAAACTCCCATTAAAACACAAATATAAATGCTATATTTTATAATTATAGGGATAGAGTGATACCCAGCTCATGGTTGGCTTCACTCTGGCTCTATTGAGGAACATAAATAGTTCGCTCACGGTGATTTTTGTAGCAACATTTTAAATATTGAAGTATTATTTCCTCCAAACTTTTGGTGTAACTTTTACTCTGAATATCCTCAATCCCAGGCTAATCAGGAACAGAGATAATATATAATAGGTAAAAATAGATAACAGAGTCCTTATATGTTTTCATGTGACATCTTGTGTGACATGACTACATGCAAAGAGGACTCTTGGAATTTCAAGGCAGAGAAACAGAGGTGTAGAGGACCACTGTGCTGTCCTGGTTCTTCCTTTTTCCCCACCAGCTCTCCCTTGCATGCTCTGTGTGCTGCCCTGGCAGCAAATTCTGGTCCCTTTGTGCTGCCCCCGAAGTCCCAAGGGGAACCACAAGGTGCCACCAGTGCCAGCAGTCCCTGGGACAGGATTCTGCTCCTTTTCCACATGGCACTGACAGGACCTCCGAGGGAGTGCACTGTCTCCTGGAAGCGTTCCGTTGGGAAGGGGATGCTCCATGAGCACCATCCTCCACCTTGGCAAGAACCTTCCTGATGCATCCACGTGTCTTCTCCACTTACATTTCTTTGCAGGGATGAAGGCAGAAAGCTTCCTGGAGTCGCTGATGATCCTCAGCCTGTTCCAGGCATCTGTGTCCTCTTCCTACGGTATTGTCCCTCCCTAAGGCTTTGCAGATCAGGGGATTTTCTGAGTGGGAAAGATAAAGCTATGACTGGAAGAGCCTGTCATTCAGCAGCTCAGCCCTGAAAATGTGCCAGAAGGAGTGCAGTCTGTACCTCTTGTGGCACCACTTCACTCTTTTAGGTTTTTACTGGTTCACATCCTGCCTGATTCCTTAAAATCAGGTAAAAGGAGATCAGTTCCCAGCACTGGTCCATCCCCATGGAAACAGGGTCTCCCTCCCTGTGCCAGCACCTGAGAGAGCTACCAGGGCCTGTGGAGTGTGGGGATGGGGCAGGCACTCCCCCTCTTCCAGCCCTGAATCACTGCTCCAAAACATATAGAGACTTCCATCTGTTAATATACAATGTCAAATCCTTATGAAAAGCACATGCCTGGCTTTTCATTTATCTCAAGTAGTGGTCCAGTCAATAATTTTTCTCATCAGGATTGTCCAAGAGTTGAGCTCTGGGCTGATCTGGAAAGATTTTTAAAAGAAACTGGGTAGATTGGGCAGCTATTGATCCATTTGTGCTATTTTCTGAAGTTTTCCTCTTTCTCAGAAACTGTAGGAAAGTGCTGTCATTCAGAGAAGCCCTTAGGGCCTGTCCCCTCCCTTTCTGTGACCCACGGCCAGCAAATGATGGAGATGAAATTCATTTTGGGAGCTTCCACCAGGGCAGGAAGGGGAGCAGTGAAAATGGCAGGAAGTTTTAGGAGGTTCTGGGGAATGCTGTGGGGAAATTGAGCTGCTTATAGAATAAGAGAATCTCAGAAAGGTTTGGGTTGGAAGGGAGCTTAGAGTTCAGCCCATTCCACCCCCTGCCATAGCAGGGACACCTTCCACTGTCCCAGCTGCTCCCAGTCCTGTCCAGCCTGGCCTTGGGCACTGCCAGGGATCCAGGGGCAGCCACAGCTGCACTGGGCACCCTGTTGAAATGCTGTGTTGTGAAAGGGCAGGACGGGTGGTGTGTGCTCTCTGTGCAGCTGTTTGAAGCCTCCACTGATGGAGGAATTCTCTTCACGTCCAGGAGGGACTCTCAGACTGCGCTGAGGAATGTATTTCTGTGCAGATGTCTGGAGAGTGAGCAGCGCTTGCTCCCAGCCCTGCTGAGTCCAGTCGCGGTGTGGAGGCACAGGGATGCTCCCTGCAGCCCCCTCACCTCTGCTCTCCCTCTCCCCGCCCAGACGCGGCGCTGGAGCTGCCGGACACGTCCCTGCTGAGCAGCGTGGCCGAGGCTCGGCGGCTGGTGGATGCTGCCTACAAGCGCACCCGGGAGCGGTGAGAGCCGGGCTGCCCCCTGTCCCTGCCCTCTGTCCCTGCTCCCTGTCCTTGTCCCGGTCCCCTGCTCCTGTCCCTGTCCCTGTCCCTGCTCCTGTCCCTGCCCCCTGTCCCAGTCCCCTGTGCCTGTCCCTGTTCCCTGCTCCTGTACCTGTTCTTGTCCCTGTCCCTGTTCCTGCTCCTGTCCCTGCCCCCTGTCCCTGCCCCCTGTCCCTGCTCCTGTCCCTGTTCTTGTCCCTGTCCCTGCTCCCGTCCCTGCTCCTGTCCCTGTCCCTGCTCCTGTCCCTGCCCCCTGCCCCCTGCCCCCTGTCCCTACTCCTGTCTCTAATCTGATACCAGTCTGTTGGGTCACCAAGAGCTGTGGCCTCTTCTGTGCTGCTCCTCCCAGCTCTGTTTTTGGAGAATCACAGAACCACAGAGTGGTTTGGGTTGGAAGGGAGCTTAGAGCTCATCTCATTCCATCCCCTGCCATGGGCAGGGACACCTGCCAGTATCTCAGGCTGCTCCAAGCCCCACCCAGCCTGGCCTTGGACACTTCCAAGGCTGGGAACCCTGTGCCACACAGGTTCTTAGCTGTCAGCTGCACCTGATGCTATTGCTGGGCTCTGTTGCATCCCTCACAGTGCTCTGAGCAGGAGCCCTGAGTTGAGACCAGAACAGGTTCCTGCTTATTTCTAGTGGTTCCCTCCCATGGAGGCAGCAAACAGCTGGACACTGCAGTGAGGACATTCTGTGGGACTCCCAGCCATGCTTTGGGAGTGTCCAGCTTCCTACCAGCCCATACCTGTCCTCTGACAGCAGCCACACTCTGAATCTCCACCCTGGCTTGGGGACTCTCCAGCTGAGAGGAGGCTCCAGCAGATTTAGGACAGGGTGGCCTGGAGACATTTGAGGCCTTTGGACAGTGACAGATATTGATGATCTGGATAACAGCTGAGTGAGGTTTGGTGCCTCATGGATGGGATTTACCTTCTGGCAGGTGGAGCTGGGCAGTTTCAGAAACTCCCTTCCTGCAAGTCTCTCTGCTGCTCTGTGGAGAGTGCTGGGAGCAGCCCTGGCCTCTCCCAGTTGACTTTCCCAGACTTTCTCCAGCAGTTCTGACTTGGGACATGCTGTGCCTGATGCTCAGATGTGCAACTGCAGCATCCCTGCCCCATTTCAGATTTGGGTTTCTTGTCCCTTGCAGCATAAAGAAGAACCTGCAGAGCAATGCCTTGACCCCAGCAGAGCTCCTGAGATATTTCAAGCAGCCAGTGGAGGGGACACGATCGGCTGTCCGGGCAGCAGATTATCTGCAGACCACCCTGAGCCTGCTCAAGGAGAGGCTGAGATGGGCTGTGAGGGGAGACTTCAATGTGACAGGTAGGATCCCCCTTTGCTGGGAGGAAGGCAGTGGAAGGAGACACAGGGCTTGGTCACTGGGCTTTGGAGGAGGGAAGCAAAGGGGGTTATGATAGGCTATGACCAATCTCTCCAATGTGGCTGCAGTGAAGCAAAGCTGAGTTATTTTTCTGTGCTCTTTTTCCATCTTAAATATTATTGAGGTGGGGGAGAGTTCAGTTAGTGAAAGTGTTCTGTGCACTTCCCTGGTTCCTTCTGCAGTATTGAGGTTCATGTTCCAAGGGGTCAAAGTCTGGAAGGCTTTGTTAGAAATTCTGCTGCTTGAGTGGGGAATGAGCAGCCCCAGAGATGACTCCCAGCAGCTTGGCCCCAGGTGAGGCAGCTCTTCAGGCAGACCTCAGACAGCACTGAAGTCATATCACAGACACCACACTGTCCAAACAGAGAATGGGGAGAGGATATTTCAGTGTGTGTCTGGAGGAGCAACATCCTCTGTGAGATGGAGTCAGGCTGCTGAGAGGAAGAGGCAAATCAGGGCCAGTGAGAGGAACAGCTCAGGTACATACAGGGAGAACTTCTGCCATATAAATATGAACTAATGGAGATCATGGAATGGTTTGGGTGGGAAGGGACCTCAAAGTCCATCCAGTGCCATCCGTGCCATGGGCAGGGACACCTCCCACTGTCCCAGGGTGCTCCCAGCCTCATCTAGTCTGGCCTCAAACATTTTCCTAACATTACTGTGAAGCACTGGAGGGATAAGACACATCATGGAGTGCTCTGGCTTTGCTCCAGGACAGGATGAGATGGAAGGGATCCCAGAACTGGCTGTGCACAGCTCCAGCCTCTCCATCCTGGACTGATGCTCCAGCACCACTATAGAGCCTTGCAAGGGCCACCTGAGTGCCACCTCTCACCCACCTGCCCAGTGGATTTTCAAACCATGCTGTGACCCAGACTGTTGGTGGCAGCAGTGACCAGGAAACCTCTGAGGGACAGGACATGGAGTGAGCAGCAAGAGCCAAGAAGGAGCATCTTCCCTATGGAGACAGACTGGGAGAGCTGGGGGTCAGCTTGGAGAAGAGAAAGCTCTGGGGAGACATTAGAGCCCCTTCCAGTGCCTGAAAGGGCTTATGAAAAAAGAGGGAGAGGCTTTCTCCGTGAGTAGATAGTGACAGGAAAAGAGGAAATGGTTTTAAACTAATAGATGAGAGATTTGGATTTTATTTTAGGAAGAAATTGCAGGCTGGGAGTGTGCTGAGGCCTTGGCACAGGTTGTCCAGAGAAACTGGACAAGAAGTGGCTGCCCCATCCCTAGAAGTGTCCAAGGCCAGGTTGGAGCAACTTGGGAAGATGTCCCTGCCCTTGGCAGGGTGTTGAACCAAAATGGTCTTTAAGGTCTCTCCAACCCAAATCATTCCACGGTGATGTGATTCTGTAAGACTTTTCTTCTTGAGCTCTGCCACTTAGCTCCCCTGCCAAGGGAAATGTGCACAGCAAAACACAATGCCCTGGTGAGCCCAGCTACAGGATGGTTCTGTTCCAGCTCTGAGCAGGGACAGCACACACTGGGATCTGCTTCCAGGGGGGAAAACTTGTAACAGCCCCTAGGATGGCTGTGACTGTATTTTATAGTGGAGAAAAAAAGGGAGAGGAGAGGAAGTGCCAACACTAGAAAACCATTCTGCTGCTGCATGAGCCTAAATGTGATTATAAAGAGAATCTGACCACATCTTTGTTGGGTTTGATGCTCTGCAAACCAGCAAATAATCTGCTGCTCAAAGAGCATCCTCAGCATGTCTTCAAGCAGAAGATTCAAATGACAGCACAGCACACTGTGGTTGTGCAGATGTTGCTAGGTACATGCAAGGTGAAGGAAAACATTTTCCTCAGCAAATCCAGCAGGGCCAGTGTGTTCCTGCATGTTTTCTCTCCCTTGCTCCCTGCCAGACTTGCTGACTCCAGCTCAGGTGGAGGTGATTTTCAAGGCCACTGGATGTGACCAGCAGGATAAGAAAATAACTTGTACATCTTCTGGCTACAGAACCATCACTGGCGAGTGCAACAACAGGTGAGGGGCTGTGTCAACAGGAGGATGGGTGGTGCATGGGGCAGGAGGAGAGGAAATGGCCTCAACTGGCACCAGGGCAGGCTCAGGTTGGACATCAAGAAGAATTTATTCCTGGAAAGGGTGGTCAGGCATTGGAATTGCCCAGGGGTGTGGTGAAGTCCCTACTCCTGGAGGTGTCCAAGGAAGGACTGGATGTGGTACTCAGTGATCTGGGCTGGTGCTTAACCTAAATGATTCCATGGATGGATGCACCCTCCATAAGTAGACCCACTTCCCCAAGGATGATCCGCATGGACACCTTGTTTTAGGGTTTCACACTCAGCAGTATTTCCTAGTAATGTGTGGAGCTGTTTGGAAGGTTCCTGGTGCTGTGCCTGAACCAGCTCTTTGCCAAAACAGGAGGAGCTCCCTGTTGAGGACAGACTTGGTCTGGCCCTCCCCCTTGGCAGGGTCTCCAAGGGTTTCCTGACCTAAATCCATGATCTGAGCATGATCTAGCCATCCCCTTGCCCCACACTGTGTGTGGGAGGAGTTCTGGGCTGGAAGAGCACCTTGGGCACCTCCCATGGCTGGAATGGGGAATGTGGGAGACATGGGAAGCTGCTGAGCATGGGGCATTTTATAGGGACAGTTCAGAAACATTCCCTGTAAAAAAGAGATCTGGGGAGCTCCTGGGAGCAGCTGAGGCAGAGGAAGGAGCTCAGCCAGCTCTTCCTGCCAGGATGCTTTAGCCTTCAGGGGGTTGTATAAGAGCTAAGGAGAGATCTTCCTGCCTCCTTCCACTTCAGGGGGTGGGATGTGGACTCTGGGATAAGGACAGGTCCATTACACCCGGTCCAGACCTGAGGCCCTGGGGAAGGTGGACTCAGCCATGCTCTGTCTCTCCACTGTCCAGGGCAGTGCCACACCCCATGTGGGTGAGAGGCCACCACACTTTGGATATGCACTCCAAAGAAAGTATGTGAGTACTCCTTAAGGTTTTAATGGTCTAATCAAACTACAGTCATAGAGCCACAGAATGGTTTGTGCTGGAAGAAATTTTGAAAAGGTTTAAAGGTCACCTAGTCCAACCCCCTGACATGGGCTGGGACATCTTCAGTAATAACCTCCAAAAAATCATCCAGCACAGTAACCTCACAGTCCAAGTCCCCAATTTCTGTTTGAGACCATAGGTAATTCCATTCCAAGGCTCTTCCCCTTTTCCTCGGTGTTCAGCTTCCAACTTTGCTTTCCAGCTGCAGTCTGAGGTTGAGGGCTTTTCTTTAGACTGGATGATACCAGGGGCACCTGAGTTCTTGCCTGGGAAAAGCTGAGGCTTGGGACAGATTGTTAAAGCTCTTTTCCAACCTAAACAACTCCATTATTATGGGTGTTATTGTTATTAATCCTGAGGTTTACTGATAGCACCAAACCTATAGAGCTGCAGCAGTTCCCCAACCACAGCGTGCTCCCATTCAGAGGTCCATGTCTCTCCATATCCACAAGCTCTTGGCTCCAACTCTTTGCCATTTTTCCATTGCCTCTGACAGGAAGAACCCATCCCTAGGAGCCTCCAACAGAGCCCTGGCCAGGTGGCTACCAGCAGAATATGAGGATGGCTTGTCTGTGCCCCGTGGGTGGACGGAAGGAAAGCGTTTCTCTGGATTCCCGCTTCCACTGGTAGAGTTTGTAACAGCCTCAGAATAAAGGGTCAGGCCAAGGGATTGTCAGTTCTAGGACAGGCCGCAGGCATCAAAGGGCTCATCCAGCAGCTGGAATTGTGGATCAGGTTGGAGGACCTTAAATTCACCAGTTGCAGGGTGATGGTCTGAGAATATCCAGGGGGATCTATTAGGAATGCTTTCAAAGCCCCACGCCTGCAGGAAAAGCAAAGGAAAATTAATCTGATTGCTGCAGAATCACAGGAGGAATACAGAATTACACAATATATTCTTTTAAACTGAGTGCAGTTAAGCCAAATTATTTTACTTACTTTTTTAAATTTGGTTTGTGGCCGTTGTTGTTTCCTGAAAAGCAATTATGCCAGAGGATAAAGTGAGCCAGGGAATCCCCCAAAGAAAAGATATATGGACCAGAAATAGTGTGTGGAGGTCCCTGGGTGGATGAAGTGCAGGGTTGTGGCTCTTGTGGCACCTGGATGTGAGAAGGGATACTGTGAGGTGGCTTCTGGTCACTTGAGCTTGGTGCAACAACAGCTCTGATGAGGATCTGGGGTTGTGTTCATGGATTTGTTGTACTTCCTAACCCTCCTCCACAGCAGAGTGTCTGCTTTTTCTGTAGCAATAAATGAAGGTGGGGGAACTGTAATGGCTGGGGAAGGGATGATAAAGGAGGAGGACTTCAAGATAAATTTCAGAGATTCCCTGGGACTATTTTTTCTGCACTTCTATTCAAAAAAGGTCTTTTAAAATTTGTTTTGTTTTCCTTTCCCAGGCTTGCTTAACTGTTTTCCTAAGTCCATCAAGGGGCAGTCTTGGTCTGGAGGCTTAGAACCCTGCCTAGAGCCAGAGCAGTGCAGTGCCCAGCGAAGGGCACTTGCTGATGGTGACACCTTTCTGCACAGACATATTTGGGTTTTTGTGTCTGCAAAGCACAGGAAGTGCCCTGGGAATTTTTGCAGGTGCCCTCTCAGCTGGGTGCACCCATTCCCACATGTGTGTTGTGCCTCCATCCCTGCAGGTCCGACAGGTGTCCAATGAGATTGTCCGCTTCCCCCCGGAGAGGCTGCAGATGGACCAGCAGAGATCCCTCATGTTCATGCAGTGGGGCCAGTTTATTGACCATGACCTGGATTTTAGCCCAGAAACCCCAGCCAGAGTCCCCTTCAGTGGAGAGATAGACTGTGACACCAGCTGTGCCAAGGCGCCTCCCTGCTTCCCCATCCAGGTACAGGCAGCCTCCTTCTTCCAGGGAAGGAAGGGAGAGGGTATCTGCCTTCTGACCAGGAAATGTTGGCGGCTCTCCCAGTCCTTGGCCATGGAGGAACATCCTCCCAAACCAGGCCAAGGAGACCAGAGCCCTCTGTGACCACTCTGTGTGGTGGCAGTGCTTTGTTCCAGTGCTGGGTTCAGGCACAGGCACAGCCTTTGCCAGGTTTCCAGGCACTTGCCCATCTCCCTCAGCAATGTGGTTTTTCTTTGGAGCTGTAGTGCAAAGGTAGCACAGGTGATGCCTGGAAAACAGGAAATGTCACAGACAGGCACTGGGGAGTGTCAACACCCCAGAAAACATACAGGACTTGAGTGCTCTTTGCACAGGACAAGGAGTGCTGACATCTCCCACAGTGCCTGCAGCATTAGCAGGAGTCCCATCATAGTCCCTGCTCCAGTGGATCACAGAATCACTGGGGTTGGAAAAGCCCTCCAAGGCCATCCAGTCCAACCTGTGTCCCATCCCCACCTTGTCCCCAGCCCAGAGCACTGAGTGCCATATCCAGGCCTTCCTTGGACACCTCCAGGGATGGCGACTCCAAACCTCCCTGGGCCCCTTCCAGTGCCTGACCATCCTTTCCAGGAAGAAATTCCTTCCATATCCAATCTAAACCTCAGACTTAGATTGGATCTGGCCGAGCCTGAGGCCATTCCCTCTCCTCCTGTCCCTGTTCCCTGGAGCAGAGCCCGACCCCCCCAGCTGTGCCCTCCTGGCAGGGAGTTGTGTAGAGCCACAAGGTCCCTGCTGAGCCTCCTTTTCTCCAAATTATGTCCATGTCCCTCCTGCAGCCCTGCTCTCCTGCCTTTGAAGTTCTGCTGCAGCTCTGGTTCCCACGTCCTCCTTGTTCCTCTCAAGGAAAACTATGATGGGATGGAACATCACTGAGTATTTGAGAATTTGCAAATGCTGGAAGGGTCACAGGTTCTGGATGACAGCTGTCTGTGGTGTAGATAAAATCTGAGCCTTAAAGATGCAATCCAATATATTTATTTTCAGGAGAAAAACTCTGGGAATCCATAGGGCTTTAGGGAAGTCTAGGCGTCTCCAGGCTGTTTGGGACTTGGGCTCCTAAAGCAGAATCTCAGCCGTCAATCTGAGCCTTCATCTCAGGATTTACGCTGCAGATTTATGCCCCGTATAAAGAGAGGCCTCCAGCCCAGCCCCATCCCGGCGCTGCTGCTGAACTCTCCCTCACCTGCAGATCCCGGCCAACGACCCCCGAATCGCCAACAGGAGGGACTGCCTGCCTTTCTTCCGCTCGGCGGCGGCGTGCGCGCGGGGCCGGGCGCTGCGGGAGCAGATCAACGCGCTCACCTCCTTCCTGGACGGCAGCGTGGTGTACGGCAGCGAGCCGGCCGTGGCGCGGCGCCTGCGGGAGCCCGGCGGCCGGGGCGGCCTCCTGGCCGTCAACCGCAACTTCACGGACCGCGGCCGAGCCTACATGCCCTTCGGGCCCATGAGGAAGGAGCCCTGCCTCAAGGCCAGCGGCGCCGCTCGCATCCCTTGTTTCTTTGCAGGTGAGCTGGGTGCGCGCGCCCCAAACGTGGGATCCGGAGCAGACGATTCCACCGGCTCCAGTTCGCTTCTTCGGTTGTTTGGTTTTCTGATTTAAGTAGAAAATGGAATGAAGCAAATGGTGAGAGACTGAGACAAGCTGTGCTAGGTAGGAGGAAAGTCTTCACCATCTCCAAGTTTTCTTTGTGCGGATAAACCTGGAGTGAAGGTGTCACATCCGTGCTCAGCAGCTCTGGTGTAGGACCCAGTGACCCAGGAACGAGTGCCATGATGGAGCCAGACAGGCACAGCAGTGTCAGCCTGGCCTGGGGCAGTGGCTGGACCGTCCTTGTCCTTTCACGGTTGTCTCCAGCCCAGCAGGATGGGAACAGGTGTGTAACTGCTGTGATGGGTCACAGTAGGAAGCCTCTGGATGTCCCTGCTGCACTGTGACAGGAGCTGGGATACCAGATGGAATGAGAACGAGGCCAATACCAGCCCAAGGTGGCCTTTTGAAGTGTGTTCCCACTGCTCTGAAGGCTGAGGGAGCACTGGGAGCACTGCAGCCAGGCCAGTCCATCAGGACACCCTCCTGCTACGTTTATCCTTTGTCATGCTTTTGGTATCCCCATAACCCCTTCTGCAACCCAAAATAACTCATTTGGTCCTGGGCATGGACTGCCAGAGCCAGACAGGCTCCCAAAGCCAAGCCTTCACTCCAGCCACAGCTCTGCACAGTCACCCCCCTCTCCCCCACTGCTGCCCTTTGCCATGTCCTGTCCCCTGGTCCTTAGCACTATCCCTTCTTCTGGTGCTGCTACTGGACCAGGGTGTTTCCACAAGCCAGTGGGACCTCACAGAGGGATGTTTCTGATAAACTTAATGAACTAGTGTCTCACTCCCTGGCCTATTTCTTTTGGAGAGCAGGACTTCCCAGCTGGTTCCTGCTGGCTCTGGCCACACCAGGCTGCTTGTGGCACTGCTGGAAGAAGCTTCAGGGCATGACATATCTCATCAGATGTGGAGCTGCATTCTATTCCCTTGGCCCCTTTCATATCTGTCCAAAGTTCCTCTGAACATCCCCAAGGTCCTTGGAATCCATCAGCTCCCTCCTTTAAAGCTCATGATGTTTCATGCTCCTTCCAGACTCCCACAGCATTCCACCTGTCCCACATGTTGTTCCATATGTTCTCCTGCTCCCCCAGTTCCGTGCAGCTCTCTCCTTGGTGAGGAGACACAGGACCTGTGGCCAAAGACAGGTGCCCAGTGAGAAGCAGAGCAGGCAGGAGTATCAGATGCTTCCCAGGAGGGGCTTCTGGCCCCCTCAGAGTCTCAGCAAGGAGCAGTTCCTGTTCAATGGCTGGAACAGACCCATCAATTCTTTTATAGCCATCAGTTCAGGCTGCTCAAAGGAAGTGCCTTTGAAAAGTCACTGTCTTATTTGTGACTTTTCCGGACCCTGGGAACTGGGGGAGCTATATATGTGCAGTTGCCTCCCAGGGCTCAGCATTTCCTCCCAGAGCTTTGTTGGAAGCCCTGGCTGGATGCATTCTGCTCATGGAAACCTCACAGTGCAGCTTTTGTTCCTCCTTCCGCAGTCCCTCACAAGCAGCCTTTGAGAGTGGATGAAAAGGGCTCTGTGCCAAGTGCAGGAGCAAATCCCTCTATTTACTGTGAGACAAGGGAACTAAATGCAACATATTTACTTTTCTCTGAGTGCTTGTCTGTGCTCTCATCACCTGCTTGCTCTTGTGTTTCCTGCTCCAGATGTTTGAAGAAGGATTTGATATTTCCTTGTGATGCTGTTGGTCATTTCCAAAAAGCAGTTTCCAAAGTTGATTCATTTTGCTTTTCCTTTACTCCCCAGAGATCCTGTTCGTGACTGTCACCTTGCTTTGTCTGCAGGTTCAGCTGGTTCAAAGGAGACCTTCTGACTTTCAGAGCTTCCTTGGCCATCTTGACTTCCCTCTGCCCATTTGCATTTCTCTCTCGAGCTGTGAGACCAAATGTCTCTGATATGGGAGCCTGGAGAACACCTACTTGTATTTAACTTTTTAAATTAATGCTTCCAGCCCTTCACTGAAACTTTCCCCACTTCTTTGTGATTCTCAGCACAGCCAGGACAGCATCTGACTTTTGTTGCCTCAGCAGAAATTCAGCTTGTGCCTGGTGCTGTCCAATCCTTGGTTTCCCTCTCCTCCTCTGTGTTCCCTACCCATTTTCTTCCCAACACAAATATTGAGACATCTCAGAATTCCTCCATGCGTGTTTCCCAGTGTGCCATGCCCACTCGTGTGTGTGTGTGCCTGGCAGGTGACACCCGTGCCAGTGAGATGCTGGAGCTGGCCTGCATGCACACGCTGTTCCTGCGCGAGCACAACCGCCTGGCTGGGAGGCTGAGGAGCCTCAATCCCCACTGGAGCGATGAGAGGCTCTACCAGGAGGCACGAAAGATCCTGGGAGCCATGATCCAGGTACAAGCCATCATCCACTCTCCTGGCTCTGCCTGCAGCTCACAGGGGTCATGTTCTAGGCTGTGCTGGTGTGGGGTGGCCAAAGCCTGCAAGATTTTGGGGTGAAAGGACCAAATTCTTTCCATCAGCCCCTTTTGACCAAAGTAAAATCACAGAGCTACCTGAAATGACAAGCATAGAGGGGTCCCCCTGAATCTTTGATGTCCCCCTAGTGTTAAATTTGCAAAGTGTTTGATGAGATTTTTAATGGCATATTTTTGTTTGAGGAACAGACAGAAAAGCCAGAGGAAAAGCTTTTCTAACTGTAGTTTTGTACTTAATAAAAGTGGTACTGGAAATTTGGATTAAAATTCCTTGGTTTGTGAATCCCCTGGCAGGGGGTTGGAATGAGATTATCTTAATGGTCCCTTCAAACCCAAACTATTCTGAGATTCTGTGAAGAAGCCCCATGTGCTGGTGAGTGCAGCCAGTCATGGTGTCTCCTTGGGACTGGGCTCTCCCAGGCTTGACCCTGAATGGGACCCTGGGGTCACACAAACACCTCTATGCTTGGGAGGGACCTCCCAAAGTCTCTTTTCCTGCTTTCAGTCTGGAGCAGGAATGGCCACAAGGCCAGATGAGGTTTTACAGCTGGCAGGAAAGGCTGGATCATATGAGAGAAAGGGATGTGGGGTTTCCAAAGGCACTGCACCTCCTTTGAAGCCTGTCTTCTGAGCTGGTTTAACAAATA
Source organism: Erithacus rubecula (assembly GCF_903797595.1). Taxonomy (NCBI): domain Eukaryota; kingdom Metazoa; phylum Chordata; class Aves; order Passeriformes; family Muscicapidae; genus Erithacus; species Erithacus rubecula. The sequence goes on from NC_136674.1 coordinate 10,401,632, forward strand.
ATAAAAAGTAGGAATATCAAAATTTTTATGGTTTTGTGCTGTCAATTTAAATATTATTGTATTGTTGAAAAAACAGCAAGGCAAACACTCAAAGAATTGTCCTAAAAAGCATCATCTCATCATTGTGTTTACATCATTGGTTTTGTATTCATTCAGTATTCAGACAATTAATCCATTTTCTCCTACTGACACAGAATTTGATTTTTTTCTTTAAATGATATTGTGCTGCCTCCTCAATATCTGAGAGAGACGTGAGAGCAGGACTGGAAATCTCTGCTGTGGGAGGACTCAGGGACTGAGGGTGGTGCTGCTCCTGTTATCTTTGCCATCTGAGACACACAGTGCAGTTCTGCCTGCCTGATGGAAGGTGACAAGGAGCCAATATTTGGGAGGATTTGGCAGGCTTTTATCTTCACAGAATCACAGAACCAATTAGATTGGAAAAGACTTCTGAGATAATTGAGTTGAGTCCAACCCATTATTATGTTGCTCTGACCTGCCAGATTGTTGTGGCAGAGAGAACATGAAAAACAACTTTGCTTCCACAGAAAGTGATGGCCAAGACATTAACAGTTCCCCCTTTCCTTGTTTCCCCAAGATCATAACCTACAGGGACTACCTGCCTCTCCTGCTGGGATGCAGGTTCCGCAGGTTCATCCCTCCCTACCGGGGCTACGATGAGTCTGTGGATCCCCGGATCTCCAATGTCTTCACCTTGGCTTTTCGCTTTGCTCACGCCGCAATCCCTCCCACTGTTGGCCGCCTAGATGAATATTACAGACCCATAACTCCTGAAATTCAACTTGGAACCTCCTTCTTTGCTGTCTGGAGGATCATTCAAGAAGGTAAATCCCTTTCTGCAGCTCTACGGTGTGGGTTTGTTTCATTCATCCTTTCCTGCCCTCTCTGGATCAGCTCCTGCTTCACCCAAATTTAAAAGCATTTTGTGTTCAGTGTATTAAATGGCCTTTGCTACCAGGCAGAGTTGTCCCAATAGAGCCATCCCCTGTAGACAAGAGCAGCCCATCATGTTCCAAAAAGGTCTGAATGCTTCATTGCTGTGACCTCCAAGAACATTATTCAAAGTATTTTCTTCACAGTTCTTAAAGTGCAGGGAAATTGATTCTCATGTAGTAGCAGCTCATAATTAAATATAAGCTGCGCTCCCCTCTCTGGGGCCTCTGAGCCACACACTGCACTGCTCACAGGAATTCCCTGCTCCAGGAATTGATCCCGTTTCCCTGTGCCCCCTCTGCAGGTGGGATCGATCCCTATCTCCGGAGCCTCATGGCCAACCCGGCCAAGCTGATGACGCAGCAGCAGATGGTGGTGGGCGAGCTCCGGGACCAGCTCTTCAAGCAGGTTGAAAGGATTGGATTTGATTTGGCTGCACTCAACATGCAGCGCAGCCGAGACCATGGGCTGCCAGGTAAAGCAGCTCTGGGAGCAGAGCTTACAAAGACAAGTGGAAAGCAGGTGTTTTTGTGATTAAACAGTGAGAAGCTTCTCCAGTCTGTGCCTGGCTGGAATTGCACAGGTGTTAGACTCAGTGATGCATTTCTCCCAGTGTAGGATATTCAGTGATTCTATATAATGCTCTTTCCTAAACCTTTTCCTTGTTTCTGAACAATGACAAGTAAGTAGTGGAGGCTGAGCACTGTAGGCAAAGCCTGGCTGAAGCTGCATGAGAGACATGGAGCCAGAAGAACGAGGGGCATTGCACAGACCAAAGTCTGGTGCTCAATGACTGACTCATTTCTATTGTCCAAATGAAAAAAGCTGGTAAAACAGAACAGCAACAAGTTTGCAGGAGTTGTATGAGGGCTGTAAATCCCCTGTGACTTCTCTGCAACCATCTGTAGTGGTCCAGCCCAGCCACGCATTACTGGAAGAGCAGTTTCCAATATGTGAAGAAAATACCATAATTTTTTCTATTAAATCTGTGTCCCATAGAAAAATACAACCAATCATGTCAGAACCAGTCTCAGGGCTCTGCAAGGTGCAAAACCAGTGTAATGGCATTGCAAGGTGGTCTTGAGAAATAGATTGTTGATGACACTTCAGAGCTGGCTCCCGGGTGGGTCCTTGCCCAACAGTGTCATTAGGCTGAGGTAAGAGCCTGGAGCTGCTGTGTCAGCAACATCCTGAGAGATGCAACAGGGCTCCTGTTTGAAACCGGGATGAAAACTGAGCTGGATCCATGGGTTCAAGTCCAGCCAGAGGCTTTGGAGTACATCCAGGTGTATCCAGCTCACAGGATTGCTCTGCCTTGGCCACTACAGAAGGTTGTGATTTTTCCATGCTTTATTGAGGAACACCATCATGCAGAACCTGATCAGATCCACAAATCCTGGGTTTCCAGACCGGACATGGTGGGACTGACATATGTTTCTAGTGAATTTGGGTTTAACTTTAGGTCTCAACCAACCTATGAGTGCTGTGCTCCTTTATTTTAGACATCCATGAAAGTGGTGATGGCTTAGAAAGGTAAAAAGCCCTCCCTAATTAATTTTATGATTAAACAAATTCTCAGTGTCCTGGAATTGTTTGATAGTGATATCATCCAGGTACCATATGCTGTGTCTTTTGCTCCCAATGCTCCCTGGTTTTTAGATATAAGAAAGTAGGTCTGGATTAGATATCAGGAAAAAATTCTTGTCTGTGAGGGTGGGGAAGCTCTGGCACAGGGTGCCCAGAGAAGCTGTGGCTGCCCCATTCCTGCACGTGCTCAAGGCCAGGTTGGACAGGGCTTGGAGCACCATGGGATAGTGGAAGGTGTCCCTGCCCATGTCAGGGGGTGGAATGAGATGAGCTTTATCACCCCTTCCAATCCAAATGGTTCCACATCCTGCTCACAGCAGAGGTGCTTTCTGCAGCATCGTCTCATCTTCTCCACCAGGATGCAGAATTATGCACCAGTTGCCCTGGTAGATTTTTGGCTGTTTGCAGTCCAGAAAAATTAGTTCAGCTGGCAAAGTCTGGTGGCTGAAGTAACTTGGGCTGTGTGGAGTGGGTGGCTCGTCCCCTTGGCTGGACCCCACTCTCACAGTGGAAAAGTACTTGGTCATTCTCCTGTTGTACAGAGAGAGGGGCCATCAACATCTTGTCCAGGTTCACTTTCAGTGAAGGCAACATCAGTTGCATCCCTGCTGAGTGGAGCAGACCATTGCTGGAAAGTGGTGGAACAGCTCCCACGTGCAAAGACATGCCTCTCTCAAAGGCATTGAATGGTCAGGCAGGGGGAACTGGCTGTGGAGGAGTGGGAAGGCAGTAGCATTAACAGAAATACAGAAAAATGTTTCTAACATTTTGGTACCCTACTGGTGTCCCAGCTTTGGGAAAGAGAGGGAAAATGCTTCCCAGGATAGAGTAGCACATTACTGTTCTATCTGCTCTGACAGTCAACTACTTGCAGGTTACAACTCCTGGAGAAAATTCTGTGGGCTCTCACAGCCCTCTGGAGTGAGGTCACTTGGTCAAGTGTTCGGGAATCAGAACCTGGCAAAGAAGTTCCTGCAGCTCTATGGGACACCAAAGAACATTGACATCTGGATTGGGGCCCTTGCAGAGCCCTTTGTGAATGGAGGCAGAGTGGGGCCTCTCATGGCTTGTCTCATTGGCACCCAGTTCAGGAACATTCGTGATGGGGACAGGTAAGAGGGGAGCTGGGTATCCCAGCCCAAAGCACAGGGAGGCTGCAGTTTATGCAGATTTCTTCATGCAGATCTGAAAATTACTTCAGTTGTCTGATGCTTTTTTTTCAGTATTCCTTCAAAAGTTTCATTCTCTTTGTAGTGATGTTCTTATTCCCTGATGGTTGGGATCCTGGGCTGAGATACCTTCCCAGCACAGTGATATCTCACTATTTTTGATTCCCTCCCCCAGTTCTAAACTAGACCCTTTGCTCTGACATGTGGCAGGTTTGGTCTTTGCTTGTGATGGATGTGGTGGGTTGGGGTTTTCTTGTCAGCAGTGCAGAGGTTTCGACACACCAGAATTCCTCCTCCTCCTTGACGCTGCTCGGGGGCTTCAGGTGCAGCAATGAGTTACATTCCCAATTTTAAGCTGGATTTCTGAAGCAAAATCCCTGTACCTGCCAGCAATATTGCCTGAAAATGGGACCAAAACCCATATTTCTGGGAAACAGTTCTGATGAGAAAGACTTAGGATGAACTCAAACCCTTGTATGAGGAGCTTAGAATCAGTCTGTTACATGTCTAGAAATCCTGTTCTTATGGCAGGAAATGAACCATTTTCTAAAAAATTGAGTAATTATAGGCCTTGTTCCAACATGGCAATCATTTGTCTGTAACCACAGCCTGTACACAGACTGTGCAGCCTTTCCAATTTGAAGGAGTGTACCTGTGCCTCATCCGAGGACAATTAATTCAATTGCAGCTTTATTACCAATCCAGGGCCAAAAGAAAAGCAAGATAATTATACAACTCAAATCAGGGTTCTTGATTTCAATAACAGAAATTCAAATTTGTTCCTGGCAGAAGAAATTTGTGTTAATGGGAATTAATATTGTGGAAGTAATCAATGTGAAGAAGGCAGAAGGCAAAAATCTGTTGTGTTTTCTTCTTTCTCCTGCAGATTTTGGTGGCAGAACCCCGGGGTCTTCACTCCTCGCCAGCGCTGTGCACTGGCTAAAATCTCCTTGTCACGAATAATATGTGACAATACCCACATCACTAAAGTATCAAGAAATATCTTCCGGGCTAACAGATACCCCCAGGGCTTTGTGAGCTGCAGCCAGATCCCAAAGCTGGACCTCACACCCTGGAAGTCACGGAGCACCGAGGAGCAAGGTATGATCTGCAGGCAGCAGCAGCTCCTGCCTGCAGACAGCTGAGAAAGCCAGATCTGTAAAACTGTAAAACTGAGCTGCCTGACATGGGGCTGGGCCTGTCAGCCAGGTACAGCTTTAGATGCTCCAGGTGTACTTAGAGCAGCTCCTACAAAATGCAGATTTTCTGGCATATCAAGCTAAGTGCCCTATTCTGGGAGTTTTTTCTAATGAGGAAAGGCTGAGGGAGCTGTGTCTGCTGAGGCTGGAGAGGAGCCCCAGCTGAGAGGGACCCTCAGCCCCGGGTGTCCCTGTGTGCAGGGAGGGGCAGAGCAGGGCCCAGGCTCTGCTCCAGGGCCCAGCAGTGGCACCAGAGCCACGGGCAGGGACTGAGCCCAGCAGCTGCCCCTGCACAGGAGGCACAACTTGTGCCCTGGGCAGTGCCCAGCCCTGAGCAGCTGCCCAGGGAGGGGCTGGAGTGTCCCTCAGGGGGATATTCCAGAGCCACATGGACACGGTGCTGTGCCCTGTGCTCTGGGATGGCCCTGCCTGAGCAGGGAGGTGGCACCAGGGACCCTCTGTGCTCCCCTCCTGCCTGAACCATTCTGGGATTTTTTTCTGATTAATAGGCCTTCCATTTAGCTCTTCACTACTGATGGCAGTTTCCTGCGGGGGAAACAATGCCCAGACTGGGAAGGCTGCTCTGTCAGTTTGTCTGTCTGTTGAGATGCTGTTTGTCAGCATATCTTTATAAAGCCAAGAGCAACTCAGCATTTGAAAATGAATTCCCAGTCTATGGAAGGGTTTCTGGTTTTGATCTCTGCTTGTATGGTTGTTGCCTATTTTTACACCATTCTCTCACCTGCCTTCAGGATTTATAAAATTCTAATTTTTAGTAATTCTAATTTTTATTAATATTAAAGTAAGTATTCTAATTAAGTATTCTAATTTTAATTAATAAAGGTCTAATTCCTTCCAAAACACCCCCTGAAATCCCTGGGAAGTAGATATAGGGAAGATTGGCTCTCTCCAGAGAAGACCAGGCTGTTCAGTGCCTTTTCCAAACAAAACATTCTTCCTTTCTTCTGACAGGTCCTGTCACACTCTCATAATACCAGTTTTTGATCCCTCCTTTCAGCCTAACCTGTGGAAACAAATCACACAAGGTATCTGGGAGCTATGGCAGGTTCTTTTCTGTTAACACAATGCTTTTTATCTCCTCTAGAGGAAGATTCTGGTGACTTGCAATGCTGAACGCTAAGGATTTCCCAGATGTCCAAACCTGGGAAGCTGCTGAGATGGATTATTAATTTTTACTGTGTTTATGCTTTTACTGCCTTCAGTGTTTGGGCACAGTTCTGTCATTTGATCAGCTTGATTTGCATGAAGCCTTTACAGTGGGATGTAGCCCAGGAATAAAAGAACTTGATGAAGAGATATCCCAGATCTGTGAAATCACTCAGTATCACAAAGCCATGTGAAATGAATTGTCCAGAGGCTGATCCCAAATCACACCAGCTGCTGGCTCAGGCCATAGAACCACACAGTGCTTCACCAAGATTTATGGTCAAACACATGTTTTGGACCTACCTTTTAAAATTTTCAACCTCCACAAAATGATGCAGGGCATTGGAATGACAGTTGATTTTTGTTAACTGATTTTTTTTGTTTGTTTGTTTGGAACAAATAAATCCTTCAATTTCCAGAGAAAATGTACTAATGGTAGGATGCCTTTGAGAGAAGAAGAAATAGTTGTCCTGTACCCCAAACACACTGTCCTAAAATGCCCTGGGTCAGGTTTTGCTCCAAGACAGAAGGAAGAAATCTGCCACATGAATAAGAGTTTTCTCACTATTATTTCCCCTAGTCCAGAATGCCCAAGACATCCTCTGATGTGACAGAAACCTGTGACAAGTTATTCCTGAAGCCTGGCATGAGCCAGAGTGACTCAGCACTGGGCTGCAGAGCTGGTGGGATGTGGCCTGGCAAAGATAAGAACAATCTGAACATACAAGAAAGTAAAAACTATTCTGGTTTCAATCCAGCTTTTTCCCTTTTCCTGAAAGTGATCAATCCCACTTTCTCCTCCCTCTGTAGCCTGCTATATTCCTATCATTGCTTAATAAACTGCAATTTTGAGCTGAGGCCAAGATGTTCTTTGCATTTGATAAAAAGTACAGCAGCCACACGTGAGTGGAGGATGCTGGTGGTTTTCTGTGGGATATTGGGAAAAGGCAGTTCCAGAAGCTGTGTGTTATTAATGAAAGAAGGTATTTCTTGCTGAGCCCAACTCCTGTGTGATGCAGAACTATGAAAGGCAGTGCTGGTGGGTGGGGGGTATTGACTGGGATGTCCCAGTCTCTCCAGCTGTGGTTTGCCACTCCTGGTAGTCTAATGGTGACATAGCCCCATGTCTGCTCAGCCCCTCAGAGACAGAGTATCATTCATTGCCTGTTGACTTCAGCAGCTCCCCCCTGGAGGAGGATGTGGCTGCCTCAAAATCACCCATAACCCCTCTGTGTGCACTGAGTACAGACTGCTGATCTTTTTCTCTTTAGCCAAGCTGAAATTTGGACAATTTGATTTACTTTATCAACTTAATCAAACATATACAATATGGTACAGAACATGGGGACTGTCCATAGGGTGCCTGGCATGCCTGCCTTGGCCAGTGGAGGTCCTGAGGTGGTAGATGCCTCCTGCAGGACCCAGGATGGGATGGTTTGCCCTCATCAGCCTCTGCTGCTGGTTTCAGAAGAGCAGCTCTCCCTCCCAGCTCTCTTGAGGCCTCTCATTCACTTTCTCTCCCACCAGCAGCCTCCCCCAGCTGTTTTAGCTCAGACTTGCATGTCCAAGCCAAGTTCATCAGTCAGGTCCTTCTCCCAGTGCCAGCTGCATTTTTTCCCAGTGGATGCCCACCAAGCTGGGCTGCAGCACGTGGGGTCAAAGACTGTCAAAGACAGACTGAGAAAGTTGGATCTGCTCAGTCTGGAGAATGGAGGGGAGTGATTTCAGTCTCTCTAAGGAGCAGCTGTGAAGGTAGACACTTCCCAGAGGCTCACAGGGAAAAGACAAGAGGTGAGAAATGTGGGTCATGACAAGGAAAACAACCTTTAGACAAAGACAAACATTCCCTGTGATAGTGCTGTGATGCAGACACAGGGATGAGACAAATCTTGGAATCTCCAAACTTGGGTATTCTCCCAAGCTGCCTAGGCCTTGAGGAAGCTCTCTGGATTTTGAGTTAACCCGCTCTGAGTGGCTGGTTGGCCTGCAAACCTCCTGGTGTCCTTTCCCACTTCAATTTTCCTGTGATTTACGATTATAAACTGTTTTACTTCCTAGCCTAGAGTTCATCTGGATGGGCTCTAAGCTATCCTATGTATGCAAGTCCATGCTGTTTAATTCTTTTCTATCAGGCCTGTCTTTATACCACTGAAATCTTCATGAGCCAGAGCACCTTTTCTTGCAAAACCTCTTCTTTTGTCATTACAAGTACTTTCAGCCATGCCTTTTTTCATAAATTACTCCCTGAAGTGAATCTGTGCCTGGTAGAAGTGAGGGTTATATAGATTCATCATGGAGCTGCAGCCAGAGCATCATTAAGTTTCCTAAGTCTTCATGACCTTTCCCTAATGTATTGACCCTGGAATCCCTCTGAAGGTTTTAGTGTCAATGTTAATGCCTCTAAGGTAGGAGTAAATGATGAATTCCCTTTTGACCTGTTCATGCTTTGGAGGCTGGTGACTGATGCTGTCCTTGGCCAGACCCAACATTCTTGGCCTTTTCCCACCACATTGGATCACTTTCCCTGTTTCCCCACTTGCTTCTTGCCAATGAGTGGCTGAGCAGATCTGGGCAGTCATTAAAACTTTGTGACAAAAGCTCATGGTGTGAGCAAGTCCCTCCTCTCCATATCTCGGACTCACTAAACTGAGCCAGGGTCTGGAAAGTGTGCAGAGACCCAGGGGCAGAAGGGAGTCAACTGGGAAAAGTGAAGACACACTTGGTCTGAAGACTGTGATCTTCATTAGAACTGCAGTTTCTGGAAACACCTTGTAGGTTAAGCAAGAGCTGAGAGCTTCTGAAAAGGGAGCAGGATGGATCCAGGTGCTGGGATCCTTGCAACAGGAGAAAATGATAGGATTTTGGTATCTGTGTTTGGAGCCTGATTGGTGTGTTAGATCTGAGCTGCCTGTCAGTCTATGGTGAACTGGGAATGCCCTTGGCTTTCTCCATACTCATCAGAGACACTTACCACCTGTTGGAATCAAAGACCTCCTTACTCTGCACAACTCCCTGACAGGAGGGTGCAGCCAGGGGAATTTGGGCTCTGCTCCAAGGAACAGGGACAGGAGGAGAGGAAATGGCCTCAAGTTGCACTTGGAGAGGTTCAGGTTAAATATCAGGAGGAATTTCCCCATGGAAGGGATAGTCAGACACTGGAAGGGGCTGCCCAGAGTGATGGTGGACATCCCTGGAGGTGTCCAGGGAAGGACTGGACATGGAACTCAGTGCTCTGGGCTTGTGACAAGGTGGGGACAGGCATAGGTTAGACTCAATGGTCCTGAAGGTCTTTTCAAACCTCAGTGTTTCTGTGAAGTCTTAGAAAATTGCTGACAATGACTAAAAATAAACCTTTTCAAAATCTGTTTTGTGAACTGTTGTGAACTTGCAGACTTCCTTGTCCCTGACATTCTGGGTCAGCTTCTATGGGCAGAGTTGTGTCAAAGGTTTCTTCTACAGCAAGAGCCTGTAAACAAGACCCTGGTTTGGAAACCACAGTCATCCTTGCAGGACAGCCATTCTCCTCCTTTCACTGGCATTGCATCTTAGGACCCTCTCTCTGGTAAGTCAGGATGAAGCAGCTGTGCATCAAATCAACCTTCCCCCAGTTGTAAAAGGCCATAATTTTGTACAGATGAGAGACAGGAAAGGATGACAGGCACAGAAAGGGAACTGTTTGTTGGATCCAGCCTTGGAGAAGCAGAAAGAAACCATGGTTTTTCTCTAAGCACTGGCTCCCACAAGGACCTGGTCTCTGCAAGCACCAGTTCAGAGGGTCCCAGTGTGCACATATGGGGCTCTTGTAGTGTCCATGTGCTGGTGCAGGGACAGTTCAGAGGCTGTGGAGAAGCCCTTTGCTTTGGCTGCCTCTCCTGTGGTTGCAGGGAAGCCTTGGGAGAGCTTAGAGTTGAGGCTGCAGTCATCTTTCTCTAGTTTTCCAATAAAAATCAGGAGAAGGGTCCCTGGCTAAGCCAGAGGAGCAGGCAGCACAGGCAATGCCTTTCTATATTATTATGTCTTTCCTCAGCTTCTTCAGGAAATATACTGAGCCTTGCCCATTTTACTGTCCTCAAGGATTTGACTTTGTTCTTTAGGTTGTAGGTGATGGTCATCATGGTTTTATGGGTCCTTGGGCTATTCCCTTTTGGCAATCTGTAGCTCTCAGACCTGGTTGGAATTGAGAATCATTGCTCCTTTGAAGTGCCAGCTGCTAGAGCAAGGCCTGGGTGTGCAGATGATGAATCATGAAACATTTGTTTTTCAGCCCAGTCATTCTGGCTATTGCAAAGTTCTTTTTCAGGGAGCTGTTTTAGGATATGAAATGTAGTTGGAGCAGTCCCAGGTTATACCTGCATTTTCCTGACTTACTCCTTGTTTATGCAGATGCTGTCTGAACATGTGCCTGCTTCTGGCCAGGAAAACATCAGGAGTCACTGCTCTTGCTTTATCTTTTTGTCTAGACTTGTGGCACTTTTCCCACTTTTCCCACTGTGCATGTGGGATATATAGCTGCTCACCTTGGTGCCTCCAGTACCTGGATGTGTAGGTCGGGGTCTGGCTGCTCAGATCACTGTTTTTCTCTTTCTCCCCTCTAAATTACTGATTTGTGATTTCCTGGACACCTTCCAGCCAGCTCTCTTGGTGAAGAGCAATATTTGCACAAAGTAAGACAGCCTGAGGTCATAGAATCATGGAATGGTTTGGGCTGGAGTGGAATTAAATATCATCCAGTTCCACTCATGCCATGGTCAGGGACACCTTCCACGATCCCAGGTTGCTCCAAGCCCCAATCTAGTCTTGGACACTTCCAGAGATGAGGCAGCCACAGCTTCTCTGGGCAGGGTTTGTGCTGTCTGATCCATCCTGTTCTTCCCCACTGAAGATTTTCTTAAAATTCCTCAGTGTTCCTATTCCCAGAGCCCTCTGCAGAGGCTCTCCAAGCACTGCCAGCCCCCAGCCCTGCACAGACGGTGTGTGTGTGTGTGTGTGTTTGTTGCTGGAGCTCTCACAGTGCCCTTGCTAAACTGGGTTCCCACAGTGAGTGCAGCTCCCAGCAGAGAGCACAGCCTGGCTGAAGCTTGCTCCCAAACCTCATTCCAGCTTTGCACCACCCACACACAGCTGATGGAGGGAGTCTTACCTTTGCTCTGCATCACCAGCTGCTCGTGACTCCTTCACTGCTCTGCTCAGCACACCCCAGGCTGGAGGGATGGAGCTTTTCCTCCTTCACTACCCCTTTACCTGTCTGCTCATCGCCTTTCTAGTCCTCTACCAGGTGAAACCTGCATTCAGATTCTTCTGCAAGATGACCTTCTATAAGTTGTGGCTCTTCACCATAAGCATTGGGGTTGCCATCCTCAGTATTCCTCGTGGACGTAACGTGGAGAACATGATGTAAGTTGTGTGTGGCTCCTTTCTGCTCTGAGCATTGGTAGAGTCCACTCTATCCAGTGCTTTGGTCTGGAGGGATGTGGTGGGGAGGGATTGGTTGTATATTGATGTGGGGAGATGACAGACTTTGTGATTCACAGAAGGGTTGTGGGTTTTAATACTGGCTTGGGGTTGATAAAAAGAATAACAAATTATCGAAAGAAAGCATGTAAATGTGACACAGACTTGCCAAAGCAGATAATGCCAACAACCTGGATGTAATGCATATTGCTGTTTTTACTAGAGCTCTTTCATCTGGTCTTTGAAGCTGTGTTTCCCTCCTCCACATGGCTGAGCACTCTATTACTAAATTGTTGAGAAAGCCACTCCAGGTGCTCTTCCCATTCTCTACCCTGAGCCAGTGCACACCTGAGATACCACCACGGTGCAGTGCTGGCCCCTGCATGGGCACTGGTGTCCCCATCAGCTCAGTGACAGCCTGGTATCTCAGGTCTGGCAGTTCCCCAGCCCATCCCATGGCTGCCCATCCTGTCTCTCCAGATTCCATTCAGACTCTCCTGGCTTTGGACTCACCTGGAGGCTGCATGGGGAGTCCAGGAGTGATCAGTGGTGGTGGCAATCAGGAACCTGGGCTGAGTGGGGACAAAAAGATAACTCTGCTACATGGCACCACAGTGCTTGGACCCTCCTGAAGTGATGAAGAAGTAGGATTTACTATTCCATTTTATGCTCCAGTGGGAATTCATATCTCCTAACTGAGCAACAGCCTTTTGCTTTAAGAAATTTTGTTCACTTCTTGACTTTGGTGTGTGACTTTTTTTTTAACTTTTTCTTAGATGCTATTTTACCAATACCTCTTCAAATTGGGCTCCCAGCATTACAGTCTAATGTAACCTAGAGGCAAACCCCTCTCTTTCCACAGCCAGCAGGGTTAGGCAGAGGTTTACTGGCTTACTGCAGCCTGTATTCCCAACCAGCAAAGTGGGGAGGAAAGCAGAGTACAAAGGTGTGTTGTGAATGTGGATACTATCTAATATTTTGTTGATCCATGGAATTTCTGGAGCTGTAGTTGCTGGGTCATTGGTCATGAATGACTTGAGGGAAAACTGCCAAGTGTATTTGTCTTCTGTAATTAAATAATGAGCTGCAGAGGGACAGTAATTGCTCTTCTCCAAGTCATGGTCAAAGTTAGTCTGTGGGAAGCCAGCAGAAGCAGTCTGTAAGGTGGGCTGATTTGGATGCAGAGTTTGGTCCCAAATTTCAACATCTCTTGGCTAATTTCCACTCCTCTTCTCCAGGTTTTTGCGCATATTGACCCAGCCACTCAAACACATCTTTGGTATTCAGATCGTGGTGAAGGGCAAGGAGAACCTCAGGACTAAGAAACCTTTTGTGCTGGTGCTGAATCACCAGACCTCCCTTGACATCTTGGGTATGTGGTGATCCTGCCTCCTGCTGTGGGCCCCAGGTGTTTGTAGGAATGGGTTGTATGGAATCCCAGGTGCCACAGGCAGAGGGGCAGGACTGGCTGCTACGGAGCCCTTCACCAGCCAGCCCCAAGCCAGGGCTGATCTCCAGCATATCAGAGGCATTTTCAAGCTACATCAGCTTCACCCTCTCCAAGGGAATGGGGACAAGGCTCTCAGCTGAGCACAGCCCTCTGCCATAGCTGCTCTCCTTCAGTGCCAGTCCTGAGTGGATGGTCTGGAGACCCTCCATAATTCCCCAGGGATTCTATGAAGCTTCAGGCATGGCATCTCCTAGAGCAGAGGAGTGTCACCTGTTATCTAGAGGGACCCTGAGTGCAGATGACACTTGTTGTGTGCTTGTGTCCCCTTGCAGTGATGATGGAGGTGCTGCCCAAGCGCTGTGTGCCCATTGCAAAGAAGGAGATCCTGTACATGGGCACATTTGGCCTGGCCTGCTGGCTGGCAGGGGTCATCTTCATTGACCGCAAGAGGAGAGAGGAGTCCATTGGCACACTGACAGAGGTGGCACAATCCCTGCACAAGGACAACGTGAGTGGGGAGGAGTCCAAATAGGAATCTGGATGTGGGTGGAAAGAGATCTTTGTCTCTGGGCTGGGCACTGAGCAGAGCAGAGTGAGAGCGTCAGTGTGTTCACAGATGGAGGTCAGGGGCACAGAGATGAGCCCCAGGGCACCATCCCTCTGCAGTGGCTTAGAATTGTATCTGGAGGTCCTTCCTCCCTAATGTCTTCTCCCTCCTGCAGCTGCGTGTCTTGATCTTCCCTGAAGGAACTCGCAACCATGGTGGTTCCATGCTGCCCTTCAAACGTGGGGCCTTCCAGCTGGCTGTGAAAGCCCAGGTGAGACCCACCTTCCTTCTGCCCCTGCAGTGCCATTTCCCTACTGTGGTCCCCCAGCAAACCAGGGTCCTGGTCCCTGGCTTCCCTTTAGATTGAGTATGTATCCAGGAGCCATCGGGGGTTTGCAGGTGGCACAGGAAGGGTCTGTTTCTGTGATAAGTAGAAAACCTTTGTTACAGCTTGGGATGAAAGTGGGAGAACCTTGACAAGAGTCCTGGACCAGGGAAACTTCTGCTGAGCTGGCCTCTGTAGATAGTAATTTGACAATCCACAGTTGTTGGCCTAAATACAGAGATAAAAATACAAAACCTGATAGCAAGGACATGGGGTAATACAGTAAAATGATCTAAATATTCAAATAATCCTCTGAGTGTCTGCTGTGACACTGATGGTGATAATTATCAACAAACTGCAGGATTCACCTGAAAACATGAGTTGACTTTTGGAGAAAGGATAAGGAAATGTGTATATTCACTGTAGACTGCCTTCCTTCCAGGTCCCCATTATTCCTGTAGTGTTCTCTTCCTACAACAGCTTCTACAACGAGAAGGAGAAAAAATTTACATCAGGTGAGGATGACCTGGGATGACCCTGGTCTGGGTGGTGGTGCAAGCCTAGTCCTTAGAGTCATGACCAGGGTGGGCAGAGGACCACGTGTAAAATGGAGATGGCACCCAGAAAACAGCAGTTTCTGTCTTCTTGGGAAGAAATGGGATGTTTCAGGCATCACTTTTTTCTCTGCCCCGGATTTCTCACTCCTTGTCCAACACCTGTCCAAGAGAACTTGGAGAAGCAGCAGAGTCCTAGGGCAGGTCTTGCCCCTGACACCCCATGCTGCCCTTGGATCTGCATGTGCATGGAGAGCTAGGAAACATTTATTTCTACAAAATATTTTCATATTGTAATATTTTTTAACAAAAATTTCTACTAGCCACTGATAAAATTTTAGGGGGAAAAGTAACACAAATCTTGGGCTTCAGAAGGAAAATGCAGAAAAAAATGGTACAAATTCCAACAGAGAAAAGTGACCCATCCTATTCCTTTGCTTCCTTAGCTGCTGCCTACCTTCAAATGGATTTCTGCCACTTCCCACTCTTTCCCAGGCTAGCTCTGGTGTTCCCTGAGGAGAGGATCTGCATCTAAAATTCTCATTCCTCCCATTGTTGTGCCTGGGTGTAGTCATTCCCTTGCAGGCAGACACCTGGAAAGAGGGAGTGGTGCAACTGATAAATACAGAATTGCCTGTTTCCAGTCATATTTCACCTGCTGAGTTTATCCTCTGCCTGTTCACACACAAAAGTATTTTGGATCTTGAAGTGTTCCCCCACCTGAGAGTCAATAGGACCATGAGCAGGGATACTGCCAGCTTGTTTCCTTCCTTTCACATACCTGCTCGGGGAAATCAGAGAATAACCTCCTGGGGAGGGATCTTTGAAGCAGCTGATCATTTTGCTTTAAGCAAGGCCAGGTCCAAAGACATATGAGTTAGCTTTGTGACCAGTCCAGAAAAGGTTGTATTAACTCTAAGGATGGAGATTCCAAGAATTGCCTGAGCTTTTTGGGAAAGACTTTTTGCAGTTACATGTACATTTGTCTATGTACAACTTCAGTCATCCTGGGAATTAATGATTAGCTAATTCCATGCTCAGCTGATTTCTGAGCCCTTTTTGAAATGCTTGTTAAACAGGCAGGACCTGCATGGCTGAAGAAAAAACCCTAGTTTGCTTTTCTTGTACTTTCCCACTTTCCCCAGCTGGAAGTTTTGTCAGAGCTGATTCTGAAGATGGTGGTCAAGATTCCTGCACACTGAGCAGGTCCCTGGGTCAGGACAGCTCCCTGTGTCTAGAGTGGCTCTGGGTGTGCTGAGGAGCCTCTCAAAGTCCTGCTCTGTGCCTACTGTTGGACACTCTTATTCATGGAACATGTCTGGTGCTTGCTGGAAGTCTGTTCCCAAGAGACCTGAATTTTCAGCATAGTCTTGTCATCACTCTGCTTTTTCAGTAGGAGCAAGTGAAGTGAGGTACCAGCCTAGTTTTGGGTGTAAGATGTACAGGCAGGCAACACAGAATCATGGAATCACAGAAGGATTTGGGTTGGAAAAGACTTGAAGCTCATTTCATTCCATCCCTTACCATGGGCAAGGACACCTTCCACTAGACCAGATTGCTCCATCCAACACAACAAACACTATTCTTTTGTAAGTTCTTCTCTATGCTTGTTTTGCCTCCTTCCCACAGCTTTGCCGCTGGCACTGCTGGATGTCATTCCAGGCACACATGTAAAGTCATGAAAAACATTACAACACATCACAGACTCTCCCCAGATCCTCAGATTCCTGTTTGTGCAGGCACTGTCTTGTCTCCATTGGGTCAAAACAGGACTCTTGGTGCCAGAACAGAAGAGCATGATGGCAGCTCCCCAGTATATTCTTCCAGTTTACACCAGTCCATTGCTAAGGTTCTTCCCCCAAGAAATCTGACATCCAGGGAATCCTGGCCACAATTTCTCTCAACCCAAAGTGTGTTTCTGGAAGGAGGGACCAGGCTAAATTTGGTATGCATAGACAGAGCACAACCAGTTGGATGTGTAGTATTAAACATCTTGTCTCTGCCCATGATCTAGACAGATACTGAGATCTTTCTGTGAAAACTCATCCTATGTGAAACATTGCATTATGTTGGAGGAGAGACTCACCTGTTTCCATATTTATGATTCTTGTGCTCTCTGTGGATGGGAAAAGCCCAGGTTGGATTTTTGCTCTGTGCATTTGGGATGCGGCTGGACTCCCACACCACCAGTGTAGAAATGGGGGTGTTTCCTTGGTTGGCACCAACCCTCCTGCTCTACTGCCTCCAGCTCTTCTACACCACTAATGTTTTTTGGGTTTTTTCCCTGTTTCATCTTCTTCCAGGAAAGATGATCATCCAGATCCTGCCCCAAGTGGAGACACTGGGCCTGAGCCCAGATGATGTTCCCAAGCTGACAGAGCAGGTCCGTGACTCCATGCTCTCCACCTACCAGGGGATATCGGGAATGATGAACGGAGCTTCCCATTAGGGATCCCATCTTCCAGCTCCAGCTGCTTGTGCCCCAGCTGAGGGGAGCCCAGGGCAACCACAGGAAAGTTTGGCAGCAGAGACAACTGTGATTGCAACACTGACATACCAGAGACAGGCAAAACATCCACCAGGGAGAGAAGCTTCCAAGGGGAATGTGCTGTGTTCCTCCCAGACAACTGTGCCACCCGGGGGGACAGACACCCAATGGACAGATGGACATTTCTGTGTAATCATATTGTTGAGAAAGTCTCACCAGCTGGACCCCAGGCAGAGCTGGGCCCTTCCTGTGATCACTGCTGCCTGCTTATAACCATCTTTCCCTGCTCAAATCCCACGAGGTGAAGGCATTGACCCCAAGCCTGTGACCATGCTGCCTTGGGGTTTGAGGGCTGCCACATTCCCCTGGAACACACTCAGGAGAAAGCACTCCATGGGGAGGATCTGGGAGGTGCCCTTGCCATGAGAGAGAAACCAAGGCAGCTTTGGGAGAGGGGAATTAAAGACTTTACATGTGTCTACAGGGCTTGGTGGTTTCTTTGGCATATTTAGCCTTGCATTTAAGCTGTGGAAGATTTTGCTTTCAGGGTTGGGCACATCTTCAAAGTGTGAGAGGGACATGTCTGGGAACTCAGAAACCAGAGGCAAACAGCAGGAATATACTGCCTAATATCCTTGCCATGCCCAGATGGAATCATCATCCCTGGAAGTGTTCAAAAGATGTGTATATCTGGTGCTTAGGTTCATGGTTTAGTGACTGACCTGGCTGCGTGGGGTTAATGGACTCAATGATCTTGGAGTGATTTTCTAGGCTTCCCGATTCTATTCCAATCCATGATGATTCTATGATAACCTCATGATTTTTAGCACAACCCATATAACTTTCAACTCAAATACACTCTGGGAGCTGCAGTTCCTGATTTCTGAGCCCAGCCTTCTGCCTTCTCTATCAGAGGATGCCCACCAGCCATGATGTGACTTGCTTTTTGTGCTGGTATGTTTACCTATGAACCAGAGCCAAAAAATGTTTCGGACACAGGTCTGACTTACACAGAATCACACACAGATTCACAGAGTCCTTTGGGTTGGAAAAGGACAATGTTTTTAGGGCAACATAAAATATCATTGCCCTTCAATCTGAAGACTTACACTAATCGAAGTTTTTAGAAAGAAATTATATTTAAAAAAAAATCACATTACAGAAAATAAAACAGATTAAAACAGTCTCAAGCTCCCCTCTTGGAAACCATGTGCTGATGTTCAGTCAACAGCAGCCAGCAGAGCCTGATGTCCAGGCAGGAGTTTCCCAGGAGCAGCTCAGTGCCACCATCAGGGGTTTCCAGTGCTGGTCTGATGAGTAGGATTAGAAACTGTCAATAAAGCAGAAAAAGCTGTTGAGAGGCAGAAAGTCTTTCCTGGACACAAAATTTTTATTCACCTTTTTTTCATCCCTGTATCCTTGCACCTCTGAGACACGGTGGTGCTTCCAGCCTTAGAATGAGTGGTTTAGGGGCAATTTCTTGCTATTTCCAAAGGTTAAACTTCTAGCAGCTGCTTTTAGCCCTGGAATTTTACTCTGTCCGGGTTACATGAACACTTTGACTTTCCCCAAGCCGGGTGAGTGTGCTGGTTTAACATTAGAGACAACCCAAGAAAGTAATTTTTTCTGAAAAATAACAACTAGCCTTCCTCTGCATCTGAA
Organism: Erithacus rubecula; assembly: GCF_903797595.1. Lineage (NCBI taxonomy): Eukaryota > Metazoa > Chordata > Aves > Passeriformes > Muscicapidae > Erithacus > Erithacus rubecula. Next base: position 10,420,185 of record NC_136674.1, read on the forward strand.
AGAAGCAGATCAGTGATTGGTTTTGAAAACTAATAACTGGTTAAACCACTGAAAGAAATGGACATGCCTCTGTGAAATTCACATTTAAAAAAAAACACCGGGAAAGCTCTCTGTCCCCTCCAGCCACAGTACAGCTAACACCGGCCCAGGTCCCCTCGCATGGTCCCCAGGCCTTGCCTAAACCCGGGGCAGGGCAGGGCAGGGCAGGGCAGGGATGGGATGGGCAGGACAGGGCAGGGATGGGCAGGGCAGGGGATGGGCAGGGCAGGGATGGGATGGGCAGGGGATGGGCAGGGCAGGGATGGGATGGGCAGGACAGGGCAGGGATGGGCAGGGATGGGCAGGGCAGGGATAGGCAGGGCAGGGATGGAATGGGCAGGGCAGGGATGGGCAGGGATGGGATGGGCAGGGCAGGACAGGGCAGGGATGGGCAGGGCAGGGATGGGCAGGGATGGGCAGGGCAGGGCAGGGATGGGATGGGCAGGGCAGGGATGGGATGGGCAGGGCAGGGCAGGGCAGGGGATGGGCAGGGCAGGGATGGGATGGTCAGGGATGGGATGGGCAGGGCAGGACAGGGCAGGGATGGGCAGGGCAGGGATGGGCAGGGATGGGTAGGGCAGGGATAGGCAGGGCAGGGATGGGATGGGCAGGGCAGGACAGGGGATGGGCAGGGCAGGGATGGGATGGGCAGGGCAGGGCAGGGCAGGGGATGGGCAGGGCAGGGATGGGATGGGCAGGGATGGGATGGGCAGGGCAGGACAGGGCAGGGATGGGCAGGGATGGGCAGGGCAGGGATAGGCAGGGCAGGGATGGGATGGGCAGGGCAGGACAGGGCAGGGATGGGCAGGGCAGGGATGGGATGGGCAGGGCAGGACAGGGCAGGGATGGGCAGGGCAGGGATGGGATGGGCAGGGCAGCCTATCTTTCACAGGGCTCACGAAGCCGCCGGGCCCCCCAGTAGAAAAGCAGAGGGGGGGCCTGCACGGCTGCTGGGTGAACATCTTCCTTTTCTCCCCTCGCCCAGCGCGGCCAGGGAGCCGCGGCTCCACACAGCACCGAGCGGGCATTAAACCCTGCGGCCCGAGGGGTCCCCCACAGCGGCACCACGAAACACCATTAAACCCTGCGGCCCGAGGGGCTTCCCCCGAACTGCGGCTCCACAAAACACCATTAAACCCTGCGGCCCGAGGGGCTTCCCCCGAACTGCGGCTCCACAAAACACCATTAAACCCTGGGGCCCGAGGGATCCCCCACAGCGGCTCCGGGCCCCGGGCCCGTCCTGTCCCGCCGGGCAGACACGGCTGGGCCCATTCCCTGAGCCCCGCCACCCGCACCTGCCGAACGGGCGAGAAAAACCATCAACCCACGGCTGAAATTAAATACAACAAACGCCAGAAAACAGCCGTGCAGCCAAAAACCCACACTGCTTTCTGGCTGGGCCCTTACACTCCTAACCCAGCCCCAGCGCGGCCGTGAAAGACTGTGGTAAAAAACTGAGCTGCACCTAAAAAATATCACACACCTATGCGCTGCCCAGGCTAAATATTAATTCTTTCACTACCCAAAATAAGACTTACAAACAGTTTAATTATCTTTCCTAAGTAAAAAATCCAAAATACGCACAAAACCAACATAAAAACACCAAATTAAAAAAAAAAAAAAAAAAAACAAAAAAGAAAAAAGGAAAAAAAGGTCGCAAATGAGGAAAGAAAAAAAAGTTGTAGGCTAAAATTTCTCTCTTTTTAATCAATAGAGAAAAGACTCTTGTTTCCCTAAAGCACATAAAAATATATTATGGGGTAAATAAATGTTTTAACTGTAAATATAAACAAAAACATTAATACTACAGCAAACAAATGTTAAAATGTCTGTAATTCCAGAAGTTTGAATAGAAATAAACCTCTGCTCTGCCCCAGGGAAGAAGGAAAAAACCCTCTGTTTTCAAAAATGAAAAAAGCTTTTTTTTAAAGCTATTATAATCCTTAAAGTGTGCCCCATAAGTAGTCCTCAATAATGGTTGTGGGAACACTATTAGTCGAAAAAAAATATTTTTACATAGTAATCAGATTTCCATTTTCCCAGGTAGCTGACCACTGTAACATCAAGGCCACAAGAAAACTGTGTTTTGTGTAAAAATCTCCATAAACTAAAAAAAAAGTCTTCTCTCCCAAGTAAATTGGTGAAAGACGTTTTGTTTTTTTTAAACGTTAAACTGACTAATTAGTTTTCTGTACATTGTCAATGTGAAAAAAAATTAAGTTTTGAGGAAAGGAGAAGTATTCTAAAAGTTTTATTCTTTTTTCTCATTATTTCTAATAAAGAAGTTTTTCTTTGTACCCTTTAAAATATAAGCCTATTTTGCCTTCCTCCTAATTTGATCTCACAACAAAAAATAAGTGAATAATTCTAGTAAGTACACTGACTATTTATCCAATGCTAAACTAACAACAGTGAGAAAGGAGCCACAGGAAGCAGCTCAGCACATTTTAGTGACCATAAGAATATGACAAGAAAAGAAATGAAAAAACCTGTTGTTTAGAGAGAAGATGAGCTGCACTCAAGTCCTAAAGAATGGGGTGAAGCCACCATAATTTATCCTTTAAATGCAAATACCTGTCTTAAGCAACAGTGTTTCCCTCAAACAGTTATTCATGCTCAATAAAGGGGATGCTTTGTGGTCTGTGCCCTGCAGAAGGATTGTAGGTGTTGTGATCATCTATAAATGGATGATCAGAAGGAAAAAATAATCCAATCCAAGCCGTTCTTCCAGTCTCTGTTCTCCCACATCATTTCAGTTGGGGGAGCCCTAGTCAAAAGTGTTTCAGTAGGACACCAAGTGTCCACATCTCTCAGATAAAGACACTCTTTTACTGTGGCACATCATAACCTTTGATTATGTGGTGTGTGGCCATACTGTGGCCATACAAAACTATGCCTTAAACTGATAGAAAGCTTTGGGGAAGATGAAGGGAGGTCAGGAACCTGGAGCAGCAAAGACCTTAGAGCAGGTTGGCTAATTCTAGTTGGTTTTCTCATCAACACCTTTCCTGTCAGGAAAGACTATGGTTGTCCTGGAGTAAGGTTTTTAGAGGATATATTCCCAAGGTCCAGAACAAGGCTGGATTTTGAGGTATTTCCCATCTGCTGGAAAGGAAGAGGCAGGGAATAAGGGATGATGAAAGTGGTGGATTGCCTGGAAATCCAGTTAACAACACCTCTGCCTCCAGTGCTGTGTGAGTATAGCTAAATGGACAGTCACTGTCATTTGGGGGGCAGAGTCACTGAGGGAACCTTAATTCTTTCATTTCTTTAGGCATGGAAGAGACCTCATAGCACATTTATTATTTTTGACAAATCTCACTGGTACCTTTTGTGTCACTCTCAGGCTCATCTTTCCAGGATGAGAGGTCAAGCACATCAATTTCCTGGCAATCAGTGAAGTCCTCAGGATAAGTATTGATCTTGAACACATCCCTGGGTATCTTTTTGATATGAGTATTGTCACAGATCACCCTTGACACTGAGATTTTTCTCAATGCTTGCAGCTGTTGTGGAGTGAAAACTCCCGGATTTTCCCACCAGAATCTGCAATGAAATTTTTGGAAGCAGTTTATAATCTCTGGTTACTTGTTGAGACCAAAGTGGGTCTGAATAGTGTTTAGATCCACCTCCAGGAACACCCCTTCAGGAAAGAGGAGTCTCCGGTGTGGCCAGAGTTGGATTTTGCAGTGCAGAGAGCCTGCCTCTTCCACAGCATCAGCAGGCTGCTGGGATGCAAGGATTTCTGCTCTGAGAGCAAAAGTCACCTCAGGCAGAGGCCACGGCAGATCATCCATGATCTGGAGCTGGTGGCCCTCAGCCCTGTGAATCTAGAGAAACAGGTTGCAAAAAACAGTCTTTTGGCAACTGAGCTAAAATCAAGGGGTGAGCCTTGCTGGGAGCACTCACTGGAGTGCAGTAGATGGGTTGGATTTGTGTGTCACAGGAAGTGTCAGCACTTCCCCCCTAAAAAATGCCACAGGGAATGTAACTCACCTGTCCCCATCACGCAGGTTCCTGAACTGGGTGCCAATAATGCAGGACAGGAGGGGCCCAACTCTGCCATGGGGAACCACAGGCTCTGCAACTGCCCCAATCCAGAGGTCGATATTGTATGGTGTCCCATACACATCCATGAACTTCTTGGCCAGTTTGGAATTGCCCAGCACCTCAGATAATTCTTCTATAGTTTGAGGTTGGGAGAGCCCACAGAAGCCCCTCCAGGCATTGTAACCTGCAAAAGCAGGAGCAGCAGATGGTAAGAACCCACCACCACATCTTCACAGTGCCCTTCTTGGCCCATGAGCACTGCCTGCTTCTTCTCATGGCATTAAAGATATAGAAGTCACTATTGTCCAGGCAGTCCCAACAAACATCACATTTTCAAAGTTCCTTCTCATATGTACACTAAACTAACAGTTTGGATTGTCTTTGTGACTACACCTCATCCTGTTGTTTATATCTTTCTACTGCTGAGGGTGAATGCATCAGTCCTTGCAGCTTTGGGAGGCAAAATTTCTAGGATGAAATTCTTAGAAAAGAGGAAATTTGATTGTATTTAACCCAAGAGCCCCTGTTCTTCTCTAGCACCTGAGGCAGTCCCACCTGTGGGTGCAAGTCACTTCTGCTCAGAACTCTGGCTTGTCTGGATCACAAGACAAGATTGATGGGCAAATAACAAAGCCCAGGGAACTTGTCCAAGCCCATGTAAAAGCTGAATTTGTTCACTTGTGTACCACACATGCTCTCTGCAATACACCACTGTCTCTCACCCGCTTTCTTACATTATCCCAAATACTATCTTTGATTTCTAAGACTTTTGTCCTTGTCGTAAATGTCTCACAAAAAGATTTTTATAATACAGAAACCTTTTATTCCCTGAGTTTGACTGTCTGTCCATCCTTCACCCTCAAATCAAGGCACTGGTTCTTCCCATTAGTATAGAAAAAGTTCATTCATGGAATAAACAGCAGAAGGAAAAAAAGCTCTTATTCACAGGAGGTGTGGACTTGTGTCTCCTTACCTGGAAGGCCGTGGTCCCTTCCCCGCTGCATGTTCATGGCTGCTAGATCCAGACCCATCACCTCTATCTGTTCAAAGAGGTGGTTCTGCAGCTCCTCAACCAGCAGCTGGTTCTGTTTCATGAGTTTTGCATGATCCACAACCATGCCCCGGACCAGGGGGTCGATGCCTCCTGCAGCCATTGAAAATCAAGGAAAGATTTTTTGTGCCAAGGTGCAGCTTTGATGGTCCCTTTCATGCAGTTGAAAGTCTGCTATGGGCTGGGTGGGGTTTTCATCTCCATATTTTCATTTCACCATGTGTGTGTGGAATCATAGAATCACAGAGTGGTTTGGGCTGGAAAGGACTTTAAATCTCATCCCATTCCACCCCCTGCCATGGGCAGGGCCACCTTCCATTACCCCAGGTTGTTTCAAGCCCCATCCAGCCTGGCCCTGGTCACTTCCAGAGCTGGGGCAGCCACAGCTGCTCTGGGCACCCTGTGCCAGGGCCTTACCACCCTCACCGTGGTACCTGTATGAATCTGTACATATCTGCAAGTGCCAGTAAATAAAGCCTCACACAGTAACTAAATTCATTATCCCTCCCATCCCTCAGCTTTTCCTTCACACCCCAAAATCCCCTTATTGTCCACCACTCCATTTCCAAGTCTGCTCCTCAGGCTGCCATGCCCCATTATGTCCTAGTGCTTGAGAGTTTGTCCAAAGTTTTAGATTTTGCAATGGATATTGTTTATAATTCACTATTAATTGACAGACATTTATTAAAACCTTAAATTAGTGATAGAATTAATTCATGTCTGACTGTCCACGTCTTTTTCATAGCATTTAAGGAGACAGTATGAACGAAACACAGGAAAATTGGCCACATATGTGTAATTATATTTCTCATCATTAGTTAGCCCATTTTGGAAGAGACATTTGTCTTCCTTGGAAAGACTCATCTGGAGATCTCAGCTGTTTAAAAGCAGGACCCCATAACTCCAGTTAGAGTCAGGAAGGGGGATGGCACCTCTAAGAAGGAACAATGATGCTTTAGCTCAGATAAAATGGATGTATCACCTGCCATGAATGTCTCCTGATTACAGGGAGATATGAGAGCTTTGATTGGCAGAGGCTTTGGTGGATTGATATTTGGCACAGAGAGTCTCCTCCCTCCTGGAGCAGCAGGAGAAGCAAGAGCAGCTGCACCATCTGAGTGGATGTGGAACATCCCACTGTCAGGTCTTGCTGAGCTGGGAGGTGTCCAAGCAGTGACTGAACATGGTGCTCAGTGCTCTGGGCTGGGTGACAAGCTGTGGGCCACAGGCTGGACTTAATGGTCTTGGGAATCTTTTTCAACATAAAATGATTCTGGGATTCTGTAATTCCATGTCCCTGACCAGCTAATCTCCACGTCAGGACCAGAGCAGGACCACTGCTCCATGTTCTTACCTTCCATTATGATTCTCCATGGAGCACAAAAGGTCAAATGCAGAGGGACATGGGAGAAGGAACCCAAAGGCTGAAAGCTCTCATTCAAACGGGACACAAAAGGCTGCACTGACGTGTGGCCAAATCGGAAAGCCAGGGAGAAAACATTTGAGGCCCTTGGATCCACCTTCTCATTGTAACCACTGTACAAAGGGATCCACTTGCTGGTTTCCTCAGCCAGCAGGAGTGGGAGATAATCTCTGTATGTTATGATCTGAAAAAGTACAAGAGCATCAGCAGCTGCAGCAGAAATGGCATCAGAAGTCAAGTGCAGAGAATGAACCTGGACTCTGCAGCAGAATTCATTAAGATCTTCTGAAAAAGGACCTGTAGCAATGCAATAAGTTTGGCATATTGGATTTAAATTATTTTCTAAATGTGAAATTATTTTATCTAATAATTAATTTATACATTAATATAATACATGAATTATGAATTAGTAACATGACGCATAAAGAAGCTCTGGATATCCATGCTGTCTCAGATGGACCATCCTCATTCACAATTTCCAACTCCCACAAATAATTCCCCTGATTCAGCAAAACCTTTCCCTCCTTTTGCTTGGAGGAAAACCATTCTGAGTGTGTGGATGATAAACAGCAAGCAGTAATCAGTACCTGGTTTATGGCAATCACTATCTTTCGACTCTCCTGGTAAAGCTTTTCCCCATCCCAGTGGGGATTTAATTTCCTCAGCTCCCTAGCCAGGCGATTGTGCTCTCGGACAAAGAGAGTGTGCATTGCAGAGAGTCCCAGGTTTTCTGTCACCCGTTTGTCACCTAAAATGAAAATATTTTAGGAATTTTGTATATTGCTTTCAACTTCAGAAGCAAGTTTTTGTGATAGACAAGTAACAAATGGTGATGTTCCTGGCAGGAATGCAGTGGGTGCCCCATCCCTGGAAGTGCCCAAGGCCAGGTTGGACAGGGCTTGGAGCAACCTGGTCTAGTGGAAGGTGTCTCTGCCCATGGCAGGGGGTAGAACAAGATGGTCCTTAGGTTCCCTTCCAACCCAAACCCTTCTGTGATTCTATGACAACTGCAGGGGACTCAGTGAAGACCCTCTGTGAGATGATGGAAGAAGCACTGAGCATCTCCTCACTCAGAAAGGAGCCCCTTTCATGAGCAGAGAATGACAAAATTAGAAAACTCTGTATTCTTATGATTTATTTTGCAAGATTCGCATTTATAATGGGTTTTTTTTAATGTTATGCCTGTGATGGATCTCTTCAAATTTGAATTTGTCCTCATTTTGTTTAAATTTCAGACAAACTTCTAGACTTTTCTTCTGATGTAGGGTGAATTAGTTAATTAATCAATTAACTAGATTGCTTAAGAGTGTTTAATTGTTAGTCTTGATTGGGTTGAAAACTGAGTTTGAAAATTACAGGATGGAAGGGACTTTAAAGTCCATCATATTTCAACCTTCCACTACCCCAGGTTGCTCCAAGCCCCAGGGATGGGGCAGCCACAGCTTTTCTGGGCAGCCTCATCAGAGGCTGGGGTCAGGGCTCACCACTCTTGGAGGCAAGAGTTTCTTCTCTCTATCTAATTTAATCTATTCTCTTTTAGTGTGAAGCCATTGCCCCTTGTCTTCCCACTATAGTTATTGATGCAGTCTCTCTCTCTCCAACATTCCTGTAGTCCCTTCAGATCCTGGAAAGTGCTGTGAGGTCTCCACACCTCCTGTTTTCCAGGCTAAACAGCCTAAACTTTCTCAGCCTGTCAATGCTGACAAGCTGAACTCTGGCATTCAAGTAATGAATGGTGAATTCTAGGTGGAAGAAAAAAAGTTCCTGGGAAACTTAAAGCACTGGTGGCTATTTTATTGAAAATTTCTCCTACCTTTGAAAAAAACTTTATAAAGGAAGAACAATTTTCTGCAATTCTTCTGAGAAATTAAATTAATTTTTATGTATATTAATCAATTGTTGTTTGATTATTTTTCTTTTCTAACCTGGGGAGGATTCCCTGTCTTTCACCTTACATAGTCGTATCTTGAAGTACCTCATTCAAATATCACAGAATTCTCTGTTGGAAGGGATGCACAAGGAGATACTTGTCCCTTTTTGACTTCATGACCCACCATAAACAACCTGCCAGCTGCACCTTACCTGCTTTAAAGCAGGGGATGTTGGCGCTGCGGTTGGTGAGCACACAAACGCTGTGCGTCGTGTTCTCGAAGGGCAGCAGCTCCAGCCCCGCGTCGGTGAAGTGCCGGTTCACGGCCATCAGGCCCCGCTGGCTGCTGAGGTTCCTCAGGCTCCTGGCCAGCGGCTCGTCACTGCCGTACACGGTGCTGGCGTCGATGAAGGACGTGGCGGCGTTGAGCTGCTCCCGGCGGAAGGTGCCGGGGCTGCACACGGAGGCTGACTGCACGAACGGCATGCACGTGTCAGGGCTCAGCATCCGTGGGTCGTCAGCGGGGAACTAAAGCAAATGAGCCAAGTCAGGATTCAGAAAGTCCTGCGGTTTTATTTTTGCTGCTGTAAGAGAGCGTGGCATGGGTGAGAGGCAGGGTACCTTAATGGGGAAGCAGGGGGGCTTGAAGGCACAGCTGGTGTGGCACTGGACTTCCAGGCTGGCTCCTTCTCCGCTGGCAGGGGCCAGGTCGATGTCGTGATTGACCCACTGGCCCCAGTGCATGAAGACCAGTGAGAGCTGCTGGTCTGCGGTGACGTTCTCATTGGCTGTGTGAGCAATTTCATTGGACACTTTTCGAACCTGCAGAAAACCAAAATGAAAACGTAACTATCTCTGCCACAGTAGATTTGCCTCTCACTTGAGCTCCCACTGTGAAATCTGGGAATCACAGAATCATGAAGGTCGGAAAATACCTCTGAGATCATCAACCTTCCACTGAGTATCCTCATTCCCTCTAAACCATATTGAGAAGGGCCACAATCTACCTGTTTTTTGAAAACCTTCAGGGATTGACTCCTCCACTGTCCCGGAGATCCTGCTCCAATGCTTAACCACTATGTCAGTGATATTCCTAATATCCTGGATCTCCTCTAGTACAATTTGTAGCTATTTCCTCTTGTCCTGCCACTTGTTCCCTTGGAGAAGAGGCCAACACCCACCTACTCCTACATGATCTACATGTAGCTATAGATCATGCAAAAGATGATCTTAGATAAATTACTAAGAGTTAATTATGGCATTACACAACTCCATGTCATTCCCTAGCTCCATTCAGTCAGGTGTAAAAGCAGACTACACTGTCTTTCAGCCAAACCCAGCTTCTTGGAAAGCCACTCCAGGTGAAAGTTGTTTGTGAACACCAGAAAGAGCATGGTTGAGGAACTCCCAAGCTTTGTATTTTGTACAAACCTCCTGGTGTCCTTGAGCACTGACTGCAGCAATCCTTGGGACACGCACTTCAGAAACTGCTTAGGGAAGCATCCAGAAAATTTTTGCTCATGTCTGTTGCCAACAAGAAGTATTAACCTGAGCCATAACTCAGTTGTAGAAAAGAGCCTGAGATCAAAGATTAAGCAATCTACACTCTAGATGTTGCCTGCTTCCTTCCTGATGGGGGCATTAGGGTCAGTGTCCATACTCATGGCTGGATTAGGATAACAGCTCTCACCAGGGGGAGTGGGAATCCATTGTAGCTCTTTCCTTCACTGGCTCCTCTGGGAACAGACACTCCATCTTCATACACGGCGGGGAGCCAGCGTGCAAAGGCGCGATTCGAGGACCCCAGGTGGGAGTGATTTCTGCAGCATCACCAGAAAAATAACGTCTGTAATTTTTTCAAACACCAGCAACCTTGTACAGACTAGCATTTCACAGTTCTCTGTTCCATGTCTGAGCACTCTTGTAACAGGAATGAGACTAGGAAAACACCAAGAAGCAAATTATATCCAGGTTATTACTGTGGAGAAAGATCAACTTTTTTCTAAAAAGATGCCTTGTGTCACTCTATTAATTTTAGCTGTCATTTAAACCTACATTAATTTTATCTGTCATTTAAATCTCTGTACTACCTCTATCTTCATTGCTCTCTCAAAATCAGACCCACAGCAGGGCCATCAGCATGGTGAGAGTGGCTATATCTTGTCCAGCTGGGGGCTGGAAGTTTCCAAGGATGAAGATTCTCCACCTCTGTGGGGGTCTGTGCCAAGGCTGCTCCTTGGTGAAGTTTTTCCACTGACCCTCTCAGTCTGCAGCTGTGGCCATTGTGATGTTGCCTTACACTGCTCCAAAAAGTTAGAATTGCTAAAGTCAGCATTTTATGTTCAGAAGAAAAATAATCCTGATTGAGCAAATTATCTGTGGTCCTGTGGGCACAAAACTCAGGCCATGTCTGACTATATGATGTGGCACTCAGGGTTCTGGTTTGGTTGACAAGGTGAGGATGACTCAAAGATTGGACTTCATGGTCTTGGAGGTCTTTTCCAACTTAAATAATTCTGTGATTCTGCACTGGAAAAGGAGTGGAGTACCCAGTGTTTACAGCAGTGTACTGTGAAATAAGAGCATGTCCTAGGAAAAGGACTGTGCCAGAGCCAAAGCAATTCCATCAAATATTAAGGACTCAGAAAAACCAGGGTCTTGTTTTGATTGCTATTACTGTCCTTGCAGGCAAACTATTCTTATGATGTGTGCCTCAAGCTGAGCAAAATCCTTGGGAACACCACAGGGATCCCTCAAGTCCAGTGCCTCCTCATCTCTCTGACAGCCCAACAAGGCCAAGGACAAACCTACCCTGAACCTCAAATCAGCAGGGACACAAAATCCTGCAATGGGTCAGGCTGGAAGAGGCCACATTGGGGTCACCTGCTCCTATGTCCCTGCTCAGGCAGGGTCATCTTAGACCACATGGCACAGGACAGTGTCCAGATGGCTCTGGAATGTACCCAGTGAGACTCCACACCCACCCCTTCCTGGGCAGACAGACAGTGCTGTCCTTGTGGGGCTGCAGGCCCTGGAACCCATGGGAACAGACTGCACAACCTCAGTGAGTGTGAGCTCCCTGCACACTGATGCAGAGCTGTGCTATGTCATCACATCTGGCACATCTGTTTCATGCCAAATGCACACTGGATGCAAATCCCACTCAGATTTGGGTGCTGGCACCGACACAGCAAGACAAGGAGCCTTGACTGCTATTGTCAAAGTAGGAATTTAGTAATTTTCTAGTTGAAAAAAAAAAAGCATAAAAGGAAATAAATGTTTGAACCCAGCTTCGAACCTGGAGGGAAACTATATGCAAAAAAAAAGCTGAATAACTAACTTTGTCAGATAGAGGATGTACAATACACAATACTGGAAGAGCCTAGAATAAAAGTCTTATTTAATTCCCAACCTTGCTCATCACAGAGATACATCAACAGCTGAATATTATCATCTGAATCAGTTGGGAAAATTAGTATTATCCCTATGGAAGAATGGAGGGATGATTTCCTGTGGTCTCCAGCAAAATGAGAGGCTGAGTCATAGCCTCAAAGTTTCCTCAGCTTCTTACCTGCCCCACCCCAAGAAGTCCTTTTCTTCATCCAAAGCAGCACATAAAGGGCAATGGGCCCAAATCTGAGATTTTCAAGAAACTACATCTTTTTCCTGACAGGCAAAGTTAGAATCCTCTGTCTCAGCCTCATTAAACTGAGCATTTCACTCTTCTTGCCCTTTCAAAAGGCACTTTCACAAATAATCAACCCAGGGTCAGAATACAGACTTGAGACTCACCTTGTGCACAAACAAATCCTACCTGTTGTTACACTCCCCACTAATGGTTCGGTAAAAATCCCTCTCTGGACACTTAATGGAACGAGTCTGGTAGTCACAGCCAGTGCCCCTGGAAATCATCTCCTTCTGTCTCCTGCTTAGCAGGTCTGCAAGAGAAATCCTGTAAAGTAACATCTGATCCCTGCTCTTCTTTTTTTGTTTCAGCTTCTTGGTGTTCTAGGTCAACATTTGAGCCAGATGAATTGGAGCAGTGGATATAAAACATCTGGATTGTAATTGTTAATTTGGTGCCTAAACCCTTTTGTGGATCAGCCATCCCGTCTGGACTAGGGAAACTGTGTGGGCAAGAAACAATTTTCTAGGGGAATGTGGAAAGCATCATCACCAAGAAAGTTTTACCCCAGCTGGAAACAAGTTTGCAGAGTGATAAAAGCCAGGTGTAAGGAACAGTAGTGGAAGATGGGGGGGTTTCATTGGTTACAGTCTCCAGTGGGTTTTGTCCCAGATTTGACACAGGTATTGTTAAGCTGTTTTTACAAGGATGGAAGAGATGCACTCTCAAAGATGATGAATAAAACACCCAGGGTCTGGTCTGTCTCTGAGCTGCCTTCAAATCTATTCCCCTGTTGGGGAAGGGTTTTATCCCTGGTCATTTGGGTCATGGCAGAGCTGCTCTCTGCCCTGCTGTGGCACATTTCCTGCTCTTAGCTCTTGGTAAGATATAAATTACATTACCTGTGACATTGAAACTCTGTTTCCCAGAGAGATGCAGCTTCCTTCTGAGGAGTTTCAAAGTAGTTTCCAAGTAATCAGCAGCACGGACTGCAGATCTGGTTCTTCCTATGGGGTCCTTTAGGTGCTTCAGGAAATCCATTGGATTGATAGTCTTTTCCTCCAGTTTTCTTTTTAAGCTGAACATAGAAGAGTTTTCTCTGAAATGAGAGCTCCTCTGTCCTGCTGGACTGGGTGTAATTAACTGTGACAACCTGAGGTGTTGCACGCAGACCCTGCCCAGTAGGACCAGTCTGCACATCAGCACATCTGCTCAAATGGTTTTGGCAAACAAAGCACTGTAATTGCCTACTTCAAGTTTGCAGTCACTCTTCCTTGTCACAATAAACTGTTCTATCATGTGGAAATCCAGATCAATGAACTGTGACTGGATAAAATTTTACATGTGTTATGTTGCAAGGTGCATTCTGTGAACAGAGGGACAACATCACTCCTGTTCCATCTCTTTCTGCTCCCAAGACTCTGCCTTGCTACCTCTGTAGGATGAGTGGAGCAAGACTCCTTCCCAAATCCTCCCACTGCCTGGAACCAGCCTTTTGGGACAATCACAGAGGATACCTGGGGTTTGGCTTCCACTGATACGTATCTGGGGCAGGGTGTCCATCTGCACAAGGCCGGCCCTTTTGGAGAGGGGCAGAACTCCTGCTGCCAGGAGCTGTCTGGCACGTGTCCAGCATGTCTGAACCATTATGGACTAGTGAGAGGAGCTTGTGGCAGTGTAGGTGAGGAAACATTACTTGGAGGTCATGGCTGGTGGTGCTGGGACCAGAATCCAGCCAAACTGGGCAAAAATATCCATCCAGCTATGACAAGGAGAGCCCTGGCACTAAGGCTTCTTCAGAATAAACATGTATTGGAAAACAGAGAAAACCCACATGTATTTGATCTTATTTCCTTAAAGTATTGGGGCTGTTAGGCAGGAAGAACTCACCTTTTTCGAGCCTGTAAATATGTGGTGTCTACCAACTGCCTGGCCTCAGTAATCATGCTCAGGAGAGATGAATCTGACACCACCTCTGGAACCTCTGCTCAAACAATTAAAAGAAGGAAAAACAGAAATTGAGGATACTCAATTATAGCATACACCAGAAGCTTTGTTCTCAACTAAACCCTGTCCCCAGCTGCCATATACACGGGTTTTTTAAACATTTCCAGGTGACTCCACCAATGCCCTGGGAATCCTGTTTCAATGCTTCCCCATCCTTTCCATGAAGAAATTTTCCCCAATATCCAATCTAAACCACTGGCACAATTTGATACCATTTCCTCTCCTCCTGTCCCTGTTCCCTGGAGCAGAGCCCGACCCCCCTGGCTGTGCCCTCCTGGCAGGGAGTTGTGCAGAGCCACAAGGTCCCTCCTGAGCCTCCTTTTCTCCAGGCTCAGCCCCTTTCCAGCTCCCTCAGCCCGTCCTGGGGCTCCAGACATTTCCCCAAGGAAAGTGCACAGAAGAAGTCAAAGACACAGTCTCTGTACCAGGCTCCCTGTCATAAAAGGATGATTTGCACAGATAAGCTGTTGGTTAAATAGGGAGTTTCCTTAGGCAAATCTCTCAGGTATCATCTTCATTTTTAGTGGATCAATCTGAACCCAGGCTGAGTTTTGATTCACACCCTTTCCAGTACAGCAGCAGCCAGAGGACAAACAGGAACCTACCATTCCCCAAGGAGCCCATTGCTCCAACTAGGCAGAGAGTGATTATGGATCCCAGGAGAGTCATTCTTGGGCTTGTGCCTAGGGGAAAAGCAACATAAATCCTCAATGGGCAGGGCTTCAGTGAGGGGTCAGAACACATTGACGTGTTTGGTTTCAATATTTCTTTCAGGATCCAGGAATAAAATCGACCTGTCCTCTGTCCAGAGCTGCCAGTGGGACTCAGGCTGGGGCTGGGGCTGTATGGGTTGGCAGGACACAGGGGTGGGACCCTCAGTAAAATGGGCTGAGTAGCTGCCAAGGAATAGTCAGGCACAGTCCAGCCTCAGTGGTGGAGAATATTGGGAAGGTGAGTTGGAAGAGGGCAGTGTCCTGGCTCTTGTTTTGGCAATGTCCACAAGCAGCTGGTGGAAAAGGAGCCTGATCCCACATATCCCCCCCTGCTCCCTCCATCTTGATGCTAAAAGAAAAAAGCTGCCACATCTATCATTAGTCTTTCAGCTGCTCCCCAAATTTAATCTCTATTCCTATTTCACATCAACAGCAGAAATGTATATGATCTGTTCCACCACTGTCTCCCACTGTGGCACAGCATCTTCCCTGAATGGAGGTTTGTAGCCCAAATATTGCAACGAGATTAATTTTAAGTAAATTAGTAAAGTTTTTAATTTTTTAAATTAACAGAGACAAAATTTGAAAGAACTAACAGACTTCTCACAGTGGGAGAGATTATCTTACAATTGCAATCCATAAAAATCTTCATGGATATTGAAAGCTGCTTATTCCTTGCAATGTTACATTGCAGGATATTTCTGCATGAGGAATAAATCAGACTGTCTTTGCTCAGTTCTCACAATAAATTAAATACACATTAGGGGAAAAGGAGAAATGAAGCACCACGGGGTCCCAGCACCACTCTGCCTCCCATCTCCTTGAGTTCACCCATGGAAGGCACCAATATCCACACCAGAAATAGCAGATGCAGATACAGAATGAAAATGCACTGATCTTACCTGCCATCTCTGCAGCACTGGAAGGGCCAGGAGAGAAGTCAGCTCTTTATACACCTGTACCAGGGCAGAAATTAGCCAGGCCTAAGATGGGTGTGGCCAAAAAACTGGGACCAGATTGAGCCAAGAGGAAGTATCTGCTGTTTTGCTTTACTGGAATGATATGGACAGTGCTAGACACTTCTCCATTCTTTCTGACTTCCTTCTTGAAAAATCAGTTCAAAAATGAATTAAGACACACCTTTCTTTCCCGCAAGTGAAAGACATCAGCTTAATTTTTGAGGGTAAAGAATCATGGTAGAATTTGGCTCTTTTTTCCTTATTGGTTGACATCTCTGAAGGTTTGGGAAGCCAGAAATGGATCATTTTGCCAGTGCATTTGTGGAGCATCCCAAGGTGCACATACAGCATGTGTGAGTGGTGGGCCTGCCACTATCTGTGTCCTGGCAAAACAAAGGGATTTGTAAATTCCTATAAAATATTTGCTGATTACTGGGGATGACACAGACTGGACAAGGAGTGAGGCAATAGCACAGAGCAGGGTCAAGTTGTCTCTGGCAAAATCACATGGAAAGAAATATGGACAATCCCAAAGTTATAGCTGTGCCAATATTAGAAAGGAACAAAGTCTTAGGCCAAATGATGTAATTAATCTCAATGTGAATTATGACAGATGGTTAGGAGGAAATTCTTCCCTGTGAGGGTGGGCAGCCCTGGCACAGGGTGCCCAGAGCAGCTGTGGCTGCCCCTGGATCCCTGGCAGTGCCCAAGGCCAGGCTGGACAGGGCTGGGAGTAGCTGGGACAGTGGAAGGTGTCCCTGCTCATGGCAGGAGGCAGAATGGGATGAGCTTTAAGATCCCTTCCAGCACAAACCATTCCATGATTCCATGATATGCAGGAGCAAATAGGATTGTACTTCAGTGGACCAACAGGAAGGTAGTAGAAATAATTTAATCCTTTGAACGTTGGTGACACTGATAACAAAAGACAATGCTGAATTTTCTTGCCATCAATCAACCTTTTAAACCTCCCAGGATTAGGAAGCCAATCCTTCCTACTGTTCAAATATTTTCACAGCTCTTATTAAACCAAAATAAATAAAAAGGAAACCATATATGATAAAGGAAAGTGCTACCAAAAAGATGTCATTTTAAATCTGTGGGAAAAAAAAAAAAAAAAAAAAAAAAAAAAAAAAAAAAGAAACAAAAAAAGAAAGGCCAGGTTTTCAGAAACTGGAAATGCAAAGTCAATATTTCTCCCCTAAAGAGAAGTTTGAAGCCAAAGCAGTGGTCGCCCCTACCACCAAAGTGACTCTGATCACCTTATCTATCCAGTTTTCGTTGAAAAATGTGCATAGGCAGAAGTCCAGGTACCTGCTGGGTGGCTTTGCTACTTTTTTGTGTTGGTGACATGTATCTTTCCATTAGTGATTCTTGAGGAAACTCCCCTGTCTGTCTGTCCAGGAGCCACCCGGGCAGTGGCAGTGGCAGCACCTGAGCTGGGACCAAGGTCCCTCCCCAGCAAGGGGAACAGGGACCTGAGCACAGCCAGGTGAGGGACATTCACACACATGGCAGGAGTGATGACTCCAGACTTTCCTGGGCTGGACTGTGGGGGTATAAAACCCAGGGTTTCCTTTGTTTGGATCCCTGTTCAGAGGTACCAACTCAAGCTGTTATTCTTTTGCTACACCAAAATTAAATTATTTTGGGCATCCAGACATCAGTGACTCTGCTGTGGGAAACCTGGGATCAAGCTGGTGAGGAAACCTGGGGGAATGTGAGGGGTGTGGGGAGTCCAGTGGTGCCTCTGTTGGGAAGGGACCTCAGTCCCAGCCCAGGAAGTGCTAGTGGGACTGCCAGGCTGGAGATAAGGAATTTCCAGGTCAGACAAGGAATTTTCCTTCACATCTCACAGGAGGGATGGTGACCCCCACTGCCCTTGGACAGGGACACTGTCCACCCTCAAGGACACACGTCCCTGTGGGCAGGTGGCCCCATGCTGCCCCCATGGCTCCAGTCCTCTGGCAGACAGAGGTTGCCTTCACATCACCTGTCGTGTCCATTCCTGGAGTCTAAGTGCAGTCCCAAGGCTTTCCCAGGTCAGGTAAGCAGCCCACTGTCACCCCCAGCTGGGGTTTGTGGTGTTCCAGTGCAATCTCTGGAGCCTCCAGAAAACCCAGGGTATCCTGCTCACCAAGGTCAATGTATATTCAGCAGTGTACAAGCCATCCAGACAACCTGGGCAATAATTATCCATTAGTTACTTGACCAAGCAGCAGATCTGTCTTGAGAAAATGCAGATTTCTTTTCTCTCAGGATCTTGGTATTGCCAACGTTACTTCTTGGTCCTGTTCAGACCTTCAGCCCTGAATCCCAGCACAAATCCAGAGCTGTGCAAACCACTGATGGCATTTGCTGAAAAGTAGCTGTAGGAACAAGGTCATTAAACTCCACCAACATTCCTGTTTCCCATCCTGGCAAAAGGCAACATCCTCCCCTTCCTCATTTGACACCTCTGACATTCCTGCAAGCTTCTTCAGCTTTGTTTTCATACAAATCATAGAATCACAGAATCCCAGACTGGTTTGGGTTGGAAGGGACCTTAAAGGTCATCTCATTCCCCCCCATCCCATGGGCAGGTACACTTTCCACTAGACCAGATTGCTCCAAGCCCCATTTAACCTGGCCTTGAATAACAGAGACACATTTAAATCCCAGGTGTAAACCATGGTGTCAATAATGATTAAGGACTCAATTTGGGTACAACTTTAAACATACAAAGTTTCCTCTTCACCTGCCAATGGTGTATTTTTCCTATGTTTGAGACTGTGGATTTATTTACAAGCTGAGAGCCAATAGCCTGTGCAAGCCAATCTGTCCTTGTCCAGGGCACAAGTTTACAGAACTGTATCCAGTGCATCTTCTGCTCCAATAGATGAAGGGCAGAGCTTATAAAGGGATGAGTGAGCAAGATGAAACAGATAAAAGTGAGAAGTAATAGGTTACAGCACAGAAATTGTAGGGCAAGTAGAGGAGGAAAACTTCCCAGCAGCACAGGGGTGGCATTTAATAAAACCAGATTGTCCAGCTTTAAAAATAGAAAGGCTGAAACACTAAAAGAGAACTTTAACCTTTTATGGATAAGTGACAGCAACAGCAAGGGATGTTCAGGAGGTGGCACTCGTGTTCAGGGGGGTCTCTCTCAAGCTGTGTGATGCCAGGAGTGACATTATCACCTCTTTTGGAAACTCTCCTTTAAAGACTCAACACCCAAGGCTATGAAGCCTCCTTGGTGCATCTCCCCACCTGCCATGGTGTTACATTGCCATGGGAGGTGCTCCAGGTGGGCTGAGAGGCTGGGGGGACACTAGTGAGGACAGGCTGCTTGGTGGATCCTCCCAGTCCCCCTCAAGCAGCAGGCACAGTGCCCAGGGCTAGACAGCCATGGAGAGGCACCTGTGACTTTCCAGCAGAGTGGCAGACCCACCACACACACCAGGACAAGCTGCACACCTATCCACAGAAAATGCTCATCTTGCAAGGCTTAAATGGGACTCCAATCCTGAGCAGCAGCTAGAACACTTCTTCCATAAGAACAACAATCCTTCCCCAGGGGCTGCAGCTTTAATTCCCTTCCTGTGGACCAAACTCCCTGAATAAAACCTTCAGCTCCCCCTCACAAACCAAACTTCTTCCTGACCCATCCTTTAGTAAATCTTTCTTCCATCCCTTCCATTCTCTTCCAGACATGCTTAGGCAGGAAAGTGGGACATGTCTTCTCTGGAGATGGGGCTAGCAAGACTAGAACATAGAATACAGGAGGATGGTTTCTCCATTTTCCATATATCTTCCTGCTCTGGAATCAGTTCCCATCTTATCTGGAAATATGGGATGCAGCAGAAGCAGTAGTCAGGCCCCTGGAAAGCCACTGGGAGAACACATGACTTCAAACTCTCCAGAGATTTATTTGAGCAGAGAGAGTGGAAGAGGCTTTAGATCCCACTGCAGTTTTCATTGTACCCCACAGCTGGGAGATAGGGCAGTCATTCACAGTCATTCAATTTTTCCTGGACTGCAGCTTAAATTCTTAAGAGGCCAAATATGTGAATAGAAGCAAGAAAGGATCACAGGCTTGGTTCAATGCTTAAGCCTGTGAAGGAATGTCTGTATGCACAGAGCTTGCAGGGGTTCCCCGGTATTCCAAGGCTCTTCTGGATCATCCTATGCCCTCACATTGCAACCAGTGACATGTTTATGGTGAGAGCAGTGTCTTTAACATTGCATCCAGTGATGGGAGGGAACAGTGAATCAAGGAATCACAAAATAATTTAGGTTGGAAAAGCCCTTTAAGACCATTGAATCCAATCATTCCCCTAGCACTGCCAAGGCCACCACTAACCCATGTCCCCAAGTGCCACATCTCCATGTTTTTGAGCAATTCCAGGGATGGTGATTCCACCACTGCCCTGGGCAACTTGTTCTAGTGTCTGACTACCCTTTCAGTGAAGGAGTTTTTCCCTAATTCCCAACCTAACCCTTCCCTGGCACAACTTGAGGCCATTCTCTCTCCTCAGGAATGGTGAGAGCTGTGTGCTGGGTCCAGCTGGGTTCTTGTGCAGGGCTGTCACTGTTTTCTGCAGCTTGGAAGGTTAAAGGGTGAAAATGAGAGCCTGAACATTTCCTTGATTTAGAAGCTCTGTCTCATGACACACCTTGTGGTTTTCTCTATTGCATAATACTGCAAAGGGCCATTTGTTACAAGAGAAGAGCTGTCAGCTTTCTGTTGAACTCAGACTTTTCTGTAAACACATCTTGTTCTTTTAACCAGGCAAGATTGTTTTGTCTGTAAATATGATAAGAAATGTAGATGAAAATAGTTATTCACTGCCAACAACGCAGGATTAGATAAGGAATAAAGTCAACAAGATGAAAGATTCAGAGCACTATTGGGGCAATTGTGACCAGTGCAATGAAAGTGTGAGTCCAGCCAGGCTGCAAAAACAGCTGGGGGATGTGGTGTCCTCCAGTCTCCTCCAGACACTTCTGTTGGAGCTCTCCAGACCAACCTTTCAACCTCCTTCACACCCTCAGACCTCTTTTTTTTTCAGGCCTAGTCCCCTCCAGCCTCTATTAGGGTGCCACTGCTCTCCAGGTCCCTCTGCTCCCACTCTGGTTCTCTCCAGGTCCTTCCACTGGGGTCTGGACCCTCCCATCCATCTGATATCATGGTAGATCACTCCAGACCCCGCTGATAAATGGGAGGGGCATGGAGTGCCATGATAGAAGGAAGCTCTTGCACAGCTCTTGGGCACAGATCCAGGAACTCAGGGAGAGCTTTGGATGTCTCAGGATGAGTGCCCAAAGTCAGCTCACACCCAAATCAAGGACAGTGCTTCTAGGACTGCTCTTCAAATTGGATTTATGCTCCAAAGGAGTGACCAAGTCACTACCAGACCTTGCTCAGCAAGGATTTCCTCTTGACAGCCACCTTTTCATTCTTTCCCCAAATCCCCTGCTCCAAAAGTCAAAATGCAGGCAGCAACCTGTGAGAACCACACAAGCCTAGAACATCTCCCAGCTGCAGAACAGAACCTGCCAGGTCCATGGCTCAGGCTGCCTTGAAGAGCTATGTCAGGATGTGCTGTCACAGAGGCAAAAATAGGGATATTGTGGGAAGAGGGGATGGAGAAGCCTGGGATATTTCCAGGCTAGAAAGGGAGACTGGAGACAGTTGTCTTGGGACAAGTTTTCTGTTGGATACAAGGAGACAAGACAGACACAGACTTCCCACCATGTCCATCCCCCCATGTCCATCACCACTGATGTTGCGGCTGGTGCCCAGCTTCTGTTCCCAGAACTGCTGGGATGCTTGTGCAGGGCAGGTGGCAGCAGTCCCCAAGCTGGATGTGAAGCAGGGATGGCAGAATTCATGTCCAGAATGGGAGCAGGTCCTGTTGTGTCCCTGGACAGGGTTAGAGCCAGGGGCTTCTGAAAACACAAACTGGACTGGCTGTTGTGATGGCCAAGAGGTGAAGGTGTTGAACTTGAAATGGGGATTCCCTACATGGGTTCAAGTCCTGCCCACAGATGGAGTTCTACTGTCAGAACCTGTCTCCCTGGCCCAGGAGGGACAGACACAGGGCAGTCACACTCCCTCGATGGACCCTGTGTACCCATCCTGGCCCTGATCTCCAGGCACTCTTTACCTTTAGGAGATGGTCAGGAGGGTGTTCAGGGGAGGAGCCCAGCACCACTTCTTATTACAGGAAGAAATCCTGCAATAGCATGTCCCAGCCATAAAGAGAGGTCACCCTGCTCCCTACAGCTCAGTGACACTGTTCCCTGTAGATGTGTCACCCTGCTTTCTACCCCTTATCACACTGCTCCCAAGAACTGTCACCCTGCTTTTTACAAATGTGTCCCCCTGCCTTCTGCAGCCCTTCACCCTACTCCCTGCAGCCCATCACCCAGCTCCTCACAGCCCATCACCCAGCTCCTTACAGCCCATCACCAGCTCCCTGCAGCTATTGCTCTGCTGTGATAGTCTGAACTTCGTTTAAACAAGTGGTTTATTGTGATTTATTGTGTCCCTGATAGCCAGAGACCAATTCCTCAAATATTTTAAAGAGATCATGACAAAAGCTGATAGGAAGCAGATCATGTGGAGGTGGGATAATGTTTTTAATCATGCCAATTCCCTCCCTTCCAACGACTCCCAACTGGCACAACAAAGTGTTTGCATTTGGGGAAATGGAGCAGAACCGTGTTCATGGCATTGAAAGGGACATAAAACGTCACAGCAGCCAGTGTTGCATCAGGCAGTGCAAACCCCTCCCCGGAGGAGGTGTCAGGGCATTGGCATGTGAGCCTTGGATCCCTGTCATACACTGCTCCCTACACCCACCACAGGGGCATGACCACACTGGCAGCTGCAGGCCTTTGGCAAGACAGGAGACACCCCCCAAATTCATTTTTTGACACCCCCCCAAAATTCATCCCATCCTGACCCAGCCTGACCCAGCCCTACACACACTGGGTGCTTCTGAACCCTGAACTGAACCCCAAGAGCTGCTCCAGGACAGCACAGCCACCCAAGAAAAGACTGCAACGTGGTGGGTGAAGGAACCCCTTCCCTGCCTGGGAATTGAACCCAGGCCACGATAGTGAGAGTGCCAAATCCTGACCAGGGAGGAGTGGTGACCATCAGTGGAGAGTGGCCACCACCAGAATGACCTGCTGCTGGCATCAGCCAAACCCTGTAGGGAAAGGGACCCCTGCTCCCCACAGTTCCAGGAGAGGCCCAGAGGGGATGGATGCCTCAGCCTTTCTGGGGGAATGGGCAGGGATGCCTGTGGCATTGGGAACCCCTGTGTGCAAGGAGAACCACCTGGGTAGGCCAGGGAAGCAGGACATGGTAGTGCCATGACTCTGATCACCACCAAAGGCAGGTTTGGGGAAGGCAGTGAAAACAAATGGTTCAGGAAAAGGTGTATCATCTTCTGGGGGTTCACTAGGGAGCTTTTCCTGCTGCTGCTGGATCGTGGTCCCTTTGGGGCTGCTGTGTGCTGCCATGTGACACACACCACACTGGGCACAGTGTCATGGACACAACAATACTGACCCCCAGTGCACAGCCAGAGATCCCCAGAGTCACCTGGCGACAAGAACAAAAGTGCAGGTACAGCCTGAGTGTTAGCAGAGCCTTTCCTGGGCAAGGGAAACTGATCTGAGCCCTGGTGCTGGGCAGGGAGTATGTCTGGAGCCCCCATTCCTGCTGGTTTTACAGCAACCTGGTCATCTTGTTTGTCTAGGAGAACATGGCTGTCTGGGGACAGCTTTTGGAACCTAATCTGGAGCTGTGAAGAGCAGGTAACCAGTAGGTGATTTCCCTTTACAGAGTCCTTAGGGGGTGTAGAGAATTCTGTCTTTCTTGGTTTGCCCCACAGAAGAGGAACAAAAAGTGGCTTCCTGGTGAACAGGGGGATGGAGAGGGGCTGGAAATGGTTCCCCCACTCCCCAGAGATTTGTTACCAGCATGGGCAGCAAGAAGGGCATTGCAGAGCCCTGGACTCCCCCAGGACAGAAAGCACCAGGGGGAGCCCAGGGCTCGGGGGACAGTGTCACTGTCACCTGTGCCTGCAGCTGCCAGCTCGGCAGGCTCAGAGCCAAGGGGAAGGAGCACTGACAGGGGCCGGAGCTCCGGGCTGCGTGCAGGGAGGAGACCCCAGGGGGGGCGCACGGGGCGGCTCCGGGCTCCTCAGCAGGTGGGTGAGCCGTGGCTGAGTTGGGGCGGTGGGGAGGCTCCAGGAGAACCTTCCCGAGGAGAACAGCAGAGGGCTCAGCGCTCCCAGGGCTCGCCTGTGTGGGGAGGGCACGTGAAAGGACAGAGAAAACCTCTCTGGTTTTCAGGGATCGATGCGCGCAGATTGCTGAAACGTCCCTGTGCTTTGCCTTGTCCCTTGAAGCTCCCAAAAATATGGTCTGTGTAGCTCCTGTCTCCGTCTGAGGCCAAATCCCATCATGGTCCCTGCAGTGCCCTTCATGACCTGATCGGGGTCTCAGTGGGGCTCCGGGCATTCCCCAGCCCGGCTCCCCCACTCCCTCCCTGACCCTGTGCTGCCATGATCTCTTTTCAGATTTCTCTGCAGTGCCTGGTGGATCCCGATGGAGCCACGGGGAATGACCTGGCATCCTTCCAAACTGCTGGCATCTCTGCTGTGAGGGCCAGGGCTGCAGACTGCACCTTCAAAAAACCCTGCACAGGGCAAAGCCCTGAGTGAGGGGTAAGGCTGGGCTGTGTGATGATCCTACAGGACAGTGGCAGCCCTTGGGCATGCCTGGAGCAGGGAAGGGGGAGGCTTCCTGGCTGAGGAGCAGCCAGAGCACTGCCAGAGCAATGATCAGATGTCATGGTTTCGGTTGCCTTTGCCAGCCCTGACAGAGCGTGAGCTCTGGCTGCCTTGCGGTCGGAGGAACACCAGCATCTTTCTGTGGTTTTCTTAGATCTTGATCTGGCCCTGTCACACATTATGTCACAGGCAGTAACAGTTTCTTCATCTGCCAGCGGATCTGGGCACATTAAACAGGTTCATTTGTGTGTGCCAAGGCAGGACAGTCTCCATCTCTGATGGAAGCTGAGTGGCTGCCACTCACCACAGGCAGGTGGAAGGTGACACAGCAGGGAGCTGCTTTTTGGAGCTCTTGGTAGGCAAGGACAGCTGGGGGGACATAAAAATAGACTTTTTCTACAGGCACTGCTCCTTGAAAAAAGAAATCCCAGCCCCAGGATCAGCCTTGGAGCAGTGGGGATGAGGCTCAGCACAAAATGCAGTTGTTATGCTGAGAAGATGAGGATGAGACCCACTGCCTTACTTTGCACCCTTCATGGGTCTGGGGCATAAGCAATGCATGCGTCATTTAGCCAGACCAGCAGACTAATTGCAATTCTGGAATGCAGTATGGCAGTAGCAATAAATAATCCATCTCCCTATCTCTGACAGGGAGTTGGCAAATTCCAGCTGAGGTTTTGTCCCTTGCAAAGCCTGAATACCTTCAGCACAAAATGCCACCACCACGTGTCTGTGACAGCCTCATGATGTCAGGCATTGGTTCAACTCCAGCTCCTGCTCATGAAGAGTCCTCAGGGTCCTCAGGACACCATCTGGATGCCTCTTGGGAGAATGATTTGGAAAAGCCATGGACTCCTGCCCACTCCAGCAGTGTCCCTGGCACAGCCCTGGAGACCCTCCTGCAGCCCTGGCCCCCATCCTTGGGGACATCATGGTGGAGGGGACACTGGGAATGTTTTGAGTGCCCCCACAGACCCAGGAGGCCAGTGGGGGAGAAGGAGAGTGGCAGCAGAGCATCCCCTCTCTGCAGCCCTGTCACAGCACTGGGGCCCAGGGTTAGTGAGGAAATCTGGGAAACACGAGCTTGTGGTGCCTTGTGAGCACAGCTGGGCTGGAAAACACCCAGAGGAACCACAGGCTGTGGGCTGGCAAAATGGGGGCCTGTCACAAAGAAGAGAGAGGTGGAAAAAGGGGAAATGCTGCCTGGCACATCCTGGGGAACCCATCACTGCAAGGGCAGTGCCAGGGGCCTCTGTGCAGAGCACACCATGACCCCTGTGACTGCAGGTGGGCACCAGGGACTGGGATCTCTTGATCCCTCTCAGCTCCCTGGGCTGGGGAAGCTCCTGCTCTCCCTTCTGTGTCCCACCTTGTACCAAACCCTGGCACTGGGAGAAGATGCTCCCTGTAGAGTCAGCCCATGCAGGCTGATTCCCAGTCCAGCCCTGCCCTTCCTGGTGGTGTTGGGAGGGGTTTGGAGGGCACAGCCCCACACTGGAAACTCATCACTGAGAATTGGATCTCCAGCCAGTCTTCAGACTGAGTGTTCCTGCTGCCTTTGCTGCCCTCACTGACCTCCTGTATCCACCCTGGACATTTCCCAGACTCACCACTGGATAAGGGATCCCTTGGCTGGACCTGCATGGTCCATTTGAGGGTCTGAGCTCCCCTGACCCCCAGACCTGGTTCCTTAAAGACAAGACTGAGCTGGGTCCTCCTGGTGCTTTGGTAGGGATGGCGAGGTGACTTTGATAAGCAGAGTTGTTTTGGATGATGTAAATGTGAACCTGCTGCTCAAGGATGGTTTCATATCCTGTCTTGGTCAGTGGGGACTGATTTGCTCACACTTACCTCCTTCACACAAAGGCTATTCTGCTACTTCCTCAACCAACTGTTTTCTTTTTACCTTTTTTCCCCTCTTTTTATTTTTTTTTTCAGTATTTCTCAGGCAAAGGTGCAATGACATTAGCTCTATTATGTTTTGGAAATTCTACCTTTGCCTTCAAATCTGACTGACTGGCCACTGTCCTTATAAAAAGCAAGGACTGAGCCAGCACCTCACAAAAGGCACAGGAGGAAACTGCTCTGGTCCTGCCTCTGCCCTTGCAGCTTTTCTCTGTCCAGGAGGAACATCTCCACACTCTGCCTCTCCATCATCCTGGTTGCTGCCCCCGTTTTTTCAGGCCCTTCTTGCTCCATGTGAATACAGCATCCCTATCCTCTCCTGGGATGGAATTTTGCTCTGACTGCCTGCAATTTGGAGCAGAACTGGCAAAAGTCAGCTACAAATGTTGTAATCCTGTTTGAATAACTTCTCCAGATTTATTTGGGCTGATCTTCCTTTCTAACATCCTTTTATCTATAGGGATGAATTTTACTGGTATCAAAGTTTTCAGGTTTGCTGTCCCAATTTTCTTGCTGGCTTTTAGGAGTGGACCCAGGGCAATGACAGGGATTTTTACCCTGGGATGAGAGTGTAAAACATTTAACAAACAATTCTAGCAATGTTGTTTATCAAGCTTCTATGATCACAGCAACTTCTTGCTGATTTTCAGGGAAAGCAGTAGGAGAAAGCAGTCCAGTTGATTAAGGAGGTGGTTGCCTGTGCTCTCAGGTGAGAATGTATAATTTATTGAGTGATGGTTTCAGGCTGGATTTCCTGATCTCTTCCAGTGCAACCTGACACAACTTTGTGCTGCTTCAGCTACCTCATGAAAGCTGCCTCAGAGTCCTGGGCAAGAGTATTTCTACAGCAGCAGCAGTTCTCCCAGCCAGCAGTTGTGTAAGTACCAGCTTTGGGCCCCGAGGGGAGGCTTTGCCAGCCTTTGGGCTCCTGGCTTCACACCCAACTAGGATAATGTGAGGCATCCTCCCTGGGGGAGGGAGCAGTCACCCAGGTTCCATGTGCAGTGTGTGAGCCCTCACCCTCCTCAGCTGAGAATATGTGGCCCCTTGGTCTCCTTGGACTGCCCTCCTGCTGGGAATAAGGCATGGGAAGGAGGTCAGGAGCCAGCAGGACCCTCCAGAGCTTGATGAGCCAAATCCACACATTTCATACTGTATCCAGGTTCAAGGAGTTGAATATCTGAGCAAGGCAGGTTCTCTCAAGGGACCCTGATGTGCCCTGGGTCTTAGCAACTCCTGGATGCTTGAGGGCTTGTGAGAGCTGAACCAATGACACAACCCAAGTACTTCATGTCCTGTTTCCCCTCTGGGACTGTAACCCCTGAGCTCATGACTTGCCAGGTTTGTGACCAGGAAGAAGCAGGAGATTTGTGCTCACCCTGATGCCAGGTGGGTGAAGGAATACGTGAACAGCCTGGAGCTGCAGTGAGCACTGGAAGCTGAGAAGTCCTGCCAGGCCATCCATCAGAGCTTGGCACAGACCTGGAAACACTGCTTCCAAGCACCCGGACTGCTGAGCCACCCTGGGACCCCTGAAGTTTGTTTTGTTTTGAAAAGGTGTCATTTAACACAATAATCCAGCTACACTTAGGGCAGATGTGATGGTGAAGACCTCCTGGCCTTGCAGACCCATCTTGGGGTGCCCTGCTGTGTGATGTAGCTAAACTGAGCCCCACCTTGAGCCTCCACTTCTAGAATGGGAGGGGAATTTTATCCCAGAGCTATCTGTGGGTGTCAAAGAATAAAGTTGTTTTCTCTCTGTGTCATCTCTGGTTGTTCCCCTCCTGTTTGAAAAATGGGGACCCCACTGCAACAATTTTTGGAGATGTAGGGAAAGAACCCCAACTTCTCAGCTGAAAGTGCCCCAGCCTCCTTAAGTCTAAAAGCCTTCACTTCTGCTTGGCCTCCCTGATATCAGTACCACAGCAGCAGCAGGCCAAGCACCTCCCAGCCCCTACACTGATGTGGAGCCAGAACTTCTTCCCAGCCCTTTTCACCCATCCTGTCATAGCCAAGGCTGGGAGTTGGAGGGGCTTTGCTACTGAAGATTTGGCAAAGGAATGCCTGGAAATCTCAGGGTGGGTTTCAGGGGTGAATGGTGAGATGGAAAGAGAGTGGCCAGGACTACATCCCTGGCACAGGCTCCTCTGGCATGCAGCTCTTGGGATGCTCTGTTAGTGTTTATTGTAAGATAAACACCAATTCACTGTTGTGCTTAGCACTGATCCATCCAGTCCCCACTTTCCACAGGGTAGCACCAGTGATGGCATGTATAAATGGGTAGGTTTAGGAGAAAGGATTCTTGGATTAAGTGGCCAGTGCAAGTTGAAAAGACAGAAATTAAAGAGACTGAGATGTGAGGCCAAGTTCAAACCATCAGCTCTCCAGGTCTGACAGTGAGAAACTATGATAGGGTGTTCACCATGGGGTTAAGAGAAGGGAGCAGCAGGGACACAATGTGGACTGAGGGTCTCCATGGCTCCTCTCTCCTCCCAGGGTTTCTCCAAGTGAAGCTGGGAGAGATGGAATAGCCACAAGGCTCATGCTCTTGAAAAGGCCAGAGACAACCAGGCTATCCAGTGTTTTGCCCATGGAACCATGAAGGTCTTCTGATCTCCTGATGCCTTCTGCCATTGCAGGCAGTGAAGAAAACATTCCATAAGTCCAGCAACTGGAAACCAAAACCAGAAAGGCTTGAGAGGGAAATTCCCAGAAGTTCCTGGGCACAGAGCCAGGGACTGTCTGGAGGTGAGGCAGCTGCAGCACTGCATGACCCAGCCTCTCCAGCCTGCTCCTGCATCCTGGGCATGGGATAAACACCAGCACTCCCCTCAACTTCCCTTTCTCCAACATATCCATCCTCCATCCCTCTCAGCTCAGAGTCCCAGAGCAGGGACAGTTTGGGTCTCCTGCAGTTCCCCTGCAGCACCAGGCTTGGGTTGGGTTGTCCTCAGGGGTAGAGGAGACATCCAGCACCCCATTCCCAGGATCTTCACCTGCTCCTGCCCATCCACCAACCACTCTGCTCTAGGGTTCCATAGCACAGTGAGGCAGCCCCACTCAGGATACACCCCCTGCAGATTTCCATCTCTCCATTTATTACCCCAGCACCATCTCTGGGACATGGAATAGTGCTGGGCTGGGCTGCCCTTTGCTGGGATGCTGCTCTTTGGGTGTGGATGACCCTCTTGACAGCAGCCAGCTTTCCTGACCAGAAAACACAAGACTAGAGAGAAATCATAAGACAATACACTGGTGCTTTCCCAACCTCAGAGTTGCTAAATCTGACCTAGAGCTGCAGGGGAAAAAATAAACACCAAGAGAAAGCTTTTTTTTTTTTTTGGTTTAGGAAGAATGTGATGTAGGCAAGGCTAGGCCAGCTCTGGAATATGCTGTGGGGACACTTGAAGTGGGTCTGTAAGAAAGATGGGGACAAAACTTTTAGCGGGGCTTGTTGCTGTAGGACAAAGGGGGATGGTATTGCACTGAAGGAGGTCAGTTTAGAATGGATGTTGGGAAGAAATTCTTCCCTGTGAGGGTGGGCAGCCCTGGGACAGGGTGCCCAGAGCAACTGTGGCTGCCCCTGGATCCCTGGCAGTGCCCAAGGCCAGGCTGAAGCAGGGCTTGGAGCATTAATGTCCAGTGGAAGGTATCCCTGCCACAGCAGGGGTGGAATGAGATGAACTTTAAGGTCCTTTACAACCCAAACCTTTTTTTGATTTCTTCCCAGAGTGCAGATGTCAAGGAGCCTGAGCATGATCTCCATGGACAAGCTGTGCCCACCACTGTGCTTTTACCCTTGGGACCTGCTGCTTCCCATTCATGCTCCCATTGAAAGCTGCATCCTGAGAACAGCTGCAGCAGGTTTTCTGCTGGTTGTTTTATCCCTACAGCAACAGCTGGACCTTTCCCCTTGTTTTACAGGTGGGAAAGTGGGGAGCCACCATTGGGGTGGTCAGAATGAAAGATGGGGTCCCTGTCCCTCTCCAGGCACCACTGCTGGTGTCAGCATGACATTGCACACCCAGGGATCAGCTTGAGTTGGGGTGTGTGGGGCTAGGAGAAGCAAGTGTGCAGGATGTGCCTGGGGAGTGTGGAGAGCAGATTCATCAATGTAAGTCCCACATGTGGGTACAGACACTTCTAATTCTGTAGAGGATGTGGGGAGTGGGGGTGTGCTGTAGGGGAATGAGGTTTTGGAGGATGTTCCTGAGTCTGCAGTATGGAAACTTTATGGGTTTACCTCAAACCATTTTCCATCTTCATGTGTCCTGTAGAGGCCCAGATGGGACATTCTGTATGTGAACACCACACAGAGGCATGTAAAAGGGAAAAAGCAAAGGTTTTCTCAAATTGTTTATTCTCCAGAATCATGAGTTG
Source organism: Erithacus rubecula (assembly GCF_903797595.1). NCBI lineage: Eukaryota > Metazoa > Chordata > Aves > Passeriformes > Muscicapidae > Erithacus > Erithacus rubecula. The sequence continues at coordinate 10,450,999 of NC_136674.1, forward strand.
ACATGTATAAACCAGGATCCCCCATCATCCAACATTGGGCCATCTTCCTCCCTGTCAGCCCCCTATAAATAATATCATTATCCACAGAAAAAAAAGGGCTGACTGTCCCATATTATTTCTTAAATAACTTAAAATACAACAACAATAATTCAATAACAACAATACAACAGCCAAGGTGTGGTCCTATGGACCTGGGTTTGGGGCAGAGGGATGAGGCTGAAGCCTGGTCCATGCAAGCCAAGGATGAGCAGCAGCCCCAAACACAAGGTGCCCTTCCAGCAGTCCCTTGGCACAGCTGCAGATGCAGATGTGGCTCCTGTTGTCCCAAGGTTCTGCTCCACAGCTGGAGCTGACTTGTCTATGACAGTAGCTTGCTCTTGCCACACTGCTTGGCTCAGTTCTGCTCCAAGATTTGCAGGTAGCTTTGGACCCAGGTGTGTTTGGGATTGGCACAGACCTGGCGGCCTTCCTTGGTGACAAACCTATGGAACAGGGATGGGACATGTTAGACCTCTGCTCACACCTGCTTTGCAGGAGAGCCTGGATCCCTGCTCTGAGCACTGCAAGAGGCTTTCCCTGTGCTGATGCTGAAAACAGCAGCTGCCTGTAATGCTCCCCACTCCCATCCCTTCTCCCATTCGCCTCCTCCATTCCTGCAGGAGCATCCCTGGGAATCCCCACACAAGCATCCCCAGCAATCCCTGTTCTTGTTATTCCCATCTCCCTGCTCTGTTCTTACAGCCCCCCTTGCTGTGCAGATCTGGTCACCCCCCCGTGGCTGTCCCTGCCCTGTCCAGGTGCTGGCACTCACACGATGGCTGGCTGGGGACAGCTGCTGCTGGTGGTGTAATGACGCCGGATCAGCTTCCACGGCATTCTGTGCTGCCTGTATGTGAAACAGCATATTGGGATGTCGAGTCCAGCTAGAATAGGCAAAGGAAGACAAGGTGAGCCCTAGGAGCTCTGCTGGCAGGGAAGGTAGTGAGGAATTAGAGAACAATTAAGATTGAAATGGACATTGGGGATCATCTGGTCCAATGCCACGAGCAGTATCAAGGTACTGTGAGCAATTCTCACCCTGCCATTGCTCAGAACTTCACTTCCCCAACTCATCCAGCCCCAGGACAGAGGCAGAAATCTCTCAACTCTAATCAGGAATAAGTACTCTGAGCCCAGGATGGATGGATGGATGGATGGATGGCTGATTTTCTAATTCCAGGGTTCCTACATGCAGCTGATCTCTGGGCAGAGTGGAGAGTGGCACAAATGCTGATAAATTCCCAGTTATCTCCCATGGGAGTTCAATGGAGAAATCACACAGAAGCTCAGAACTGTTCTCCCTTCACAAATGAAAAAGCAGGACTCACCTGGGCCAGAGAAAGTTTGGGAGAAGGAGGCTGAAATGAGGAGAAGAGCCAATCCAGCTGCAGAGACCCTCATCTTTCCAGCACGTGAGGGCTGTTGGAGCAGGAGCAGAAGCTCTGGAAGATGCAGCTCAGTGTGCAGCAGTTGGATTCAGCCCCTTTTAAAAGGGAGTCCTGGAGGCAGCTAGGACGAGCTGAAATGGAAATTCCGAGATGATGACAGGAAATTCCAAAGGATGACATGAAAGTGAAAAGGCTGAAGGGAATTGGAGGGAATAGAAAGAAGTGAGGCAGAATGGAATATGGTTCACAATGCCAAGTGACTCAGCACTCGTTTTTGCTTTATTGAAATCAAAAGGAAACTAAGATGTGCCAAGTGACCTGGAGAATGGTCCTTCTGGACTTAGGTAGGGGGGTTTCCCTGTGAGCTGTTTAGGGAAAGACAATGTTTACATAAGATTATGCAGCTCTGGAAAAAATCCCAGCAGGCTATACAGAAGTGCTCTGGTGCTGCTGTGTGCCAGGTGTTTGCCAGAGACTGCTGAGCTGCTGCCCCAGAGCTCAGGGGTGGCTGCACTTAGGGTTCTGTGCCACCCAAAACACTCAGCCTGCCCTCCCCACACCCACAGGGCTGCTGGGGAGCTCAGGCTGGAATTCATCCAGCCCAGCCCAGGCTGCCCATGACCATGTCCTGGTGGACTGTGAGACTCCACAGCTTCTCTGGACATCCTATTTCAGAGTGCAATAAAGTTTTGTCTGGTGTTTAAGTAGAATTTCTTGTTGCCTCTTGTCCTGTTAGTGGCCACCACAGAGGAGAGTTGGACTGCATCTACTTTGCTCCACACACATTGGTAAGAATACTCTGAGCCTTCTCAAGCCTGAATTTCACCAGCATCTCTTCCTGAAGAAATGCTCCTGTCTCTTCATCATCTCTATGATGAGCCCTTTGCTGCACTCTCTCCAGTATATCTATACATCTCTAATCCTGGGGAGCCCTGAACTGGACCCAGAACTTGAGGAACAGCCCCACCAATGCTGAATAGAGGGGAAGGGTCCCCTCCTTCAACCTGCTGCCAATGTTCCTCCTCATGCAGCCCAGGAGCCTTTTGGAATTTTGGTGGCAAGGGCACATTGCTGCTCATGTCCAGTGTGGTGTCCACCAGGAGTCCCAGGTCCTTTTGTGCCAAACTGCTTTCCAGCTGGTCAGACTGCCAGGAACTACTGGTTCCTGGGGATGTTACTTTTCAGCATCAGGACTTTACACCTCTTTTTGAGATTCATGAGGTTCTTCAGCCTGATGAGATCTCCATGGATTTCACACAGGCCAAAAGTGATAGGACAAGAGGGAACAGCTTTAAATTAAAACAAAATAAAATTAAATTTAAAAATAGGAGATTAAAATTAAATATTAGCAGAAAATTCTTCTCTGTGAGGATAATGAGGCCCTGGCACAGGTTGCCCAGAGCAGCTGTAGCTGCCCCAGCCTTGGAAGTGTCCCAGGCCACGCTGGACAGGGCTTGGAGTGGCCTGGGACAGTGGAAGGTGTCTCTGCCATGACAGGAGAGGCAGACCTGGATGAGTTTTAAGGTCTCCTTGATCCCAACACATTCCATGATTCTGTGATGGCAGCATGTCCCTCTAGTGTAACAAGCCATCCTCCCAACTTTGTGTCACCTGTGTCAGCTCACTGAGGGTGGCCTTTGTCCCATCAGCCAGGACATAAACATGTTGAGGACTACCCAGTATCAATCCCTGAGTTTCCCTGCTGCTTTCTGGCCTCCAGCTGGACTTTGTGCCATGGATCACAGCCCTCCAAGCACAGTGTCCAGCCCATTGTCAGCCTCTCTCACTGCTGTTTCACTTATTCACATCATCAATATGCCCTGAGCAGTCACAGGCATCCCAAAGGGCAGGATCTCACCTGGGAGCAGGGAGCTCACTAGCAGAAGGGGTTTGCCACACATGAGACATTTTGCCAGCCTCAGCCACTCCCTCCAAGAGATGCCTTGGGTTGAAGATGGATTTTGTGGGTAAAGAGGTGCCACAAAAGGGGGAGACAACCTGCCTGACGGGGAGAGACCTTCAAGTCTCAGCAGATCAACAACTCAGAGCAGCTTCTTGGGGAGCAGGGAGAGGGATGCCCTGGGCTTCCTGATGTCCTGTCACATTCTGGGCATTCAGTCAAAGACCCCTCCACTGCAGAGAGCATGCTCAGGCTCTGCTTGTGTTCCTGAGCTGGGATTTTCTCTCCCAGAACTCTAAACCCCCTGCTTGGCTGCCCTGGAGCTGCACACGACAGAGTGGAGGCACTGTCCTTCACCACCTGGCTTGTCCCTGGCTGCAAGGAGAAGTTTGGAGGCTCCTTAGACTGATCTGCTCTTTCCCATGCTTATCCCATGGGAAGGATGGTTTTGCATTTCCTCTTTCCCTCATGGTCTTGTCCTGCATTACATCCCTGGTGCTGCCAGCTGTGGCTCATCCTCACCTGGGCAGAGACCTCAGTAGTGTGGCCAAAAGTGTGTTTTTAGAAGGAACAAAGTCTCTCTAAGTCCTGATGTGGATACCAGGGAAGGTGGTGGGTTTTGCCAGACGCAAGCTCTGGCAGGATCAGCTCTTTGTTCCCTTGGTAAGTCTGATCAGCTCAGTGCAGAATGAGAAGTGGCTCCAGATTGTGGCTGAATTGCTGCTGGGAAAAAAAAAAAAAAAAACCAACCAAAAACGTACGGCTTTTTGCCACAGAAATAATTCATTCAGAAACCAGCAGTGGGGGTTTTATGTTCCTCTGTTCTTGCAACTCACATGCAAGCGTGACAAAGGCCAGCACAGAGCAGTGACAGCAGCTGTGGCTGCAGGAAGTCACACTGTGGCTGCAGCAGCAGGTGACAGCTTTGCTCATGGGAACTTCACACCTTGTGCTCAGCAGCTGCTGCCGGCAAGGGCAAACCACGAGGCTGATGATGTGCAGGGGCACAGGGGGATGTGGGGAGCTGTGGTGGCTGTGACCTGCAGCTCTGTCTTTCACCTGGAAGCTCTGAGATGGTCAGTGTGAGAAAAGAAAGCACGACGATGTGAGGAGCTGAAAGAGGAGGAGGAGGAGGAGGATGAGGAGGGGGAAGAGGAGGAGGAGATGCTGCAAAAGCTGCTGCAGCTGCAGCCCCTCGCTCGTGTCACCAGTGGGTGCCCACAGAGCTCCTTTGTCAGCTGGGCTGCTGTTTTCCCAGATTGCCAGGAAAGGGGGCAGCTCCTGCCGCCACAGACAGCCCCACCCGCAGACTCCAGCCCTGAGTCACCGGCTGCCACCCGGAGCTCTGATCCGCCCTCCCCAACCTTGCACCAGTTTCTGGTTTCAGTTTTCTGTTTCTGTTCATTGGTTTTCACTTCTCTGGCAAATCCCAGAGCCCTCTGCTGTTGCAGTTCCTGCAGTTCAAATGTTGACAGGCTGACCTCTCTCAAGCTTCCTTTATCATTCCTGGAAACAAGCCATTCTTTGCCACTCTAGCCTTGGCTGATTGGGGAGTGAGGTTTGTTTTGGTGCCGGCAGGGTAGAAATAGAAAGCTAAAATTATTCAAAGGAGGAGAGTGTAGCAAAGGATTTTATGGGACTACTGAGTCTTTACCCCTGGAATATAAACACTGACAAAGATTAGCCCAGAAGCTTCCAAACTCCTTCAAGCTTGCCTGAAATCCTGCCCTCACCTAGAGACACAGGTCACAAAGCCAAGAACCCAGGGCAGGGGAATGGGGGTACTTTGCCCTTGGGTGATGGTGGGGCTGTCCCCAGGCTGGTGGGGGACTTTGTCAGCCTCCCCCTGGGACACAGCTCACCTGTGGGGGCTGCACTGTCTCAGCCCTGGTACTGACACACCTTGGAGCACAGGAAGGAATATTATTCCATCCCTGTTACTTCCTGCAGCCTTTTCTCCTCTTTCCACTGGTCCACAAGTGGATGCAAGCTCTGGGGAGTGGAATGATCCATTTGGAACATGCTGGTGGCTTCACCTGGGGCAGAGGTGAGGTGCTGTGGTGGTCATAGCACTGTCCCTCAGCTGATCCCTGACTGATGCCAGGTCCCTCTACTCCCACTCACAAAGTGACCCCCCCCAAGTCCCAACGTGTGGCTGCACATCCCTGCTTGGCCCCAAAGGATGCAGCAGCACTGGGGCTGTGGAGGGATGGGGATGCTGTGGAGGTGGTGAGGGGATGCAGGAGAGGCTGTGGGAGCTGTGGAAGGATGCAGGAGCCCACAGGGGGAGGCTGCAGAGCCATGAAGGGATGCAGGAGACTGTGGAGCTGTGCCAAAGCTCCCCCTGCCCTCCCCTCTCTCCCAGGGAATGCGGGTGCCAGGCACAGGCCGTGCTAGCTGGGGCAGTCAGACAATGTCCCCTTTGAAGGCCACAAACCCATCTGAGGTGCCAAAACCCTCCACATTACAGGGGACAGGACCTGCACTTCAGAGAAACACTGCTGAGCACCCCAACCTCAAACAGCCCCTTGCATGGGAAGTGGTTTTACAGCTTTGAGTAAGTCACCAGGCCAGTAAACACCAGCTGTTTACTGGCAGCTGCAGAGCTCACACCTCTATGGGACTGGGGTTCACACCTCCTGTGGGCTCCAGCCTCTCCACAGACACAGCCCTGCCAGGACCCTGCAGAGAGGAGCCAGCCCTGGGTGAGGGAGTGCAGGGTCCATCAGCCCATCGCTGGAGGGGTTTAACAGATGTGTGGATGTGGCACTTGGGCACCTGGGCTAGTGGTGGCCTTGGTAATGCTTGGAGAATTGTTGGACTCAATGACCTCAGAGGGCTTTTCCAACCTAAAAGATTCCATGATTCTGTACATAGGGAAGTCCTCCAGCTGTGGCAATGGCCCTGACACAAGTTTAACCACAGCCTCTCAGGAGAGGCTGTGGTTCTAATCTGTGGGGATCAGCCAGACATTCCATGCTGCCTGGGGCCACCTCTGCCTATCCCACCCCAAAAAGCCTAAAAAGCTGCACAGCAGGAGCACCAATGAAAATGAAAACTGTTTGTGCCTTGCTTATTTTTATTTTTCCGTTATTGTAATGAGCAGGCAAGGCCCATTGGGGTCATTAAAAGTGGGTTTGGTATTCATAGAATCAAAGAGTGGTTTGAGTTGGAAGGGACTTTAAAGACCACCTTGTTCCACAACCCCCCCCCCCCCCCCCCCGCCATGGCAGGGACACCTTCAATCATCCCAGCTGCTCCCAGCCCTGTCCAACTTCTCCTTGGGCACTGCCAGGGATCCAGGGGCAGCCACAGCTGCTCTGGGCACCCTGTGCCAGCCCTGCCCACCCTCACAGAAACAATTCCTTCCTCATATCTGTTCTAACTCTACCCTCTTCTAGCTTTCATCCCAGCAGAGCTCTGGATTTTCAGCCTGGTCCTCCTTGCTCTCTCTGGGGACTCAAAAATTATCTGAATGAGGTGGGCTGAGGATGCAGCCCCAGCAGAGACACTTTGTCTCATCCCCAGGGACATTTGGGGTTTGAGGGGAGCTGAAGGGGTGGGTTGGGTTGATCTCAGCCCCTGAAGCCAGCAGTCAGGGTGAACCAGGGGCACAGCCCCACAGTCACCTCCCTAAGGCTTAAAAATTGTGAAAACTCAGGTTTTCCCTGTTTCTTTCTTTTCTTTTCGTGCCAAGAATGGAGAGGGGTGTGGAGCAAAGAAGTTTTTTTATTTCACTTTAATTTGCTTTGAAATATTGTAGACTTTATCCTCTTTGGTTTTCTGTGCTTCAAAAGAAAGGCCAGGAAAAATCTGCAGCATCAGCCATTAGAAAGAAGGGCATTCCCTGAAATGTTTTATTTTGTAAAATGCCTTTACTGGAAAAGGATGGGACCTTTAGCAAGACACACATTTCTTATCAGCTTTGACCAGCTTCCTGTCCTGACAGGACTTTTGAGGAAACACTAAGTGTTTTCTGTGACCCAGCCAGAGATGACTGGCCAAGGTGACCATGCTCTCCCCTGGACCCACCACACTGGGGACAGATGGCCCCCAGTCACTCCCACAGGCACAGCTTCTTCCTGGAGTCAGTTCCAGGATGTGACATCATCTAAAAAATTCCAACATTTCTCCAACAATGTCAAGAATGGTGGGGGCGAAATTTCTGGACACTGCTGGAATGTCACCAGTGCTGGAGGTGGAACAGGGCAGGATGGAGCTGCTGCAGGGACTGGTAGATCTTGGCTTAGGGGCAATTTCTGAACTCAGGGCATCTTTAATTGCTGAATTTTCTGAGTGAATCCCAATTCCTCAGCATTAAACACTGCTATAAATAGTAACTTAGATCATCCAGTCTCACCAGTTTTTTCCAGGTTCCTCTTTCATTCAAGACAGAGAATTTCTCTTTTTCTGCTGTCACTGAACTTATTTTGGGCATTTGCTTTACACAGCACTTTCTCCTGGGATTTTTTGGGGGACTTGTAGAAAACCTCAATCATATCCCTCTATCTAAACCAGAGGAACATCAGTGAGACTCCTTCAGATGGCAAACCCCACTTATTCCAAGCACTGCCTGCTGGGTCAGGAATTCTGATGGGAAAACTTCCTTCTTACACCACCACTTTGCTGCCTAATTAAATTAATCACCCCAGAGATGCTCCAGCCCACTTTTCCCACTCTTCCATGGCCATCTTCATGTCTCAAGGCTCCTCTCAGAGAAGATGATTCCTTATCTGAGACACACTCAATCTCCCTTCCTAAAAGGGGGAAGAGCTGGAAGAGATTACTTTCTCTTTTCCTCATCACTGGAATGTGGGGAGTAGGTTCTTACCCATATTTTTTAGGGGCATGTTACACCATCCCAGGGCATCACTGGCATGACTGTAACCTCCCACCTCCACCATCTGGCCATGAGCTGGCAGAGAGGGATCTTTTGCCAGATTTCCAAGGCAGAATTAGATTCCTAGAAACCAAGCAACTTGGCTTTGGGGTTGGTTTTGGCTCTCAGCAGCAGAAAAGTTTCAGCCCTTACCAGTTCCCTGTAACACACATTACCTAAACTAAACTGACTCAGGAAATTTTTGCTTTTATTAATTTCAAAATAGTCCCTGAGGATCCAAAATAATTTGGCATGTGCTTGCTGGAAAGGGGATTAAGGCACAGAGGTGTCCAGCTAACTGAAAGGAAAAATCTCTCATTGAAAACACTTGGATAACCAAAGCAGATCCTAGACTAATTCTTCTGTTTTTATGAAAGTTGCCTTTTAGCAAAACATTTCTCCACATCTGGCACTGTGTGCCCTGGGAGCAGGACAGGAGCACTTGGCTGCAGGGGCTGGATGTCCAACCCACAGATTATCAAAGGCACAGTCAGAGGGGACAGCTCAGAGAAAAAACACACTCCTACACCCATGTACAAGTTATATTCCCTGAGCAGCCTGACAGGATCCAAGGGAGATGATGCTCACTCCCTCCCAGCCCAGCTGGAACACCAGGCTCCCACCTCCTGCCTGACTGGGTGCCCTGCATGGGGAGGAAGGCTCTCTCCTCATCTTCCCAGGAAACTTGGAGACAAGCAAGATAACAGTGAGGTAATGAGATCTGCACTGATGAGTGAGCCTGCAAGGTGCCTCTCTGCAAGGGGCAAGATGGAAATGGACCAGATCAGCTATGGAAGGGGATGCTCAACTTGGCAAGACCCTATTTGCTCCATGGTGTAGATCTGCCCTCCCCAGTCTGGGTGAGAGACACCAGCACAGCTCCCAGCAGGACCCTCCCTGAGGGTGGGACAAATCCAGGGCTTCTCCTGTGCCTTGTCCTCTGGAGCCCTCACTGGCCACCTGGAGCATGCAGCTGCAGGGCAGAGGGATATTGGGAAAATACCAGGTGATTTACAGAAGGCTTCTGGGGCAGTAGCTGGAAACCTTTAATAAGAACAGGATGAGTCAGTACCCTGTACTGCCAAGGGGAGTGCAGAGGTGCCAGGGTGAGGTTGGGTTGCTCCACTGTACATCATAAGCCTTCCTTTCGTATTCAGGAAGTGTCTGTCAAGACATCACCTTTCCATGATGTCTCGAAAATAACAAAATGGAGACATCCCCCAGGAATGTCTGCTTTCCTGTGAAGAACAAATATCCTTCTAGGAACATCTCACTACAGCTGGACAGCTCTCAGCTCTTCCCAGAGCACTCCTCACCTCCCTGCCTGGCCTTTCCTCTCCTCCTCAGGGAGTCTGTCAGACCTCCATGGCTCCCTGTGGCTTCTTCCCAGTGACCCATCCCTGTCTTGGTCCTTGCCCAGCCTTCACAGAGCTCTTACTCTCTCCCATTCACTGTGCTGCTTCCCCAGTCTGTGGTCATTTTCTCTCATCAGCTGAGACAGGATACTCTGTTCTTCCCAACATCCCAGTTTCTGCCCATGCTCTCACCCCACAGTTAATCTGCTCATCATTTTCAGAATCACTGTTTCCTTCCTAACCTGCTCCTGGATCTCCTTCTGCCTCTTCTTCAGGGTTACAAGTCTCCACATGTCTTTCAGCTCTCTGTATCCTCATGCCCAGACTACCAGTAGCCCTTGAAATGTAATGTATAATCTGTATTTTAAAAAGGTATAATTAAATTACAGGACATTATAGGACCTGGAGTGCATCAGACAGTTCCAGGAGATAGCAAGTAGCCCATCTCAGCTCTCCTTTCCCTTAAATTGAGGAGAAAACTTGTGTTTCAGCTTCTCAAACTCCCCTTTCATGCCTACCAGTACCTATGCCAGTGCCTACAGTGCTGTCACAGCAGGACATGCCCCGAGGCACCTCCAACCTTGGGAACACATGAAGGACACTGGTAATGGCTCCCACCTCCTGCTCCTGGGATGGAAAGGGCTTTGCAAATATGGGAGGGGAGAAGTCCATGGTAAAGGAGACTTCAGTCTCTTTTTCCCTCACCAGCCTCATTTCACTCATGCTCCTGGGCCCCTCCAGCACAGCTCTTGCATGGATACACTCTCCCCTCCAAGCTGCCGGGAAGGTTGGGTAATAGGGGACTTAACACATGCAGGAACCTCCAGAGGAACTTCTTACTAAGGGACAGGCATGAGAGAAGCAGAAATAGCCACAGTGACTGTTTCATATCCTGTGTCACTGGGGAGGCACTGAATCAAGCAGGGAGCTTCACTCTTCCGGGGCTGGGGCTGCTCTGTTCCATCACGAGACTGCACCACAAGTGGACTCTGCTGGAAATTCCACCATGCCTACGCAAGCCACTGTATGGGCTTCTCACCCCATAAATTGAGGGGCTGCTGATGGCTCAGCATCAGACAGCAAAGAGGCTTCCAAGGTACCTTTGCCTGCTCCAGCTCCAGCCACCACTTCTCCACCAACATGAAGGTGTCTGTGGTTGCTCTCGCCGTCGTCATCGCTGCCTTCTGCTACCAGACCTCTGCTGCTCCACGTAAGTCCAGGTTCTCCTCATCCTCCCTGTGGGGACAGGAGAAATGTCTCTGCTGGGACAGCTCCTTCTGGCAGCACTTCCAATCCAGGTCCCTCCCTCTGTCCCACCGTGTTTTGGCAGGTGCTCCAGGGCTGTGAGACAGGCACAGCTCAAAGACCATTAGCATAAAAGCTAAAGGTTTTTTAACCTTTTTAGGGTAAAAGTACAACCCTGCCCCCTACTCCTGCTACAGGGGTCAATTGTGGGCACCCTGAGGAAGGCTAGGGCTGGCCAGCTTTGGGCTGGGAGATGTTGCCTGATGGCATGAGCTGTGTCAATGCCAGTTCAGGGTGAATTCAACAGGGATGGAGGAAGAAGAAGGAACTGAAGGAAGAAGAAGAAAGAAGACCCCATCTTTTCCTCCTCCACCTCATCTCTGCTCCCTAGACCCAGGGATGGGTGATCCCAGCTCCATGCCCAGTTCCCCATCCCTTGCCAGTGCTCATGACTGTCTTTGCCTTCACAGTTGGCTCTGACCCACCAACTTCCTGCTGCTTCTCCTACATCTCCCGGCAGCTGCCCCGCAGCTTTGTGAAGGATTACTATGAAACCAACAGCCAGTGCTCCCAGCCTGCTGTCGTGTAAGTCCCTCCTCTGGGCCAGGGTGGGTTTGGGCTGGGGAGCCAGGGGGGGAAAGGCCTTTTTCCAAAGACAGGGAAGGAAGGCTGGGGTAGACAAGAAGTATGAGGTGCTGCTTGGAGCACAGAAGGCAGACCCTGCTCCTGCTCTACCCCTTTGCAGATAAAACTGGTGTCTGCTGGATTGGATGGGCAAGGCAGGAAACTACTCATCCTTGGGTGAGGCTGGGCTTGGGCAAGGCCAGGCTGAATGGGGCTTGAAACAATCTGGTCTAGTGGAAGGTGTCCCTGCTGCTGGCAGGGGGTGGAACAGGATAAGCTTTAAGGTGCCTTCCAACACAAACTATTCCATAATTCCATGATCCTGTGATTCTCCATCCAGTGTTCTCCCACCAAAAACTGATTTCCTTGCATCCACAGGTTCATCACCAGGAAGGGCCGGGAAGTCTGTGCCAACCCCGCCGAGGACTGGGTTCAGCAGTACGTGAATGAGCTGGAGCTGAACTGAGTCTGGACAGATCCAGCTGCTCCACGTCCCCAGCTGCTGGGATGGATGAGCATGACCAACTGGGGTCCACTGAAGTGCTTCAATGTCATTTAGAGTTAGCTGAGAAACTGAAAACATTCCAAAATCCAACTAAATGTTCTGCTATTTAATTTTTTATAGGAGAGGGATCAGGTGCAATAACTGAGATAAAAAATAATTTTATTTAATATATATTTTTTTAATTTTTTTAACAGTAGACTCAGGTTATATTTTCTGTGTTTAAGTAATCCTATTTTTGACACAAAATTAAATTCCAATGTCAATAAATAAATACAATATACAATAAATAAATACAAATATTTTTGTAAGAACCTGTTGTGTTTGCCTCACAATCCTTTGGGATGACAAACTGAAATTATAGTAGTGACAAGAAGTTCTTTATTTCCTTTTCCACACTGTCAAAATTCTTACAAGCTTTCTGTGTCTGAACATCCTGTTTTGCAAAATAATAACAAGAAAGGCCATGAAGGAAGAGTTGTGAGAAGGGCAGGGATTACATTCAGGTAACTTGTCTCAAGCTTTTTGTAAGGTATTAAATTTCCATTCATTATGACAATTGGAAGCTCATTAAATTCTTTTGCTGGCCCTATTATAATCAATCAAGATATTACCTTTAGGGGCTGAAATTTAACATATTGGCTGTTTTAGAGAAAGTTTTCTGAGAGCTACAGCTAAAATGGTTCAGCTATTTCCAGGGCTGAGGATGGAAAAAAATATGTTTCACTGCAAGAATTTTAGAATTATTTCATTAAGCTCTCATTTAGCTGGGACATGAAGCTTGGCAGATATTTCTTCACAATAATACCTTGACTCCAAAAACCTGCTCATCTCTGGAGATGCCTGTCCAAAAATGACCATGCTCCCAGCCCCGGGCAGGACCTGCCCCTGCAAGGAAGCATCTCTCCTGGTTCCCCCCTGGAGGTGAAGGAGATAGAGCCCACCTTAGTGGAGGCATTTCCCACATCCCTGATGGCATTTCCCACACCACTGATGGTATTTGGAATGTTCTGATCAGCTCTGGACAGGCTCTGTTGGATCAGTAAGGTGGATTTGGGTTCCTCCTGACTGGATCTCTGGTGCAGTCCACGGAAAAATGCTCGAGTCACCCCACTGCATTTCCATACTGGATTTGGGATTTTTGAACATAAACACCAGTGGGACACAGGGGAGCAGAGCAGGAGGCAGCCCTGGGGAGGAGTGACCTTGATCAGACCCAGAGGGGGGATGGTGAGCAGGGACAGGAGACTCAGGAGGGGCTGGGAGGGATTGGGGGACACAGGAAAGGACACATCACTTGGGGAACTGCAAGCCCCCAGCTCCTCAGCCCACGGGGCCCCATGGATCCCATTAGTCATCCCACTCCAGTGCTGACTACATCCACCTTAAAATAGCACCCTGGAAAGAGGGGACTGAGGTAGAGAGCAGGACCAGAGCCCCCTTCCCTGAGACGCTGCTGGGAGGGGAGGGAGCGCATGGCTGGGAGTTTCAGATGGACATTGCCACCTGCATGTGAAGGTGAAAGCCTGAACAACATCAGACCCTGCACACTCCAAGGCCAGCTCCAGAAGGAGGGCTCATCAGGGCCAGGAAAACACCTTGGCCACTGGGTACCAGCCATTCTGGGCAGATTCACCCTGAGGACTGAGACTGGCACAAAGTGCCCAGAGCTGACATCTCTCTCCAGGGAACAGCCGGAGCAGGACACAGGCGGGGGCAGACCTGTGATGGGATTATCCCAAAATCACTGGAGCCTCCACAGTGCTTGGATGCAAGCCTGCCTGACCCTGTGCACTGGGAGCGGTCCCGCAGCTCAGGGTTTCTCGTGGAAGGGCACAGGCTCGTGCAGGGAGCACCATCCATGCGGGAACAGCTCCGGTCGGTGCTGAAGCGGCGGGAGCGCTGCAGCCGCCCCGCGCCGCCGCTCCCGGAGCGCCGCGATCGCTCACGGCTGTCCTCACCTGGCACCCACCGACGCGTGATGAGCACCTCCTGCAGGGCTGGAGGAGCCAGCGAGCAGCTCTGCCTGCTCACCCTCGGCAGAGGGGCGAGAACTGAGCACCTTCTGCAGAGGATGATCAGGCAGGGGCTGCAGCACCCACGGCACCATCAGCTCAGTCCTCATCCAGGGATCACCCTGCCTCCAGCACTGGATGTATTTGTGTTTGGTGCGGATGGTTGAGGCTGATTTTGCTGCTAGAGCTGAGAGAAGACCCTCACCACTGTGCAATCCTTGGGTCACAGAATTATGGAATCATAAAATCATGGAATGGTTTTGGTTCGAAGGGACCTTAAAGCTCATCTCATTCCAGCCCCTGCCATGGCAGGGACACCTCCCACTGTCCCAGCTGCTCCCAGCCCTGTCCAACCTGGTCTTGGGCACTTCCAGGAATCCAGGGGCAGCCACAGCTTCCATGGGCACCCTGTGCCAGGGCCTCACCACCCTCATAGTAAAGAGTTTTTTCTCCTTAGGAAGCTCATGCCTGGGGCTCAGGGCTTATTGTGATGTTCATTCCTCCTGTAAGTAACCTCATGGAGTGCTCAAGCAGATGGACACCAGAATGACAAAATAAGTTGAACTGGAAGGGATCCTTAAGCTCAAGGCAACAGATAAAGAGAAAAGTGGAGCTAGGACCAGGAGGACGGTGGTTTTCTGGGGAATTTTCTCTGGATTCAGATCAAAACAAGAACAGTGCTGTCAAGTGTCTTGGAATTTGTAAACTACTCATCCTGAAACCAGAGTGTGGTATTTACTGAATGTTATGCATAATGCATATAAAAATAATACTTTTTTTGGTTTTTGGGGGATTGGTTTGTTTGGTTTTGTTGGTTTTGTTTTAATTTTTACAAAAGTCCTGGGCAAGCCTAGCTGTGAACAAAAATTAAATCATTACTATGATAAGAATAGAATTATTATAATATATGTGCACATGTCTCCATATTCACTGTTTCCATCACTGTAGTGTGTCTGTAGGCATTTTGAGGCCAGAGGAGTTGGAGACTGGAGTCCAGCATCTCACAGAAGGAGGTGGGTTGTGCTGACAGGGAGATAGATCGAAGCCACTCAAGTTTCCTGGGCTGAGCTTATACATCTCCCCTTTTCATGGAGGAATCAGACACATTGAAGGCAAAATGTTTGTGCACCCAAAGTGCCAATTCCATGTCCTCCTCCCCATTCCAGGGCCCTGGTTTGCCACAGGGAGAGGAGGCTCAGTCCTGCATCCAGAGCAGCTCTTCCCAGAGACACCATGAGTAGAGCGTGTGTCACTTCTGAAGGGCCAGAATCCAAAAATACAATGTAAAAGGGGATAGGTTTGTATGCTGCACACAAAAATAATGTTTTCCTAAAGTGGTAAGATGTCCCAGACTTCCAGGGCTAAGGAAGACACAGAAGTACTACAAAAGAAATTGTGCCTGGCTATCACCTTCCCTGTGACAGCCATCAAAAGGCACAAGTGGCCATGAGGACTCAAAAGAACATTTCTGCTGAGTTCTTAGAAAGACACAGACAATGACTCACATCCCCCTGAGATGATGAAGCATTTTCTTCTAGAAGAGAACGATGCCACATTTCTGAGAAAGCACATTTCTAAAGCTGCAGGTCTGTTTACTGTACTGAATCTTAACAGGGGACACTTGTACCAATGGCTCAGAAAAACAGCAACACCCAATCCATGGTCCCTCTGCCAGATGTGGTATCTCAAGGGATTCCTGCCTTCAGCCAAACTGCAGCCCTTGAGCAGAACAGTCCTTGGCTGGGTAATAGTTGGAGTCAATGACCTTAGAGGTGTTTTCCAACCTGAACAATTCCATGATTCTATGATTCTCAGCTGTGCAAGCATTCCCTCTGGATGAGGCTGAGCAGGATCTGATCCTTGCAGGACAGGCAGGCTGGAACCAGACATCAATGCATTGCCACTGAGGATGGGGACAAACTCCACTTGCCATGGCTTAGACAGAAATTCTGCTTGCAAATCACCCCAGGATGAGTTTCAGGGCAGCAGGGAGCTCCCAAAGCCAGGTCCCAGTGCTCCAGCTGCTCTCCAGCTGCCCATTGCCAACCAGTCTGGGCATCAGAGGGCAGACGGGTATCTGCCTCAAGCAGTTCCTTAGTAGCAGATGATGCAAAGTCCACCAGATGGAAAATCTGGGAGCCTACTCAGAGCTATCTCATACCTCTGACCTTCTCTGTTCTTGCCAGGGGAGGCAGATTCATGATTTCTAGAAACTTTGGATGCTGGATTGGAGTGAGTTCACATCCTTTCTGCTCATTCATTTCTTCCCCTACTTGCAAGATCTGTGAATTGTTGCACTTCCTTCTGCTTCTTCTAGAAACACTTCACCCCCTCCGCACTGCAACAAGTGCCACTCGTCTGTCACTGGCCAGGATCAGATTGCTCTGGACAGTTTCTATTCCAACACCTCCTCCCACCCTGGTTCAGTGACATTTAACCTGGTTCCTTCCCTGCACAACAGGTTTCCGTGGCTGTCCTCATCACTTCCTTAACCAAACTGCCTCTGCTTTCAGCAGAAGCCTCAAAGTTCATGTCCTTTCTTATCTCCTCAGGCTCCATAAACTCCCTCTCTACTGAGTGGATGTAACATCACAATCTCCATTTAGTATCTCCAGGGTGTCAGTGCACTGCAGGGTCCACTGAGACCTAGCCCCCTTCTCCTCCCTGTGATATGGCAAAGCTGTGATTGAGCTGGTCTCACTAGTCTGTTCTCTCTGTTGTGCAGCCTCTAAAAGAAAGATCCTGAAGGATTGTGGGACTCCCCAAAACACAGCAAAACTCAGACAAAAGAAACTGCTCTCCAAGTCCAGCTGTTTTTTCACTAGAAGACTCCTAAACATCATCCAGCATATCCCCAGAGAATTGGAGAGACACAGTTTACAAGGGCATGGAGTGACAGGACAAGGGGGAATGGCTTCCCACTGCCAGAGAGCAGGGATAGATGGGATATTGGGAAAAAATCCTTCCCTGTGAGGGTGGGGAAGTCCTGGCACAGGGTGCCCAGAAAAGCTGGGACTTCCCCTGGATCCCTGGAAGTGTCCAAGGCCAGGATGGACACTGGGACTGGGAGCAGCCTGGGACAGTAGAAGGTGTCCCTGCCCATGGCAGGGGTGGAATGAGATGAGCTTTAAGGTCCCTTCCAACCCAAACCAGTCTGGGACTCTATGATAAATTGTGCTGAGCATTTCAGACTGTTTTACCAAATCTCATTTTATTTGCACTGAATCAGCCTTCCCATTGAGCAGCTTCTTGATTTCTGCCTGAAGGACATGATGCACAGCCACTCCAGATGGCAGTCCAGGGTTGGTGGCACTGCTTGCAGCCCAGGTACCACGGGGCTGTTTTGTGCACCCAGGGCAGCGTCTCCTGCCTCCTGGCCCTGTGCAAAGAGACCATGGCCCAATTCAGGTTCAGATGAGCTTTTCCTTTGTTCACACGCTGGCAGCCCATTCAAGGCAAGAGCCTTGGGGCAGCAAGGCAGTCTGGAGGAGAAGGGATGTCCCAGGAGATGGACAGACCAAAGGTGAACATTGGAGACAAAGTTTGGGCTATTTTTCTTTCCCTGAGTCTTGCAGCCCTGAAGTATCCCTGCCCTGTGGTGGACAGCTCCCCATACTTGGAGGTTTCCCACCCATGGGGTTTTGAGGGGGGTCGGAAGGGCTGGAGCTGATAGACCTGGAGGGGATCACCTGACCAGGGGACCAGAGACAGCAGCCCAGGGACCACCCACACAAATGTCCCCATACCACAAGGCTGGGGTGAAGGCACCACACAGGCAGCTGCCACTTGCAAATCTCTGCCTGGAGAGTGCTGCTGTGTCCCACAGGTGCCTCTGTGGGATCTCTCAAGGACCCTCTCTGGGCTGGAAAGATTCAGGTTCAGCAGCACCTTTTGCCTTCTGAGATATTTTGGAGTAGCAGCACTATAAACCCACACTATTAACCACACAAGGCTCCCCAAATCAAGCCTTTATTGCCTTATTCCAGTACAATTCACACCAAAGTCGGCACTACACGGCAGGCTGGGCACATAACCTGTTCCAGCAGCCCATGAGATGAGCATCAGTGACCAGGATACTCCCCTGTCCCTACTAGTGGCACATCCCTGCTTCAAAGTGCCTTCCCAACACTTGGCACACAGGAGTTGTCACACAAAGCAGGTCACCCCAGCAGCCAGAACCGTGTGAGAATCCTGCCAGGACACTCACCAGAGCACAGAGGTTTTTCCCTAGTGCTGCCCCACTCACGGGGAGAAGCCGGTTGGGCTCCCAGCTCTCTGCCCACCAGTGACAATCCAGGGCAGCCACTCTCACAGGATGATGCATCCAGTCCCCTGTGGATCCCTGACCCAGGAGATCACCAAGGGTTCTGCATTTCTGCCCCCCAAAAAGGCACCCAGGAAAAAGAGAGGCCGGAGGTTGCCCGAGAACTTGTCAGTGAAGGTGTAGATGTGGGAGCGGTCGCTGACGTTGTAGAAGGAGATCTCCCCCGCCTCATAGTCCAGGAAGACGCCGACGCGCCGGGGCCGGACGCTCAGCGCCAGGGGCGAGACGGGCGCACTCAGGGCCTCGTAGGTGCCCCCGCTCTGCAGCCGCAGCACCCAGTACCCATTGCTGGGGCAGAACAGCACGGAGCCTTTCCTGCCAGCAGCCTCCCGGCACAGCCCCAGGCCCCACTCAGGCTTGTCTCCCACCTGCACCTCCCAGTAGTGGCGGCCCGAGGAGAAGCCCGGAGTGCCCAGCACCATCGGGGCGCTGCTGAACCTCTTGGGGTTGTCAAAGAGGGACAGGAGCAGCTTCCTGCTCCCACGTCGGACGCTCTTGAGGTCCTCGGACACAGTGAGTTCTGGGTGCGCCGTCTCTGGGTCCAGGATCACATCCACTGCAGAGAGAGAGGGATGGAAGGATGCACAAGGTGCCTGTGGCCTGGATGCTGAGCTCTCCCAAACTGTCCCACATCCCACAATTTTTTTTGGTTTTGCACAGCTCCCAGCACTGCCAGCCAGTGGGGAAGTGCAATACAGAAAATCAGCCACATAAAAATATTTGGTGTCAGGCTGCAGAGCCAGGGCAGAATGAGGGGAGTTCCACACCTTCAGAAAGAGCCAATACTGAAAGCATTAGGTCATGGGCAACACAACTTGAAACCTCCGAGGGACGTTTTAGGCTTCAGGGTCGCCTCACAATCCATCCAAGACAACGACAAAGGTCTTCCCACCATGAAACCAACCTGAACTCATTAGTGCACACACTGGGAGCAGCTAGACAAAGCTTGTTGGAAAAATCTCCCTATGTCCCAACCAGAGCCCAAATGTGCCAGGAGCTGCCCCTTCACCTTTGAACTTCTTCAGCATGTCCCTCATGCCCAGGCAGCGCTCAGGAATGCTGTAGTTTTCCTTCAGGGTCACGGACACAGCCATGAGGGATTGGAATTTTACCCCTTCACACCTGAAGAAGAGAAGGATGCTTATGGGCTGTATCCAGAGTCTGTGCCATGGCCCCTCTCTGGCCAGGAGGGGTGTTAATGCCCTTTTGTTGGCTCCATAAATCCACTGCCTCCCTGGAGCTCTATCTGAGAAGAACACCAGGTATTACTTGCATATTGGCAATCCAAATAAGATCAGAGTTAAACAATACAGTGAGCAGACCTGCCAGGCCTGGGGAGGGAAGGAACAAAGCCACTGGGCAGCACATCCCTTAGGAGGGGACACAACTCACATGTCACAAGCCAGGCAAGACCTTGGCTCTGAGCCTCTGGAGAAAGAGGATGGAACCTCTGAGAGACTGTCATAGTCCCTCCTGTGTCTACCCCAGGAGGACCAAAGCAGATGTTGGGCAGGAGGATGGGGTGGCTGTTGTGGAACAGATACAAACATCTGCCTCAAAGCCTGGAGGAGCTGGGACAGTAAGAGGAACAAGGAATAACCATGGGTACCTGCCAGAAATCATGATGGGTACCTACCAGGATTAGTCATGGCACCTACCAGGAAAAATCACCCACCTGCTCAGGATGCTTTTCATGTCCTAGAAGAAGACAAAAACTACTCTGAGTTTGTGTGGGCCAAGTCACCCCCTCCTTTGTCACCTCAGGTGACAAAGGCAACAAGGGCTGAGTTAGTGGTGCAGGTGGCAAAGCCTGACCTTGAGCAGCCCATCAGCTGGCTGCTGGCTCTTCTCCTTTATCTCCAGGATCAGCTCCTCCAGCAAGCACTTCTCCTCCACCAGCCTGGCCAGGTTTTCATTGATCAGCAGCAGAATCTGCTTCTCTTCCTCCTCCAGCTTCTGGAGCAGTAGCTTCTCCTCATCAGCCAGCAGCCGATGCAGCTTCCCAAACTCACTTACAATCCTCTCCCGTTTTTTCTTTACTGTCTCCTTGGGAGAAGAAGATTCATGGGGTGAACATTACCCAGGCAGCTGAGACAGAGCTGGATGCTCCAGCATCCATGCCTGGCATCAGGCCCTGGGAAAACACCACACTTCTGTGGTAAGTGCATGAATTTAAAAACCAGATGGAGACAAACTTGTGCTTCCACCTCACTGGAGCTGCCACTCCACATCTTTAGTTTACCAGCAGCAGGACTTTGCCTGGGGCACTTCTGCTCAGCTGGATGTTGGGCTGAAAGGAGGTGCCCTCAGGTGTTGGGTAAGTTTTTATTATGACTCATACCTTCAGCCACATTCAGGCTAATAAACTGCTTGGACAGGTGGACAAGCTGGAAAAATTCCCAGTAAAGGGCAAGAGGTAGAAAAATCATAAAATCATGGAATGGTTTCAGTTGAAGGGATCTTAGAGATCATTTGCTTCCACCCCCTGCCATGGGCAGGGACACCATCCACTAGACCAGGTTGCTCCAAGCCCAATCCCGGAGTAAGGATGGAACATCCATCCAGGGATGGGGCAGCCAAAGCATCTTTGGGCAACCTGCCAGGGCCTCAGCACCCTCACAGGGAGAAATTTCTTCATTGTATCTAATATAAATCTCCCCTCTTTTAGTTGAAGATGGTTCCCTCACATCCTGTCTCTATCTGCCATGTAAAGAAGCCCTGGGGCTGTGGAGGGATGGAAAAGCAGACCAGGAGGCTCCCCAGGTGAGGAGGAGAAGAGCCAGTGATTGGCAGGGTCTGCCAGTGCTTTAGGGTTTTTCACCTCATCCCTAAAAACTGGCTGGAAACCTGAAGCTGTGGAAAGACACTCTGCAGTAAGCCTGGGCCAGGAAACCTCAGAATGAAGATAAAGGAATGGAAATTGAACTCCATTTTTTTTGCCATCCAAGTACAGCGTTCCTTGGACCTGAGTCATGAGGACTTGATAAGCCAGGATAGCCTCTTCCCCTCACCATTCACACAGGACTTCTTGCTCTTTTTGCTATAAAAGCACAACCAGAGGAAGCTGGAGGCAGCTGAGCCACAACCCTGAGCCTTGACTCAGGCGGTTGGGAGGACAGTGACACAGCTCTCTCAATCTCTGTCCCTCTGCCCCAATGGGGACAGAGGGCTCACAGGGACATCCTCAAAACCCATCACCACTTGTCTGGACTGCCACAGGCAAGGGAGCTGAGCAACAAACTAGGGGAGTTCAGAGGAAAACCTGTTTTCCCTGCTGAGCTGATTAATTATTTACTCAAATTCAGGGCTGGGTAACTCATCCAACAGTTTCATTTCCTTTTCTGCAGTTACTTTTACTTTCCAGCTTTCACCCCAAGGGACTTGAAATGCAGCTGTTTGCTGGTGTCTGCTCTTCCCAGAAGTGTCTGGAGTCAGGCAGATGTGCAGGAATTCAGCTTTTTTTGTTCTTACAAAAACATTTCTGGTTCCTGTTGCTGTAGAGTGGAGCTCACCACGCAGCTCACACCTAACTTGGAACTCAAGCATATGTTGTAAAACAAAAGGCAATAAAAAATAGCACATGTCTATTTATTTAACCAGCATAAAGTCCTCATGATTCCAGGGAATCTGGCATGCTGCTCCTTGCAAACCTTTTTATGGAGACACACACACACTGAGCCTGGCTTCCAGCATTGTTCCTGCATGTGACAGCAGGACATACGAACACAACCTGGAGACAATGATAAATCTGTGTCCCCAGACAAGACCATTCAGGGTGGCTTTTCATAAAATGCTGATATCTCTGAAGCTCATTCTTTAAGAATTAAGACAGGCACCTGCCTTGCACTCTTGGGTTTTCATCCTTTCTGCTGACTCACGCTTCTTCACTTCCTCCACTTCCTTCAAAAGATTCTCCAGGGATTTCTGAAGTTTGACCTGGAAAGAGGAAAAATGGGCTCAGCTCACCCCAACAAGCACTCGCTGAGCACTGCAGGTTGGCTGGGTCCCCTGTGCCTGGGGGAAGACACTGACCCGGCGCCAGGCAGTGCCAGCACTGGCACCCAAACCAAGCAGCTGTGCTCTTCACTCTGCTCGCAGTGTTAACCCTCCCCATGCTCCTCAGGCTTCCCCTGCGGTTTTGCTCACTATTAAGGTTCTGGAGACCAAAGTGACAGCCCTTTTTCAATGCTGAGGTGAAGGGTGAATGCTAGCACTGCCAGGATCATAGCTGGGATGTGAGGTTTGGGTGCCAGCTTCCCTCCACCGGGGCAAAACGTCCTCAGGGACCCATCGGCTCAGCGTCCGCAGGGGGTGTGAATGGGCAGGGAGCCAGGCTGCCTCCCTGAGAGGGATGGACGGGGTGAGCCCGGGTTCCAAACCAACGATTTGGAAGATAGGTGGGTCCAGCCTTATCCCTGCAGCGAGGGCGGCTGGGGGGCAGCTGGGGGAGGAGGGAGGGGAGGGGGTCGCCACCATCAGCGCCACCCCTTCTTTTCCTGTCCCAGCGATGCCACTGGGCACGGGGGGGTCCCGGCGGCCGCACTCCCCCGTGCCAGAGCCTCGAGGCAGGACAGGGGCGCGGTGCCTCAGCCTGCCCTACCTTGTAGACGTGCGCAGCCTCCTCGATGGGGTAGACGGTGTGCGGGCGGTGGAGCAGGGACTCTCGACACACCACGCAGATGGGCTCCTCGTCCTCCTCGCAGAACAGCTTCAGGCGCTCCTCGTGCTGGGGGCACAGGGGGGTGCCCAGCTCCGGCTCGGGCCCCGGGGCGCCCCGCAGCCCCAGCAGACGGATGCTCTCCACGATGTTGGCCAGCTGCCGGTTGGGTCGGAAGCCGCTGCGGTGGCAGGAGGCCCGGCACTGCGGGCAGGAGAAGGGCCCGTCGGCCCACAGCCCCTTGTCCTGGCAGTGCTTGGCGATGCAGCCCCGGCAGAAGTTGTGGCCGCAGTCGATGCTGACCGGCTCGCTCATGTACTCCAGGCAGATGGGGCAGATGGCCTCCTCCTGCAGCCGCTCCAGGGCACCTGCCAGCGCCATGGGGCCCGCCGGCCGCGACGGGCACTGCGCTCGCCCCTCGTCAGCCGGCGAAGGGCTCGCGGGAGGTCACGGCTGGCACGGCCCCACGGCGAGCAAGGAGCGGCAGTGCCCTGAAAGGCTGCGGGGCGAGCCGGCCTTGCTGCCGGCTAGCGCGGGCCACTGAGCCTCCGGGCGGCTGGGAGGAGGAGCTGGCACCGGCCGGGACAGCTGCGGCCAGCCCAAGGCTGGCACTGCCTCCAGCCCGGCGGGCACGGCCGCGGGGAACGCCCGCGGGGACAGCGGCGCACAGCAGCACGCGCCCGAAACATCCGGGCCGGAGACAGCCCGGGCCGGACACAGCCCGGGCCGGAGACAGCCCGGGCCGGACACAGCCTGGGCCGGACACAGCCCCGGGCCGGACACAGCCCCGGGCCGGCACGGTGCTGCACATGGGATAACACTGCTGTTGGCTGAGCGCCGCCCGTGGAGCCCCTGTGGCACCTGCCCGCTGCCCAGAGATGTTGGCCGAGGTCAGGACCCCTTTCCACACCAACAGTTGTGCCAGAACATCCCCCGTGACACACACGCAACGCAGAGAGCCGGGAATTTGGGCATGTGCTGGGGCAACAGGGACAGGGATGGTGAGAAGTGCTCTCCCATGCATGTACAGAGGGGCAGGGGACAACCAGGCGTCACTCCATCATCCACAGATCCTCAAGTGCCAGCCCTGACCCCTTTCCAGCCACTGCTAAGCACCCCATGCTCTCTGTGGAGCATCCCAAGAACCACTGGGAGAAGTTGCAAGTTTTGCTCCTTTTTATTATACAAAAATAACTTTAACACATTCAGTACAAAGGAAAATGAAAAGTTTCACTGAAAATGCCAAATAAATTAAAACTGCCTTTGCACAACCTTCAATAAAAGAGCTAAACACTGAGTTGAATACCCTGCCAAATTCCCAGGCAAGGAGAAAATGGAATATGTCTCAGAGGTGTCCATGAGAGCAGGTCCTTGAAGAAGTGATGCTTGGAGAGAGCAGGGTATTGCTCATCCACTGTGCTCATTGCCCTTTAATTGATTCATTATGTCCTGGACCCACTTGTCATTAGGTTTGGCACAGACGAGCTTGTCCTTGATGGTTGTAAATCTGGAAAAGGAAATCCAGTGAGGAGAGGAGAGGGAAAGGAAGACAGAGAGGAAAGTGGGACCACCTGCTCCACAGCACCAGTGAAGCCAACCAGACACCTCTAGAAGCTGCAAAATGGCCTTAGGGCAATGAGGTGGGGTGGCTCCATGTCCTTACAGGTGTCCTACTCTGCCACTTCAGCCACTTGTCCCCAGCATCTCTGCATCTGAGAAGACCCCATCCTGGCTGAGGCCCACTATCTGGGGTGAGAGGGGTGACCAGCAAAAGCTCTTTCAGCTCAAGTCTAATAGGGAGGTCAACAAACTAGCTGCCTGGGATGTGGGATTGCCCTCTGATATGTTCCCAGGCTAGATGTTCCTCTGATATGCTCTCCTCACATGGGAGAGCCCTGCCCAGTGCTTTCCATGTCAGGATGAGCTATGATGTGGGGTTCCCTGACAATCTCAGGACAAACAGAGTCCCCAGAAGCAGGGAAGGTGATCTACTCACATCACAGCTGGTGGGGAGCAGTGGCTGCCTGTCTGCTCATACTTCACCACACGGCTCAAAGGCAATGCTCTGGTGATGTACTCAACGCAGCAGGGACCATAGAAGTTGAGAGAAACTGGAAGAGAAGTTTTCTGATTACACCAGACTAGGAAAAGTGCCAGTGAGGAGAAGTAAGGGTCAGAAGACGAGAAGATCCACTGGAGGAAGTGCTGCTCCCATAGTGGGCTCCCACCACAGCCATCTTCCCCTCAGGGAGCCAAGGTAAGACAGGCCTCTCCTTTTCCACAGCAGGTGCTGGTAAGAGAGAGCTGCCAAGCATTACCTTATACAACAGGCAGAAAGAGGAGAGAGCTCCTTGGAGAGGAGAAATTGGACTCACATGGAGAAGAGGAGGTCTGGTAGCAGAAGGCAACCACAAAAAGTAGAGAAAGGGCTGCTGGGAAAGTCTTCATGGTACTGTTGGGTGGAGATGAATTGCAGGAGTGAGGATAGACTGTTGCAGTGTCCCTCGCTGTGCCTGGTGTGGGATCCCTGCGTTCAGCCCTCTTTATATAGGGACACAGCAACCAAGGACGGAAATGTGATGGAAACATTGCTGAAAGCCATGACACAATGGAAAAAGTGCAGTGTCAAGGATACCACAGAGCCCTGCAGAGGAAACTGTCCAGACCCCCGATGAGATCAGTGTCCTGACATGGCACAGGCTACAATACCATGGGTGATAAGATACCACAGAGGACAGGATATGACCTGTCATTTCATTTCTCCTGACCTAAGGACTCTGTAGAAAACTCAGAATGAGTGATTCTGAAGATCAGTTGGTGGACCTCTTGCCTAGAAGTCACAGCACTGGATGGAGGATTACCATGGTTGTCACACACTTGTGTTTCCCACAACATCTGCGTCATGGACAAAGAGGAGATCTCACCTCTGCCCCAGCAACCGGAGCAGGGAAAGTCTGAGAGTCAGGCTCACCACTCATGTGCCCACTCACCCACCCCACTTGAAAAGGGGGCTTCCTCTGTGGGGCCCTGAAGGCCATCAGTCCATAAATGTGCAGAGCAGAGGGTCAAGGATGGTACCATTCCAGGCCTGGGCTTCTCTTCTGTCCTTGAACATCCCTTGCAACAAATCTTTAGGGAAGTGGTTCTGCTGCATCATAACTTCCCAAATACCAGTGACAGCTAAAATAGTACTCGGTTCTTCAGGAACATGGAAATCAGCCATTGATGCCTACAGAGAACTTTAGGAGCTCATGACCATGTTAGCAGAGCAAAGCTG
Organism: Erithacus rubecula; assembly: GCF_903797595.1. Classification (NCBI taxonomy): domain Eukaryota; kingdom Metazoa; phylum Chordata; class Aves; order Passeriformes; family Muscicapidae; genus Erithacus; species Erithacus rubecula. The sequence continues at coordinate 10,477,204 of NC_136674.1, forward strand.
ACAAAGGTGGCCATTTGGTTCCAGCAGTGTAGCACTACCACCCTCCTGACATTGCTCTGTCATTGTCCCAGCTGCCAAACACACACAGAGAAAAGATTGTGTGATTTAGCACATATTGCTTGGGATGGGAATGGTGTCTCTGCACTGTCAGAAAAACTGTTCAAAATGTTACATCCCTCCAAAAGGGCTCTGCTGTTTTCCAGGCAAAGGTTTGAGGACAAAGCATCAGGAGATTGAATGAAGAGCGAGGTCTCCATGTTGCTAGGAAATGTGTCTGGGTGCTGGACAACCACAGCCACAATGGGAAAGCCACAGGAGAAGGCTGCCTTTCCTGATGGTCCAGCGACAAAAGGGGTCTTGCTCCTCTATGAAGGAGGATGATCACAAAACCCCACCCAAAATGGGGTTTCTTGTAGGGACCAGAAGAAGAAATCAAAGGCCAATGAAGATATTTCCCTGGAAGGGCAGATTGCAAGCCTGGGGCTCCCAAGTGCTCTAGGGCATGTGATAGATAATCAGCACATCTCAGGAGACTGAACTCTATGGAGAACTGAGCCAGATTGATTAGAGTGTGCAGGCTGCTGCCATGTTGGGGTTTTGTTTTACACAAAGCTTTTTCTCTCACTACAACACTCTGTTACTAAGCATGAGCAAAACTGAGCCTGGATGAGACCACACATGGGCCTTGGTGCCAGGGAGGTGCAGCTGCAGGGCTGGGGAGCGGGCAGCTGAGGAGGGTCTGCTCACAGAGCCCTCGGAGCACAGGGCAGGTTGCTGGGTTTCTGGAAAGACATTTCCTTAGCAGGGACATGCCTGCCCCTTCCCACAGCAGGTGGGCAGGCTCCATGCAGCCCATGGATTCTCTGCTGCCATCACAGCCCAATCCCAGTTTGGCACACCCATCCTCTTCTCTGAAGCTCTTTCTATGGATTGGCTTGTTTTCATCACAGATCCTGCTAAGAGATTAAACTCCCAGAGTGAGGGCCAGTTGAGACAGCCTGAATCAAGGCTGAGATTTTACTTGTGAAGAAGACTCAGAATACCCTGCTCTGAACAGCTGAGGAGCAGGATCTTTCCTGCTCCATGACTTGCCTTGTCCTATGTTCCAGAGCCCATTCAGACATTAGGATGAAACCTGGTATCTCCAAAGGCATGAGGATCCACATCAAGGATCCACTCCCCCCAACACTTCACAGAGTGGGACAAAGAAGATGTGAGGAAACCAAAACCCAAAGCCCAGCAAGAAGGAGTGCAAGGACAGGGACAAGCTGCCTGCACACCTTAGGAGCAGGAAAGCTGATGGAGCTTGGTGTGCTGCTCCAAGGGAGACATGGAACAAAGGATGGAGCAGCACAGAGGCACTGCAGTAATTCTGTGTTGAAATCAAAGCAAATGTAAAACAAAAAGTGGTGCAGCACAACAGTTTTGTGGACAGGCTCCATGGAAAACAATGCAGCTAATGGGAACTACACCAGAGGAATTATCTAGATGGAAATTGAAAGTTGAACTTTGCTTAACACAGAAATACATACTAGTTTTCTCACCTCTACATATGCTAATAATTAAAGTCAATCAAACTTCACCTAAACTGCAAATGACATCAACTGCAATTTTATCTATTCCCAAGAAAATAATAAAGCTATAGCTGAAGTCGGGAGGGAGGTCAGGAGATTCCATCATTTTTACAGTCAGGTATTATCAGTGGTGACCACTAAACCTGTCACAGCCTTCTCTGAGCAGTGCTAATAAACTGCTCAGTGTGAGTCACAGGATCACAGAACCACAGAATAATTAATCTTGGAAAAGTCCTCTCAGATCAGGTGTCACCAACATCTACTTCCATCCCCTGCTCCTTCCATTTCTACCAGCAAATTCAGAAACAAATTTGCACAAATTCCCATTCAGAGCAGCCCTACACTGCTCTGACACATCTCCACACAGGGACCAGAATAAAACTGAGAGGAGGAGAACAGACTGGGGAATGAGCTGGAGCCTCCACGCTAACATTTAACTACAGGTTTGATTAAAATGTCAAGATTTGTTTTGAAAAATCAGTATTTTATAGCAGGAATATAAGTGTGCCTCAGTTCATTGTCAATGAATTCTCTCTCCTTTCAGATACACTGTGATGTATTTTCTGCTTCCATTCAACCAAAAGGAATCCTTGGAGGTTTTGACATCTCTGTTGTTTCCTCTATTAACTGCTTTCCTCAACTTTGTTCCTTCCTTAAAGATTCTGTATTTCAGTCTTGGCTGGTCCTTCCTGCCAAGACAAATAATGCAAGCCTCTAAATATTTTGATTCCTAAAACCTCCTCCATATGATACAATCTAAATAGTGGCTATTTATGGAGTCTGTAAAACCTCTGCCTTATGGTGTGCTTCAGCTATAGATAGAAACCACACAGGGTATCTTTGAATCCATCGCCAGGACAGTTTTAGGATGTGGGAGGAAACCTCTGCTCAGCTCTGAGGGTAGCCTGCTCCAGCACACCACCACTTGGGCTGGAGTCATATCTGGGGGATCACTTTATCACAGTGCTCTTGGGAGCTGCAGGATCACTAATGTGGAAAACTGGGTTTAACTGTTTAACTGAGCAAATCAAGTGGAAACAGAAAGAAAATGACTGGGACCAGAAATCCCAGGGTGGTGCAGCTCCAAGCAAGATCTCAGATGAGAAGCATGTTCAAGAAGAATTGAGACTTTCCAAAAGGAAACTGAAGTCTGCAAGATGATAAGTGGCCTAGAAAGAGGGACAAAGGGAATAGTCACTGTCTGTCCCAGAGCAGGATCTACAGATTATTCACTGGAGCGGGCAAGAGTCAGTCAGGTTCAAAAGGAACAGAAAGAGGCAGCTCTTCACATGAAGAGCTCCTTGCCAAGGGACATGGCGAACACAAGGAAGTTTCCTTGAGTCTGAGCTTGGATTTCAGAGCCATACACTTCAGAAGATTTGGAAAATGAGAGTGGGTTGTGGGGCTGGGAGTGCACTCCAGGGTGCAGTACAAATAATGATCTGTCTCTTCAAGGGGCCTGCTGAGGGCACATCTGGAGGTATCAAGGCTGATGTAGATGGATCCCTAGTCTACATCCTCTGGGACTGTTCATATTTGTTTCCCCAGGACAACTGGTCCAACAGGACCATCAGGGCTTACAGAGTAACTTGTGAAATTGCATAGGAATCTCTGGTCTGAAATCTATACACCAGGATATGCCTCCAGATAAATACTTTTAGTAAATGTCAGCAGAAAGACTCCAACATCTTCTAAGCACACAGCAAGGCAGAAATACATTGCTGCAGTCCATGCAATTTTCCAAGACAAATTTGGGGCACCTATAAAAGCTTTACTTTGGGACCAAGAGTCTAAAGAGCAGGAGGTAGCTGGATGCCATGTTAGGATGTGGCCCTCACAGAAATGTGGCGGTACTTGCCAGGAGAGCCAAATGATGCCTCTGCCACAACACCTTTGTGTTGTGTTGTGCCACAACACCTTTCCCCAACAATGCACTCAGTGAGCAGCCACTGGCCTGAAGCTGAGCAGGGCTTGTCCAGCAGCTGCAGCACAGCATGACAGACTTAGCCACGGTTCAGAAAAAGGAAAATAAAACCATTTGGTAACAGGCAGGACCTGAGGCTGCTGAGCACCAGAGTGACGACTGCGTTGTCCTTGCACACTCTGCCACCTGTTGTCATCAGCTGGAGGTACAGGGGACATCTGCAAGATACCATGGAGTTGCAGGAATTTGACAACATTTGACAAGAGCACTGGTGGATGTGGAATCACAGAAATCATAGAAATCATGGAGTCATTCAAGTTGGAAAAGACTTCTACCATCATTAAATACAGCACTGCCAAGGCCACCACTAACCGTGGCCCTAAGCATCACATCTCTATTTCTGTTAAATTCCTCCAGGGATTGTAACTCCATCACTGCCTTGGGCAGCCCATTCCAACATTTGACCACTCTTTCAGTAAAGAAATTTTCCATAATATCCAACCTGAACCTCCCTTGGTTCAACTTGAAGTCGTTTCCCCTTGTCCTGTCACTTGTCCCCTAGGAATAGAACCCCCAAGTAGCCTCACCCTCCAGACAGGGAGTTGTAGAGGGCCAGAATGTTTCCTGTATCATAAGGGGAAGACAGGGATAAAATGGATCTCAAGATCCATGCCCCATACCCTGCTGCAGTACCTGCCTTGTGCTCTCCCAACACTACTCCACAGTGAGCACAGGACTCCCACACCCAACGCTGCACACCCCAAGTCTTACATAGAAAGCCTTTCCTCAGTGATCCCACTCTGGCAGTCAAAGCTCCCAACACAGAAATAAAGGAAGAATTAGGAAGAATTTATTCACAGAAAGGGTGATAAGACATTGGAATGGGCTGCCCTGAGAAGTGGTGGAGGCATCATCCCTGGAGGTGTTTAAGGGAAGACTGGATCTGACCCTTAGTGCCATGGTCGATTGACATGGTGGTGATCAGTCATAGGCTGGACTTGATGGTCTCAGAGGTCTTTTCCAATCAATTGATTCTGTGAAACTAGGTTTGCCATGTCTTGCCTTGAAGAGACCTGAGCTCAGTGGGGTGCTCCAGCTGGACCTGCTGGCCATGCCAAGGGGAAGCTCTCTAACAAGTGGCAAAAATAGTTCCCACCTCCAGGTCCTGCTCGTGAGCCGGTTTCTCACCTAGGCAGCTGTTCCTGCAGCCCAGCATCCCTGTGGAGTTCAGGTCTTCTCCTGCTGATCCATCTGGAAACCTCTTCAGCTTTGCTTTTGAATTCTTGGGCAAGCAGAGGCTTCTGTGCAGAAAAGGCAGCAGATGATGTTTTGGGGTTACAGCCTTCCTTGTAACACTTAGGCAAGTAGGAGACCTAGACAGGACAGAGGTGAGGGCCCCATGGACCTCAAGCACCTTGGCCAAGCAGTCCTTTCCAAGACCCTCTCTCAATCCCAGGCTGCTCTGCCTCTAATGCTCTCCCAGGTCCTGCACCAGGACTGCCCCACATAGCAGCCCAAAGCATTCAACACATGGGACCAAAAGATGAAAAATCCTCCCCATGCTCCCATGCCTGCTCCTCCTGGCATAATCTTTGCTCCCCAAGGATCCTCCTGCTGGGTGTGGACTGCTACCCTGCCCTCTGCAGGTGGGCACTTCGGCTCAGAAGTTGTTTTTATCCCATAGTGTGAGCAAATTACCCCATCACCAGGGCAGGGCTGCATCTGGGGCTGCAGTATTGGGTTTATGGAAAGCTTGACATGGCCACTGCTCTTTTGAGATATAGCCCTGGGAATATCTTGTCTGCTTGGGTGGGATCAGGATGGTGTGCCTTGAAATGTGTAAAGGGACTATTGAAGGGGATCCATTTGGAATCCATTTTTCCCATCTCCAAGGGGGAAAGAGCAGGATTTTAGCACAGAGCCTTGTGCCAGCCCACTCCAGCACAGCCAGCAGGATAACAGAGGAAGGACTGTGGAGCTCTGTGATTCCATTTTCCTGCTGAAACAAGGGGGATTTGTGCTCTCCCCAAGCCCAGGCCAGGCCACAGGAGGTGGTAAGTGTTGCAGCAGCACCCTGGGACTCTCCAGCTCTGGCTAGGGAAGGAATTGGGAAAAGAGACTCTAGCTGCCAGCCCCTGCAAAAGAGCATCCCATAGCCCCTGCAGTCCCTTCTGACCCCTCTCCTGCCATTCATCCTTCCCCTTTGGGTTAAGGGTGTCCTGACAGAATGGGAGCAGACCTCCTTTAGGGTCCTGTGGACATGGAGCAGGAAGAAGGAACTGCCCTACAGAGCCCTGCAGCAGGAGAAGGATGAGCTCCAGCCCCACCTGCCTGGCCTGAGCAGCACTTGATGTGTGCCACATACTGCTGAGCAGGAAAAAAGAGAGGGCATACATTATCCTCTCCATGTCCAGACAATGTCTGTCCCCACAGGCCAGACACCCCCATGAGGGGGTCTGCCATCACCCTTCAGTCCAGCCTCTTGGACAGGAGTGAGAACAGAGCACTGTGAGAACAGGTGAACCCCAGCCATGGCTTCCAAAAAGATCCTGCTGGGGAGGAAGAGCAATGCCCTGCTCTACCTCCAACCTGCTCACTTTCAGCCCTTCCCCATCATCTCCCCATGGAACCTGAGACAGAGGAACAGATGCTCCACAGGAACAGCTCTGTGCCTTCCCCTCTCAACTACTTGACAACAAGGCACTCTCTCCCACTGGACAGGAGCTCCTCAAATCCCTGCAGAGCCCCACAGTACATTCCAGCCCAGGGTGGTCTGCCTAGCAGCCATGGGCTGGATCCCAGTTCCATTCTGCTACAGCCCCTTCCTGGGGGAGGCAGGAGCAGCCAGTAGAAACAGCCTGTTCTGTCTCACATCCAAGCACCTTCCTCTACTCCTGCCCAGGTGCCAAAGTGGGCACTGAGCCCTGGCTAGGAAGAAGGGCATGTGACTCTGCTCTTCAGCAGGAGAGACCAGCTACACCAGGCCTCAGCCTAGTGGTCCCTTGCCATGAGCTCCAGGAGCAGGATGTTCCTAGCAAGGTGGAGGGTGGGAGTGTTCCAGATCACAAGGTCCTTTGTCCAGTGTCCTCCTTTGCTCTTCCTTTCCTCCATCTATATTCAGCAGTGATGCAATTTCTTCAATTATTAATCACCTCACTGCAATAGTGGATGAATCAAACCCATTAAACCTCCCCTGGGAGCAGCCCCAAGGAAGGAGGCAGGTTTCCAGATAGTACATTAAGGAGAATGCAGACAGACAGTTGAGACAAGTCACAGTGGGAGGAATGGCCTTGCTGCTCTGTGCAGGCCATTTTCCATCAACTGGGATTTGATATCAAAGCACAGGGACTGGGAAGACCTGTGATACAAACAGCCTTTCACACATCCTGCTGGGCAGCTCCAGGAGGGTCCTGGTATGGCAATTATTTCAGCTGAAAAGCCACAAAATAGAGTGGGAGAATTGCTTATACAAGAGCTCCTGACAGCCCACATCCTAAACAGCTGTTCCCAGATTGCCCCATTACCCCAGCAGTGCTTTGCACAGTTCCTCCCCACCTGGAGCCAAGTCACTGATTTGTTATGATCTGCTTTTAAGGATGCAGGAACCCAGCTGGCACAACTCAAGCACAGCCCATTTGCCATATCTGAGGCAGTCTCTTCACAAAAAAAAAAAAAAAAAAAAAAAAAAAAACAAAAAAACAAAAACAATTTCTCCCAATATTGCAGAAATGTTCCAACTGAGTGAAAAATTTGCCTCTAGAGTAGGATGGTAGCCCTGGTCAAAATTATAAGAGTCAGCAATTCACCAAGTTGAGAGAATCCCAGAATAGTTTGAGTTGAAAGAAACCTTAAAACTCATCCTGTCACCGAAACAGCAGGAAAAACAAAACCTTTCCAACAATTTTTAGTATTAGAGAACTCAAGCATTATTTTATTCTGGCCAGGATGTGCAACAGAAGTAATTTCATCTGCACATCGCCTGGGTTGTGCAAAGAAAATCATTGCATCATACATGTCTCCTTTCTAGATTTTTCACATACTCATACAGTCAAAACCCAGAGAAATTCATTGGTTCAATGTTTAGTGGTCCCAAGTTACACAGTTCTTAGTATTTGGTTTTCTATTGGTTAGTGATCCCTTAACTTTCAATGCTAATCAGGTCCTCATCCTTCTCTTATGATCTTTTCCCAGACCAGGTATCTCCAACACACCAGGGAGGATGTTCAGGAATTCCTGTTCCCTAATGCTCGTTTATCTCTTGTGCATCCTCTGGCGGCTCCAACACTGAGATGTTAAGTTCATCACGCCTTGCCCAGGAAACCTGCTCTTGAAAAGCAACTTCCATTCCCTTCCCCAAGGGCAAAGATGAACAAAACCCCTGACTAAAGTTAGTGTAAAATTTTAGGACTTGTATAATTTCCAACACACCTGTTCCACCCCTTGCCATGGGAAGGGATACCTTCCACTGTCCCAAGCTGCTCCAAACCTTATCCAGCCTGGCCTGAATAACTTCCAGGGATGGGGCAGTCACAGCTACTCTGGGCAACCTCTGCCAGGGCTTCAACCACCCTTACAAGCCCAGAATTCCTTCCCGATATCCAGTCCAACACTACACAAGTCTCTGATCAGAGTGAGGGGCCAGAGACACAGGCTCGGATCAGGTTATGCTAAAGCACAGCCCAGCTGTTCAGGGGTGCAAAATCCTTCTCTCGCTTCTCCTCTCTCTTTTCAAACACCACATTTTGCGCCTCTGCCAATGCTACCCGCTTCTGCTGTGCCCTGCCAGCTGTGCGGGCAGCACTGCCCTCCCCACCTCCCAGCCACAGCCTGGATGCCACGGAGGAAATGCCCCACTCAGCCCCTCCGAAGGCCCTGCACGCGCTGACGGCGGCGGAGTCACCTCCGCCCCCCGGCCCCAGGCGGGAGCCCTGAGCCCCCCGCGGCGCCAAGCACAGCCGGACAAGGGGCCCAGCCCCTGAGACGGACAGGGAGCAGGGAGGAGGCAGCGGTGCCGTGTCACCCCCGCGGTCACTCTCTGGGCTCGGCTGAGGGGCCGCAGCCTGGCAGGCCGCACGGACGAACTACAACCACCCCCGCGGCCAGCGGACCCAACCGGCTCGGCCGCGGCTCGGAGCCGTTCGACAGCGGCCCCCGGGCCTGGCGGACCCCACGGCGGCGCTCGGGACACGGCCGAGCCCTTCCCGGCGATGTCCCAGCGCGCCCCGATCCCTCCGCGGGACCGCCATCAGCGGCATCCCCATCGCCGCCAGGGGGCGCCGCACCCCGCACCGGTGAGGGGCGGGGCGGGACCGCAGAGAGAGCGGCAGGGCCGTGGGCCAATTGCAGCAGGGAGCGCCGCGAAGGCGTAACCACAGCGCGTGGGTGGGCGGTGCTAGGGGCGCGGTCCCCGAGGGAGGGGCAGAGGGCAGGAGACTCTTGGAAGGGCGGGAGCCAGCGTTGACTGATGCCCATCCGAGCCAACGAGCTCGGCGGTTGCCACGCAGGGGCGAGGCCGATAACCAATGAGAGCGAGGAGCCGGGTCGGTGGGCGGAGCTGCGAGTGGAAGGGTGGTGCCCGAGGGGCGTGCCCTGCCGTGAGTGGCAGGTAGGCGGGCCAATGGCGAGGGGCCCGCGCGGCGGCGGCGCTGCGCGGGGCGGCGGGGCCGGGGCGGTGGCGGGCTCGGGGCGGCCATGGACCGCGTGAGCAGCACTATGAAGCAGGTGTCCAACCCGCTACCCAAGGTGCTGAGCCGGCGGGGGGGCGGCGGCGGCCTGGAGGCGGAGCGGGAGAGCTTCGAGCGCGCCCAGGTGCGGGCGGGACAGGGCGGGTGTGGGGGATGCGAACGGCGATGAAGGGAAGGTGCCGGCTTGAGGGGGCCGGGCCAGGCTGGGGCGCGGTCCGATGAGAACGCCCGAGAGGTACCTGGAGCGGGTACAGCGGGGCGCGGATGTGCCGAGCGGGCGGGGTTATCCCAAGTGGGCGAGGGTTATGTGAGTGGGTGGGGTCAGCCCAGGTGAGCGAAGGGCGGGGCCAGCTCGAGTTGCCCAGGTTGGTTTTGGCACAAGGGGCGGGGCTTGGAGGGGTGGGCGCGGCCGGCCCGGGCGAGCGGAGTTGGCGCCAGTGGGCGGGGCCGTTCTGGTGGGAGGGGATTGACGGGGCGGGGCTGGCCCCACCCCCACGAGGGCAGCGGGCTGCCATCGGGCACGGGGTGGGGCTGACCCTGCCCCGGAGGAGTGCCGGAGACATCGGGGCGCAGTGGCACCCGGGGTACCCCAGCCCAGCAATGGCTGCTCAACGTGGCCTCCCCACCAGTGGGGCTAGGGAACATTCACCCGCTGGCTTGATGCCACAACTGGGCATCATGCCCAGGACAGTGCCACCCTGTCCTTGGAACCACCCTGGGGACATTTAGCCTGTGTCTCCACTGGCTGGAGGGGACATGGAGTGGCTCTTTGGCCAGTGGAGTCAGTCACCCCACTGGATTCTGCTTCCATGTCACCAGGGCAGGGGACAGGGTCTGTCCCTGTGGGTGGCTCCTGGGAAGAGGCACCAGTACCTTGAAAAGCAGACAGAATTTGCTCCTCTGCAGCATCCAGAGTGTCTGGATGGGGCCCTTCACTCTGTTTTTAGGTGATGGATTGATGTCCTGCACAGAGAAAAGGTGGCAGCCAAGCTGGAGGGGAAACAGGGGTGCTTTGGTGGAAAAAGCTAGTGATCTGGGGAAAGGATGTACTTGGTGCAGCTGGGGATATGCCTGGATGAGGCATGGGGAGGGTGAAGAGGGAGGGATGGCAGCAGAGGGGACAGTTTGGCCCTTCTCCATGTCCAGGGATGGCAGGTGAAGCAGAGCTGTCCAGATCTGCTGCAGGAGAGGAAGAGAAACTTAATTAGAAGCAAGGGTAGTAGTGGGACCAGTGGGAGCAGACTTGGATGAGCCCAGAGTGGGAACAACACGTGGGAGATCGCTTAGAGATGGAAATAAACAGGAAGAATCAGGTCTGAAGGGATTTTGCAGAAAAAAAACCCACCAGGGTGTGTGAAGTTGGATGCAGGATCATGTACAGGGCTCTACTCAGCTTCCCGCTCAGGTTACCTCAGACATCAATTATTTACTCATACTGCTAAAGTAGGAGTGAACTATTTTGCTGCTGGAACCTTCTGGCTCCTTGTGTCAGCAGCAGCCCCATGGGCCTGGAGCTCTTACAGGCTCCCCCTGAGACTCATGGTTTCCCAGGAAGGTCCGAGTGGAGAAGGCAATGGAGCAGCACCTGCTCCCCACATCACTATGAGCAGGATTTCATCTTCCTCATCTGATTTCCAGACTAACAGCATGGCTCTGACTGGCTTTTCCTTCTGTGCTACAGCTCCATGCAATTCCCTTTCTCACTCATTTTTTCTCTTTTTTTTTTTTTTTTTTTTTTTTTTTTTTTTTTTTTTTTTTTGCGTAATTCTCTCCAGTTTAGAGAACTTGTCAGGCACTCCTTAGGTCTTGGTCATACAGGTTTTGTTCAACTTCTTCTTTCTGAGGTTTTTTTTAGAGAAACTTTGTGGGTTTGTGGTTTTTTCTTTTTGAAAGTGACTTCTTTTAAGAAAAGTTTCATCAGTTAAATGGCTTTAAAATGAAAATTTTCCCTGTGTTTTGGCATGTACAGACTCTTTCCCTCCCCTCCAATCCTGTCTGTCTCAGGGCAGCAGCACATGCATCACAAAGCCTATTTGGGCTAAAAGAGACCAAACAGGCAAAAAGTGTGTCCAAATTGGCCTTTGGCACACCTGCTCAGTTGGGCAGCACCCAATTTCTGTGGTCTGAGCTCGGTTTGGAAGAACAAGAGCATCCTGCAAAGCTGTAGTGGTGGTGTGTAGTGGTGGGGAGGTTTGGTGGTGGGATGCTCCTGTGGTGGTGGGATGCTCCTGTGGTGGTGAAATGGTGATGGAATGGTTCCATGGTGGTGGGATGCTTCCATTGTGGGTCATTAAATTGCACAGCAACTCTACCCTGACAACATCCATCTATTGGCTTGGAGAAAAACAGGAATAAATTCCCTGCTGATGTCTCTTCTGCTTCTGCAGTTGTTCAGGTGTCTTGATTTTCCTGGGAATGCAAATGTGGGAAACCTGAGGACATGCCCAGGCATGATGTTCCTTTCATGCTGTCTTTGCTGCCTGCTGGGCAAGAGCAGCTCAGGGAGAACAAGACACAGCTAAGGGCTCCTCTTTTCCTTTTCTGTAAATGCTGATAGTTTTCATGGGAAGTTGAGCAACAGGGACACCAAATCCTGCAGTTCTGCTGCTGCCCGGATGAGCTGGGCACAGCCCTGCTGTGGGAGTATGAGTGTTGCAATGGCTGTTCCCCCTTTGCAGGTGTTTCATGTGGTGATTCACCCCTCAGCACAAATCTTTGGGCACAGCAAAGGATACCAACAAAGGAGAAAAAACACCAAAAGTGAAAATTCTGCCGTATTTTAAGATAAATATTTGTATTTCACTTGTGTCTGATGTTTACAACCTCTCCATGTTTTTCTGGTTGGATTAAGGAGTGTGTCCTGGTGCTGGAGCTCTTCAGGGAAGGTATTCTTTGTTTAGGTTGGTGCTTGGGATCTTCCCTCCCTGGGACCTTCCTGCCTTCTCCCTCTTTCCACACTGTAATTGTCCACAGCAGGCATCCTTGTTTCACAAGGAGTGAAATTCCTTCTGTGCTTGGCTGGTTGGTAAAGACTGGATGTTCCAACAATTGGATGAAGCCAAAGTGTTGAGGGTGAAAATGGAATTGGAAATTCACAGGACTTCACTGGGGCAGGGATGGTGCTCCAGGGCTGATGTCCCAGGCTTTCCTGCTCCTTCACTCATGTTTTGGACTGCCATGGGACATTTCCCTTGGCCATGGCCATTCCCTTGGGATGTGGCCAGCAGGGCATCAGTGCAGGTGCAACTGCAGATTCTCAGAAGGGGTGCATGACATTCCCAAAGCAGCAGTTGACTCCTGGAAGGCTGGAGGTGTGGAAAGATCTCCTTTCTGACACAGCTCAGCCCTGTGGGTTTGGGTGGAAGGGAGGAAGCATGTTGTGATGCTGTGTTATCATCTCCTGGGCTGCAAAGTCATGAAATAACTCTCTTGTGTCTCCCGTCCTGAGCACTGCTACAGTGTCCAGCTGTGCTCCATCATGAGCCATCATGTCCCACACCCCTGCAGGCTGCCCTGTCCTGAGTCCATCCTGTGTCCCAGGGATGAGGACATGAGGGGAAGACAGTGCCTGGGACTGTGGAGGAGCTACAGAAATTCCATTTTGTTTCCCAGAGCTCATGGCTGCTGGAGTTTTATCCCAGCAGATATGTCTGCATGCCAAGCATGGCCATAGGGACAATTCCAAGGGTAATCCATTCTGACAAGGGTGAGGGCTGGGAGGAGACACTTCTTTAAAATTCCTGCAGAAAATCTAAAAAGCTTGCAGCTTTGGCTGCAGTTTTTTTTTGTGGGAAACTCAGGGACCATTTGGGCTGCCCACAGCCACCATTACTTCTGGTGCATTTACACTGGGCCCCGTGTGCAGCATTAAAGCAATTTATGACTCAGAAATTACTCTGCAAAGACACATTGGCAGCAGAAGGTGATTGCTGACCTGGCTACACCTCCACTCTTGCCATCAGAGTCCCCAGGGTGGTACTGGGGATGTCAGACCCTCCTGCTAAGGGTTTCCCAGTGGGAAGGTGTGGCATTTTCATGTCAGGGAGATCCAGAACTCTGAATACAGTTGATGCCACGTCTCCTCAGGAAGGTTTTAATGTCCTTAATACCCATGAGCCATCCCTCAGGGGCTGCAAAGCTGTTGTGCTTCCTACCTTGCTGCTGGAGGAGCCTTCTTCAAAACCAGGTGCAGAGATGGTGCTAAAGAAAAAGTATCAGATAAAAATTAAATTGATTTTTTTTTCTCCTTCCCTCACTGTCAGTTAATAAATCCTTTTAATATGTGAATCCAATTTTTTCATACCCAAATGTAGGTTAAAAGCAGTTTTGTGCCCATCCTGTCCCTTAGTGGGCTGTACCACCATCACAGCCCCATTAATACAATTAATCCTTTTCTACCATCATTTTTATAATCAGGAATATGGTTCTGTATCTTTCAGACACAGCAACCAGCTGGTTTCAGACCAGACCCAGGTCAGTCCAACTCACAGTTGCAAAGGAAATACCATTTACTACTGAAAAAAACAATTTTTGTGGTTCAGATGCTGCAGCCACCAGCAGCTTTGCCAAAGTTTTTTCAGTTCTTACACAGGAAATGAGGCTCCTTTCAAAGCACCAGAGTGGGGCTATATATATACAGCCTCTCTGAAAAGATATTTAAAGAAACATATTGACACTAGCAAGAACAGGAAAAAATAGCTCTTGCTTGTGGGGAGTGAGGGCTGATGGCAGCTGAGCCCATCCTGGGGGAGTAGGTGATGCAGGGGATTAATTCATGGCCCTTTCATCTCCAGGAAAAGGAGCTCCTGGGTTTTGTGCTGTGTGAACCCCTGTGCTTTCAGTCTCTTGGCTTTTACTGGGAACTAGAGGTGCTGGGGATTGAATGCAGCTTCAGCAGTGAAGTAATGAGTCATCTCATCTCTTTTCAGAGAGTCCCTCTTAGAAACTTATTTCCATCCCCAGGGAAAGAAAATAGTTTGTCTTGTACCAGACATGGGGCTGCTTTTCTCGTTAGTGCACACAGGGATGTGGAGGGGTTTAGGAGTTTTTTTTTAGATACAGAAATATCTATTTTAGATGCAGAAATATCTGAGGTTTTTAATGTGGGGATGGACTCCAGAAGCAGCTAAGCCTCAGGAGGATGAATAGATTTGGTGCTGAAAGTACTGCCACCAAGTCCAGGAGCTCCTGTAGCTGGGAAAATGTGATGGTTTTGGATCACCATGTGGCAAGGGGAAACCTTGCCCTGAATGACACCAGAGGTTGAGTGGGAATACAGGGATGCTGGAGGATGTTGCTGCCCCAAAAACCTCCTTCCCTCTCACTCAGCATGTACTTCCCCACCAAGGATGTCCTGTGCTGAGGGGTGCAGGAAGTTCTTGCCCTCTGAAATTTATCCAGTTTAACACCTGAGGAGAAACAGCCAGGAAGGCAGGGTTTTTACTGAATTCCCCATCAGAGGACTCTGGGCTGAGTGTTGTTCCCTCCCCATGGCCCTCTGTGGTCATGACACAAGTCCAGTGAAAACTGGGGAAGGGCACATAGGATGTGGGCACCTGTCATGAGGAGGGGGTGACTAATCCCAGCATTGCTCTCCCAGAAGAAAAAAACTCTGGACAGGGGCTGGAGCTGCAGGAGGGTCAATTTTGACTGAAAGACTGAGAATCCAAGGATGGGGAGAAGCTACCAATTGCAGCCTATTGCCCCATCCCATGTACATGAGATGCCACCAGGACGAGGTTGCCTGCTCCAGCACTGTCTGGCACATGACACTGCAGCACAAGCCACTGGGTTCTGTGCCATCCTCATCCCCAAACCCGCTGCTGCCTCTGTCCCCTGAACATGGAACACAGGGTCAGCAGCTGGGGTCATACAGCAGCAGGAGGGCTGGAGGAAGGGCTGGATCCTTGCCCTCATCCCTGCCACCAGCTTGGCTGATCTATTTTGCACAGTCACCAAGTAAGAAAGCTTCCTGGGGACAGTGTGTTCCCCGGGTGACGGCAGGAACGGCAGCACAGGCAGAGTTTCAGCGGATATGCGAGTGCAGCCCACGGCTGGACTAAGTACACATTGTGCGCTGTCCCAGGCTACTCGCAGGGCAGGGGAAATGATCCCAGACACAGCAGAAAGGTGAATTATTTTCTCAAAGGCCTACACAGAGCTGAATAGTTTATTATGGGCTCACTGGGAGGGTTGGGTTGGAAGGCACCTTTAAAGCTTTGCTTGTTCCATTTCCTGCCATGGGCAGGGACACCTTCCACTAGACCAGGATGCTCCAAGCCCTGTCCTGCCTGGCTTTGGACAATTCCAGGAATTAAAGTGCAGCTGTTGGAGCAAGTCCAGAAGAGGCCATGAAGATGTGCTGGAGCCTGGAGCCCCTTTCCTCTGGAGACAGGCTGGGATACCTTGGGCTGTTCGCCTGGATAAGAGAAGGCTCTGGGGAGACCTTAGAGCCCCTTCCAGGGCCTAAAGGGGTTCCAGGAGAGCTGGGGAGGTACTTCTTTGGAGAAAGGGCTGGAGTGACAGGACAAGGGGGAATGGCTTCACATTAACAGAGAGTGGATAGATTTGGGATGCTGGGAAGAATTCCTGCCTGTGAGGCTTTGGTACAGGTTGCCCAGAGAAACTGTGTCTGCCCCATTCCTGGAAGTGTCTAAGGCCAGATCAGATGGGGCTTTGAGCACTCTGGTCTTCCTTTCAGTGGAAGGTGTCCCTGTCCATGGCAGGGGCTAGAACTGGGTATCTTTAGGGTCATTTCCAACCCAAAACCAGTCCAGTATTCTGTTATGTAAGTTCAAGCTTTTCTTGTGCTCTTTAGGTGTCTCAGTGGGCCATGACTGCTGACGTCTCCCCACTGATACCATCTGCTGTTTTGTGGGCTCTTAGGAGGAGAAGGGACAATTCTGGGTTTCCCTGAGGTTCTGACACGAGCACCTTGCAACACAATTTGCACTAACAAAACCCTGTATTCTTGTTCACTTTCATGTGAACATAATGACTGGAAAAAACTACTTTCCAACTAGCATCTGCTAATTCAAACAAAGCACGATGCCACAGGCTCTCTCAAGAGTGCTGAGCTGTTCACATCCGTCTTTTATTCCAATAAAAGAGACAAATGGTAACAATAAGCAGCAAGTCTCCAGCCTGGCCCTGGTGAGAGAAGCCACTTCTCCCAAAGGATCCCCTTCTCTGATGGAAGTTTCCTCTTTCTGGCATGGCAAGCACTTGGCACAACAGGACTAGACACCCACCCGGGAAGGGCACAGGCTGATGGTGTTAAACTGGGATTTATTGTCATCACATAAAGCTGGCTACCAGTCAGAATAGATAAAAATAGCATCTAAAATTATGGAAGTCTTGGAATAAAGTAGCCACAGCTCAGCAGGGTTTTATTAGTTTGCTCTACTTCCAAGCATCGAAAGGTCTTCTTCACCTCAAGTCTTGAATATGGCACATTTGGGCAACCTGAGGGCCCCCTTGAACATAAGTTTCATGGCCAAACCATCAAACCAGCCTGGCAACCTCCCTATGAGCTGAGTACAGCTAGAGCAACTCTGGAGCTGCCTGATTCCTCAGTTTACAATGTTCCCAGCCATTGGACTGGGACTTTCTGCTTTGGTGGGACCAAAGGCAGCTTTTTGTTGGAGCACCAAAGTGGCACAACCAAGGGGCAGGAGGGTATTGGTGAGTGTGTGCCAAGTACTGTGGAGGGCACAGGCTCCAGGACAAAGCTGATGGACATACCCAGCCCAGCCTGGGTGGGGACTGACACTCTGTGTTGGCCTGAAGATGATGTTGGAAGCCATGGGCAGGGTCCAGTTCTGCAGCAGATACATAGCTAAACCCATCCTCATTGCACAGCACCAACCACAACCAACCCTTAGGACAAGCTCTCCATTGGTGTGAGGCTTGGCAAGCTGGAGAAGTGTCCCACCAAAGAAGGGACTGAGATTCTGCAGTTATGAAAGGCAGCTCCATGTGCTAAGAGACTGTTTTGAAACACTGGGTTAGGCTGGAGGATCTTTAGAGATCATGTAGACTCAATCCCCTGCCGTGGGCAGGGACATCTTTCTCTGGGATCAGGCACCTGGGCACAACAGGGCTCCGTTGAACTGCTGCAAAGAGTAGTTGGCATCTTCTGGCACAGGCCAGATATGACCCTCAGATCCCCAGCCTGATCCTGGTGAAGTCATAGTTCATCCAGAACCTCAGCATCCCATCTCCAAATGAACTAAATGCAAGCTCTGCATCCCACTGAATGAAGCATGGATCAGCACTCTGGCATCTCTGTGGGCTTGGCAGCAGGTCACAGCAGTGCTGGCCTTCACCTTGCTGATCCTTGCTCATGTGGGCATCACAGAATCCTTTGGTTTGGGAAACACCTCCAAGGTCATCAAGTCCAGCGTGTGACTGATTCCCACCTCGTCACCCAGCCCAGAGCTCTGCTTGCTGTGTCCAGTAACTCCTTAGACGCCTTCAGGGGTGGGGATTCCACCACCTCTCTGGGAAGCCCTTTCCAATGCTGGACAACACTTTGCATGAAGAAATTCCTTTTGATGTCCAACCTGAACCTCGTCTGGTTCAGCTTGAGGGGATGCCCTCTCATCCCATGTGTTACCTCTCCTCCTGGACCGTGGTTGTTACAAAGTGTGCCAACTTCAGGTTGCTTCATATGGACCACCCAGTCCAGCTCTACAACTCTTGAAACTGCTCAGGAGGAAAGTCCCACAGCACTAGTTAGTGACGTGAGGAGATTTTCTGAGGTCTTAAGGAAATGCTGAAGTAGTGGCAGAGGAAGACTTCAACTTTCTGGGTGTTGAAGAAGTCAGTGTAGGCTGGGAATGGCTGTGCCAGAAGAGATGCTTCTTCTGCACTAAGTCAATGAAGCCAATGAAGGACTCATCGCTCCTGGTGGTTCGGGTGGTGTTTTTCCAGCCAGGAATGTTTTGTGCACTTCACAAATGGGAATTAAATGTTCCAACAGTCTGCAAGGTTTGGCTGCTTCTGCAGAGGTAAATACCTGTTTGGAGATGGTGAAGGTGGGTATTCTTGAGTTTGCTGAATTCTATGGTGACCTGGAACTCGCACAGTCCATCCTGTCCTTCTGGGACTCATGGAGCAGGTGTCAGGTAAGGCTGTTAACCCTTTCAGCAACCTGAGAGAAGGGGAGCTGTGTGTTCTGGTGGAGCTTCTTCCACCCTGTCATCCCCGGGGATACTCCATGCTCTGTCCCTTATCACCATGGTACCTTTAATCCTCCTCAAGCACAGAGAACTTAGAATTGGGGTGATGGATAGGGCCAGTCTGAGACTTTTTCTCCCACAGGAGGGATAGGAGGTGGTGGAGTGCCTTAGGACACAGCACAGACAACATTTTGGTGGGTGGGATCCAGCCTGGAATTTCTGCCGTGCCCCACAACTCTCCTTCATTGGTGGCACTTCAAAAGGTGGGTTGAGCAAGAACCTCTCCTGCCTTTACTCATGTCCTCAACAGGAGGGCAAATTACTGCCTTGTTTGTCTTCCTGGCTCTTGCAGTCCCACTCCAGCTCTTTTTATAGCTCAGGAAGAAGTGCCTTGAGTTTCTGAGTCGTCTTGGAGGCCAGGCACACAGGGAGGAGTCGCAGCTAGAAATAGGGCTGCTCTCTGCTCCTGCATTCCAGATTTTTTATTTTTTTTCACTGAAATGTCTGAATTTGAAGAGTCCCATTGCCGCAGGCACAGAACTGGGAACGGGCCACATTTTTTCCATTCACATTGGTCTTCTTTCTCCATTGCTTTATCTGCAGTGCCCTCACAGCAGCCACTGAGCCTCAGGGATGATTTTCCTGGTGAATGGGGTCTGTCAGCCCTGCCTGTGTTTTCTGTAACCCCCAGATTTCACCCCTCAACACAGCTGGTTTGGCAGGAGAACTCTCTGAGGAATTAGTAATGTCTGAGGGGTGGAGGAGCAGTCAGGTACCAGCCAAAGCTTCTGAGTGATGAAAAAAGAACTCAGACTAAATATCCAGCAATTTCTGCCTGCAGGGAGGGAAGCAAAGCTTTGGCAGTAGCACAGATGCAAATAAACCAGAGTAAAGGAAAGAGGAGAAATTGTTGGACAAAACTTGTGGTTTCCAGCCCATTATTATCTGGGATTTTGGCTATGGTGCTATGCTGGGGAAGGGGCATGGGGACAGAGCTGCCCTGGGACAGCATCCACAGCATCTTGGGGTTGGCTCCTCTCTCCCACAGGAGCAGGGTATAATTAACTGTGTCACATCTAGACTTTTCCATTAATCACTTAATACTTGGATAGGTCTGTGGGGCATACCCTAGCAGCCATGTCCCTTCTGAGAGTTTATTTAGCACAGAATCATTTTGGTTCTGCTACTCCTTGTCTGTCAGCTTCCAGAGTGCCATGTGTGTACACCAGCATCTCTGTGAGTTGGGAATGGGACATGCCAGGGAAAAAGAAATCTGGGATCAAATCCAAACCAATCTTTCTTCTAATCAGCCATCACATGGAATTGACAATTATCCAGTATCCCTGCTAGGTATTTTATGATTTTAATCTTTTTCCCTCCTTTTCTGCATCATTCACTAACTCTGGGAGCAGTTACAATCCAACTTCTCTTCCCATCAGCAGGGAAAAGAGATTTTTCACATTGTGGGAATGCTAAGAACTATGATTCCTATAGAGGAGTGAAGTCTCTCAGGCCCTTTCATTAGACAGTAAACAAGTTATGGGTACCCAGTCCCAAGGGATTCTTTCTTTCCAGCTGCAGCAGGAAATGCTGTGATTTCTGCTTGGGGAAATAGCAAGCATCTCATGAATACGGTATGTAGTCATGGTGAAGTCTTCTGCTTCTTCTTCCCATGGGTATTTCCATCTTTGGAAGGTAAAGATGGTACTCAGCTCCTTCCACAGCCTGGGTGTTTCAGGACCTGGATGTTTGCTTCTCCCCTGAAGATGTTCCTGGTCCTGTGTTTAGGTTTAATGTGCTCTTCCAGAAGGAAGCAGCATTTGGAAATTCCCACCTATTGTTCCCATGTGGATTTTTTTTTCTGCCTCACCCCAGTACAGCAGAGGAACTGGTCATGGTGGTTGAGCTGTGCTCAGGGCTTTCTGGGCTGTTTTTAATAATATAATACAGCAGATTTCTTGCACATTTTTCTTTATTTATCCAAAAAAGTAAAAAAAGTCCTGATTCCCTGAACATCATCGGAACATGAAGGATTTTCTCTACAGTAGTACTGAGTGCAGCTCCCATAGTCCTCAGGCTGGTGCCTGGCTAAGCCATCCATCACCTTCACTGAGGCCACTCTGAATCTCATGGCTTTTGTGTCCCAGGAGCCTTGTCCCCGTGTCCCTCCACCCAACCCTGCCACCTCTCAGCTCAATATGTCCCCAGCAGGAGGATGTTCTGGGGGCCAGGCAGGGGAGTGGGGTGGGGGGATGAGGGCCAGGGTGCCCTGGGCTGGGCTGGGCTGGCAGTTGCTGAATTGCTGGAAAAGAAGGAAATCTGGTGTTTTTGGTGTCTCTCAGAGCCAATTCCTCGTGTTTGGGTGTCCTGGCCCCTCTGCCAAATCGATAGTATCATGTATGCTCCTGTGATTTGCATTTGAGAGCAAGGATTTCACTCCCACATTAAACCCTCTGTTTTCCTAGAACAACATGTAAATCCAAATCCCTCTGCCCTGATGAACTCTAGCAGGGGCATCCCTGAGGTGCAGAATCCTACCGGCGCCCCTCTGCCCACCTTCATCGTGTTGAGGAAAATGTGTCATGCTGTTGTAGGGCCGGAGGAGGCAGGGAGCAGAGCGGCAGGCACAGCCCTGCATGCCCAGCCCATTCCAGTGGGGAATTGCAGGTGGGGGATGCCCCCATGCCCTGGGGAGCCAGTGGCTCCCAGCACAGGGGCATCCTCCGCTGCTGGAAGAGCTCTCCATGGAGCTGTTTCTTGTCATCTGTGCTTATTCCAAGTGCTTCCCATCCGTTTTCCCGATGCTTCCAGTAGGCACAGGCATGTTTTGCACACCCAGAACGTGGTTTCATGCTCTTAGTGCCCCTCCAGCCTCGGTGCTGGGGCTGGCCAGAGCAGGACAGTGCAAGCCTTGCCTCGGTGAGCCCCAGACACTGGTGTTTATTTCCACACAAGGAAAATTAGGAAAACCAAATATTTATATCTCAGGAAGGGATTTTGCAGCCTTTTGTATGGAATCGTGCCTGCTACTCCCTCCTCGATCATCTCAGACAGGCAGCAATAACACACGAAACAGAGTTTCCTTTGTGTGCTGGTTTTTTCCACCCGGGCTCCGCCCCGGGCCTGCTGGCTCCTCGGCCGCTCTCCCCACAGGCCGCGGGCAGCTTTCCGGGGGCTTCCAGCCGGACAAAGTCACAGAACTGCTGTGGGGTATCACCTGTGACAGGAGCAGGGACTGTTAAAAAAGCACAAGGAAAGCCTGAACTCACATAGCAGAGAATCCTGGAATGGTTTGGGTTGAAAGGAGCCTTAGAGAGCATCTTGCTCCACCCCTTGCGGGGCAGGGACACCCTCCACTTGAGCAGGTTGTTTCAAGTTCTACCTGTCCAGTCTGGCCTTGGATACTTCAGGGATGGGGCAGACGCAGCTTCTCTGGGCACCCTGTGCCAGGGTCTCACCGCACTCACAGAACAATTCCTTCCCAATATCCCATCTAACCCTGCCCTCTGGCAGTGTAAAGCCATTCCCCTTTGTCCTGTCACTCCAGGCCCTTTTCCAAAGTCCTTCTCCAGCTCTCTTGGAGCCTCTTCAGGCAGAGGAAGGGGCTCTGAGGTCTCCCTGGAGCCTTCTCTTCTCCAGGTGGACACTGCAAGGTATCCCAGCCTGTCTCCAGAGCAGAGGCGCTCCAGCCCTCAAGGTTCACCCAAAGGGTTTTATCCTGGCACTGGTGCTTATGAGGGGATGTCAGGCAGGGAATTTACTGTGTCATTTTTAGCTGTCATTTCGACTCCTATTTACTCTCCAGCATTTTCCCCTCGGACTGAACTGGGCACTCCAATCCCGCTGGGTCTGCTGGGAGGGAAAGCAGCCAGCCCTTGGCCCCTCTGCAAACCCACAGCTCCCCAGAGCTCCAGAGCCCTTCTGGCGAGCAGCTGTTTGGGACATGGGGACTTGAGCGGGGTCTCGGTAGCCAGGTGGGGGGAGAGAGCTGGGAAGTGGTCTCTGGGCCAAGGCAAGCAGCCAGACCTGTGGGAGCACTGGGAGGAGGCAGCATTTCTGAGAGCCAGCTCTAACTCTGCTCTAACCCCCCCTGCAACCATGCGCCACTTAAATACGAGCAAGCTCAGGGCTGGAAACTGTCCCCAAGCTGGAAGTATGTTGCATATTTCCTATAAATACCTCAGCTGCTGCATATTATCCAGAGGCAGGCACAGCACCCTCATGTCCCCACAGCCCACACTGCTGAGGGGGCTGCAGGCAGGGGCTGGTGCAGGGAAGACCCGTGCTGTGGCATTTCCCAGCCTATTGCATCCTGTGATTTCGCTTCAGGCGAGTTTGTTTTCCCTTTGCTATGTATCTGCAAGAAAACTCACATTTAGAACTTGTAGGAGGTGCTGAGGTGTGTGTGCATGTACTGGAGCATGCAGACAGCCTGCTGCTCCCCTGTCCAGGTTCACATGGATGTAAAGCTCAGGAGAAGGTTTGGGAAGCTCCTGGGAGGTGCTTGTGGACTGGGCACTGAGCTGAGCATTGCCCTTGGCATTGTCAGGCTCTGCTGCCTCAATTCAAGAGGCAAGCAAAAGCAGATAAATAAAGGGATTCCTCTGATGGGGCAATTGAAGGATCACCTGAGGCAAATGTTTGGAGATTCATGAGGGCCTTGCTATGCTTTTGGGGGAGGGAGGAAGGCACCCGAGGGCAGACACTGAATGTGTTTTGGCACTCTGCTTCGTGTGAAGCCTCAGCTCCCCATTTATGAAGTCTCCAGGGTAGAACTTGGCAACTTTAAAAGGAAATGAGTGGGAGATGTGTTTTATGGCTTTAAACTGAAAGAGAGTAAGTTTGGATTGGGTGTTAGGGAGGAATTCTTCCCTGTAAGGGTGGTTGCCCAGAGTAGCTATGGCTGCCCCATCCCTGGAAGTGTCCAGGCCCAGGCTGGATGGGGCTTGGAGCAGCCTGCACATGGCAAGCATAGAATGAGATGGGCTTTAAGTCCTTTCCATCCCAAATCCTTCTGGGATTCTATGATTTATCAACCATCTTCTGAGTCTCGGGTGACACTGATCCAGGTATGGAAGGGCTTTAAGCAGAGAAAGGAGGACAAAGTTGGGTGTTGTTGATTGAGGGGTCAGTGGACTCATGGCTGGGGATAAACATCCCCATGGATGGGAAGAGCTGCTGGGGCCATTGACCCCTGTAAACTTTAGGGCTTACAGGGTGACATCGGAGCTCTGGTCCCTGTGAGCCCAGGAAGCAGCAATGGTCAGATATGGCAGGATGAGCCACTTCCCTCTGCAGTTGTCTTCTTTGCTGATCCTGTTTCCTTCTTCTGGGCGTTGGCTCATCTCAGTGGTGTCAGTTGAGGCAAGAAGGAAGTGACACCACAGCAAAGCATTTTGCTTGTGCAAAGGAAGAGCCAGCCTGGGGTTCCTAGGAGGGTACCCAGATAACTTGTATGCAAGGATGGGGCTGCAGGGGACCCATCTGCAGTGATGAGCAAGTTGTCCCATTAAGTGTGAGCTTAAGTGGGCAGGTTTACATCCCACTGCCATGATTCACCTGTGCCAGCCCCTAACCTCCCTCATGGTTCTACATTTCTTCACCATGTCTAACCTGACCCAACCCTTATTCAGTTTAACATCATTGTCCTGTGCTGGGACCCCAGAGATGCAGGCAGCTCCCAGGGGATCTCAGAAGATGCTTGACTTTTTGGGCTGTCAGCACACATGGCTGGATCATGTCCCATTTGTCACCCGCCAGAATCCCCCAGTCGTCTCCATCCATCCATCCATCCATCCATCCATCCATCCATCCATCCATCCATCCATCCATCCATCATCTATTAAATCAGTAAAGGTAGAATCCACTGAATCACTATAGAATCAGTGGATATAGGATATGGAGGGCCTGCAAGTGGAGATGAGAGGACAGCATTGGGGGTCATTGGTGGGGGTAAATGGCCCCATGGATGGAGAGAGATGCTGAGGGTGTTTATCCTCACAGATCTCTGGGGTGCCGCCAGACCTCCCTAGTCTGTGCTGGCACTAGAGGTTGCCCTGGACCAGGTCTATGATCTT
The DNA here is from genome assembly GCF_903797595.1 of Erithacus rubecula. NCBI lineage: Eukaryota > Metazoa > Chordata > Aves > Passeriformes > Muscicapidae > Erithacus > Erithacus rubecula. The sequence continues at coordinate 10,501,645 of NC_136674.1, forward strand.
GCCCTTGGCCTGACTGAACCTCATGAAGCTCCCATGGACCCATTGCTCAGCCTGTCTAGCTCCCTCTGGATGCCTTCCCTTCCCTCCAGCGTGTCGATGACACCACTCAGCTCAGTCTCACCCTTTCTGTGGGTTCCCAGCCCTCCACACCAGGCTGGAAACAGGAGTTTCATCTGCCTCTGGTTTGGATGGGAGGATCTATCTAGCTGTCTCCTTGCAGCATTGGCAGGACCTGGAAGCAGCAATGGGGAGAATGCTGCTTACCCCACCTCTCTGTTTCCCCTTTCCCTCTTGCATTTTTAATCCCATTGGTATTGCTGCTCTCTGAGCTCCTGCTCACCTTGGAGCCACCTCATTGGGCCATGTTCCACAGGGGTGTGTGATTGCTGTAACACCAACAGGGATGGATTGAACAAGGAGCTAAAAATATCAAAGGATCAATAATGGCACCATGAACCCGGCTTTTTTTTTTTTTTTTTCTAGAAAAATCTATATTGACAGCTCAACCAAGTGGCTTCCTGTAAAGGCAGGAGGTGTAGTGGAGCTCAGCTCCCTGCTCCCACACCAAAATAGCAGCAGCTTCACCTGCACCCACATCCCTCTGTCCATGGGGATATGCTGGTCTGCCCTGGGAGCCCTTTTGGATCTCCTGCCTGGGATGATGTGGAAGGGCTTCCCTCCTCCCTGCTCACCATGCTACCAGTCGTGGTGTGCAGCTGGGGGAGCTTGGTGCTGAAATAACCCCTGGGCTGCCCACTCCTGTCTGCTCCATGGCAGCACAGCCCTGGCCACAGCCACCAGCCCTGGCCACATGCCTGCTTCAGCCTGATCTGCTTTTTCCTCTCGCTTTCACATATCCAGGAAACTGCAGCATTACAAGGATTTGAAAATGGCCTTGAGCTTTTTAAGCACTGCTCCCAAGCGGATATTTTTCCTAAATCAAGATTTGCAAAGGTATCTGGGCATTTGCCAGTCAGGGGGATTTCCAGAAGTCTTGGAGCAGCCAAACATCCTTTAAATCTACCTCTGTGCAGTGCAGGGTTGGGGCTGGAAATAGCTGGTTCACCAGGACTATGACCATTTGGGGATGTTTTTACATCAGCATAAGGATTTTCCAAAGGTTGTTCATCGATGGATCTCTTTGGAAAATCACAGTGGGCTGAGCCCTGAGGGATTTGGCTGTACTGCAGTATCTGGGTCCAGAGAAACTCATCACAGCTCCAGCTCCTGCCAGTGCTGTTCCATCCCTGTATCCTGACTAATCCATGATGTGGCTTGCAATGGGGAGGGTGCCGGGTGCAGGTCTTGGCTCTGCTTTGGAGATAGATGGAGCAGTGCAGTAAAGCCAATCCCTGTTACAGTGTTCTAACATTCAACTCAGTGGGGAAAAAAGCCCTTACCACCAATGTGGTGACAACAATGTGGGCTTTTCCTCTAAGTCCCACTATCCCAAACATCCCCAATGCCCATCATTTGCCCCCTGCTCCTAAAAGGCAAGCTCCTCACACAGCCAGTGCTGCTTATCCAGCTCCAAGGACCAGGCACCTAACCCAGCCTCCTCAGCACATCCCACAGGGGATTGCTCCAGGGCTGGAAAGCTGCTGGAAAAAACTGAAACCTGAAAAAACCAGACAATAAATAGTTTTCTAAATGGTTGGTGGTTTTCCCAGTGAGCCTGATATTCTCCCTAGAGCTCTGAAAATGCCAGGATCCTGGAGCTCCCATATCAGAACAATGCTTCTGCAGCATTAGGCAGGTGTAAGCCATGGAGCAGGATTACTTTATTGTGAGCTGGGGAGGTAGGTTTAAACTGCTGCTCCACTGGAGGACCTGGGAAAAAATACCATTCTCTGAGGAAAATTAATTTAGTAGTCTGAATCCAAGGAGCTGGCTGAGAGCACAGCCCTGGTTTGGTTCCTTCCCTTGAGGAAGACTTGGGAAATACAGAGAGATCAAGAAGTAGCAACAGATATTATTAGTCATCCAGGAGGGAGGCGGCTGCAGGGGAAGAGGGTTTTTAGTGGAGTATTTTTAGACGTGGTAAAATGAACAGAAGGAGAGGAAAAAAGAGGGAAGGAGACCTTTGAGAGGCACGTAAACGCTCCCTGGAGCAGCTTGGACCCGGCTTCCCACTCCCATCCTGAGCATCAGCTCAGGCAGAGATTTGCCCCAACAGAAAGCAGAGATGTAAAAGCAATAGAAGCCAAAGCCTTAGAAAGCATTTCTGAGGAGCCTCTCTGGGCTGCAATGACAAAAGGCCACACTTGCTGAGACATTTCACCTTAATTCCCATCATTTTAATGGGAGGTGACTGCTGAAATAGAGTTTAAAAGCTGCTTGCAGAGCCTCTGGCAGGTGGGAGAAGATGGTGAATCTCTCTTCTTTTTTCATCTGTCATGATCCAAACCACACATATAATCCTGGAAGCTGGCAGGAGAGTCATGGAGCAGCAGGAGGGTGGAGGATGCTTCCAGGGTGGAGAAAAGGGACTTGGAGTGAAGCACCCAAGAAAATTCAGTACAGCCAGGGGTAGAGCAGGGATCTGCACCTCTCCAGATCAGACCAGAGGATGATGAATGAAGGCCCTCCAAGGACAGGGTGAAGCAAGGAGCTGCCTCCCCCTTTGTTCTCCAGGAAAGCAGCCCTCACTTTACCTTCCCTATTCCCTGTGGGGAAGGCTGGGATATTCTGTGTATCTCACTGGAGCACCTGGGAATAACCCAAGAGCACCCTGGGGCAGGAATGCCTCTTCATTCTCAAAGTGATGCAGTGAACTCTCCTGGGAAGAGCATGAAATTCCTTCCACCTCAGTGGATCCCTGAAGTGGTGGGATTTGTCCCCTTAGGCTGCACCAGCCTGTCGAGCACTGGATTGGTTGGATGCTGTCATGTCTGCTTGGTGCTTACAGCTTTCCTGGTCTATCTGGAATGGAGGTTTCCCTTTGCTCTGAGGACCCTCCCAAAATTGCTTTTAGGTTAATTTCCAGATTTTCTCCTTAAGCTGCCTTGGTCTGATTTTTGCCCCCTGCCTGAATCTCCCCCCGTGCTGTGAACCCAGGTGGATTTGGAGCTCTCTGCCTTTGCCCCAAGTGCTTCCTGGTGGTGTCCAGACTCTGGGCTTTGCCAGCTGGAGCAGCTCAGCCATGAGGAACCACACTGCAGCCATGGCCTCAAATACTTGGATGTCTTGGCTCTGCAGGAGACCCTGGATGCCTTCCCCCTGAACTGAGCACTTTGTTCCAGGGGGAGCTGGTCTGAAAGCTTGATTTGGAAAATTAAGGTTAATGATGATGAGCTGATTTTAATTTGGGGGATTGAATAGGGATGCTGGGAGCACAAAGCCTGTGAGTGGGGGGTGGGCAGTCTGGTATGGCTGCAAGCATATTCCAGTAGCATTACAGCATGTCACCAGTAACTATGAAAAAATGGATGTATCCTGCTTATTATTTTAGAGGTTATTTTCCATGTAGGTGACATGGTAGAGAAAGTCCCATCCATCCTATGCATGTGGGAGGGACTGGGGTTAGTTCAGATCCTCTTTGGGTTTCGCTGTGCTCTTTGCATTCCTGTCATAAGGTCTCTTCATATAATTGAGCCATTAATACTTGAGCACCAAGTACTGATGGCAGCACTGTGGCCTTTGGATTGCTGTGGCTTGGCTTCTTGGTAACTCTGGAGATGGTGCCTTGGAAATTCTGGACTGCACCTCCAGGGTATTCTGGGTCAGCAGGTGACAATGGTTGTGGCACCAAGTTCAGAGTGATGCTAAACTCAGCTAAGGGGAAATTAATTAATTCCAGGATCCCTTTAAGCTGGGGGGAGTGCTAGGCTGGAGGGTGGGCTCCACAGCAAGGATCCAGGCTCTCAGTCTTCATGTTGAGAACACAGTTGGGAGTTGCTCACTGAAGAGGGCACAAAACCTGGCCCCGTGATGGCACCTGGCACCTGTGACAGGAACAGGTACCCTCAATAGGGGCAGGAGCCTGCCCTGACTCAGGGCATTGATCCATGCTCATTCCCAGGCTCAGAGCAACATCCACACTCTGCTCCTGAAGGAATTTGGCTGCTGCTTGAAACCATCTGGTCTAGCAAAACACATTTAGTCCAGCAAAAAAACCTGTGAGCTGTGTGCTCTGAGACAAGCAGTGCTGCTGAGCGGTCCTCCATCCATCTGCCTGTCCATCCCAGGGATCTCATAGGGGCTTTAACAACCACTTGAGGAACACAGAACCTGGACTTGGCCCTAGAAGTTCCCCCAAGGCTGGGATGAACTGGGTGGTTGCAGAGCTGGGTGTTGGGGGCATGCAGGGGTGGCAGCACTCTGTCCCCACAGGGATGTGGGATCCTGTTATCTCATTAAGAGAGGCCAAGTCACCATCCCAGAGTAAGTGGCTGAGGCGTGACTAGACTGCAGTAATCCCGAGGGATTAGTGTGTTGGATTAGTGTGTTGGCTGGGTTGGCCCTGCAGCAGCACTTTGTTCTTTGTGCTCTGAAGCATCTCCTCTGCTGGCAAGCCAAGGGCCTGGGCAGTGCTTTAGGGTTGCTTTTAGAAGATTCAGTGAATGATAGAAGTATTGTTTGGGTTTCTTTTGTGCCTCCCATCAGAAAATGTTCCTTGAGCACAAGGAGGATCTGGGAAAAAACAAAATTCTCCTGCCTGGATGCTTTCCTTACTATCGACAGAGTGGTCATTGTGGTCAGCAAGCTCTGCCTGCCTGGCCATGGGACGGGCTTTGACCAGGGGCTTGTTACCACGCTGGTTTAATTGCTTTTGTTGTTGGAACCAAGATGCCAGCAGCTGAGTGGGCTCTGGAACAAGGGAACCCTGGGCAGGTCCCAGACAGACCTACTGGTGTAGCTTCACCCCCAGGCACAGAGATGGAGCAGGGGGATTGACAGGGAATGGACCAGGGGGCAGGCACAGGGATAGAGAGTCTGACAGGAAGTAAAAGAGGGGCCTGGCAGTGGAGTAGAGGGTCAGGCAGTGGGGGAATTAATTAATTAGGGGATGGAGCAGGAGGGTGCAGGTGGTACAAGGGATGAGGCAGAGAATGGGGCAGGAGGCCAGGGATGGGGGAACATATCTGGCAGTGGGGCAGGGGTTGAAGAGGGCATCTAGCAGTGAGGCAGGAGATGCAGCAGGGCAGCAGAGCTGCGGAGCTCCCCGCCGCCCACCGCGTGGCCATCGTCCAGCACCCCCCCTCGTCGCTGCCCCGAAGCGGGGCGGGGGCGGGGCGGGGGTGGGCGGGCGCGGAGGGCGGTGCGCCCGGGGGGCGTCCCGCAGAACCGCCCGCCCCCCGAGGGCTCCTTTGTTATTTCGGCCGAGCGCCGCAGCCGCGCCCCCCGCTCCGGCCGTGCCGCCCCTCGCGGCAGCGCGCCCCCCTCGCCCCGCTCCCATCCGCCGCCGCTGCCCGGCAGAACATTCCAGCGCCGCAGCCCCGCGGGGCCGCCGCCATGGGCACCGCGCCGCGCTGAGCCCGCGCTGAGCCCCGAGCCCCGCCATGGAGCTGAGCAAGGTGGTAAGTGCTCCTCGGGGACCCTCGCGCCCCTCCCGGGATCGCATCCAGGGAAACTCCTTACCCTTGATGCCGGCTGTTCCTGGAGGAGCATCGCGGGGATGATTCGTGTGGCGGCGGGACCCGGCAGCGGGTATGGGGGGGGCTCGTCTCCGTGGTGTCGCGGAGCTCCCCATGCCGCTGCGGCCGAGTGAGTCGTGTTCCACCAGTCCCGGGCTCGGCCGGGTTCAGGCCGTGTCCCCGTGCATCCGTGTCCCCACGGGCTCCCGTGTCCCCGTGCATCCGTGTCCCCACGGGCACCCGTGTCCCCGTGCATCCGTGTTGCCATGTCCCCACACACCTGTATCGCCGTGCGCCTGTGTCCCCGTGCCCAGTGCTGCTGTCACAGCTCCTCCGGCCTGTGGGGACTGCCTCGAGCCCCGGTAGAAGGAATGGAAACAAGTTTGGGGCAAGAAGTGGGTTTTTGTAGGGACTGTTCCTTCAGGGAGCATGTTCACCCCTGCGCTGCTCACCTGGGAAGAGGGATTTGGCTTTTCCTGGTGCTCCAGCAGGTCCCTCAGATGCAGCACTGAGCCCACGTGGCCGCGGCTGCTCTTGGCACCATTGCGGGATCCAGTAATCCTGGGGGGATAACGGGGGAGGGATGCCCCATCCTGCACCCGCGAGTTGCTGCTCACCCAGAAGCATTGTAAGGAGCAATTTCCACCAACGCCAGATCCGAGCTTAATTTTGGAATATCCTGCTAGGGCAATAAGCACTGCCATGTTCCTGCTGGGGTGGCTCTTCCCAAGAAAGGTGAGTTCTGGATGACAGATGATCATAGAAATGCACATCTGGATGAGCTCCTTGCATCTGCTCCCCAAATCCTCCATCCTCACTTCTTTATCTCTTCCTGTTCCAAAAAATACCCAAATATTTTCATGTGCTGGGAAGCAGAAGACTCTGGTCAGCATGACTGGGAATGTTTCAGGAACCTTTGAAGGTGGTGGAAGACCTTCCTGGACTGCTGACCCTGTCAGACACAGCCACGCTCCTTCCCCAGACAGAAGTCACCACTGCTGGAAGAGATTATCCTAGCGTAAAATCCCCATTTAAAATTAAAAGTCTGGTTATCAGGGCAGCTCATGGGAAAGCTCTGGCCGCAGCCAAGCCAGCTGGGCATGTGGGGCGGGATTGACAGAGTGCCCTGAGCAGTAATTAAATGAGAAGAGTAACAAGTGGATGTGCATGTTTTAATGGAGGGATGCAGATTCTCGAGTTTTCCCTGAATTTCTGCCTCTCCTCAGATCCAGCCCCCTGTGATGGGCTCTGGTTGTGCTCTGGGGTCAGAAGTGCTGGGCAGTGGCAGCCTGGGCTCTGAACTTTACAGTGTCAGTTTCCCCCAGTTGGTCCCTGTGAGGTCTGGATTTTGTAGCCTTGCTTTTTGCCAGCTGTTTTCCCCAAAATTACTTCTTAGGATTCTTCTTTTCCCGTAAGGTTTATCTGTGTATTGGAAAAGTCCACATTCCTTAAGCCAGTTTTAAAAATTCCACGTCCAAATAAATAAACTGCATTAAGTTGTTTATGGCTGGAGGAATCCAGTTGTCCAGCACTATAGGTGCTGGTTCCTTGTGGTGGGCAGTGATGTGTTCACTATGGTGAACTCTCATTTCTGGGAGCCAAGCTCTCCCTGGGATCATTCCAGCTCTCGCCTGGTGAGTGTCTCACTGGAGCCCTTGGGACCCACCACAGATTGGCTGGCTGGTTGTCTTCCTTCTTTCCTTTGCTTCGAAGGTGGAAGAGCAATTGGATCACACTGTCGCATCCTACCCCATCTCCCCTGATGGTGTGGAACTTGGGATTTTTACTGGAGGCTTAGGAAGAGCCAACAGTGAGTCAAGTCCTCGTATACACAGCTTATAGATGCATCCTCCTGTTGATCTCAACCTCTGCTACCCTCAGGAGGAGCTGGGAGCTTGTGGAGTGGGTTGTACAGGCTCACTCCAAGTGGACATAATGGACATCCTACAGCTTTATTTTTGTTTTCCTACTGGGATAACAGCACTACAGCTCTCAAGGCAAAGGCATGCTGGGAGTTGGCTTCCAGCCTCGCGTGTCTCCTTGTGGTTGGAGATCTCTGAACCTTGCACCAGCACTCCATTTCCTCGCCCAGGTGTTTTTTTTCCCTGGAAATGCCACCTGTCCTGGAAGGGCTCCATAGCACTCCTGTATCGGCCATCGCTGCGTGCCGGAGGGGCCGGAGGTGTCGTCGCTCTGAACTCATCACACTCCTGAGCTCAGCAGAGCACACCAGGAGGCAGCAGTGCCAGAGCAAGGTCTCTGCCAAGAAGAGCATCATGGTCATGCCATTGGATTCCAGCATGGCTCACAGAGCCTGTTGCCATCTTCCTGTTGACTGTTTTGGGGTGTTCCATGTGCAGGCTATGGGACAAGGCGACCCCAAACACCTACACTGGTGTCACTTGGGGTTCAGGACTGTCTCTTGGTCCTCCCCCTGCTGGCATCTGTGCTGGTGGCATCAGCATCTCCTCATGGAGAGGGACATCTGAAACCACCACCACTGGGAGTGACCCTGATGGATGCAGTGAAGTTTTGGTGTCTGTCACTGGAATAAGTAATTGGTTTGGGGGAAATGGTTGTTTTTATGGCTCAAGCAATGGGAAATCAGAGGCTTGTGTTGTTTTGGGAACTGTTTTCATCTGGAGGAAGCAGAAGGTGAGAAGAGCGGCAGCATCTTCCAGGATATACTCACACAGCCTGGACAAGGAACTTCATCTCCAGAGCAGCTCCAGGATATAGCCAGCCAGGAGAGGAGCACTTGTCTTCCAAACTCATGGATTCAGCAGCAGATGCCGCCAAATAGCCTGGATTAAGTGGTGGGAAGGTATTTTTCACATCTCCTGACTCCCTGCTCCCAAGAAGCCTGTGGGACTGAACAGAACGACAGGTTGAGCATCTTCCTGTCCAATATGTAGAAATATATCCCTGGATTTTACATCCCACGTGACTGCCTTCCTGCCTCCCTTTCCCTCCAGCTGCTGGCAGGCACAAAGCCAGGCTTGTTTCCTGTTCCTGCTGCTGCCGTCAGCTACAGGTGCCAAGCATGGGGGGATCACAGCCACCCCAGCTGTTCCCAGGAGCAGAGCATTGACCACCCCAGGTGCTATCCAGCTGGCTTTGTTCCAGGATTTTGCTGAACAAAACAATTCCTTGAGTCCTTTCGAGGCTGGGATTTGACATTAACTGCTGGAGTTGTGTGGTGTTTAAAGAGAGATGTGCCTTTGGGAGTGGTCGCCCGCTTCCCATGTCCTGCACACCTCCAGGACCTGAGCCAAGCTTTGCTTTACCGGGATTTTCATTTTGATTAAGCCAGTGGATTTTGTTTGCGGGCTTGTTGTAGTCAAGTCTTCCTGCTCACTCCCTTCTCTGAAGCTCCTGTGTCTGCAGAGCTTGCGGGCGGTGTTCTGGAGGTACACACCATCCTGGCTCTCCATTTATAGAAAGGAATTACTGAGAAATGAGGGAGCATTACTAAGAGGATTTGCACTGAGACTTACTCAGTTTCTCCAAATAATTTGCAGTAGCTCTGGATTCTTTAATCAGCACTCGTTTCCTTTTGGAAATGAAAGAAGCGGGAAGGCATTGTGCTGCTCCTGAGCCAAGCTTGGCTCTTTGCCTCCAAATGGGAAATTTTGCCTTCAGAGGGTGAGAGCATAATGTGGGGAGAACTGATGGGGAGTGTGTTTGGCAGAGGGGAGTGTGTGTCAGGGCTCAGAGAGCCTCTGTCATCCTGACCCTCTTCCTCCATGCAATTTTGGGCCCCTCTGTCTGGAGCCTGCAGACATGCCCAGAGAGGTGATATGAGGCCTGTCTGTGGGTCACCCCAGTGTGGAGCTGTTGATGTCTCTGCCCTGCTCTGGGATCTTCTTATGAGAAGGGCCGGGCACTTCAGAGGTTGGGAGTTCCTGTGGGACATAGCTGTGGTGGCCTGTGAAGCCATGGGCAGTAGAGCTTCCACAGGTTTCTGGGAATCCCCTTGGTGTTGCAGAGGGAGGAAAAGACTATTGGAAAGATCCTGTTGCTCAGGGATAGATAGTCCCAGACTGCGCCTCTCCCAAATGGCCTGTGCCTTTCCATGCACACGTCAGTGGAGTTTCCTCAGCCTGCTCAAGTGGCACTTGGAAAGTTAACAGTGCATTCCTTGCAGCTTTCCCAGCCCCAATGTCCTTCCCAGCCCTTGCAGCACCCGTGGAGCTGCTCCCCAGCCCTGCCCTAGGTCCTGCTCCACTGAGCTCAGTCTCACATCCTGGCCCTGTGGCTCTGTCAGGGTGGCAGGATGGCAGTGTCACCCTCTCACATCTCCTTATGCAATGGACCCCTCTTGACTGTCCTCCCACTTCCTGCCTGGCCTGTTGCATAAGAGGAAGCTCTGGGGTTTCCTGTCCTAGCAGCAGGGTGTGGATGTGGGACTGCCCCATGCCCCTGATGTCCTCTGCCTTGTTCACAGAACTGGAGCAGGGCTGGCAGTGCTGCCCAGATGTGTCCTGGGGGGTCAGAAGTCACCCTCGTAGGTTGGAAGCTCATAATTACATAAAAATTTTATCAACTGCAGATGTGGGATGGTAGTGGGCAGTGGCATGTCTGAGTCAGGGTGAAAGACCCTCTGTGGGGAAGGGATCTGGACTTGCTGTCCAGGCAGCCCCAAATTTCCTTCTGTTCTGACCCAATTTTGCAGCCAAATCACCCTCCCTGACCCTGCTTGTCCCCTGGAGGTGACAGTTCCAGCCTTGGTCTCCTGCTGCTGCTCTGTGCTCTCCCAGTTTGCTGATGTGGGTGCTGCCAGAGACACTGGTATGACCATTTGGGCATATCCCAAGTGGCTCCTGGGATGGGACCCCTACCCTGCACTCCTGGGGATATAATGTGAAAGTGGGGTGTCCCCAACTACACCCAGAAAGTGAGAATCAAGCTTTTCCTCCGAAACCTTTCTGCTTTCCAGACAGATGTGAGCTTCAAATGGAGTTGAGAAACTTGGGGATGGATGCTCCAGCTGGTCCCTGCCTGGAGCCAGGAGCTGCCAGCTCCCATCACCCTTGCACTGTGTCTCCTCACTCTGGGAGGTCACTGGGGCTTCCTTGTTTGGAAAAAGCTGTCCTTGCTTTGCTGGGAAAAGCTGGCACAAAGAGCAGTTAAACTGGGAGCTCCATTTCTAACTTTCTCAGGGACACAGCACAGCTTTGCTGTTCCCCCTGTTCTGGTCATGTAAAGATGGCAGGAGTTGGCTTTGGGATGGTGGTGCCTACATCCTGCCTCTGGCTATGAGCTTCTGCTCCCCAGCTCTGGCTTTGCATTTGGCTCTTTCCTTGTGGTCCTTGAGGTGCAATGTGCATTCAGATGCTGATCCTGGCACTTCTCACTGGGTGGCCTGGTTCATCACAACTGTCTTGGCAGTCTTGGGGGATCTGGTGCTGCAGATTTAGATTTTGAATGAGGACAAGATGCCCCTGGAGCTGGATCCATGACATATTACACTGTTGGGATGTAGGCATCCTGCTCCAATGTTCTAGGACATGGGCATCCCTCTCCGGACTGGCAGAGGCCCCTTCCCAGGCATTTTTTTAAATGTTGAATTTCATATAATGGTTTTCCTGTGAGGGGACTGTTGGTGCTGGGACAGGCAGAGCTGCAGAGGTGACTTCCCCCTCTTGTCCTCGTGTGCTGGGAACCTGTAGCCTCCATCCAGCCCCTCAGGAAGGAATGGATGGGTCTCTCCACTGCTGATGCTCCTTTCAGCTCTCCTTAAAAAAACAACCTGAGATCCAGGTTCTGCTCTGGGTGCCTGGGATGGGTGTCTTGCAACTGCCAGTTCGGGTCCCCTGCACCTCAATATGAACCTCCTGCATCTTGCTGATGACCTCCCATGTCACCTCCATGGCCCTTACTGGTCACCACCCAGAGCAAATAGGGATGGGGCTGCAAACACCACAGTGTTTGGCAGTGGCACCCCTGCAGCAGAACTGGCTCATACTGGGACGTTTGGACAGTTTCATCTAGGGGGATGTTTGGCTCTGGGTTGGAGGTGCAGCTGTGTCTTGCTTGTCTCAGGCCATCATCATTCCTTTGCTAGCTGGCACATGTTTTAGTGGCAAAGGGACTTCCTGGGGGATTTGCACTGTACTCCACCACATTTGGGGCTCCTGTGGGCCCCCTCAGCACAGACTCACCAGGATCTGTAGAGATGAAGGCATGTGGGGCCACATCAGACAGGGCCAGGAGGCAGGGTTGCAACAGGGACTGTAGTGAGAAAGGCATTGAAATTAATCTCACAGCTTTAATTGCTTTATATCAGTAATGAGCTACTTCTGGCAGTACTGAGGCAGACAGTTCCTTCCCTTGGCAGTGGGATGTTCATAGAAGCAGGTGTCAAGGAAGCACTTGGTGATGTGTGAGCTTGGGGAGAGGATGCCTCAGCTGGCATCTTTGTGTCCCCATGAAGGATGAGAAATGGAGTAGAGTTAAAAATCCTGTCTGGAAAATGCTTCCGTTGGCTGCCACTGTCTTCCATAGGATAAATGGTGGCTGGCTGTGCTCAAGCTGCTCAGCATGGACTCCCCAGGGTCCTCAATGGCAATGTGTGACAAGTCCTGCCTGTGGGTTCCACTCCTGTCCCTCTAATCCATGGAGCAGTGGTCTTGCCCGATTTGTGGTGCCCCCCAAATTATCCTTCTCATTCAGCACCCCCAAAAGTGGGGTAGGAGCTGCTGCCCATGATCCATAGGCAGGGGAGGGATTTGCCTTCCCTCTGCCTGTCCCACCACTCTGAGGGCAGCAGAGGGTTCTTTGTGGGCACTGCTTTAATTGCTTCGTTATTATCCAGAGTAAATGAGCCCTGGCAGCAGCTGAACCTGGTGGATGCCAACTGCGTCCCAGAAAGGCATCCGGGAAAGGTCAGCATCCAGCTGGCACAGGCAGGGACTGGGGACCTGGATGGGACCCAGCCATTGCAGAGCCAGAGGGTCTCAGTGAGCAAGGGGGGAGCTGTGAGGGAGCCTCAACCCTTCCCATCTCACACCACCCCCCCCCCCCCCCAATTACTTCTCTCTTGCAGACCGTCAGCATCAATAAGGCCATTAATGCGCAGGAAGTGGCTGTCAAAGAGAAACACGCCAGGAATATCCTTCTCAAAGCTGGCCATGGGACAAGGAGTGTGGGAGCAGGGCTGGGGCTGCCTGGAAAAGGGGCAGCATCAAGAGGGTATGTGAGGAGAGATGCCCAGGATGCTGGGAAGGCTGAGACTATTGGATATTTTTCCAGCATGACACAGGGTCCCTGCTGCTGCTGTCATCACAGGCTTTGAAAGCTGGTAGGTGCCCAGGCTGGTGCTCCCAGCATAGCCATCCCAGAAGACGGCAGGAGGGGAAGGTGCCCACAGCAGATTGGGATGCTGCCACCAAAAGTGCATCCCCAGCATCGCAGCAAGGCATCTGGGAAGGCTCAGCAGAGGCACAGCCCCAACCTTTCATGTGCCATAGTATTCCCAGGGCAGGACTGGAGGGTGGGGGGAAGAGGGTGGCTTGTGCCACTTTGGGGACAGCTTGTGCCTAGGCTGGTCATCATTAGCTCCCTGTGGTGGCCTGGCCCCCCTGAGCTCTGTGGGTGCAGCTGTCTTTGAGTGGCCATTCTCCATCACCAAAGGGCAGAGCAGTGCTTCCTTGACTGCCAGCACCGTGCATCCTGGGCACGCACCATGAGAAGGGAGCTCAGACCTTCTGGTCAGTGGTGAACCGGCTGCCGCTGTCCGGCAATGCCGTGCTCTGCTGGAAGTTCTGCCATGTCTTCCACAAGCTCCTCCGGGATGGACATTCCAATGTGAGTGCCCAAAGCTCAGCTTGGAGCCAAATCCTTTCCCCTGCAGGGCGGCACCGGGTGATGGGAGATGATGGATGGTCAGTGTCCTTCTGGGGGATCGGTTCTGGGCTGGGCACTGGAGCACTCCCAGAGGAGGGTTGGTCTCCCAGGGGTTGATCCTGAGTAGGGCCTGGAGCTGGAGCCCTCCTGGAGGGTTCGTGCCCTCCTGGGGGTCAGTCCTATATGGACACCAGTGCTGGAGCTCTCCCAAAGGTTTAGTGCCCTCCTACAGGTGAATTCTGGGTGCCAGAGCCCTCCTGGTGCTGGCCTGCCCAAAACCCTGTGTGCCTCAAACCCCAGTGCCAGAGGAAGCCGCTCAGCAAGTATCCTCCTTGGGGAAGCAGAGGCATTCAGGGCTGGTGGTGACAATAAAGGGTTGGGAGTGCATCAGTACCTCCCATTTGTCACCCAGTTTGTGGTTTCCAGTATGGAGCACCATGTCCTGGTACTCTGCCTACTGATTGTCACCATCATTCCTCCAGGTCCTGAAAGACTCCGTGCGATACAAGAATGAGCTGAGTGACATGAGCAGGATGTGGGTAGGTGACCAACTCTGCCAGCCATGGTGGGGAGACCCCAGGGTGCCTTGGCCAGGCTAAGGGATTGTAGGCTTGGGGGGTTCCCTCTCCTGGGAAACAGAGCACAGCCATGGCTGACCTGTGACAGTCATCACCTACCTGGGCTGGGTTCAGTTGGATTCTGTGTTCCCTTCCACCAAAATCAAATGCCACCTTCATGTTTTATGGCAAAACCCAGTAAAAACTCAGCTCTGGCAGTCAAATGAAGCATTGAAACATGCAGAGAAGGCGATGAGGTCTGACCAAATGCTTTCAGTACAGCCAGCCTGCATCCAGGTGCCAGTGAGGAGGGTTTGGCAGTGGTTTTGGGGGGATGAGGAAGGAGTCAATCATTCTGCAGCCGGAAAAGGCTTTTCCACAGCCTGCTCTGGATATCAACAGCCTTTTGGGGTCCCCACAGGGCCACCTGAATGAGGGCTATGGTCAGCTCTGCAGCATCTACCTCAAACTGCTGAGAACCAAGATGGAATTTCACACCAAGGTAAGCCACAAGGCTGTAGCAATGAGTGGTCACTGGGGTGACAGCAAGGGACCAGCATTGCCATCCTTCTACCTCCATGAAATAACCCCAAAATTGCCAGTGGCCATCAAAAATGGCCCAAGGACTAATGCTTTGGAGGTGGAAGGATTCCTGGTGGCCCAGGACTCCTTGGGCTGGGCTGGGAGTCTGTGGGCTACAAGTAGTAGGGGACACACACACCCCATTCTCCCCCAGCTATCCTAGATGGGAAAAGGGGGGAAAGACAGCTGGAAAGAGGTGTTTGTTTTCTGTGTCCATCACCCTGTTTTGGAAGTGTTACATGACTTTTCCCAAAATGCCAGGGTAGGTACCCCTTGAGGCAAATACCACTCCATCCCATCCAGTTCTCTGCTGGCAGCTCTATCTCCTCCCTGCTTGGCAGATTTCTCAGCCTAGGGAGAATCAGATTTTCTTGCTGGGAAGAGAGCAGATGCTGTGGATTACAGATACTGTGGTCACTCTGGGTTCAGAGACCCTGTGCTATATCCCTTTTCCCCCCACATCACTCCCCTGGCTCATCCAAGAGCTGACTTTGAGGCTGCAGGACCACAGCCCTGGTGCTCCCAGAGCTGTGGCCAGACCAGGAGATCTCTGGAACCCTTTCCTGACTCCTGTTTTTCCCACAGAATCCCCGATTCCCTGGAAATCTGCAGATGTCTGACCGGCAGCTTGATGAGGCTGGGGAGAACGACGTCAATAATTTGTGAGTGTGGGGCAGAGGAAAAGCAGGGAGAGAGTGGGTACAGGTGGGTGGCACGGTCTGCCCAAGCCCACTGGCAGCATGACCAAACAGGACCCTTTCTCATGGGTGGCCTTGGGGGCAGTCTCCGACCATCCTCAACCCTGTTTCCTAGTTTTCAGCTGACGGTGGAGATGTTTGACTACCTGGAGTGTGAGCTGAACCTCTTCCAGACAGGTAAAGCCCTGCATTACTGTGAGACACGGTGGAGTGAGAGATTTGCCCAAGTGCAGCCCCTTTGTGGGGCTGATCAGAGTTGCATGAGGCTCTGACAGGGGATGTTGGCTGAGGGCACCACAGCTCTGCTCTTCTATAGGCACTTCACCTGAACTACAGTTCAACAAGGCAAAGTGGAAGTGCTGCCCCTGGGTCAGGGCAACCCCTGGTAATAATGGAGGATGAAGGGATGGAGAGAAGCCGTGCTGGGAAGGACTTGGGGATGCTGGAGGATGAGGAGTTCAACATGCCCCAGCCATGTGTGCTCCAAAACCCCCCATGCCCCTGGGCTGATCACCCAGCGTTGGCAGTAGGTGAGGGGGCAATTCTGCCCCTCTGCCCCACTTAGGTGAGAGCCCACCTGCAGAGCTGCCTCCCACCCTGGTGTCCCAGGAAGGACATGGGGCTACTATAGCAAGTCCAGAGGAGGCCACAGAAATGCTCTGAGGGCTGAAGTCCCTCTTCTCTGGAGATAGGCTGGGAGAGCTGGGGGTGTTCAGCTGGAGAAGAAAAGCCTCCAGAAAGACATTAGAGCCCCTTCCAATGCCTAAAGGGGCTCCAAGAGCACCAGAAAGAGACTTTGGACAAGGAATGGAGTAACAGGACAAGGGGGAATGGCTTCCCACTGCCACAGGGTGGCGTTAGGTGGGAAACTGGGAAGAAATTCTTAGCTATAAGGGTGGTGAGGCCTTGGCACAGGTAGTGCATGGAAGCCACATCCCTGGAAGAGTTCAAGGCCAAGTTGGATAGAGCTTGGAGCACCCTGGTGTAGTGGACAGTGTTGGAATGAGATGGTCTTCAGCTGCTCCAAGCTGGTTTTGGAGCATCTTCCCTCTGGCACACCCAGCACACTCTGGTGGCCAGTGGGACAGCAGTGACAGACAGAGCATAGGGATTTGCATGTCAGCTCTGCCCAGGGACACAGCTGGGGCTCAGTCCCAGCTGGAGACCTATGGTGCCAGGCTGGAGTGCTCCCAGGCCTGGATGGAAGACCTGGGTGGGAATTTCCCCTCCCACTGAGCTTACACAGAACTGCAGGGCAGCAGGCTGTGTCCCCAGGGGCCAGTGGGTGTCTTGCTCTGGATGTCTTGCTCTGCTGTGGATTTGGCAGACACAATGTGGCACCTTCTGATGCTGCCAGATCTGATGCTGTGCTCCTTCCCTGCAGTGTTCAGCTCCCTGGACATGTCACGCTCAGTGTCAGTGACAGCAGCAGGGCAGTGCCGTCTGGCCCCACTGATCCAGGTGATCCTGGACTGCAGCCACCTCTACGACTACACTGTCAAGCTGCTCTTCAAGCTCCACTCCTGTGAGTGTCCCTAGCATCACTGGCTTTGGTGGGGGGGGGGGGGGGGGGGGTCACACAGGGAGGCACTGGGGCCACCACTCTGCTCAGCCTGGGCTGTTCACCACCATCTCTTCTCCAGCCTCTTATGGGGGATGAAGGAAGTCACCATGGCATGGAGGTGCAAAACCTATATCCCTCAGGATCTGGAACTGTGGCAGCCACTAGCCCATGCTTCTCTCTGCCCTGGGGGTGTGGTCCCCTCCTGCAGCAGGACACTGCCTGGAGTATTTGGACCCCCAGAGGAGGGTGGCCATCTCTGGGAAAGAGCCATCTCCACATGGCTGTGTTGGTGGCTTGTTCCTTGATGACACCTGCTGATATTTCTACTTGCTGCTTCTTCCAGGTCTGCCGGCAGATACGCTGCAGGGCCACCGGGATCGCTTCCTGGAGCAGTTCCGAAAGTAAGAGCCCAGACCCAGAGCATTGGTGCTCTGGGAGTGCACCAAGGCAGTGAGATTAAAAATGAGTGAGCAGGTCCGTACTGTGGTCTCTGGTACATGATTATTTAGAGTAGCCAAAACAAAAACTGGCCACTGAGAGCAAGGAGGGGATGTCAGGTGCCAGAGTAGGATGCCATGGTGCTGAGGGACAGCTTGATTCAAGATCACAAACTGCAAAGAGCAGATAGCAGTGCTGGCTGTGTTCTGCCTACACAGGGACTAACTTTAGGACAGGGTTCAACAGCACCAAGATCCTGACTGGGATGGTCAGGTGGCTGGGAGAGGTGGGTGCTAGGAGTAGTGTGGCTGGGCACTGTCCCTCTTCCCCAAAACTAGGTCCTGGAGGGAGGTACCCTGCTTCTGGGGAAGATGCTTCTGCAGGAACTGAAGGTGAGGGTGTTGGCTCCAGGCAGGAAGCCCCCCTGCTCCTGAAAACTTTGGGTAGGCAGGAAGTGGTTTAGGTTGGAAGGGACCTTGGAATGAAGGTCATCAGGTACAACCCCCTGCTATGGGCAGGGGCACATTCCACTAAACCAGGTCGCTCAAGTTCCAGGTCCTTCTCTCTGCCCATCAGGCCTGGGATTTATGGGATAAACCCTCCAGCAGTTGAAGGACTTCCTGAATTTGGTGGCAGCACAAAACACCTTGTCCTCCAGAGCCATACAATGGCTACCCTAACCCCCTGGCGCTCTTGTCCAGGTTGGACAAGGGCCATCCCTGACCATTCCCTGCCCCTTGCAGGCTCAAGGACCTTTTCTACCGCTCCAGCAACCTGCAGTACTTCAAGCGGCTGATTCAGATCCCACAGCTGCCAGAGGTGAGAGCCTGCAGTCCTCAAGTTCCCTGTCCCTATGCCCAGGGGCAGCAGTGAGGGCACTAACAAAAGGCCCAAAAAACCCTCTTGCTGCCTTGCCCAGCTTCTTAGTGGCAGTGTGGGGCTCCTGCACCTTGAGGATCGTTCTTTATCCCTCACTATTGGGTGATATCCATCTGGATGGAGCTGCCCTCTGACTGGAAGCTGGGATCCCCTCTCTCACTGATCTATAGCCCTTTCTGAGATCCACCCCTGCGGATCCTGGTTCCATCCTTGTGGGTTCTGATTCTATTCCTCTTCATCCTGACTCCATCCCTATGGGTCCTGGCTCCATTCTCATGGGTCAAGGCATGGCCAGCTCAGCTCCAGGGCAGGATTTCAACCAACTGTGCCTTCAGCCCAGCAGCAGTGCCAGTCCTTCCCCCTCAGCCCTGCTCCCCTCTCTTCCCAGAACCCTCCCAATTTCCTGCGTGCCTCTGCACTGTCCGAGCACATCAGCCCTGTGGTGGTGATCCCTGCTGAGGCGTCCTCACCTGACAGCGAGCCCATCACAGACCTGGTGGAGATGGATGCAGCCTCTCAGGTGAGGATGGTGGGAGCTCTCTGGCTCTAAGCCTGGGATTGTTTCTCCAAATCCATGCTGCAGTGAGGCCTAAGACAGTGGGGATGGCCTCGGGAACTGGGGAATGTCACTGGAGAGAGATGGGTCCTGTCTGGGTGCTGGGTGTCCTGTCTTGGGTGCTGCTAGGGCTGAACTAGCTTGAATTTTCCCAGTGCTGCTCAGTGGTGTGGTGTCCTCCAGTGATGGCCAAGGAGAGGTTTGGCTTTGAGCATTGCCATGGAGACCTTTAGATCTTCACCCTCCTCTCCACCAGGGTTGTCCTCAGGAACTGAATGGGGAGGGGAAGGAGAGTGCAATGATATGACTTTGGGGATCTTCTCCCTCCAGGAGTTAGGTGGGGATAGACCAGAGATGCTCCATGTTCATTAAGTTGATCAAATTCAGTGTGCTGGAAGAGGGGGTGGGGGAACCAGCCTCAGTGTCTAGGCAGTTCATAGGCTGGCTTGGCAGTGACACTGGGGGCATGGAGGGACAAGGGCTCCCAAGTGGTGGTGGGATCACTCCAGGTTTTTCCTGCTCTTACCACAGAGCCTGTTTGACAACAAGTTTGATGACATCTTTGGCAGCTCCTTCAGCTGTGATCCCTTCAACTTCAACAGCCAGAACGGGATGAGCAAGGATGACAAGTAAGCAATCCTGGTGATACTGCAAAATGGCCAGGATTGTACTGGGAGCTCCCTGCCAGGAGCAGCATCGCAGCCATGGTGACACAGGGAACAACTCCCCTCCCAGGCTGTATCCCCATGGCACTGAGGGTGTACCCCATGTCTCTCCTTCCCAGGGACCGGCTAATTGAGCAGCTTTATGGGGAGATCACAGCCCTGAAGGAGGGGCTGGAGAACTTCAAGGCTGAGGTGGGTGACAACCAGGTGGGCAGGATGAGACCCACTGGGAGTGCTGGGTAGGTTGGTGGATGTGTCTCTGGCTGGACAAGACAGTGACCTCATGTCTGTCCTGCCCTCTTCCCAGTGGCTTCTCCCATACAGGGAGTCCCCAGGTGTGCCAGGGACCTGCATTCCTGTTGAGGGATGGGCTCAGCCCCACTGCCCAGCATCCTTATGCTTTGCCCAGATGCACTTGGGGGCCTGCGGAGTGGTACCCATGGGGTGGCTGCTGGACAATATTGTTGGGTATTGGATGGTCCTGGTGGGCACTGAACAGTGCCGTCAGCCCCCCCCCCCCCATCCCTGCAGAGCGCTCGGGGTGCAGTGCAGCTGCGTGGCCGTGCCAGTGAGCTGGAGGCTGAGCTGGCTGAGCAGCAGCACCTGAAGCAGCAGGCACAGGACGAGAGTGAGTTCCTGCGTGCAGAGCTGGAGGAGCTGAAGAAGCAGCGGGAGGACACAGAGAAGGCTCAGCGGAGCCTGACGGAAATTGAGAGTGAGCAGGGTGTGCCAGCACAAGTATGGGATGGGGGTGGGCTCCAGGCAGGGAGCCCAGGTGCTCAGCTCTGTGTCCCTGCCTGTGTGGCAGGACGGGCACAGGCCAACGAACAGCGGTACAGCAAACTGAAGGAGAAGTACAGCGAGCTGGTGCAGAACCACGCTGACCTGCTGCGCAAGGTGGGTACCCCACACTCCCCCAGATCCCCTTCTCCAGCCATGCCCCATGGTACCAGGGGCTGCTCAGCTCCTTCTCTAATATTGCCAGAATGCAGAGGTGACCAAGCAGATCACAGTGGCCAGGCAGGCCCACGGGGATGTGGAGCGGGAAAAGAAGGAGCTGGAGGACTCCTTCCAGCGGGTGAGCGAGCAGGCACAGAGGAAGGTGAGTAGGAATAGGAGAGATGTACCAGGGATGAAAAAGGGCTCTCCATGGGGCACTAGGGTTACCAGCCTCTCCCCCCCTACAGTCTCAGGAGCAGGCAGAGGTGCTGGAGACGCTGAAGCGAGAGCTGGCAACCAGCAGACAGGAGCTGCAGGTCCTTCAGGGCACGCTGGAGTCCAGCACACAGGTGAGAGCACATGGGTGGCCCCAAGCACCCCTCTGGGCTGAGTAGCCAGGCCTTAACCATTCAAAAGGTGATACCCACCACTAGCCCCAAAACCAGCTCCCTGTCATCTTCTTTGCCACATCTGGGTTGGTTTGATGTCACACAGGGGCTTCATGCTCAGGTAGCAATGTTGAATCACACTGCAAGATATGCCAGAGGGTATCCTGTGCTTACAGAGCTGTGGAAGACAGCAGGGGTGCCTGGGCTTGTTGAAGGAGGCAGAAGCTGGCAGGAAAATGCAGTCACCCATTTATGAGGTGGGCAGACTCATTAGCAGGATGGGGATGGGGCAGAGGCAGTATCCTGCAACCTCTCCTCCACCAGGATGGTGACAGTCGTAATAAAAATGCATTTTCACTGGTGAAAGTGAAAAGGCTCCCCAGGAGCCTCGGTTGTCACCAGATGAGATCATCAGGGCTGCTCCATGTGGGGAGCTGTGCTTGTGCAGGCCATGGTGTACCCAACAGGGACAGTCAGGGTGGCCCAAGCTTGGACTAAGAATGAGTCCCCAAAGTGGAGAGTTCACCATCAGCACAGCTCTGTGTTGTGATCCCCCCAGGCAGGAGCGGAGCAGAGCACTCGGATTGCCAGCCTGGAGCAGGAGAGAGACAGGCTGAGCCAAGCAGCAGAGCAGCACAGGGAAGAGATGGCAGCTCTGCAGGCTGAGCTGCAGCAGCTGCAGGACATGCTCAGCCATGAGCAGGAGAGTAGCAGGACAGAGCTGGAGATGCTGCAGACCCAGCTGAGAGACAAGGTACCACAAGGGTCCTGCCATGCCCATTCTGGCCAGACCAGAGGGGTTTGGGCAGGCCGGGTGCTGGGAGTGCCCAGTGGCCCAGCACAGTCTCTGAGCCCCTCTCTGGTCCAGCAGGAGAGCACAGAGCAAGCACTGCAGCAGCTCCTGGCCAAGGAGCAGCTGTCCCTGCTGCAGGGCACCACGCATGAGGCCAAGCGCATAGTGCAGGATGCTCTGGCTCGCATGGAGGATCCTGCTCACATCAGCTGCACCGGCTCAGCAGGTGATGCCCTTGCTACTCCCAAACCTGCTGTTATCCCAGCCTGCCTGGGCTGCCTGTGGTCCCAGCTGAGCCCTGCCTGCTGTCTGCCTGCAGATTGCCTCCTGTCCCAGACGCTGGCAGCCTCTGAGTGCGCAGAGCGGCTGCAGGATGCACACAGCAAGTACCTTTTGGATGGTGCAGGTGAGAGGTGGCAGCCCCAGGCATGGGGCACAGGAGCAGCCCTGGCACGCGGGGCGGGTGGGCAGCACAGTGGGGGCTGAGGTGTGTGCCCACTGTCTTGCTGCAGCCATGGGCTCCCTGCTGCCCTGCCTGGCCCTCTTCGCCCACCTGGTCAGCAACACCCTCCTGCAGGGCAGTGCGACCTCCCATGTGGCCCCTGTGGAGCCTGCTGATCGTGAGTGCTGCCCAGGCCAAGGGCTGGGTGGGCGGGGGCCAATGTGGGCAGGGGATCAGGGTGAGCAGGGGCTGGGACGAGCAGATGTCGGGGTGGGAGGGTGCCAGGGTAGGCCAGGGCAAAGAGAATGCTGGGGTGGGGAGAGGCCAGAGTGCGCAGGGGTCATGGCAGGATGCTGGGATAAGGTGGGCAGGATGCTGTGGCGAGTACAGTGCTGAAGTGGGCAGAAACCAGGGCAGTTAGAGGACAGGCAGGATGCTGTGGTGGGTCGGAACCAACATCTCCTCCCCATGTGTGGCCTCCCTCAGCTCCTCATGCTGCCCACACAGGTCTGCTGGAGCTGTGCAAGCAGTGTGGCAGTGAGGCTGTGAGCTACCTCAGCGCCCTGCAAGACCCAGGGACAGTGGCAAGTGCTGACCTCAGCCTGGTGACAGCCTGCCTGGGCCAGATCAGCGCCATCGGGGAGGTGGGTTGCCCAGGAGGGCTAGTAGGATGGGATCAGGCCATGGCAGGCACCACCAGAGGGACTGTAGTGCTCCTGGACAGTCCCTTCCATCCTGTCCTGTCCCCAGGAGCTGCGTCCCAGAGGTCTGGACATCAAACAGGAGGAGCTGGGTGACCTAGTGGACAAGGAGATGGCAGCAACAGCCGCCGCCATCGAAACTGCATCTGCCCGTATTGAGGTGAGGGTCACCATGAGCAGAGAGGTGCCCACAGGCCACCGTGCTGGGGACTGCTGGGACCGCTGTAGAGGCCAGAGAGGCGCACTGGGTTCAGTACAGTCTCTCTCCCTTCAACCAGGAGATGCTGAGCAAGGCACGGGCTGGTGACACTGGGGTCAAACTGGAAGTTAATGAGAGGTGAGTGGTGATTGGAGCACTGAACAGAGCCAGGCAGGCAGGATGGGGACAGGTACTGCAGGCAGGGCAGCTGCTGTACAGGGGCACTCAGTGGTGTTTGTCTTCCAGGATCCTGGGCTCTTGCACAGGCCTCATGCAGGCCATCCATGTCCTGGTCCTGGCCTCCAAGGACCTCCAGAGAGAGATTGTGGAGAGTGGACGGGTGAGCTGGAACAGGGGTGGGGGCAAGGGGGCAGGGATGGAGGAAGGGCTGAGGGCAGGGGTGAAGATGGGTGCTTGTCCAGCTAGGGGTCTTTGCATGCTTGCTGGGACATGCTGCTCCAACCCTTGTCCCACTGGGACTTTCCCAGCAGCTGCCAGGAACTCATTTCCAACCCCAGGGGCTTACCCTGGTTATGATTCCTGGGGTGTCATGGAGGTCCCTGATCTCCCTTCCCACACATGGGACCCCACAGCCCCCAAGTTCAGTGTGTCCCTACGTCTGACACACATCCTGAATGACAGCGTGAGCTCCTCCTTTGACCCCAGAGCAGGGATCTGGGGGTGCCCGGTCACTAATTGTGCCTTTACCAACGGCAGGGTGCAGCATCCCCCAAGGAGTTCTATGCCAAGAATTCACGCTGGACTGAGGGTCTCATCTCTGCCTCCAAGGCAGTGGGCTGGGGTGCCACTGTCATGGTGTAAGTGCCACTGTCACCAGAGTGGGGAGAGGATGGCAGAGTCCTGCTATCCCCACGGAGAGGGGACATAGATGGCAGGATGATGCTCCAGTTCCTCTCTGCTCTCCTGCAGTGATGCTGCTGACCTGGTAGTGCAAGGCAAGGGGACATTCGAGGAGCTGATGGTCTGTTCCCGGGAGATCGCAGCCAGCACCGCGCAGCTAGTGGCAGCCTCCAAGGTAGAAAAGGCTGCTACCCTGCTCGTGGTTCAGGATGAGGCTGGGGCACCATGTGGTCACCCCAAATCATGGAGCTGGTCTTCTGCTTACCTGGTGGGGTGTGACTCCCTCCTCAATGTCCTGGCAGGTGAAGGCAGACAAAGACAGTGCCAACCTCTGCAAGCTCCAACAAGCCTCCCGGGGCGTCAGCCAGGCCACAGCCAGTGTGGTGGCCTCCACCAAGGCTGGGAAGTCTCAGGTGGAGGAGAAAGGTAACTGTTGGGCTGCAGGGATCTTAGAACCTTGTAATCACTATGGTTGGACAAGCTCTAAAACAATTGAGTTTAGCTGTTCCTGCACCACTAACTACATCTCCAAGTGCCACATCTACATGGCTTTTAAATCCCTCTAGGAACTATGACACTACCATACACTGGGCAGCCTCTGCCAATGCTGAACAGCCCTTTTCATGGAGAAAATTTCCTTTTTATCCAACCTAAACCTCCTCTGGCACAACTTGAAGATGTTTCCTGTGGTCCTAATGGCTGGGGCACAAACCTGCCCCGAAAGCTCTGCTCGTGACACTCAGCATCTTTGGCTGGCTTTGCCCCTGTGGTCTCATCCCATGGCTGCCCCTCAGTCCCTCCCTGCATATCCCATGGTGCCAGATCCTGCCAGCAGCATGGGAACTGCCAGGAGGTCTGACTGGAGGAGCAGAGCTTGAAGCGGGCTGGTGGTGTCTTTCTCCACAGATAGCATGGACTTCTCCAGCATGACACTCACCCAGATCAAGCGTCAGGAGATGGACTCGCAGGTAGGATTGGATTCCCACATGTTTTGGGAGACACACCTGATCATATCTCTCTCGGGGTGCTTGGGGTGGGGCATCAAATCTGGGGTCACCATGCCGAGCTGCCCCCAGGTAGCACAAGCAAAGACAAAGCCCAAGGTGTGATGGCAACAGATGGATTTTCCCAGGAGTCACATGCACATGGTCCTTGATCCCTCCCTGATGCTGTTCCCATCATGACACAGTAGCCTGTGGCCACCCCTGCCCCCCATGTGCTACCCACAGCACCTACCTCTGCCTGGCATGCGGCAGCTCTGGAGAATTCCCCTACCTGACATGCCCACACAGATCATTGTGCCTTCACCTGCCTGCACAAGCCGTGCCCACGTGAGCTCCATCCCCTCCCCACATCCACTCGTCATTGGAGCACTCGTGGGATGCACCTCTGTGGTCTTTGGGCTCAATGCTGGGGGTGTGACGGGTGTGAAAGGGGAGTGCTTGGCCCAGCTCTGTGCCAGGGTGGGCATGTCCTGGGCCATGTCCTCAGGTGCGGGTGCTGGAGCTGGAGAACCAGCTGCAGAAGGAGCGGCAGAAGCTGGGGGAGCTGCGCAAGAAGCACTACGAGCTGGCTGGTGTGGCAGAGGGCTGGGAGGAGGACGGTGAGTGGTGCCAGCCCTGCTGCAGCTGGGCAGCTGCTTCCAGAAAAGGTGGAGCAGTGTGGAGAAGCCCTGCCTGCCATCGTGGCAGTGAGGAGGTTTCGCTGCAGCAGGCACAAGCCTGGGGACAGTTGGTACACATGGGCAAATCCTGTGGGGTCTGTCCACAGGAAAGGCCCCAACATGTGGGATCTGCATCATCCCCAGGCAGGGGGCTCAGGTGGTGCTGGAGAAGCCCTGTGGTCCCAAAGGGATGGGGCAGAGGAATGCTGGTGGACTGTGCACCCCCTGACCATATCTTCCCATCTATAGGTGCAGATTAGCACCAGTGGTAGAAGCAGCCCACAGGGGCACCTGGGACCCTGCGGTGGACACCTCTGGGACCTCACTTCATGCAGTCTGTTGAGAAGATCCCCAAGGAAGTGGTGCAGAGGCCCCCCTGAAGCACACCTCCCCTGTGACCCCCCAGGAGCAGCCTCCACCACCAGAACCTAGCAGCTGGCAAGGCCCTGGGCAGGGGCGAGGGTGCAAGCCACTCCTGTATTTATTAGACCTGCTGGGGGTGGGGGGAGGTGTCTACGTGGAGGTCTTTAACCCTTTAGTTTTGTTTTTGCACAGATTCTGGGAACTCCTAGAGCCATCTCTGGCTGGGCAAGAGTAGTCAGGCTTCTCTTGCCTCTCACTGCTTTTCCAGCCTTAATCCATCCCCTGTGCTCAACATGAATGTCCCCCCACCCCAGGAATGAGCATGCTGAAGGTCCCCGGGGGTGCCACTGTGTGGAGGACAGCTTTTGGGGTGCTGCTAGCCTTGGTGCTAAGTGTGCTCCCCCTGGCGGGGACACTTGAGTGCCTTTGGCCACTGCAGGCTAAGAGGTGGTGCTCTCATGGACACCCTGGCCAGTGACACAGGATGCCAGGAACAGCTAGGAAAGGGACAGGAGCAGAAGGGATGCTGCAATGAGCTCCTGCCTCTCATTCCAGGTCCCCAAAACTTCTCCCAGGCTCCCCCTGAGCTGGGCTCCTCTGCCCTGACAGTTCACTGTGTTCATGCCAGCAATAAACCCTCTGCAAGGTGCTGGGTGCGGGCTTGGGCCACCATGGTGCCACCGCACAATCCACCAGCTCCTGGGGACAGGGGTTGACTCTAGGGCAGCAGCACAGAGGGTTTGGGGGGACTGCAGGGTGCCCCAAAGCCAGAGTAAGCAGCTCCCTGTCCTTGCTCACTTTGGTGGTACCTGGTGATTGCCACCCTCCTGGGTGCAGGGGGACTAGGGCCAGTGTGGCTGTGGGCATGGGGCTGGCACCAGCCTGGGAACCTTTGTGCCTTGAGCAGGGGGCTCAGAGGGCAGGGGGCATCAGCCACCTCCAGGGCCCCCAGCTCATCTCGCTGCAGTGGAGACAGTGATGTCAGACCATGCAGTGATATCCCATCCCCCATGGTCCTGCTGGTGCTCCTGCTGGGACCAGTGTTCCTCCACTTGGGGTGTCAGCACCCAGCTGGCACTTGGAGCAGTGGGACCTGCCACCACCGTGGCCTCAGAGCTGCCCCCCCTCCATGCAGCTATCCAGCATGCAGGGGCCTACTGTTCTCATGTCCCCTGCCAGCCCTGCTGCTGGACCACCTGCCTGCCAGAGGTACCTGGACCTCCCCCTGGGGGTCCTGCTGCTTCTCTATCCTCAACCCCTCCTGGCTCCCCTCGGATGCAATACCAGCCATCCTGTTCCTGTAGGACAGAGGGAGCCCCAACACTCCCCACTTTATTTGGGGGGAGTCATGCCTGCACACCCAACTACCTCAGGCCTTGAGGCTGGGGTGTGGCACGGGGGTCACAGTGGCAGTGGGGGCTTGGGGACAGCGGCATCGCTCTGGGCCGCATCCACTTGTCCCTTTTGTATCTCAGCCAGGCATGGGCAGAGAGTCCCTGCACTGTCCTCAGTGATGGCAGCTGGTGATGGGGATGGTGGGGGTGCCCCCCCACTGCAGGGATAGGTGATTTTGGGTTTTCATTGTATGATAATAATGACCACGTTGTTTGTTTTGGATTTTTCAATAAAGCCTTCAGCCCAGCCCTGCAGCTTAGAGGGGTGGGGGAGGGGGAGACACAGGGGACCTCTGTTAGAAGGGTTTCATGGGCTTTGCTCTCATCAGTGTGCTCAGTGGCCCCCAAAATCATTTGGTGTCCAGGTGACTCAGGTGTTGTCCTGGTAATGACCTCCAGCCTTTGCCCCTACTGTCCTACACCTGGATGTCCCAATGGCTACTCTGCATGTCACTGCTTTTTGCTGGGAGGGCATCAGGACATGGTCACTGCCCAGCCCTGAGGAGCACAGGTGGCTTTGTCCTCCTTCCTGGGGTGCTGATGCTGCAGTGGGGAGGCCATGCAGAACATCCTGTCATGTAGGGTCAGCCTGGCAGAGCCAGGGCAAGAGAGTCTTGCTGCTGGGTGGCCTATGGAGTCCACAGACAGGGGTCTCAGGGAAATGTCCCCTCCTAAGCATGGTTAACCTGCCCGGGGCAGCACGTAGTATCCTCCAGCCCTGCCAGGGCTACCTGGACCCCTGGGATGTAGAATGCTTTGTGACAGCAGCTACTGACATGGTTCCTGTCATTTTCCCTGCTGTCCCTGCCTGCCTGGTCCCTTGTCTGCAGGACACAGCTGACTGGAAATGGGGTGGGATATCCCCAGGGATAGCCGTGCCTCCTGGGGACTCCAAGGGCACAGCCAGCCAGCCAGAATTTCTCACAGTTCCCAGCCCTGTCTTCAGAGCAGGATGGTGGCAGTGATACCCTTCCATTGGGACAAGGGAACAGGCTGGACTGTACCCCCGAGTTCCTGCACGTGGGTCAGATATGGACACAAGGGAGGACACACAGGGACTGGGACAGCAGGACACCGAGGGTGGAATGATGTAGGGGGGGTTAAGAGACAGGACAGAAACACCGGAGAGGGAGGACATGGGGATTGCGGTGGTGAACAGGAGTCCGGATTGGAGTAGAGATGGGAAAATTGGAATCAGGGTGGGGGAGAAGTGGTGGGGAAGGGATGGGATGGGGGTGGGGCAGGCCCGAAGGTCCGGGTGGGAACAGGGGCACGTGGCCTGGGGCAGGGGAGATGGATGACGAGCCGGTAGGACCGAGGTGTCGGGAGGGGTCACGGGGGTGGGACGGGGACGCGGAGCCGGGGCCCCGCCCCGCAGAGAGTATGCCGGGAGCCCGCAGAGAGAGCGGGGCCGTGCTCCCGAGGCCGCCCACCCCATAAAGCGCTGGCAGCGCGGCTCACCCCAGCAGCTCCGCCCCGAGCCGGGGGGCCGGCCCCGCTCGCCCTTCCCCCGGTTGAGCCCCGCATACCCGCGGGTCCCCGCCCCCTCAGTGCCTCGTGGCAGGATTGGTCGCGCTGAGACCAAAGCCCCGCCCACCAGGCGTATCCCTCCCTAAGCCCCGCCCTCACGCTACGTGCGGAGAGCGCCGTGTGTACTCACTCTAAGCTCCGCCCGCTCTGGCAGCTTCCGCCCCGCCGTGAGGTCCCGCCCCGTCCCACCCGCCCCGCCCCGCCCCGCAGAGCACGCCGGGAGCGGCGGGCGCGCGGCGATGGCGGGCGCGGGGCCGGGCGGGCGGCGGGATGGGATTGTGAGGGCCGCGCTCGCCGTGGCCGCCGCACTGGCGTTCGCCCTGGCCTGGCTGCTGCTGCGGGGCGTGCTGCTGGGCGCGGCGGCGCTGGGCGCAGCGGGCGCCTGGTGCGCCATGCGGCCCGGCCCGCCCGCGCCTCGCCCGCCCGGCAAAGCCGTCGCAAACGGCGGCCCGGTCGCGAGGGCCGCGCTGCGCCGCCCCCAGCCTGGGTAAGTAAGGGGAAGATGGGGGTAGAACGGGCGGGGAAGCCCCAAACCGCGTCGGAGGCGCTGACCGCGCTCTGTCCCCGCAGGGTCCTGCGTTGCCGGCCGCAGGCCCCGCGCCGCCGGTACCCGCTGCCTGACGCCCGGCCGGCCGTGCCGCTGTGCTTGCCCGCCGCCCGCTGGGAGGGCGGCTCCCCCCGCAGCGCTCCTTGGGCCCGCCGTGCCGGCCCGCTCCGCAGCCCCGTCACCGTGAGAATCGCCCCGCCGGCCGTCGGCATCGCCCGCTCACCGGCGTGAGTACGGGGGAGACTGAGACATACTTGGGGGAGCTCGGATGAGGACCCACCGGCGGGAGCCCTCAGCCAGCTGTGCTGTGCCCGGCAGCAGCATCCCATCCCGAGCGCTGCCATGTGGCAGGGAGGATGGGGCTGTCAGAACCTCCGGGAAGAGCTGCATGGGAGACCTGCGTCCTGCCTTCTGCGGGAGGATCAGACGGGGGACTCCAGCCTGCCTCATTCCTCACTCTGCTCTGTTCCACAGTCTAGAGCAGCTGGTCTCGCCTCTGGCCTTCCCGGCCACCAGCAGCCCTGACCCATGCGCGAAGGAGACTGTGCTGAATGCCATCAGGGAGAGCAGGAAAAGGGCTGTGGAGGAAGATGAGGAAGAGGACCAGACTTTTGCGAATGATCAAGAGAGCAAAAGAAGGTAAAAAGGGAGCAGTTCAAGTTGCAGCCAGTGTGTTGGGAAAGTCACAAATGAGGTTCTCGTACCAGAGGTGACAAATGGGATGTGTCCCAGAGCATGCCAGGCCCCATGAGACCTGGAGTAAGGGCTGGAAAAGTAGTGTAAGAAGTGAGCTGCAGGGAGGAGGCACACCCTGTCCATTACCCAGTTCCTGGTGCTGCGTCTAAAAGTTCTCCTTTGGGGTCGAAGGAATGTGGTTTAGGTGTGGGTCCAATGTGTTCCCCTGCCTAGCTGGGATGTGTTTTGGAAATCCTGGGTGGGAAGTGGCTTGTCTTCTCGCAAGGGTTTGCAGACTGGAAAAGTGTGGTGGGAAATGTTGGTGTCTGCTGTGGGGTCTGTCCTTCCATCAGCCCCGAGCTCCCAGGAAAGCTGGGATTCCCAGGTGGAAGCATTGCACTTGGAGAGCTCCAAGCACTTTCCTTGTGAGCTGATCTAGCAGAGGGAGGTGAAACAAGAGAAAATGAGACTCTGCTGCTTTTGTTACCCAAGGTCAGCAACTTCCATCCTTGCATTAGAAGGAGGGAGGGTGCTATGTTTTTGCCAGTGTCCTAGGAAGGACAAGGAATAAATCCTGAGAGCTGTGGATTGCCAGAGCCTTTCCAACCACGCAGCCACAGCACTGCTTTGTTATCTCACTCTCCTGCTTTTTCTAGAATCACAGGATGATTTGGGTTGAAAGGGGTCTTAAAGCACGTTCAGTGTCACCCCCTGCCATGGGCAGGGACATTCTTTTGACCAGGTTTTTCCAAGCCCTGTCCAAACTGGCCTTGAACACTTCAAGGGATAAGGCAGCCACAGTTTCTTTGGGCAGCCTGTGTCAGGGACTCACCACTCTCAGAGGGAAGAATTTTGTCTGTATGTCCAATCTAAATTATTTTGCATTCAATTTGAAGCCTTTTCCCTTGTACTATCTCTGCACTTCTTAATGCAGTCCTTCTCCAGTTTCCTTGCAGGCCCCTTCAGATCCCCAAAGGCTACTGGAATTTCCACACAGCCGTCTCTGCTTCAGGCTGAACAGCCCCTGATGTCTCAGCCTGTTTCCATAGGGAATGTGCTCTAGTCCCCTTACAAAATGTAGCTTTTTACTGGACTTGCTCCAACAGTTGCTTCATCCTTCCTAGTTGTGTCCATGGAGGCTCTTCTGTCTGGGTTGGAATGGGGAACTGAGACACCACTTGGATGGTGCCTGGGGCATTATCCTGCAGCAGGGCTGCAGCTGGAGGTGGCCCAGGGAGCAGAGCAGGGTAAAGCAGGGCACACCAGCACTGAACTACCCTCTCTGAATGTTTGGTTCATTGGATCTGAATCCCACAAGAGCATATCATGACAACAGACAGGATCAGCT
Organism: Erithacus rubecula; assembly: GCF_903797595.1. NCBI lineage: Eukaryota > Metazoa > Chordata > Aves > Passeriformes > Muscicapidae > Erithacus > Erithacus rubecula. The sequence goes on from NC_136674.1 coordinate 10,532,852, forward strand.
CGGGATATTTTTCTTTAAACTGGTTTTTAATATGCCAATGCACAGCTCTAGTACAAAAGTGAATTTTGAAAGCGTTAATGTCTCGCAAGCATGAGGAGTGCTTTTAGATAGAAAATTCCATGTTCTTGGTGGACAGAAAGGAGCTGTGTCAGCTAGAGAGTGTGGGATTGCCTGTGCCTTGGTACCAGCATGCTCTGGGCTTGAGGGGAGCACCTGGCCAAGTGACTGGGCTGTCCTACACCTCCAGTTCCACTTTACAGCAGGGTGTCTTTTGTCATTTTGGCACTTCAGATCTTCATGAAATTATAGTGGGAATGGGAGTTCAGTTTTTGACTGGAACCATCCAAGGTACTGTTTAGGAAGAGGTCATAGATGAGAGTTTCAGAGTTCAGGTCTGTTCAGGAAGGCTCAGTAGCTCATTTCTAGAAGTATTTTGGCTTACAGTAATGGATTTAAGCAGATTTTTTTTTTTTTTTAAACACCAAACTACTGTGTCCAGCAGGCAGCTGGAGGAGCTCCTGGTGTTTGGGGTGAGGGTCAGGCCCACAGGGAGAGAAAATCTGCAGCAGGGTGTGGATGGGGGAAAGCTCTGTCTTGGGTATTGGGTACCAGGAAAAAAGCAAGGTTTGATCTCTGTCTGCCTTTCTCCGTGCTGGAAGAGACTTTCACACTCTTCCCACAGGCGCCATGACAGCAGTGGAAGTGGGCAGTCAGCATTTGAGCCACTGGTAGCCAATGGTGCCCCTGCTTCTCTTATACCCAAGTAAGTGCCCAGTGGGCCAGAAGCAACTCTTGGGATTGGAGGGAGCAAATGTCTGTGGGATCTGGAAAAGGGGGCTTGGGTTTTACTTGCAGAGCCTGGCTTCAGGCAGAGCAAGAGGTTGTGGTTGTGCCTTCAGTCTGTCACCCTGTGACAGTAGAGCTGTGCTGCTGCTGAGGGTTGTTTCTAAGCAGGATTGCTTTCCTCCACCTGCCCTGCATGGTAAGGACTGGTGGGCAGGAGTGATGAGGAGCTCATCAAACCATTCCCCTCTAGGCCAGGCTCTCTGAAGAGAAGCCTTGTCTCACAATGCCCAGATGACTGCTCCAACAAGAGATCTCGCACCTCCTCCATGAGCTCCCTCAACAACACCTACACGGGTGGGATCCCCAGCTCCATCCGCAACGCCATTGCCAGTTCCTACAGCTCCAGCCGGGGCCTCGCACAGGTGAAGACACTGCAGCTTGACATCCCTTTGGCATCACCCAGCTAATCCCAGCTCTGGCCTCTGAGGAGACACTAGCTTTGCTGGGGACCTGGACCCAGTGTGTCTCAGCACGGCAGTCTCACCACCCTGGGGTCAGGTGGGCTGTGGGCCATGGGCCAAGCAGCAATTATCTGCTTTTTGGAGGAGTCTCAGGCTGAGCCATACTGCTCAGCCAAGAATGAGATTGTTTTCCCCTCGCTTCTTCTTGGCCTGTCTGATAGACTGGATAGATCCAGGTGAAGGAAAATAAAATAGTTTTGCTGTGCTGGCATCTTTTCAGCTGGCATCAGCAGTGTGGGAGCCATGTGTTTCACTCTGAGCCAGGTACCACCTGCTGACTGCAATGGAGCACTGCTTGTGGCCTGTCTGGGCTTGCACATGGGACACGTAGCCATAGCTGCTGGAGCTCTGTCTGTGTGGGGAAAGGTTTGCTCCAGGCAGTGGGAGGGAGAGATTTGCTGGGGCTGCATAGAATCTGACCTTTGCGTTGGGATCCATTTGATTTGAACTTCTGGCAAGGATGTGCCAGTTCCTGTCAGAGCAGCCCTGCACATGAGGGTGTCCAGAGCAGTTGGTGGCCTCTGCCTGAGTCACACAAAGGCAAGAGTATGCCCAGCAATGTTCTCCTTCCCTGTGCTCCGTCAGGGCAGTAAAGGCACTGGAGGCTACTTGTTCCTCAGGTGGATTCAGCTTGGGGTGACCAGACTTTGTGCTGCCTAAAAGGTGGAGGGGAGTTTAGGTGGTGGTGAAGCAGGAGAAGCTCTAAGCTCATTGGGCTCAATGGCCATGGCCCTGGGCAATGGGGCTTAGTGTGGTTGAGCAGGGAGGAAGGGGGCTGTGCTCTCTGTCAGACCCATGCCAAGTTACTGATGGTATCTCTCTGCATTCCAGCTGTGGAAGAGAAGTGGTGTGAGCATGTCCCCTCTGTCCAGCCCAGCGTCCTCCCGCCCCCAGACACCAGAGTGGCCTCTCAAGAAAGCCAGGTAATCAACTAGTCACCCAGTAAATTCCTGCTTGCTGATGGCTGGCCAGCCAGCAAGAGGGCAATGCTTCCCAGCCATCCTAGCATGCAAGTCCCACTTTCCACTGGAACTGAGACAGTCCAGGCCCCTCTCCTAGACGCAATGATGTAGAGACCCACTTGTGTCAGTTGACCTCCCTGTTGCCTTGTCATGCTGTGGTGTGGCTTGCTCCCAAGCCAGATCAGAGATTTAAGAGCACAGGTTGCTGCAGTAGTTATGGTGCCTGGTGGCATTGGCATGGCCTGGATTGCTGGATCACTAGGAAGAGACAGGCTCTGATTTTTGCTATCTCATAGTCAAATCCCAGGATCTGTATTTTCTTGCCTGCCTTGGAGTACAGCCTGTTTTCTCCTATTTCCCAAGTCAAGAGGAGCCTGAGCTTACGTCAAAACTAAAACTGACTCAACCACCAGGGTGGGCCTAGCCTGTGAGGGACAGTGACTCCTATCTGAGACCCCCAGCTATCCTCCTGAGACTGAATCATCTTGTGGAGAGTGCAGAGGCTCAGCCAAGCTGGAGCAGGAAGCAGCTCCTCTGCCTGGAGTTGGGCAAAGTTTTTGTCTTGATCTGTTTACAGGAGGCAAATAAACACACCAGGGATACTCATGCAAGTCTTCAGCTTGTTCAGTCTCATCCATCTCCCTGGGGACAGGACTGAGCCCAGGGTTGACCCTAACTGTCACTCTTGCTTACACAGGGAAGAGGAGTCACATCGTTCCAGTGCTTCCACCCCAGTGAAATCAGACAAGGAGCTGCAGACAGAGAAAGGTAAGTGTAGGTGTGCCCTGTCACTGCACACAGGCACTGGTGCAAGCAAGAGAGCAGGATAGGAGGCAGCTGAGGGTTGCAGTGGGATTGGCTTGAGGGGTCACCTGGAAAGTTGGCATGTGTTGCTCCCAAGGCAGTGGCACATATGCTGGCCTCAGTGACTGTCCTAGTGGGATTTCCAAGTGATAAGGGGATGCTGACAGTGTTGGGGTGCTGGCAGATGCCTGGGAGCTGTCTTGCAGGGGGGAACTCCAGCTTCCAACCCAGCATGGGTCAGGTGTCAGCCTTGATCCACAACCTGCTGACAGGATGCCACAACCTGTGGCATGAGTAGCACTGTGATGGAATTCCAGTCTGAGCTTATTCCAGTGCTTCCTCAGCTAAAACAGAAAGGAAATTCTCTGTACCTATGGCGGATGGGCACCATGATACAGTGCCAGCTGTGACATGGTTTTGGTAGGCAGTGTGTTTGCACCATGCTTGGAGCTAGGAAGGGGCCAGTGCCCCACAGAGCCCTGCCATCCTCGTGTCACAGACCTCCTGTGTCTGAAGCTGCTCTTCCAGAGCATCATCAAAATCGCCAGCTTCAAACTGTGCCCCTGGCCCTGGCCTCTGAGTGGGGACACCCAGAGCGGGGTCACCCAGAGCAGGGTCAGAGGGACAGCCCTATCAATACAACCAAACACCTCTCTGCCCAGAGCTTGGCCTGACTTGTTTCGTTCTGTAGTGGTGGAGTCACCGGTGTGGAAGAAGCAGAATTCCTTGAGCCCGCCATCCGCAGCAGGGAGCAGTGGGAAGCGCAAACGGAAGATCCCCTTGCTGTCATCTCTCCATGGGGACCAGCTGGTGCTGGTACGTCACTGTCTCACAGCCCCTTTGGCCCCACTCTGGCAATAGAATGTGCTCACTGCAATTTCTGCAGGGCTGGGGGCACACTGACCTGCCTGCCCTCAGGAAGGAGGCCCCGTCCTTGGCCGAGTGGGAAGTGACGCTCTCCCCAGCCCCAATGTCTGGTGGGCTGTGCGTGGTTGTGCTGTCTGCTGCCGGACCAGGTAATGGCCTGGGGAAGGCCTGCCGCGCCCTCAGCGCCACGCCGGGGGCCCACCAGAGTTGGGGACTGGAGCTCCACGGTAGCTGCAGCAGGATCACCACCTGCTTCATAGGGCTCGCCGCAGCCAGTCGCCAGCACACCTTCAAAGAGGCTCTGCCCGCTTCCCTGGGAAGGAGCTAAGCTGCTGCTGCTCTCTCTTGGCAGCCCCCGCCACCTCAGCTGGGCTACTCCATCACCTCAGAGGACCTGGACGCAGAGAAGAAGGCAATGCTGCAGTGGTTCAACAGTGTCTTGGAGGATAAGGCTGGTAAGGATGGGCTGGGAATGTGTAGGGGTAGGAGCAAGCTTGGTTCTGGGGTGCTCCTGATGCCTTCCAGGTGAGGAGATCTCGTGCCTTGTGGTGCTGGGTGAGGTTACCAAGGACTGTAGGGTGGTAGGTGCAGTTTCCCTGCCTGCTGGGAAGGTCTGCTAAGGGTTTGTTCCTTGCAGCCGGGTCTGGGTCCTGAGATCTTGCCATTTCCCTGTAGATGCAGTCCCCAGCACCACTGCAGCGATGATGCCTGTGTCCAAACCACTGGTGTTTGCCGTGACCTCCCCTGGGCCTATGCCTGCATCCACAGCTCCTGCTCCGGCCAGCTCCTCACTCCTGGACAGCCTGAAGAAGATGCAGAGCAGCCAGGCTGTATCCACAGCACCAGGTGAGGAGGAGGAGGAGAGTTGGCACAGTGGAATGCCAGCAGAGTTGGGCAGGGGCAGCAGGAACTCCTCATTGCTCCTGTGTGAGGCAGCTGACAAAATTCTCTGTTTAAATGCTCTGCTGGCAGTAGAGCTAGCAGGCAGGGCTTGAGGGGAAACCTTTGGGGACACTGATCACCTGATCCTGCTGGAGGCTATGGTAACCGTGGAGGGTGTGATGGGAGCTCCGGGAGCCTTTGCAGCAATGGGTGGGTACCTGGCAGAAGGGTGGGATTCTGAAGGTGCCCCTTTATCCGTAAATAAGCTCTCTCCCCTTTCCAGACTCCACTGGAATTGCAGCAGCATCCCAGCCACCTCCGTCAGCTGCACAGCCACCTGCTAGTGCTGTGTCATTGGAGTCAAGCTCTCTGCCTGCCATCTCTGCTGACATCAAGCCTGTGCCTGTATTGAGCACACCTGGCCCCAGTGCTCCCCCTGCCCTGGCGGTGCAGCCCCCCAGCAGCCTGGCACCTCCTGTGTTCACTGAGCTGGGCCAGACCCCCAGCAAACCTCCCTCCTTCCCAAAGCCAAGCATCCTGTTTGGGATGCCCAACACTGCTCCAGCCAGCCAGCCAGCGCTGACTGTTGCCACTGCCCTGCCCACCATGGCCACTGCTGCACCTGCTGCATCCACTGCTGTGCCCACTGCAGTCACTGCCACGCCCACCACAACGCCCATCTTCAAGCCCATCTTTGGTGCTGTGCCGAAGAATGAGAATGCAGCAGGCTGCACGGCTGTCACTTCCACCACAGCCACCGTGTCTGCAAGCTCAGGCCCTGCCTCAACGTCTCCCACATCCTCCATATTCAAGCCCATCTTTGGCAGCATCACTGCAGCTTCATCTCCAGCGAAAGTCTCTCCTTTTGCCTTCAAACCTGCTGCACAGCCAGCCTCAGAGCCACCAGCTGCCTCCACAGCTACTCTGGCAGCTTTCACGGGTCTTCCCAGCGTCATCTTCACCACTGCAGCGACTACTGCCACTACCCAGAGTTCCTCCACAGATGCCACCATTAAACCTGTCTTCAGCTTTGGACTGAACCCGCCTGCTTCCACTGGCCCTGCCCCCAGTGTGACTGTCACCGCTGCCACCTCCACCAGCACAACACAGCCCTTTCTTTTTGGGGGCCTCACCAGCTCTGCTCCCAGCACAGAAGCCGGCTTTGCCACCTCAGGGCCTGTGTTTCAGTTTGGGAAGCCACCTCCAGCTACAGTCACTGCCACCACCAGTGTCCCAGGGGGCCCTGCCTTTGGCCAGGTACCTACAAGCTCAACAGCTGCTGCCACCACTGTGGGCTTTAGCATATTTGGGAGCACTACACTGACCTCCTCTGCCCCAGCCACCACAGCTCAAGCGCCACTGACATTCGGCTCCTCTGTTTCAGCTTTTGGCAGCTTTTCAGCCACCACAAAGCCACCACCACCATACCCAGGCACTGGGAGCCAGCTCACCTTCAGCACTGGGGCTGCTGACAGCCAGGTGCCTGCCAGCAAACCTGCTGCTGGGCCCATCAGCTTCACCCCCCAATTCAGTTTTGGAGCCTCCTCAGCACAGTCAGTGGCTCAGCCAGCATTTGGTAGTGGTGCCCAGCCAGCCTTTGGCACAACCAGTGCCCAGGGCTCCTTTGGCACCAGCAGCACCCAGGCAGCATTCGGGACCACCACCTCGGTGTTCTCTTTTGGAACAGCCACCTCCACCACATCCAGCTTTGGTGCAACCACCCAGACTACAAGCAGCAGCACCAGTGCCACTGTCTTTGGCACCACCCCATCTCCATTCACCTTCGGGGCCACCACGCAGCCGGGCCCCTCCACCAGCGCCTTTGGGATGGGTACCCCAGGCCTCAGCAGTGGATCTCCAGCTGCAGCCTTCAGCTTTGGGGCTGGGCAGAGCGGGGCAGCCGCAGCAGCAACACCCTTTGGCTCATCTCTGCCACAGAGTGCCCTGGGAGCACAGGGCCAGAGCACGCCCTTCGCCTTCACCATGACCAGCACTCCCAACAGCAAGCCTGCGTTTGGAGGTGAGTCATCATGGAATAATCATGGAATGGGTCATGTGGGAAAGTGACCTTAAAGATCGTGTTGATCCACACCCCCCGCCCCCCACCTAGGGCAGAGAGACCTTCCACTAGACCAGATTGCTCAGAGCCCTGTCCGACATGGCCTTGAGCATTTTCAGGATGAGGTGGGGGCAGACAGGCCATCTCGAGGGTCTAGAGTTGGGCAGTATTATTCCTGATGGACCTTGCCAAGGTTCCGGGGTCCACAGCCCTCATGAGGCCACTGCTTCTGCTGTGCAGAACCTTGCCATGCAAAGAGAAGGCACTCCCATCACTCCTTGTAAGAATCCTGGCCCCTCTGGGGAGGGGAATCCCTAAACTCTGCTCATTGGCCCCTCTGCAGACATCAGCTCCCCAATCTGCCTATCCCAAGTGTGCAGGAGCCAAGATCGTCCAAGTCCTTAACAGCCACCCGGAGAACTTTGGCAAGCTGGAGTGCTGCCAGCCAGCAACTGCCATCACTTCATGCTTGCTCTCAGGGATTCCCTAACACTTCAGATCCTCACTGGATATTTCCAGCTCACATGGAACTGAAACCCACACAGTGAGCAACTCCTTGATCTAGAAAAGTCAAGGTCTTTGTTCCTCCCTGCAAATCCTTCTATGCAGCCCTGCTGTTTGGAGAGCACAGGGATTATCCAGAGAGCGTAACTTTTGCATTAAAAGGGGTTTTCAGAAGCAGAGGCTGGTTCTGGGGGATGGACTGTGGTGCTTCAGCCCCAGAGAGCATTCTGTGCCTTCTCTGGGTGCCACTGGCTCCTAAAAGCTCTTTCTCCTTTGCCAACCCTGGCTGACAGTGGTCTGTTGCTTTCCAGGACCTCCGATGCCCACGTTTGGGCAGGGCACACCTGTCCCTGGAGCTGTGGGCAGTGGAAGCAGTTCCCTTTCGTTCAGGACACCCAGCAATCCTGTCTCGAGCTTTGGAGGGGTCGGCACTTCCTTTGGTAAGGAGGGAGTTCATGGGTCATGATGTCCCCTTGGGCTGAGGACAGTGGTAGTGCCAGGTATGCTCTGGGAGATGGCTCACGTGGTACCTGCTGGTCTTTGGGGGATGCCAAGCCTTCTGTTCCTCGCAGGGTGAGGATCACACTGATGCCAAAGCTACAGACACCTGAGCAACCTTTCTGCTTCCAGGTTCATCCACTCCCACCTTCTCCATCGGGTCAGGATCCAAGATGGGCACTCGACAACGGCTGCAGGCGCGGAGACAGCACACCCGCAAAAAGTAACCCTAGTGCTGCTGGGCTCTGCTGGCCCACGTGTGGGGGGCTCTGGCCTGAAGCTGTCCCTTTGGTGGGACCAGGCCCTGTCCCTGACACCCACCAGAGACCATGCTGGGATGGGATAAACCAAACTCTTGTTACTTGAACAGTTCCAGAGCCAAGACTGGACAAATATCTGTACATATCTACAATGTTCTTTCCTTCAATTTATTTTGCCTTGTTTAATAATGTGTACATTTCTCCCCATTTGCTTGTAGCCGTTTCTGTGCCCCTCCCCAGCCCTCAGCCAGCCCCAAGGCCGTGTCCCACTCAGAGCCTGGCTGGCAACATGCTATGGTTCCGAGCTGCTCTCAGACACTGTCTTCACCAGGTCCCAAAATCTTTCCCATTGTTCATCCTACGGCTGGTGAACATGGTCCCCTGCCTGCAGGCAGGCCAAGTTCCAGTCTGGCTCTGTTTCATGCCACAGGTGACTGGCATGGGTGCAGCTGGGTGACACCCCTTGCTGGGACCCAATGTCCTGCTACCTCCAGCTGAGGACATGCATAGCCCGGGACCCAGGCTGGAGGTACCGGGTGAGGATGGGGGTCCCCCCACCCCTCTCCCATCTCCGCTACTCCATGGGGCTGTGGGCTGCCCCCCTCTACTCCCCAGTTCTGCTTTATTCATGCTCCTGTTCTGTGCTCACTGAATCGAGTTTGGAGGAAGAACTGAACCGTGTGTGTGGCGGCATGTTGGTTATGCCGGATTTGCTGTTTGGAGTTTCTTTTTGGGGGGCACTAGTCTTTGGGGGAAGACATGCCCCGGCTAATTGGGTGTTGACAGTAGCATCACTGCGTGGCTGCTCGTGCTGGGGAGTTGTCCCTTCCATGTCTGTGACTGAAAGGCAGCTAAGACAGGGGGTTCCAACCGTGGCAGTCTCTCCCCTCCCTTTCCCTCTCTTGTGGTACCTCTTCTGCACTTGTGGGAGATGCGGCATTTCTGTGAGCAATTGCTCACAGAAGGAGTTCAGAGCAGATGCATTCTCCCTCCCATCCCAATGCCAAGTTGTTCATTTTTCAGCTCATCTCCATCCCAGTGGGTTTTACTAGCTCCTAGGAACTGTGATGCTACCTCCCCTGCCCCCATACAGCCAGGACTGGGAATCCCACCCTTCCCTGCCTTGGAGCTTCTGTGGGAAGAGACTGTCAGAGCTGGGGGTCATCAAAGAACCACCCTCTGCCCTGTCCCTGGTGAGGGATGGGCACTCCATTCCCAGGAATGCTTTGCTGCCAGGGTTTTTACTCTCTGAGCCGTGTGAGTGTGTGTGTTTGCTGAGGTCTAAATTAAAAAAAAAAAAAAAAAAAAAAAAAAAAAAAGGAAAACACAAATATTTAAACATTTTTTAGCAAAATAAAAATTTATTTTTATATTTAAGATAAATTGCCTTCAAATTCCTTCAAGCTTGGTTCAGTGAAATTGCCTGCCCGCAGCTGTTAGTGTTTAGCTGTTCCCACCCTGGCTGTGCCTGCAGGAATGCATTGTGCTGGAAAAGGCAGCTGCATCCTGCAGGCTCTGCCATGCTCCCCCTGCTGTACATCACCCCCTTCCTTTTCAATGTGATGTGTATGTGGATGTGACTAAACCTTTTTTTGATTTTTAAAGTTTTTTAATTATTTCTCTGAGGGTGAGGAGCAGGAGCTCTCACATTATGGTGCTGAGTGCCAGGGTCAAGGCATCTCTCCCAGCAGAAAGGGCACATGATGATGAGCTCTGTGTGGTACAGAGGAGACACAGCCCCATAGTAAGGGGACATGGACCAGTAGGTGCTGGTGGGAATGTTCTGGCCATCACACACCACCATGGCTGAGGATGCAGTAGGCCAAGAGCAGCCAGGCTGGGAAAATGTGTCCTTGAGGTTGGAGGAAGTGGATGGCAAGGGGCTAATGCCTGCCAAGACTGACCCTGTGGATCCTTGCCTCTGCCCCAGTTAAAGTCCTGGGCCAGGAGAGCACCCACTTCCCATCCTCGAGGTGCCAGGGTTTGGCCAGGTTAGCTCTGACAAGATAGGGATGATCTGGGACAAGGTTGAGGACACCCTGACTCTGGGTCCTGCCCCCCAAGTAGCTGCCCCACATAGCCCTACACACCTGTGAGGAGCCAGGCTATCCCTTCTCTGCCACACAGACCTTGCTGGGAGAGCCCCTTGTGCTTGAGGGGAGGCTAGGTTTTAACTGACTGAAGACTTGATCATTCCTGGTGTGGCTGATGAGGATTTTAGTGTGAATGTGCAATTTTTGTTTCCTTGCTTCTTATGTCCCTGGTTTAAAATAAAATGACTGTGTTCACTTGGCTGTGCCAGTGTCTGATTCCTGGGGCTGGGATTCCCAGGGCAGGGTGATGCTGGTGGGGTTCAGGTGCAGCACCCTCTGACTCATGTATCTTTGCTCCCCTAGTTCAGAGAGAGGTGCAGAGACAGGATTATTTCACCTTTTTCCCCCACTTTGCCTCTACTGTGAGCAATGGCAATTTCAGGGCAGGACTGCACAAACACTCTGGAAAAGACAGTGAAGGGAGAGAAAATTTTAATCTGCTTCATCCCTACAGTGAAATGCTTTTTCAAAGCTCCACATCAGGCTGGGGATAGAAATTTTTTTGGGGGGAACATGACAAACCACTCTTAATCCAGCTGGAGGACCTCAGCCTTTCAGGGTGCAGAGTGGGGACTGCCTTGGGGACAAACCTGGGGCAGGGGCTGGCTGCAAGGGGCAGCTCTGGGTGAGCAGTTGCCCCTTCCCAGCACCAGGGTGGTCCCAGTGTCAGCACTCAAGTCTCCAGTGTTACAGAATTCACTATGACTGCAGTTGGGACAGAGCTTGACTCGTGTTTGGACCAGTATGTGTTCCCCACGAGGCCCAGTTGTGCAGGGGTTTGTCCAAAGAATGTTTCACTCTTTCACCCACTGCTTCTTCTTTTTCCTCTTTTTGGGAGCAGCACCTGGCTCCATTCCCTCTCCTGGCTGTGGGTTCTCCTTGGCTGCTGCAGGCAGGGAGCTGTGGACAAGAGCAAACAGGCTGAGCCACGCTTGCCAGTGCCACAGTTCCTGCCCTCTGCTTCCACAGCCACATCCCCTCCCACCCTCCCCAGGATGCCCAGAGTGCTGACCTTGGCCATGGTGCCCCCCAGAGCCCCCTCTCACCTGGGGGCAGCAGCCCCTTCCTGGCAGCGCTCCAGCACAGCCAGGAAGAAGCCATGGGTGAGGGTCTCTGCAGGGGAAGCACGCAGGCAGCTCTCTGCTCCAGAGAAGGCAGCAACTCCCCGGCAGGGCCAGGATGGGAAGGCAGGCACCAGCCTGCAGCATGGAAAAGGGGTCAGCACATGGCCCTGCCCTACAGCCCTCCAGGTTCCCTGAACCAGACCCACCTGAAGGCTAAGCCCCACTTCTGCAGCACAGCCTGCACCACATCCTCGTTCTCCTCTTGGTGCAGGGAGCAGGTGGAGTAGACCAGGCGCTGGAGAGCTGGAAAGCTCAGGGCGTGGTTGAGCACCCGGCGCTGGAAGCCAGCCAGGGCCTGCAAGCGTTCAGCACTCGAGGCTGCCTCCTCCCCTGGCCCCCGGGTCACCATCCCTGTAGGACAGGAGCTGTCACCTGGAGTTTACACACCCACAGCCTGACTGAGCAGTTGGAGCAGGTGAGCAGTTGGAGCCTCACACATTACCTGAGCCGCTGCAGGATGGGTCGAGAAGGATGTGGGTCACCCTGCTGTATTTGGGGTCTCTGGGGTCCACAGTCAGGAAGTCCTGCTGGGCCAGCTGGCAGCCAGTGACCCCTGCCCGTGTCAGCAGCGTGTTCATGGTGGCCACGCGCTTGGGGTCCACATCAAAGGCAAAGATCTGTCTGAAGGGAGAAGAGCCCAGTACCCCAGAGAAGCTGTGAACCGACCACCTGGTCCCCAGGAACACTCAAATGCTAGGCAGACAGACCTTGAGAGCTGCCTCCCCTCTGGCAGGGTGCTGGAACAGGGCCAGGGGCTGGGTGTGAAGTCCTGTGTGACTTCATGTGCCCTCAGGTCCTTCCAGTGGTCAGAACTGTCAGAGCCACCAGCTCACCTGAATTGGTGGCGGTTGCAGCTTCTCCTGCCACCTTCTTGTGCTCTCTGTGGGCTCGGGGGAACCAGGGCCACCTTCCCCCTTCCCTCCATCCCTAAACACAACCCTGTCCTCACCCCTTGTTCTTCAGGATGGCAGCCAGGTGGCTTGTCTTGTTTCCAGGGGCAGCACAGGCATCGATGACGTGGGAGCCAGCAACAGGACTGAGGAGGAAGGCAGGGAGGCAGCTGGCCTGCAAGAGGACAAAGGCCAACAGAGAAATGGGCAGAAATGCCTGGCCTCTCCCTGGGCATGGCTGATGCTATGGGGTCACTTAAGCCACAATGACACAGGGCCAAGGCTACCAACACTCTCCAGCATTGGCCTTGCCCAACCCACAGCTCCTCCCCAGCTCCCACAGGGGTTTTATACCCCGGGGATTTCATCCTGAACCTTCAAACAATGGAAGAAAAGGCCCAGGAGAGTCCCACAATTTTGGCTTAGACTTAAATGCTGCAACAAGCTGAGCCATTGTAGAAGTTCACCCTTCATCCCTGTCAGCAGTTTTCCTGCCCTGCAACTTCCTGCTCCCCAGTTCCCTCACCTTGTCCTGCAGAATTATGTGTCCTGAAGTATACAGCAGGTTGTCATGGAGATCTGTCTGCGAAGGGAAAACCAACAGCTCCGGGAGATGCAGATCCAACAAGAATTTTTTTCCAGAGAGGGTCTTCAGCTCCTCCACGCTGTCCATGAGACACAGAGAGCATGTATTCATTCAAAGTCCTAATCCCAGTGCTCACAGCAGAGCCCAGGCTGAGAAACCCCATCATCCCACAGCTCCTCTCCAGCTCCAGGCAGCATCTAAATGTGAGGAGTGATGAAGACTCCAACCCAACCACTCTGAGCACCAAGTGCAGCAACTTTTCAGACCTCATCCCATGCCACTTGGTGACATTCTGGAAAATGCGGGATAGCAGAAAGGAAAACTCACCTTGCTGCCTTGCCCAGGTAGGCATATCCCTGGCGCTTGAAGAAGTCGATCACATCATCCACACAAGTCTTCAGGGTGTTGACCCGGACGTAACGTGGGACCTGGGAGGCTGCAGGGGCCAGACAGGTCAGACACAGTCCCCCACTGCTGCCAACACAGGGTGCCCACCCAGCCCGAGCCCACTCACCTGCGGCGCTTACCGCCTTCTCTGGGGCCAGCAGGTCCTCGTTGCGGCTCACCTTGTGCCGCACTTTCATGCGGGCCAGCTCGGCCTCCAGCCGTGCCCGGTGCCGCCGGGCCAGCGCCTTCCACCGGCCCCCGCACTTCAGCCCCTTGCCGAAGAGCAGGTCATACACCAGGACCTGCGGGGAGAGGACGAGGTGAGCCCGGCCCCGCTGCCCAAACCACCGCGGCTCCGGGACACCGCGGCACAGGGATTCCGGATACCTTCGCCAGCTGCGGCGCCAGCTTCTTCTCGGCCTGCAGCAGCGCGGCTCCATCCAGCAGCTTCTCCAGCACCGAGGCGTAGCGGAGGGTCTCGGACACGAGCGCGTACAGCTGCCGGACGTGCTGCGGAGCAGCCAGCGATGAGCGCCACCGGGCCCACGCCGGGCTCCGGGGCTCCTCCCGCCCTCCGGGGTGATTCCCCCTCGGCCGCCCCGCACCCCCGTTCCCCCTGGGCGCACCGGGAAGCCGCTGTTGTACACGAGGCTCTTGAGGCCGCCCTCGCCGCGCTCCAGCCCCGCCAGCACCGCGGCCGCCGCGCTGTACAGCGCCATGTGCGCGCCCGCCGCTTCCGCCGGGGCCTCCGCGGCCACAGGGGGCGAGCGCGGCCCCGCTCCGGGCTCGGCGGAGGGCACGGGGCGGGGCGGGCACCGTGCGGGCGGAAGGACCGGGGTCACCCCGGCTACAGCATCATCGCAATGACCCCGGCCCACCCAGTCACCCGGTCACCCCCAGCACCCTGCTTACCCCAGCCACCTCTGTCACCCCTCTGACCCTGGTCACCAGCCCCGGACACCCCATCCGGTCCCTAAAGGTGGAAGAACACTGACATTACTACTGATTGTTAGATTCGGTGATACCCTGCGGGTGATGGGTTGGCAGGGATTTGATGCAGATTTCGGTGGTGTTCGTGCTGCACTCAAACAGAGCAAAGCATGCCCAGCCCTGGAAAGAGGGGTCTGCTCCAGGAAAGGGATGTGCTCTGTGAAAGAGGAATCTGCTCTGGGAAGCTCAGAGCTGTATATGGAGGGTAAAGGATAGCCCAGGACAGCCACCGGAAGGCAGTATCCCACAACCTGGACGCGGCTTTGAAACTGTCCCAGAACCATCTGGTGCAATGGATCAGTCACTCCAGCATGACCAGGGACCCCTGGATCCAGGTGAGAGCTGCTTTGCAGGGTCTGAAGGGTTAGCAGCGGGTGCTGGGGCTCAGTCATCTTCCATCAGAACAATCAAATATATATATGTAATATATAATATAATGTAATTCGTGTAAAGTTGTAAATTAATGTAAAATAAGCAATGTCTGTATGAGTAAAGTAATAAAAAACTTCAAAACCAAAGCTGCAAAGGGAGGAACAGGGATTGCTTAATCGCAACACTGTAACTGCCAACAAAAGCTGAAGAGACAAGGTTAGCAAGACAATAGACAGCCGCGGAGGAGATGGCTCTGTCCAGGGAACACCAAGAGCCCGATAAGCACCCACAATTAAGGCAATCAGAGCCATCAAGGAAAAATACATCTGAATGCCCGTTTCCAGTAAACCAAAATCTGCAGGTTACATCTCAATTCCATCTTCCAGTAAACCTGAACTTGCCTTCATCAAAATTCATCATCTCCCAGGATATGCTTTTCTCCAGCCCAACGCGGTGAAAGAAAACTACATGAATACGCTGAAAGACAAGAGAAGACAAAGACCTCCGCTCCGGGCAAGGAAAAACTGTATAAAAACTGGACTAACTAAAGCGGGTTTGTGAACATTTGGGGATTCGGAGCGATAGAGTTCGAATCATTGTGCGTTCACCTGATGCTGACCCCGGGCTCGGCGCTTTCCTTTTTGATTGTGGCTATCGAGGACCGTGCTTCGGTCGCAAAATGAATATCGCTTATTTTTTATCATATTTAATTCCGCTTGATCTCGTTTTTATCTGTAGTAAGTGTAAGAATCTCATGCTAGAGACAGGATCTGAGAGAATGGCTGGAGCTCTGTCACAGTCAGGGAAGGTTTAGTTTGGTATCAAGGAAAGGTTCTTCCCGCAGAGGGTGCTGGGCACTGCCCAGGCACCCCAGGGAATGCTCACAGCCCCAAGGCTGCCAGAGCTCCAGCAGTATTTATACAACGTTCTCAGGCACAAAGTGGGATTATTGGGGTGTCTGTGCAGGGCCAGAAGTTGAACTCGATGATCCCTGTAGGTCCCTTCCAACTCTGGATATTCCATGATTCTACAATACTTGAACCTGTGGAAAGGCACATTCAGGAGCTCCAGTTTGGTGGGGATGCGGGAGCAAACATTTGCCTTGGTGGTGGTATATTTTATTCTCTGGCCTCTGGTTGGCACAGGCTGGTTGTGCATTTTGGTGACAGGCCCAAGGAGCGGCTTCCTGGTGACCCTTTGCAGTTTGCTGGGCTGTGTGCAGGGTGGCTGAGTCTCTCAGGTCCCCTGCTCGGCTCAGCCCATGGCCCTGGGCACTGTCCCTCCTTAGCAGACTGGGCACACAGTCCCCATGCCAGCTCACAGCCCTGGGCAGCTGGAAAGACCAGGACTGACTTGCTGCCTGCACAGGCTCTTCAGCTGCTTTTTGTGCTCCCACTCCCCTCTCCAGCAGCGTCTCTCCATGGCTGCCCACTCAGCTCCGGCTGTGCTCATTGTCTCAGGAGGGGTCCCTGTGTCAGCCAGCAAAACAGCTCATTCACCTCAGTCTCTGGAAGGATGTGCCACAAAGACCCTGAACACTCATGGCTCAGGCATACAGAGCTTTCCATGGGGATATCCTGGCAGGTAAGCTGTGTTTCAGTATGGTAGACTGGAGATGGGGATGCTGAGGTCGAGGCTGACATTTTAGGCCCTTAGAGAAGAGGGAAGGGATTCTCCTGTACTGATGGAGCTTGTTGTGCAGCACCATGGTTTTCATAGCAGGACAATTCTGCCACAGCCTTAATTGAGATAAACTAGGAAAGCTGGGCTGTTCAGTCTGAAGAGAAAGTTACAGTATCTGATTAGGGCTACAAGGAAGCTGGAGAAGGATTTTTTTTTTATCGGGAGCTGGAGAGATCAAGGAGAAATGCGTTCAAGCTGAAAAAGGGGAAATTTAAGTTTGATATATGGAAGAGATTTTTCCCTGTGAGAGTGAATAGACCCTGGCACAGGTTGCCCAGAGAAGCTGGGGCTGCCTCATCTCTGGAAGTGTCCAAGGCCAGGTTGCATGGAGCTTGAAGCTGTCCCTGCCCACAGGGGGGTGGAAGGAGATTATCTTTAAGATCCCTTCCAAGCCAAAGCATTCCATGATTCTATACTTGTGCATCTGTGGGGTGCACTGGGCAAGACTGAGGGGGCTCTGTCCCTGGCCCCGCAGCACCTCGGTGACATGGGCCAGCACAATGCTGGGTGCCAGGGGACTGCAGCACACAGGACACAGGAGCTGCCCCTCCAGCGCTGCATGCAGGGCTGGCAGGACAAGCACCCACACTGCAGCATCAGTGGCTCCTTGAACAGGCAAAAGGGACAGAGCAGCTGCTCCTCCAGCTTGAGGATGCTCCTCTTCTGAGCCATCCTGCCGCCTTCCCACACAGATCTGGGCTCCTGTTGGGGGTTGGGTTTCCTTTTACTTGTTACCTGTGGAATTTTTCCCACTGACTTGCTAAAGAAGCGCTGATGGCTGAGTAATTGAGACGAGGAGGATGAACCTCTCTAGTTTTTTGGAGTTTCTCTTGGAGGGACAGAGAAACAAGGAGATTAGAAGCAGGAAAAAAGAGAGCAAAGGCATTTACTGGCTGTCCCTCGCTCTTGGCTTCGAAGGAGGAGGGTCGCCATAGCCCAGGTGGAAGTTGCCTTTTTCTGCTACGGGACCCCGCACCCCCTGTTCTGCTGGGACATCCTGCCATTTCAGTTTGCTCTTTCCGAGGGTCCTGCTCTAGCACCAGCACCGACACTGCCCTAGGGCTGATGAGCAAAGCCTCTTTTCCATCCCTTCCCGTCTGGGCCCAACCGCTGTTACTGTGTGCTCTCCGGGCCCGCGCCACAGCGCCCCCTGCAGCCACATGGGGATCACTGCACCTGCCCTGCCCACAGTGACCCCTGCAGCCATTGGGGAATCACTGCACCTGCCCTGCCCACAGTGACCCCTGCAGCCACATGGGGATCACTGCACCTGCCCTGCTCACAGCGCCCCCTGCAGCCACATGGGGATCATCGTACCTGCTCCGCCCACCGGGATCTACCAGCACTCCCTGCCGGCTGTGACGGGAGCTGCACCAAGGGAAAGTGCCCACAGCTGAGAGGGCTGGAACTGGGTTCTGCTCTGTTTGTTATTAATTCCATTGTTGTTGTTTTGTTTACCTTGTTATACATACTAATAAAGAACTGTTATTCCTATCCTCATATCTTTGCCTGAGAGCCCTTAATTTCAAAATCATAATAATAAGAGGGAGGGGGTTTACATTCTCTTGTCTGGGGGAGGTTTCTGCCTTCCCTAGCAGACACCTGTCTTTCAAACCATGACAGATTTTGGTGCCTAAGCATGGGGCCCAAGGGCATTGAGAGAGAAAGGGTGAAAAAGGAATAATAATTCCTGAGCAACCTAATTTTTGTGTGCTGAATGTAGAAACCTCATTAGGCACCATGTGATCTAGCTTACCCTGGTTCAAGTGGCACGTGGTCATGGCTATATTTCTCCCATTTGCAGGCTCTTATCTAAACATGAATCCTATAACTAAGGCCACTGTAGATGCTATCCAGTTTGTTTTGTGGATTGATAAGGTGAGGAATTAATGGATTTTTAACTTCCTTTGAAAAGCAGGCACATGGATACATGGCTATCAGAGACTAAGTGTATGTTTTTGGGGTTACCCTAAGAATGGAACCTTTTGTGAGGAAATGACAGTGGGGGAAGTTTTCTCCCAACCCTTCAACCAGTTCTTTGTGCCTTTCCCACCAGCTTTTGAGGGGTTTAGATTTTCTTTAGATACTAACCAAGTGTTGCTGATAGTCCCAGTCTATTTAGCATTCAGAGATAGGGTGAACTCGACTTGGATAAACATAGACACGTGCTCCTGAGATTAGGGATGTTCCCCCAGAGCCTGACACTGCCCCAGAGCTCACCTCAGAAATAAACCATCCAGATTGGGTGGGGGAAATGGAGAAGAAGATGCACCAGGTGCTGAAGGAATACACTTCCCCAGCTGCTGAGAAGCCTTCACCCTGCCTCAAAGAGGGAGAGTCTGATGGTGCAGCAGTGGAACCTACAGGTGTTGCAACTGTCCAGGTTCCAGCTGAACCACAAGGGGAGTCACAGCCAGCAGCAATCGCCCCTGTGGAAACTAAGAAGTCTAAGATTAAATCAGAGCACCCAGTTAATAAAGGTAAGAAAGGAGGGCCCTCACAAATGACAGGGGAGTCAGAGGTTGAGATCGTCACTGAGTCCTCCTCATACGAAAGTCTCCATAATCTGTGAAAAGACGTTGCATGATGGGGCCGTGAGGTTTTTACAACTTGGTTACTCAGGGTCTGGGACCTTATGTATACAGGTATACAACTCGATGGTACTGAGGCAAGGAATTTGGGATCCTTGACCTGGGACTCAGGTGTGGATTGGGTATTCATAAGGGAGCCAGGCCCCCTTTCCCTCTGGGAGCAGCTTCTAATGAGTGTAAGAGAAAGGTTTGTGCACAGAGAGAGAATGCAGGAGTATCATCATAGAATGCGCTGGAAGACCCTTGAGGAAGGAATCCAGCAGCTGAGAGAAGTGGCAGTATTAGAGGTGCTCTTTGGGAGGGATGGACAGCATGACAATGACCCTGACAAGGTCAAGTGCACAGGGCAGATGTTGTGGAATCTGGCAAACCTGGGGCCATCTCAATATACCACCTTCATTGCAATGATTAATGTTGATAATAACCAAGAGACAGTGGGTTCTGTTGCCAACAAGCTTAGAAATTTTGAGAGTATGATAAATGGCCCGATGTAGACTCATGTCTTTGCTATGGTTAAGAAACTCAAAGAAGAATTTAAAGAGGAGATGAGAGGGATGAGGGAGGAGATGAAGAAGATCAGTGCAGCACCAGTGCGAGTCACAAGCCCCAGTGTCAGACCCCAAAGTCCTCCAACTAGAGAGAGAGGGTACACCCCACAAGCTGACCTGTGGTTCTTTCTGCCTGACCATGGGGAAGACATGGGAAAGTGGGATGGGAAACCCCTGGCAGCACAGGTGTGTCAGCTCAGGGAAGGAGACACTAACCAAGAGAGTTCACTAAAGTGAAGGTAGCCTCAACTTCCCATGACCAAAGTGCAGGGTATTACAGAAGGGAGGATGATCTGTCAGATCCCTTTGAAGGAACCTCCATATGTATGC
Organism: Erithacus rubecula; assembly: GCF_903797595.1. Taxonomy (NCBI): domain Eukaryota; kingdom Metazoa; phylum Chordata; class Aves; order Passeriformes; family Muscicapidae; genus Erithacus; species Erithacus rubecula. The sequence continues at coordinate 10,552,589 of NC_136674.1, forward strand.
CCAGGAAGGAAATGATAACCAGGGCTAGAGAGGCCCTGCCTCTAACCAGGGAGAGGCACAGGAAAACCGGGTCTTTTGGATGGTGTGGGTCTAATGGCCTGGCACATCAGAACCACAAAAAAAGGAGGCATTGATACTGGTGCACAGGGTACCCTAATGCCATTGGGACATGGGGGCAAGAATCTGTTTCCATCACTGGGGTGACAGGGGGATCACAGGAATTCACTTTGCTGGAAGCTGAGATTAGCTTGACAGGAAAGGGATGGCAGAAACATCCAATTGTGACTTGCCCAGAGGCTCCATGTATTCTAGGCATATGGAATGGCTACTACAAAGACCTAAAGGGGTTCAGGTGGGCTTTTGGAATAGCTGCTGTAGCAGCAGAGAGCATTAAGCAGTTGAACACCTTGCCTGGACTGTCAGAAAACCCCTCTGCAGTAGGACTCCTGAAAGTGACTGAGCAACAGGTACCAATTGCCACCTTGACAGTGCACAACCGGCAATACCAGACAATTTGAGATGCTGTGATCCCCATCCACAAGATGATCCGTGATCTAGAGAGCAAAGGGGTGGTCAGCAAAACACACTCACCCTTCAACAGCCCCATCTGGCCTGTACCTTTTTCTCCATTCCTCTGGCAGCAGAGTGCAGGCCTCAGTTTGCTTTCACCTGGAAGGGTGTGCAGTATACCTGGAACCTGTGAAATCAGCAACAGGGCACCAGTTGTGAGGTTAATACCTCCAGTGCTCTACAGGCACCAAAGTCCCAGGTGCTCTATAGGTACCTAACTCTGAGCTCTTAGGCTCTTACTTGTCAGGTAATCTTCTAAATAAGCAATGTAGCTAATAGTTAAAAAGGTTATTTATTTCAAGCACATCTTATTACAAAGCACATCAGTCTCAAAAGGCAATAGCAAAAGCAATGGCAAGCAATGGCAAAAACAGCAGCAATAAGCAAATGGCTAGAAGCAAGTGGCTAAAAGCTACAATGGCTAAAAGCAACAACTCTCCCTATACATAGTCTTATATAGCATTTTTCCAACAAGCTAACATGCAAGCTTGGACCACTACTCTTTAACCTATTAGAATTCTAGTTTCTTAGCTCACCAGGTTACGTATAACACTACACATAGAATCTATTGTGTTCTATCTAAGAAATGTAAGCAATATTCTTACTATAACTCTATTATGTCTAAGTCCTGTCTACAGCTGTGGACTTGGAGACTACTGAAAATATCAGTCTGTTTGCAACCTTCAGTAGAACTCTGCAACCCTGGAATCCAGACCTTTTACTCACTAAAAACATCAGAACTTACTCCAAGACTTATTCAATCCCTTCTCTCTGAACTCACTGACCCCAACAGGAACCAACTGCCCCAGGGGTGGAAACACAGCCACACCATCTGCCATGGACTTATCCAGGCTGCACTGGAGAAGGGTGAGGCTCCAGAGCACCTGCAATACTTCATTGACATCATTGTGTGGGGGAAAAGGCAATGGAAGTATTTGAGAAAGGAGAGAAGATCATCCAGATTCTGCTGGAAGCCGGCTTTGCCATCAAGAAGAGCAAAGTCAAAGGACCTGCCCAGGAGATCCAGTTCCTGGGAGTGAAGTGGCAGGATGGATGGCATCAGATTCCTGGTGGGAGATCAGTCCTGTTCCAATAACAAGATCAGCAGCACAGACAGTTGCAAACCCATATTTAAAACTTCAAAGTCTGAGATGATGATTTTAACACGTAATGGGCTTGTGGCTACACTTGGCCCACACCTGGCCATGTGTCCTGGGTCTGCCCAAGGTGTCAGCAGTCAACCCCAAGCTGTTCCCACCTGGGTCAAGGCAGGGATGTCAAGCTGTAGTGAAGTCATGCCTGTGTGCCAGGGGTCAGACACAGCCAGGAGGGATTTTCCACTAAAGAATCCCAGTTTTAACCCATAGATCTCTTTGGGGTTATCTCAGCCCATGGACATCCTCAGAAAGACTGGCATGACTCAAATGATACATCTAAGCAAGAAGAAGAAGGAAGACATGAAAAGTACATTTATCTTGGAGACAAGGGGGATGGATTTGGGAAGCTGAGGCACTGCTCACCCCCTTGAAATTTGTTTCCATGTTCCTGCTCTGCTCCAAACAATGTGAGCTGAAATCCCAGCCTCTCTCATCAGCCCCAGAGAGCACAGGCAGTGTGTTTCTAAGCTGTAAAGCTCAGGCAGCACTGCCTTCCCTGCTGTACACAGCTGGGACAGAGCTGCCAGACTTCTGGGCAAGTCAAACACATGGCCTTGAAGTTGAAGAAAACAAACCTGAAGTCAGGGACTTGATAACTTCCCCAGGGAAAAGGGAGGCTGATCTGGGCTGGTGTCACACATTGCTGTGGGGTGAACCAAGGGAAGCTCAAGTGTCCACCAGATATCCCAGGAGCAGAAGCAGAGGCACCAGCCTCAGCTGCTCCCAGAGACCCAAATAATACTCAGCCACTGAGGTGACCTGCACAGGTTTCTCCAGTTCCAGTGCATGGACCCGACTTTCCTCAGCTTCTCCCAGCCAAGCAAGGGACTCAGTCAGACAGGGTAGCTCCTCCTCAGGATGGGAACCCCAGTAGCTCCCCTCCTCAGCCCCTCTGGGATGTTCTGCTCCCAGGGAGAGCCAGGCAGGCTCTTGTCCCTGCGTGCCTGGAGCTGCCTGGAGCCACGTGTGAGCACACACAGCACAATTGAGCATGACCAAGGGAAGAGTCTGCCTCCCACAGCAGCCAAATCCCCATGGGACTTCCCTCATTCCCACTGCAACAGAGAGAATGTTCTCACCAAAGCACTTTGTTATTGTGGGAGCCCAGGATGTACCCCTGGCCTCCTTGGGGGTCTCAAAACCCCCCTGGCAAGGGTCTCAAAGACCCCTGAGTGAGACCCTGGTGTCACAGGTGCTGAACTCTAACCCCTGGGGGAAGTTGTCAGCACAAGGAGAATGGAAACAAGCTACCAAAAGTTAGTGAAGTGTAAATTAGATTGTTAGAACGTAGATAAATAGATTATTTTTAATGTTTATGATAAGGGACACGTGGCCAAGATGGAGAATTTGGGGGGTGGACACCTTTTCCTCCTTCTTCTCCATGTCATCCATGTTGGGTGACACGTTGGCACTTTTAGATTGGATGGAGTCAGGGCTGGACCATTTAAAAAAATTGTATTGTATTGGAAAATTGTTGTAAACATGTAGCACGTAATTTAGACTATATAAGATAAGCCCTGCCTTCACCAGGCAGATTCCATCCTGGATGACAGGCTGAGCAGCCCCTGCTGGCCAAGCAAAAGGTCCCAGAGATAAGAAATAATAAGCAATCCTTGGAACAAGAGAAAAACTGTCTCCGGCAATCTCTCTTCGGCTGCTTCAGGAAAAACCAGGGTTTGAACCACCTCATGTCCCTCTGGGGTGATCTCGGGGCAAAGGAGAAACCCCAGACTGGGACATGTTATCAGCTAAATTTAAGATGACTTTAAGATATTGTTATCAACTAGGTTAACTTTGCTATTAACTACAATTTTTTGTTTCATTTTTTGGAATTTTTTGTTTGTTTTTTGGTTGTTTGGTTGGGGTTTTTTTGTTTTTCTGGTTTTTTTGTTTTTTTGTTTTGTTTTGTTTTGTTTTTCTTTTTCTTTTTCTTTTTCTTTTTCTTTTTCTTTTTCTTTTTCTTTTTGTTTCTGTTCCTGTGTCTGTTCCTGTTTTTGTTTTTGTTTTACCGGTGTTTTTATGTTGTCTGGTGAAAACGTGTTATGCTTTTGGAAAAAAACAGAAGAAAACCAAACACTGCTCTTACTGTCTGGGACAAGGCACAAGGAATTGTTTTGTCTGTGAAAAAATACAGTTGCTTCTCATATAATAACTCCTGGTTCATGGAGGTGTTTGGGTTATGAGCATCTTTCATATGAATCCCATTATGGTCCCATACCCTGGCTTCCTTCTCAGCATCTCCCGGGGAGCCAGGGAAGGTCCTGGCTTCTCCCTGAGGAGTGTCCAATCTTGGGAATGCAGTGATGGAAGGATCAGTCTGGGGCTGTCACCCAGCTCCACACCGAAGGTCTTTGGGACATAGCAAAGCAGCAAATGCAGCACCTTCTCTCCAAAGATGGGGCTGGGGACAGTCTGAGGGGATCCTTTTGTTTGATTGCGTTTTGGTTAGTTTTTTTGGTTTTTTTTTTTTGGCAGTGGTAGTTGTTTTTTTGTTTTTGTAGGTTTTTTTTTTTTTTTTTTGTAGTTGTGTGGTTTTTATTGTAGTTTGGTTGGGTTTTTTGATGTTGTTTTTGCGAGGTTTGGTTTTGGCTTTTTAGTTTTGGGTTGATTTGGGTTGGGTTTTGGCTCTAACGAAGGGCAGAAGGCAGTGTAAGCTGCGGACTACATCCCCCAGCGTGCACCGCGCGCCAGGTGCCGTTCCGCCTCCCGTTGGCGCGGAGCCGCGCAGGGGCGTGTCCATCCCGCGTGGCTCTAAAGCCGCGGGTGGGGCGGGCTCGGCGCTCGGAGCGCCATTGGCTGTGGGCGTTGCGCTCCCGGGCTGTGTCCTGCGGAGCCGTGAGGCGCGGCGCCGCTATGATGGCGGGCGGCGCCGGCGAGGACGGGCGCGGGGCCGGGTGTCGGGACCCGGATCCGGCTTTGACTCCGACTCCGGCGTGGCCTCTGGCACCGACCCCGGCCTCGACACCCTCTTTGTCTCTGGCCTCGGAGTCCCTCCAGGCCCTGCAGGACCTGACCGGCGATGGAGGGGTGCGCAAGGAGCAGCTGCGCCCCGGCGTCGGGCAGCCTGTGCCCCCGTCCGCCTCCGTAGCAGGTAGAGCCGTGTCTGGGGCCTCTGGTGCCTCCTGTGGGCCGTGGGAGATCCCGGAGCCAGGGCCGGGCACCTCTGTTAAGGATGTCCCAGTTCCCTGGCACAGGTTGCCCAAGGAAGATGTGGTTGCCCCATTCCTGGAGATGTTCAAGCCCAGGCTGGAGCAATCTGCTCTGGTGAAAGGTGTCTCTGCTCATGGACAGGGGGTTGCACTGAGTCATCTTCAAGGTCCCTTCCAACCCAAACCATTCCACGATTGTCACAGTCTCGGCAGGGCTGGAGTGGGATTGCCTGAGCTCGGCCTGGCTGCCTGGGAGGACGGGACTCTGCACTAATGTGCCTGAATTCACAGGTAGTTCAGGTGCCACTAACCATCTCCTGAGCAGCTTTTAAATATGAATTATTTAGTTTAGCCTGTGTTCAACAGGACTAAGAAAGTGGAATTCCTTGGAAGTGAGGTCTGTTGCTTGTCTCTGAAACCTCTGCCTCAGTCTGAAACAGGCCCTGAGGGAAACAGGGCAGAACCTGTTGGGAAAGATCCCCCAAGACTAATGTTGAGGTGCTGGTGGCTGGCAAAGACCACAGCAAGGACTTAAAAGTGCTGATTTTATACCATGGTGTGTCTCTGTTTTAGGACTGCCTCCTCTCAGTATCAATATTTTAACACTTGGGATGCCCTGTTTAACTTATTGTGACTGGCACATTAAAAGAAAAGGCATCTTGACCTTGAGGAAAGAAGGATTTCTAGGGCCTTTGGTTAGGGAATTCTTTTTAAGTATTTCTGCATAAAACTGGGGCATGTTAATTTGCTAAGCTGAAGTTTCCAATTCTTAAAAGTGCGAAATCACATCTCTTAAATAGCTCAGAACTTTGAAGCAGCTGCTTTGTCTGGGAACGATGCTGAAACACACAGCACTTGGCTGCTTGGATGTGACCAGATTTTTGGTGTAAAACAGAAGGGTTTGTGCCTCTGCTGTTCTTTAGCAGGACAGAAAAAGAGAATACAAATAATTAGTTGGTTACAACTCCTTATTTGTGTGCTCCTGATTTGAAATCAAACTCTTGCTTTTCTGTTCTCATTTTTTGGGCTTACAGTGAGGTACTCCGGGTACCTGGGCAATTGGAATAAGCTCTTCTGTTCAAACGGGAGCAGCAAGTATCCAAGGCTGATGAAAATAGGAAAAGGTAGGTTTGAGCCACAAACTCTGTCCTGGGCCTCGGGATTGTATTAAAGTATTTTGGGACCTGGGGTTCTATTAAGGCATTTCAGTTTAAATGCTGTTTGGTGTCTTTAGGTTGTTTGAAACCTCTAGCACTTATTCATGGAGTAAAACATCCTCCGTGTTTACATGAGAGGTGGAATCTGGACCTGCTCACCCTCTGCCTGGGAGTGATAGGGAGGTGTTTCCCACCTGCCCTTGGGTAGCTTTAAATCTCTTGAGAGGAGATGATGTTTTCCAGGCTGGACAGGTCTTGGAGTATGCTGATCTAGTGGGAGCTGTCCCTGCTATGACAGGGCATGGACTGGTTGATCTCTAAAGCCCCTTCCAACTCATCCCACTCTGGATTTGCAATACCATGTTCTGAGTCCCACAGCAGGCTGACCTGATAATCCTTTCTGGAGCAACTGGCTGTTGTAGTTGCTGAGACAGGAGTTCACAGGGATATTTTCCTTCAGGCTTAAGGAGAAAGCATTGTTTGGTGTGTGGGGGTGTTGGTGTTTGTGAACCTCACCTGTCCCACCCTCGTTGTGACAGACATCACCCTGTGGGGGCTGGAGATCGGGCTGCTGTCTATGAGCAAAGGAGAGGTGGCGCTGTTGGTGCTGACTCCAGCATACGCCTACGGCCAGCGGGGCTGCCCTCCCTCCATCCCCCCAAACGCCACCGTGCTCTTCAGGGTGGAGGTGCTGGACTTCATAGACTCCCAGGAGTGCGACGCCTTCTTTGAGTTGACTTGTGTGAGTTCCCTTATCATGGCTTGAGAGCAAAGTCTGAAGGTGAACCATCATTGTCCTGTCTCACTGTTGCTGTGACTTTGTGTTACATGTGTTCAGGTGAATGCTGGTGCAAGTGCTCAGTCCCTGGGCACCCAGCTCTGCTCTGATCCACGTGCCTGCCCTTTGTGTCCCTCCCTGTCTCGCTCCATTTGCCCTACCGTGCAGAGAGAGAAGGTGGGATCTGCCTTTGTGTGCTCCTCTGTGCTGGATGGAGTCAGTGGAATGGCTTCCAGTTATTTTTAGTTTTACCAGAAACCTCGTGGTTGCACTAGAGGGCACCAACTTCCAGGAATTTCCTTAAGGAACAGTGAGAAACTGTCTGTAACAATCCTCTGCAGTGTCCCGGTGCCCCACCAGCCCCCACCCTTTGTCTCTGCCTCTTGGTTCCTCTCCCACATGTTCTTCCCTGTTTTTCCCTCCCTGGTGAGTTGTGGTGCTATTGTTAATTCACCCTTTCATGTTAAGGTCTTTGGGCTGTGGTTGTGGGTCAGTGAATGGAAAAGCAAAAGATGAGGGAGGCCCTCCAGCCTCTGCACAGGCAAATTTTTCCCCAGAGCCCTGTGAGTAAACCACACTTGTTGTGCTCCCTCCTTTCCCACCCTTTTTGGCTGACTGACCTCTCTCTATGAGCTGGTTCCAACTTGCAGACCCAGAAGAAAACCTGTCCCTCTATTTTTATCTTTTTTTTTTTTTTTTTTTTTTTTGCCCTTTTAATGATTGCTGGGGTTTGTTTTGCTGATTGGTGTCTTTGGTAGTGTCAAGCTGTCCCAGAGCTAGCCTGAGAGCAATTAGAGCAATGGAACCTTTCAAGCAGCTTTGTGCCAGTGATTGCATTTGTGTTAACTCAGCTGTGTGCTGAAAGAGTTGGACAGGTTTTAAGGACACATTCCTGCTTTTTCCAGTCCCCCTTTGGGCTTCCTGACCTCTTCACTAGAATAATCAGCACAAGAACGCTGTCATGTTCAGCCTGGTTGGGGAGGTACCACATGGTGGTGGCCTGGCCTTGGTAAGGATCTAACTTCTGCTCTGTGAATAGGAGGGGGCTGTGTAGGACTGTCCTGTCTGAGTTCTCTGCCTGTTTTCTTTAGTTTGAGCTGAAATTCAGATATTTCTTCACACAGGATCAGCGGGATAGACTTCCCCTAGAGAAGGTGTTGAAAGTGGCAGCCACAGAGCGAGAGTTTGGCAACTACTTCTTCTATAAGCAGTGCTTCAAGATTGCAAAGGACAGATACAAGAGGGTATGGCACCAGGAAAATGTGGGGTGTGCTTTGGGAAAGCTGTGAAAGAAGGGATTATTTTTAGCTCACCACAACAGGTACAGGTTAGAGATCAAATAATTTTGTGGTATTTTCCAGGCATAGTTTACTTCAGAAGAGGGCTTGCACAGATGGTTTTGTGTGAGCAGCAGTGGTAAATGAAGGAATAGTCAGAGAATCATTTTGTTTGGAAAGGTCTGTGAGACCTCCAAGTCAAACTGTTCCCCAACACTGCCAATGCCACCACTACCCCATATCACCAAGTGCTACATCAACAGGGCTGTTAAAGCTCTCCAGGGATGGGGACTCCACCACTACCCTGAACATCCTGTGTCAGGGCTGGACAACACTTTCAATGAGAATTTTTCCCCAGTATCCAACCTGAACCTCCTGTGCTGCAGCTTGAGGATGTTTGTCTTGTCCAGCTACCTGGCAGTAGAGCCTGACCCCCATCTGGCTGCACCTTCCTGTCCAGGAATTGTAGAGACTGAGAAGGTACCCCCTGCTCCTTTTTCCCAGGCTGAGCCTCTTTAGCTCCCTCTCCAGGCAGGGTAAAGGCTCAGTATTCTCAAACTAGAAGGCATTTGCCACTTTCTCAGAGGCAGAGATCTTTCAAAGTTTCTTTTGCTTGGTATTTTTGAAACAAAAGTGATTTGACTTGCCTTATTCCCTCTAAGATTTCCATATTTATCCCTAAAATTAGAGTCCTGTATTTTTTAATTTTTTTTTATTCTGCTGCTTTCCATAATAAGTTCCTAAACCTGTGGTTGTATGGTCAGCATGACTAGTCATGCTGAGAATGCCATGCCCTGTATTTAGAGTTTTGATTGTTACTACTTTTAAGTGACCTAGGTGAACAGAAAGATGGGTGTAGCTGTTGGATGAGATGGATTTCTCACTTGCCATGACGGCTGTGATGTGCACTGGCTGGTTTTTCCTCTCTGCTCAGGCACTCTCCATCCTGGGTCACAGCTCTTCCAGTAAGGCAGAGCAGAGCCAGATCAATGCTTCCAAACTGCTGCTGTTCCTGAATCTCTCACTCACTTACTTGAAACTGGAACGTGCTGACCAAGCTTTGAAATACGGGGAGTTGGCCTTGGAGATGGACCAAGGAAGTGCCAAAGCGCTGTTCAGGTGTGGCCAGGTGGGCAAATAAATCATCATGGAACATCCCAGCCTGGCTGTGGAGGGAGCCCAGAATGAACTGAGGAGAATCTCTCAATTCTGGGCTGCTTCAGCAGTCAAGATGGATTGTCTGCATGTGCCCTTTTGGAAAATCTGTATATCTGGAAATGTGTCACACAGGGCTTTTCCTGAGGTGTTCCTGAGTTACTTTTCTCTGTCTCAGGAATGTTTGTTTTTGCACGAGACCTGAGGAAGGGCAGTGGGTCTGTATTTATCTTTTGATGCATCTATCATCTTTCCATGGCAGGCTTGTCTCTACATGAGGGAGTACAGCAAATCCCGGGATTTCCTGGTCAGAGCTCAGTGCATCCAGCCCTTCAACCGTGATATCAACAATGAGCTGAAGAAGCTGGCAAGGTGAGAACCCTCCCTTGCATACCTGGGGAAGAGAGGGTGTTTGAACAGGCTGTAATACCCATTCAGAAATATTTAAAATGTTTTTAAAAGCCCCAAACTATCGGGTTAATAAGTGACTTGGGAGAACACATGTGGAGAAAACAGCTTGAAACATTTTTCAGGCCCAGAAGCTGGAAGTGAGGAGCTGGGAACACCCACCCTTGCCATATATTTCTTTGGTGGGATGTGTGTTACCTGACTTGTGAGCAGATCAGGGTGAGGACGGGGATGTGGGAGCTACTAAAGTGCTTCAAATCCAGTGAAATACAGTTGGCTTATGCTTCAGCTGTTAATATTCTCAATAAGTATGATTTTCATTCCCTTTAAGATGTGGTTAATTTCAGCAGCTTTTTTGTGCTTCAGGTGCTTCAATGCACAATACTGATATTCATTAAAAGTGAATTTCTTGCTGTCTTGGAGATTAATAAATGAACAGCCCTGAAGACAAACTCTCCCTTTGCCCACAGGCTGAGTATAGGACTTTCCTTCCAGCTCTAGTCACGCCCCAGCCCCACCAAAACATGACTAATGCCTATCTCATTATGCTCATGATGCTCTTCCTTTGAAACTGCCAAAAGCATTTGCTTTTACCCAGAAGCATGTGCTGTCCTCCTGGCACTGTTTACTGAAGCAGGAGTGATGCTGTCCTCGACTCTGGAGCTCACAAAGTAGCCCTTGAGTATGAACCCTCTTTTGTATGTCACTGCCAGGCACTTGCAGAAAGGCAGCAGCAACACCTAAAAAGAGTGGTTGGTGCTGCTGGAAAAGCCAGTCTGGTGATCTGAGTGCCTTCTGCCAGGGGATATTTTGGTGGAGTGCTTTTCTGTCCTGTGGATTCATGTTGTCTTTAATAGTCTTCAAAAAGTCTTCAGATTTGTTCTGTTATTTCTGAAGTACAAAGAGCTTGAAGGCAATATTAGCTGCTGGTCTGGAAATTTTAGATGAATCTCTTGTATTCATCCTGATCTCCCACTGGGTATGGAGTTACCAGATTTTCCACTGAGGGTGGGGAGTTTTAAACTAGATCTGTTTGGCTGCTCTTGGAGGCTGGTACATGTACAGTGCTAGAAGGCCTGATTCAAGAAGCCTCATGTATTCACTTAGATATGAAGTATATTGGTAGATAAAAGAGAAATGTTTTTAATGATGTTGAGGTGGTGTGGCCAGGAAGCAACAAGGCATTTCTGCCTTTGTTGGCTGCAGCTCTATAGAGAGCTCACGTTTAGTGAGTGTGCATGTGTCAGATGAATGCACATTAAACCATTGTTGTCTTGGAGTTCCTCATTTGCTGCCTGTTAAAACTGGTGTATTTTTTGCTTTTAACCATGGAATGGTTTGGGTTGGAATGGACCTTAAAACTCACAGCACTGTCACAAGCCAGGACTCTTTTCTCCACACCAGGTTGCTCCAAGCCCTGTCCAGCCTTTAACACTTCAGGGATGGGGCAGCCACAGCTTCTCTGGGCAACCTGTGCCAGGGCCTTACCACTCTCACAGGGAAGGATTTTTTCCCAATATCCTATCTAGCCCTGGCCTCTGGCAGCAGGAAGCCATTTCCCTCTTGTCCTTGTCAAAGCCCATCTCCAGCTCTCCTGGAGCCCCTTTAGGCAGAGGAAGGGGATCTGAGGTCTTCCTGGAGTTCTCTCCAGGTGAGCATCCCCAGCTCTCCCAGCCTGACTCCAGAGCAGTGGAGCTTCAGCCTTTGGAGCATCTCCATGGCCTACTCTGGACTCACCCCAGCAGCTTTGTGTCTTTCTGATGTTGGATCACAGAGCTGGAAGCAGCACTGCTTTTGCTTGTGACAAAGAGTGGAGTTAGTGTGAAACAGATGAAGCAAGTGCTAGTGGGTGTTTTTTAATGAGACCTTACCTCTGGGTAAATATGTAATGTTGCCAACCTGCCCTTGCCTTAGAACTCATAATGTGATCTGAAAAATGCTTCAGAAATGGAATATGAATCAAAATCTTCTTCTTATAGGCTTTTCACTTCCTTACTGAGTACATTTTTACCTTGTTAAAAGCAGTGTTGTGTGGTAATCAGCAACTCCCTTTTGCTGTCTAAACCAAAGCTTTGGAATGCATCTGTTTACTGGCTGAAACAGGTTCTTGGCAAAATCTGCTGGAGAACAACAGGCAGAATCCAGAGTGAATGGTATGTAGAATGTGTCTGGTACCAGCTGTGTTAGGTTTGGTGCAGATTCTGCTGCTGGATCTTGGAATGCTATCGGAAGGCTTGAACTGCATCAAAACCAGAATGAATTGGTGTTCTTCCAATATCTGGCATTAATCTGTTCCTCCATACAAGGTTCTCTTGGATTTCCTGCTGTCCTAGGTGTGGGAATGTGCCACCTACAGGTGGGCATCCTTGGTCAGCAACTTCTGTGTGAGACTTACCAGGAGAGATTTGCTGGGCCAGGATTTCACAGCCTCTGAGGTTCTGAGCCCCAGGGGTGCTGAGGGCTGGGGCTGAAAGAGCCTGAGTCAGCCTCTCACTGGGACTGGTTCTAGTGTGTTGCACAAAACCCTTTGCTTTTGGCCTTATATGGCAGCAGATGCAGGAAAGCTGAACTCGTGGGCAGCCACTGATCCCTGGGACAGTGTTCCCAATCTGAGTCACCCTGCAGCTCAGGATTCCTTACCACTGGAGTGAGAGTCAGGGAGATGAGGATGCTGTGCTCGGAGAAGTTAAAATGGAGCAGACTGCAAAGCTTTTGCCATCCTATGACACTGGCCAGGAAGAGAAAACAGAGGAAGAAACATCTGTCTTGTCATCCACTTGGTCCAGACACAAATTCCTGCTGTCTCCTGCCCATCCTCTGCCCATCCAGATCCTATATCTATGGTAGATATTCTGCTGCATGGCAGTCGAACAAAGCTAAAAGAACTTGCATAAGGACACACAAAAGTATCCCACAGCACACAAGTGGTGTTCCTCTGCACTGTCCCAAGCTTCCGAAACTAGTGTAGAAAGCACCTGTGTCACAGAAGGCAAATGATCTAATTAGTCCTGAGCAGATGAGGCATGACATTTCCAGCTCTTTCCCTGACATTGCAGAAAGAAGGGCTTGGAGGAGCTGTGTTGCTGCTGCCAGCACACTCTTCCATTATGTTAATTTTTTTATATCCAAAAAATAACATCATTTTCAGGTTGTGACACTGAGGGTGACAGTCAGTCTCCAGTCTCTGATATCATCCTGTGTTCTACTTTGCAGATACTACAAGGAGTACATGGAAATGGAGAAAGAAATGTGCTGCCAGATGTTTGACCCTCTCCATTCTTATGGCTGAGAAGAAATCAAGGTAACTAAGTGAAAAAGGCTGAGCTCTCCCAAAACCTGTCCTACCTGTGGTGTTCTCAGGTGGGAGACCTGCTTCTTGTCTGCAGGGGAGGCTTTTGGAGGCAAAATGGCAAGTGGTAGGGAGTGTATGGAGAGGAAGGGCCGGATGGTGAGGTGAATACTGCTACATCACCTTGGAGAATCCTTCCTGTGAGGCATAACTCGTGTAGGACAGGGACCTGGAACTGCCAGCACTTGAGTTTTGTTGTTTCCTGTGCTGCTCATCCCAGCTATTCCTGGTCAGAGCCAGGGGCTGAAATAGCTCTGTAGTCTTGTTTCTGTGCCAATTAAAAGAAAGGGGGGGGAAAAAAGTTCCTCTCAAACTTAAGAATTGGATTTCCTCCTCCCCTCCAGCACTTCTGTCTGGAGCTGTTGGAATGCCTCACTTCAGAAAAAATCTAAATATTTTATTTCTAGGGGGGATTTTTTAAGTATTAAAAGAAGTCTGTTTGGATAGAAAATTTCAAGTAGATGTTTTGGACTCTTTAAAGCTTTAAATCTTCTAGCAAAATTGACAGGTTTATAAATGCACAAAGGCTCTTTGATCATTCTTTTTTTTCTCAAAATCTTCTGGGGGATGCAAGCAGGAGTGGAAATCTTTTCTTGTCTCTTGCTTTGGGGGAAACCCTAGGGAAAGAGTTCTGGAAAATGACAACATCCTTCTGTCATGAACCATCCCCAGCTCAGGGCCATCAGTTTGCTGCTGTTGTCTGTCTTGCAATACAGGCAGTACCTTGCTAGTAGAAAATGAATATTGGCAGCTTTTCTATCAGCTCTGGTGTTTTAAGGTTGTCTCTTTGTGCTTGTGAGGAAGCTAAGGCAGTGTTTGAGGAAGAAGTTGGATTTACTGCTGCTTCCTAAAGGAGCACAACCTTCTCCTGGCTGGACATGTCTCCTTGCAGAGCCTTTGCCCTTGCTGCTGCTCTTGTACTCTGGTCCAGGCTGGGCATGTGGCTTCAGAGCACAAGTCATCATGCCCTGGGTTTGGGATGGAACTTACTAGGCGTGTTAGCAGGTGCCTGCCCCCAGAAAAGGAGCTCTGAAAGGGGATGTAAGACTGATGAGGTCTTGTGCAGAAAGTCTGTGGCTCTAGACTTGGCAAGAGGGTCTTGTTTTTCATTTGCTGCCTTTCAGGAAGTTGCAGTTTGGAAGCCTGTAAGAACCTTGGGTCTCATCCCTGTTGGTGTCTGACCTGAGAAGCTCTTTGTGACTCTGGGATCAGCCAGGCCTGGTTTGTGGTGGGAGTCAGGGTGATTGTGGTGATATGCTGGGGCACCAGACAGGCACTCTCCTGGGAAGGCATCTTGTTTCCCAAGCAGTGTTTTGTTTAATGCTGATTTCCACACATCTGGTATAAATAAACCAGTGATTTTGGCTAGAGGAGACTGAGAAGTACAAAGGGAAAGGGCAAAATCTCTCCTATAGGCAAGCTTAAGGGCTGGGCTGAATTGCTTATCAGCCAGTTTATCCACTGACTCCTGTGTGTGGAGTTCTCCCACCTTACACAGATGATGGATAGCTGTCAGTCAAAAATATTTCCAGACTTCCTTGAAGTTGATTTTTGTTGCAGTATTAAAAGGAAACTAAGTCTCCCAGATGAACATAAATCACTGAGACCCAAACAAAAATCTTCTGTTCATTCATGGCATAATAAGTCCTTTGCTGGAGGAGGTTCCTGCAGGGCCCTGTGCAAGGTGGAGGTTGGGCTGCTGCTTTAGAACTTCATTATACATTCAGAGAGAAACAAGCAGTTCCAGCAGGAGCTCCTGTTCCCTGTCAAAGACACTGGATTTGGTCAGAATTGAGGCAGATCATTCTTTAGTGTTTTCCAAGAGCTTTGTACCAGTTAAGTTTAGGGCACAGGATGTACTGGGGCAGCTTGGCAGGCCAGCTTCATCCATTCTCTGTTAGACACTGACTGGGGAGATGGGCTGGGAATGCTCTCTGCAGTCCATGCTTAATGGACCAGTAGAATCATGAAAGTTATAGGAAACCTCCCTATATACCAGCTGGCAGGTGCTTGTGGAACACTGACCTGACCTGTGGTCCAGCTCCTGAATGGCTCAGAGCTCTGGTTGTGGCATCTCTTCCCTCCTGAACATTGCTGTATCCATCCCTTGCTTCAGAGAACTTCCCCAGGTGTGACTGCTGTGCCTTTGGTGAGCTCTGCTGTGTTCCAGGAACAAAGTTCATTTCTCTGTGCTGAATAATCCAGGGCTGTTTTGTATAATTACACTCAAATCTGGGTACACCTGAGCACCTTCCTTTTGCCTGGTATTTTTACAAGGGATTTTGCAGTGATAGGACAAGAATGAATGGCTTTAAGCTAAAAGATGGAAGATTCAGATTAGATATAGGCAAAGAAATTCTTTCCTGTGAGGGTGCTGATGGCATGGCATACATTGCCCAGAGAGACTGGGGCTGCCCCATTTCTGGAGATGTTAAAGGCCAGGCTGGATATGGCTCTGAGCACCCTGATCTAGTGGAAGGTGCCCCTGTCTATGGCAGGGAGTGCAACTGATGGATTTTGAGGTCCTTTCTAACCCAAGCCATTACATGATTTCTGTATCCCCTGCTAGATGTAGAGCCTGGTTCTAATTGCCACAAAATCTTGCTCAGAACACATTTCCTACCTTTTCAATGGAATTTTGGGTCAGAGTAGATCTTTCCTTTGGTGAAATGCAAGACTGCTTGTGGTGCTTCTTGGGGGCAATTCAGAAGAATTCAAAGGGAGACATAGAAGTACAGATTCCTTTTTAAATCCACCCTGCTGCAGTTCCTTGTAAATCCCTTGGGTCTTAATCTGGTCCCGCTCGGGGTTTGGTTTATTTACTTGTCTGTTCACTTTGTGGGGTGCAGGTATGTGGAGCTTAGTTTCCTGGGATGTGCAGAGCTGGAAATCCTCCTTGGTGTCCCTTAAACTGCAGAGCAGTGGGCTGAGGCCTTTGTTACAGAGCTTTTTGTTCTCTTTTGATTGAAAGACCCATCAGAAAAAAAAAATTTCCTTGGTTGTGTTCCTGTCGTCCTTCATAAGACAACTAAATCATGACAAGTGGGGACAACTTCATTCAGAATGTCTGGATTCCAGTAGAGGGTCCTTGATGATAGTTCTGTTCCACGAGAATGTCTCTGAGCTCTTGTTTTTGATTTATAAGTGAGCCAGAGTTGAAAGCTTGTCTCTAATATGTATCTCAGCTCAGTACACAGAAGTGGTCCCAGGAGTTGGGAACACAAAGGGAGATTTTCCAGTGAAAACAAACAAGGCTGAAATTATGACAGGAAACTAACTTTGAGGTCAAACTGGCCATGAATAACAAGTTCTACCAGTTCTGGAGGCATTAATGGGTGAGAATTGGCTGCAGAACTGAGGCTGTGTCACCAGGTAGAAGTGACTATTGGGCTAAAAATCAGCAGCAGTTGCCAGTTGAACTGACCTAGTAAGCTGCAAGAGACTTGCAAATAAACTGAGAAGTCTGTGCATAACACAATCAGACTCCTGCCTTGGGAAAGCTCCAGACTTGGAATAAACAGCAACTTGCTCCTTCCCCTCCTGCTCTCTTATTCCTGAGCAGATCTGAAATGTATCTCCTGCTGATTTTGTCCCTCCCCACTGCGGCTGAGCAACAGAGAATCAGTGATTCACTGCTCCTTTAGAATATGCAAATTGCTGTCCCACTGAGGTGTCCTGTGCTGCAGAGGAAATTGTTAAATCTCTGCTTTCTGCTGAGCCTTGCTGGGTGAGGGGGAAGGCTTGAAGGAGGACTTAATTAAGCATTCTCCTTGTTAAGCAGAGGAAGGAGAAAAGCTTTAATGAGGTTATTGAGTTGGGGGTTTTGTTTTCCCTCCAGCTCTCTTCTAGCATCTTGTACTTTTTTTCTGAGGATTTCTGCACTTACTGCCTGCAGTAGTACCTGTAATACCTCTCTGGAAGGATCCTGGGCTCTGATCTCTTCTGGACACTGAAAAAATATTTGCAGCAGCTGGTTTTAGGAACCCCTGATATGTTTTCCCAGTGGATGCACTAGACATGGGTCTGGATGCACTAGGGCTGGCTTTACCCAGACTGGGAGGTCTGGCCAGGACTTAGAAGCCACAAGATGATGTGAAATGGAAGGGACAGAGAACTGTGCAATATCACAGTGTCTCACTGTGCCTGTTCTCCAAGGCTTTGGTGAAATATTGATCCTCCAGCCTCATTCAAGGATGGCCCTCAGCTGTTCTCTCTGATTTAAGTGCTTAAGCCTGTAATTTCATTTTGTGCACTATCACAAAGCTCCCAGGTGAGGTAGGAGCAGATTGCTAACTGCAGTGCTGAAAGGAAACTTTGCTAACAGGAGGTTGGAGCCAAGTGGGGTGGGCTCTGCTCTCAGATGACAAGTGACAGGACAAGGGGAAACAGCCTCAAGTTGTGCCAGGTTTAGATTGGATATTTGGGAAATTTTTGTGGAAAGGGTTGTAAAGCATTGGAATAGACTGCCCAGAGCAGTAGTGGAGTCACCCTTCCTGTAAGTGTTCAAAAAATGCATGGATGTGGGACTTCAGGATGTAGTTTAGTGGTGAACGTGGTGGTGCTGGATTGATGGTTGGACTTGACTGTAGAGAGTTTATCCAACATTCTGTGATTCTGTTGTCCTCCAGCTCCTGCTAAAGGTCACCTGGCACTGGTTCTAGGAAGGCACCAGGCTGAGACCTCAAGGGATATCCCTGTGTGAGGTTTTACTTTTCAGAGCCTTTGCCAGAAGCTCTAATATCAAATATTCTGGTATTACAAATTAGTAGAACATGAAGAAGGTGCTGGGCTCTTTTCATTCCCATGATAACATGCAGGTGGAGTTTAAAGAGAATTGGCTATGTATAAGATGAGAATTTCTTTATGAAGTTTTAGCTTTGCTTGAGCAGTCAGAGTCACTATCCCTCCCTTCCAGCAGCAAGGAGGCACATGGTTATCCTAAGTTTTTCTTTGGGTTATTATTTTTGAGGCCTGCTTTCTCTCCCCCTTGAGTTGTGCCCTGTCTGGGCATCAGTCTTGCTGCTTTGGTGGTTCCAGACTTTCCCTTCCAAATAACAAAAGAGATGTTTTCATCCTATTATCTGTTTTTCTTAATCTTTAACCCAGAGATTTTAAATGATCATGGTTGCTTATTACTGTCCTGATACCCTTCAGGGGAAGTTCTCTCCTTGTTATGAGAGGGTGTTGGTGCTAGTCCTGAGACCTCTTTGCTCTAGTGAGCAGTGAAACACTGACAAACTTGAGCAGTTTTAAATGCTCTAATTAGGCATTGCAGTAGCTGTGATGATACAGGGACAGTTGAGGTTAATGAAATGAGTGCTGAGGGCCCTTAAAAGTGTTCATTGTGGTTTTGAGAAACACTCATCTGCTTGTGAGCTCCCAAGCCTCGTCCCCCCTTGTTCACTTACGGAGTCATCGAATCACAGAGTTGTTAAAGTTGGAAAAGCCCTCCAAGATAAGAGTCCACTTGTCCCCCAAGCACTGCCAAGGCCACCACTAACCCATGTCCCCAAGTGTCATATCCACATATCTCTTAACCCCTCCAGGGTTGGAGACTCAATAATTGCCCTAGGCAGCCTGTGTCAGGGTCTAACCATCCTGTGAAAAAAGATTGCCAGAATATCTGAGCTAAACCTCTTGAGGTTGAGGCTCTTCCCTCTTGTCCTGTCCCTTGTTTCTTAGGGGTAGAGCCCAACCCCCACCTGGCTGCCCCCTCCTGTTAGGCAGTTGTGGAGAGAAGGTCCCTCCTAAGCCTCCTTTTCTCCAGGCTGAGGCCCTTTCCCAGCTCCCTCAGCTGTTCCATACTGGAATGTCTTTTCCATCATCAGGAGCATGGAGTGCCTGATGGAACTGGGGACTGCATTCCTGCTGGAACAGCACCTGGGCACTGGTGGCTGTCTGACAGCACTAGTGTCTGGCAGCAGCACTTTGCAAACAGATTATGTTTTTGGCTGTCTGCACTAGGAAACCCCTACAAGGGCTCTATATTTTGGGAATGAGCTTTTGGAAAGGCTTTTTGCTTCAGATGCAAGGGGTGTCTTGGCACTGTTGAGGGTTGGTTTGCAGAGCTCAGGAGTTATTTCAAGTAAGGACAGACAGGACCTTAATGTGCCTCTTGTGCAGCCCACCCTGCTTTATCAGGGCTGCTGATTCCATAGAATGCCAGACATTGTCATAGAGGTTATCTGAGCACTTGAAGGACTGGGAGCTGCTTCAAGGATCAGTTTCAGCCCTGGCTTGCTGGGTGAAGTCCTTCCTGAATCAGAAGCGTGTGTTAAACAGCTCATCACTTCTTTCACCTTCCCATAATTGTTCCTCTTATGAGAGCTCTTGCTTCTCTAAAAGAGGTTTTGCTGCTTTGGCTAGGTGCTGTTTTAAGGGTTTGGGTTTTTTTTTAAAGGTGTGCTTGGGAAAGAGCTCTGCTTTATGTTCTTCCTTTTTGCTTTATGTATCCTTGTCTTATCCCAGATCTAAGCAGACATCACAGCTCTTCCTTCCATCACTTTAGGTTCAGGATGGTACTGCATGTCATCGGCATCCAGGGTCTTTGGAGTCAAGACTTGTTCCAGATCTCTGGAGAATTCCTCCTGCCACAGAGTTGTCTGTTTGGCATACAGGCAGCTCTTGGAACTCACTGGTATCTTTTGCAGAGCTGAGGATCTTTACTTGGGAAAAGTCTCACTTGGAAAACACACTCCTGAGGAAAAAATTGTGTGTAAATGCAGATCTTTAGATGGCAGTTGAAGTTAATGTAGATTGGCTCAAGAAAAGAGGAGCAGCATATCTGTTCCTTCTACTTTCTTCTGTGTATTTGGGCATCTGTGGTGGGGCTGTCTTTGAATGTGGGAAGGGTGAGTGTCTGTGCTTGTGTGCTGCCATGCTCTGAGAATATATCCACAGCCACCTCAACCATTGGAGCAGCCACTTGAAACCCTCACAGCTGGACATCCCTAAAGAGCACTACAGAGAAAAGAGGAAGGCACGGCTGGCTGCAGAGCCACTTACACAGAGAGTGTATAAATGGTCCCTACTTAAGGAATTTCCACCTAAGCCATGTCATGTGCTCAGGGGAAGCTCCCTGGGATGGCAGTGCCTCTTGCCCAGATAAATCAGGACAGGCTTGTGTTGTAAATAGCTGTTTCTCTCCTGGTGTCAGGGTGGATTGCCCAGCACATAATGTTATCAGCTGCTGAGAGCACTCTGATGCTGCTGGAATTTCATCTCAGCATTCCAGAGCACTGCAGCCTGTCAGGAACCTCTGGTGGAGTCCACAAGATTGTTCTCTCCTGGTTGCAGTGGTGATTCTCCAGAGTGGCAGTGCCTGTAGGGGCTGGTCAGGCTCTGACTGAAGAGCACTTCTCAGGCAGTTGCTGTTCATGGTTTTGGCTCTTTACTGATGTGTGCACATAACATCTGCTTTTCCAGCCAGGCTCTTGAACTGTGGTGTAAGATGGGCTTTATCCTTCTGGCTACTGAGTGACAACTTCCTTTCTTCTCCATGCTCATTTGTGAATCCCATTTAGATCTGAACAGAAGCACTGAAGAGGAGGTGTTCTGTTTCCCCTAAGAGAGGAGGCTGCATTTCTCTAATTATCCTTTGAGGTCACTTTTCCGAGATGTGAAAGCTTTCCAGACTGTCACCACCAACCTGGTTTCTTGGGTACTTGCCTTGAGGAGCTCTTCTCACTGAGGGTTATCCCAGTGCAGCACTCTGGGAGCTGCTGGCTTAAGTCATGGGGGCAGTGAGGGCTGAACTGGCAGGAGCAATGTTTAATTGCATAATTCTGAGTTTTTCAGTTTCCTCGTGTTTTGACGGGACCTTAATCTGCTGTTTGGTGCTTCCCTACAGCCCTTCTGGAGATGGAGGCGGGAAAGGAGGAGTTGGGGAAGATGCACCTGCAGTTTTTTATGCAGAAAAGCAGCTTAAATTTGTGAAGCCATAGTTAAGCATTAGCTGTTAATTGTGGCCTTAATGCAGAGTAAAGATGAATGGGGCTATAAATGACTGGTGATCTGGTATGTTACTCTCTGTGAATTGATGATCAGCTTTGTAGTTCCAAAGGATGAGTTAAAATAGCTGAGACCAACAGGCTTGTGAGTGACCTTCGAAATCTGAATGTGCCTTGCTGGCTTTTGGGGCTGAGTTGCTGACAACCTGCTGTGGTGAAGAAACAGATCTTGAAGGTTCTGGTTGGAGTAGGCTGTTCTCCTCCTGCTTGAAGCAGGTTCTGGTTGGAGTGGGCTGTTCTCCTCCATGCAGGAGGAGAATGAATCCAGCTCCTGTGTCTGCTGGGCCCTGTGTTCCCCTCACTTCTCTTGTGATTGTGGAGCCATTAGGTGGAAATGAAAGAGAGAAACTGATCAAACACTCCCTAAAATGGCTTTAGGATTTCAGATTGAATATTTCTTTAATTACTTGCATATATATACTTTATTAATTCAAGTAGCAGCCATGAAACAAGAAACCTCTTGGTCTGTTCCTTTATTTTCCTGGTGCACAAGAACCCTCAGTAGCTGTAGGCTTGTTCCAAACTGGACACCCCAAACCACAGGTAACAGCTGATGGGAACACCCAGTGGTCAGCTTTGAAGTATTCTGGTTGGGAACATGTGAAGGAGCTGCTGTGTAGGGATGGGATTAGACTGACAAGGAGCAGAGTGGAAGTCAGTTGCATTTTAGGAGGAACAAAGATGCTTTAGTCTAACAATGCACAGAGCACTGTGGCACACAAAGGAAAAGGATTTCTTTTTCCCACTTGAAGGCTTTTTTCCTTCTCCTTGTTGATAGAACTTTCTTCTGTGAACTGGAAAAATGACTTAAGTGTTTCTCTTGTTGATTCATTTTCAAAGAGGAGATCAGCTGAAGTGTCCTTCAGTTGTTTTTCTTCTTTATGGACTTTTCCTCCTTTTTCTGGAAAGTGTTGCCAGCCTGGACTGACAATGGATATCTTGTGTGTCAGGAACCTCATGTACCCCCAGTTTTGGAATGTTTGGCAGTATGAGGGAGCCTATTAAATGGAGCTGTGATAGGGGTTTTGGTGAGTGTGGATGATCCAGGACAATGACTGCACTAAATCCCAGTTTGTGTCTCACTCCTGTGCTTCTGGCAGTCTTGAAAGTTCCTCAACTCTTTTGTGCTTTTATTATCCCAAACTTTAAATGGGGACAGCCTTTGTAAGAGGCACATTATGCTGAATCAGGCCCATTTTTCTGGCAGGGTGGACCTTGATCATAGGTTCTGTGTGGCTCTGAGCCCACAAAGTCAGATCCCACTGCTCCAGGGTCAGCAGAGGGAGATGTGTCATTGGGGGTGGGCTGGAGAGTCCTGATGTTCCTCCAAGCCCCAGTTATCTCATGATCCTGTGGTGCCTTTCAAAGATTTATAATGAATGATGTATGGATTTTGAGTATCAATGCTTCATCTTTTCTTTTAGTCTGTTAAGAGGCTATTTCCCTCACAGTTCCTGGGGTTTTTTTGGCTTCTGGTTAGCAGCCTGTAACTCAATATTCTCTAAGGAACAGGCTTCCCTGTTTTGCTACCACTAATTTGATTTACATGTTTTGGAATGGTCCCTGCAGCTGAGCTGGCTGGACATGTGGATGCTGGATGAGTATAAAAATGTCTTTGGGCTTCTGGTGTTCCTGAGCAGTGAGCAGGTCATGCACCTTTTGGATGGGATCCTTTGATCCTCAGAGCTCCTGTAGGAGACAGGTTTCCAAGGCTTTACTTGGTTTTTAGTTTATTCTGTTTTTCCTTCTGCTGGTAATCCTATGGATGAGAGAGGGATAAGGCTTACATTCTAGCAGTATTTTGGTGCCTTCTGTGCTCACAAATTGGAGAAATACTTCCAGTATGAGTTTTTCTGTGTTATTTGAGAGGAGCCACATGCAGCTACATCAAGAACATCAGGATGTGACCTGTGGCACCAGAAGGGAAGGTGCTGATTGTCTGAGGACCAGGGAGGGGAAGGTGCTGCTTCTGCAGGAGTAGAGGAAAAGCCCACTTGGGAGAGGCACTGGAGGAGCTAGTGAGCTTTTGGCAACAAGATCAGTGAAGCCATTAGATGAGACAGGTGAGCTGAGTCCTGGTCAGTGACCAAAGAAATTTAGAGCTGAGGATGGAGGAATCACCACTTAAAACCAGTCCTAGTTCTTATCCAGACCAAGCTGATGCTGCACCAAGATTCTTATTTCCTTCTGGTTACCCTGAAGAAGGAGAGTTGTGGATGGAGGCTCAGATGAAAGAAAGAGGTTTTGCTGGATGTGGAAATTGTCATTCCCCTTGCCAGGGCTTTAGGGCTGTCAAGGACCCAACTGCAGGTGGGAGTGATGGGGTGAGGTAACAACTGCCCAAAGGGCTGGGAGTGCTCTGTGATCCATTGCTGAGATGCAGCCAGATGGCTAGGCCTTCCAGTGTTCCTGTCCTGTAACAGAAAGCAGCTGGGAGCAGGGAAATATGGGGAGAAACAGTAGAAATCTGGGTTGAGGAGAAATTCCTGTGTTTTATGCAAGATTCACCTTTCTCCCAAAGGCAGAGTCAGTATCCAGGCTTCAGTTTCCCAAAACCAGGGTGGAAAAGTGTAACTGATGAGAAGTGTGGATGACCCTGTGTAGGAAGGGAGGTGGCCCAAGGAGTGCTCTGGGAGTTTCCCTTAGGGGGCCTGGCTCCTTTTTAACTCTTGTCACTTATTACTCTCTGTTCTCCAAGTCTTTCATGAGAAGTTGAATGGATTTTAAGGGGATTTCACTGTATTTGTTCCTCTTGTGCTAATCCATGGAATTCTAGTTATTTCTTTCAGGGCCACTGGAGGTGTGTGCTGGTAACTGTGGGTCACTGAGAGCTGAAATTAAATAAACTGTACAGGTGATGCTGGGGAAACACTGACTGTGATACTTTGTTATCCTAGGACCATTCCAGCTGTCCAGCTCTTGGTACATGGAGATGTCAGCATCACATACAAGTTTGGGGAAAAGGGGCAGGAGCACTGTCTTACTTTGAGAGATAGAAGTGAAAGTTCAGTGTTTATACACAACCTGATTTTCTTGAAGTTTGGTTTGTTTGTCATGTTTTGAAGCAATTTCCAGAATAATGAAGTCCATGCTGTTGGAGAGAGGAAGGAGTCTGTGTAAACTCCTTTTCTTCACCCATGCACACAGTTTGAAGAAAACTCTTTCCTGATGTCCTGCCTCTTGCAGATAGATTCCAGGCTGCTTTCAGGGAATTTGGAAGTGGGAGGAGGATGCCATGAAGTTTTCTATTTTCACAGATTGTTCTTAAAAAAATTATTTGCTATTTTTGTTCTGAGGAAATAAACCAATCTGAGTGCTAAAGCTAGCAGGACTTGTGCCAATTTATTGTGCAAGAGTGATTAATGTCTGAAAGGAGCTGGAATTTGGAATGGGGTCTGTAGATCTGGCTCCCTTCACGAGCAACAGGTTGTTGTACTCTTTGTTTTGGCTGAATGTTCCTATGAATGTTGATGGTAGATTTAAAATTGCTGAATAATACCAGCTTTGGAGCAAACTCCAGAACTCCATGTGCTCAGAACATGGGGCTATGACTGGGATTGAATAAATGCAGAGTCAAAGATGCTCTAAGGGTGGGAGCCCCTCTTCTTGGAGCTGGGCTGGGAGAGCAGGGGATGTTCACCTGGAGAAGGTTCCAGGGAGACCTCAGAGCCCCTTCCTCTGTGTAAAGAGGCTCCAAGAGAGCTGGAGATAGACTTCGGACAAGGGACTGGAGTAACAAGACAAGGGGGAATGGGATCCCAGTGCCAGAGGGCAGGGACAGATGGGATATTGGGAAGAAATTCTTCTCTGTGAGTGTGGTGAGACACTGGATGCCCAGAGAAGCTGTGGCTGCCTCATCCATGGAAGTGTCCAAGGCCAGGCTGGATGGGGCTGAGAGCACCCTGCTGTAGTGGAAGGTGTCCCTGCCATGGCACTGGGTGGGACAAGATGAGCTTTAAGGTCCCTCCCAACCCAAAACATTCCATGATTCTGACTTCCACAGCCATACCAGCCAGGGCTTCCAGCCATCCATGCATCACAGGTGGCCTTGTCTGTCCATCCTCTTGGCCTTGCTCTTTCACAGAAGGGTCTACAACTGTCTCCACGGTCAGTAGTGGCTGGGCTGGCACTAAGTGGAGAATTGTAGAAGCATTGAATATCCTGAGCTGAAGGGACCCACTGGGATTATCCAATTCAACTCCTGCTGCAGGGTCAGTGTGTTCCTGAGCCCTTTCCTATCCGAACACTAGATGGCAATGCCTCCTTCCCAATGGTGTTTGGGACTCCTTTCTGTTGGCCTTTAACTCTGGATATCTCTTTGTCTGCATAAATTTTGTGGTAATTCTGATTGGGAGTTGATGCTTCTTCCTTACAAGAAGCAGAGAACTTTGTGCTTCCTTGGATAAGATAGTTCTGAAGACATAAACAAGGCAAGTTTTCCAGAAGGGACAGCTGTGCCTCCGTGGAGTTCCCTGATATGGGCTGTGCTGGCACTTCCCTGCCAGCCCTTGGGTCAAATGCCTGTGGGCAGCTGGGTCCATGAGTAGAAACCTGGCACATCCCTGTCCACCAAGGACCTTGGAAAGGGAGGATCTCCTGGACCCCAAACTGTGGGGACAAAGCCCTTTGAGGAAGATGGTTCATCTGCTAACCTGAAGTGTAGGAGAGGTGTGGCTGCTGTGGCACACTGAGGAGCTTTCCAAAACTCTGGAAGGTCCACTCCAGTCCTGCTGCTTGTGGCACATACTGCAGGAACAGCAGCCACCCTTCCCTGTCACCCAGGCCACACTGGTTAATTGTACTTTAGCCAGACTCCATTGACAGGAGATTTGTTGCTGTCAGAGACTTCCCATGGTGAGGTAGATCTTGCTGAAGTGCATTTTTCTTTACCAAATTATGGCAAATTTTTTCCTTTTTTTTTCTTCTTTTTTCTTTTCCCTTTTTTTCTTTTCTCTTTTTTTTTTTTCTTCTCTCTTCTTTCTCTTTTTCCCTTCCATCTTTCTTCTTTTTTCTCTTTTCCTTCTCCTTTTGTTATTAAAGAGGCAATATAATCTTTTCGCCTCTAGACAAAATCAGTAGTGTATTTGGATCCTAATTTGGCATTAAAGCAGAAATACTAGTCCTTGAGCAAAAGAGACAAAAATCTCTACAGAGGACCACACTTTTGGGGTGGTACCCAAAACCCACCAAATCTGAGAGAAGTTTCCTACTGGAATTTTTAATTTTGGCCAAAGTGCCTCCCTTTCCCCCCTCGATGAAATAGTTTTTGACAATCTTCAATGTGTTCCCTGGAGAAGCTGTTCCAAAGGTTGGTCCCAACTTGACAGTGGTCTTGTATTTCCAGTTTGGATCTTTCAAATGTCAACCTGCAGCTCCATAGATGTGCTAGGTTTGCTCAATTCCAACATTATCTGATCTCAGGTGAAGTTTTCCTAGCATGGCTGTTTATCCAAACCTGAAATGCTGTGCACCTTCAACCCATCAATCCAGCAAAGGTAAAGCCTCTTTGAAGTGTGAATCACAACTCCTGTGTGTCACCTGAGCATCTCCCGTCCTGTTGTTCTCCCCTGCACACCACTGACCCCCAAGAACACATAAGGGCAGTGAGATCCCAGAGTCCATGCCTGTTCCCTCCACTGGCAACTGCTGCAGAAACCCTGGAGACTGTGAATGGGTGTCCTTGTGCCTCCCCACAGTGTGGGCTGTGCTCTCCCAGGGATAAGGGTGAGCTGAGACCACTGGCAAGCAACCAAAACATATTGTCTGTGCTAAATCTGTGCTGAGACAGGGCACGTGCAATAGGGATGCTGAAGGTGTTCCACATTGTGCCACCTCCTGTTATGATGCATACTGGTCACAGGTTTCCTCTAAGTCACAAGGTGCTGCAGTGGGAGATGCAGCACCTCTCCAAACCTTCCCAGCATGCCTGGGGATGCTGGTCCTGTCAGCTCAGCTTGGCTGAGTGCTCAGCACCCTCTCCTTGGCCAGGAGAGGTCCTGCTGATCCCAAATACTTGGGGGCTCAGACTCCCGCCACCATCCCTGTGCTGCTGACAGGGCTGAGGGGAGGCTGTGGACAGGGACCAAGGGCCCCCCATAGCACTGGATCCCCTGGATTGATGTAAGTGCAGAGGACTCCCTGGGGTTCTGGAGCCCCTTGAGTCACTGGGCACCCTGTTCTGGGTTGGGACAGGAACCAGGAACTCCCATAGCACTGGAGCCCCTGGGCTGGGACAAGGGCCAAGGACCCCCATAGCACTGGAATGCCTTGCCTCACTGGATGCCTGTTCCCCTGGGTAAGGACAAGGGACTCAGCCCTTTTTATTCCAGGGGCTGGCTCTGGAGGTCAGGGATGCAGAAGCCCCCCTGTGCTGCCAGAGCTCCCTGCTCTGCTCCTGGCCTCTCGTTTGTGTTGGCACCAGCTAGGGAGTGAAGCCAGTTTAATTGGCAGTTGTGTTTGTGGCCAGGGTGTTATGAAAAGGTTTTCTGTCTACCTCTGTAAGTTCCCCTGAATATGTTTTCACTCTTAATATAATATTCACTTCATTATTAGCTGAAAGAGGCTCTTTTCAGTGAAGGCTTTTTTTTCCCCTCTCCTTCCAAAAATACATTAAGCCACCCCTTCATGCAGTGCTGCACTGAGGGCTGGGATTGTCTACTGGGCAGAAAGTGAGAAACCTGACAGTAAATGGGATTTACACAGAAATTCCTTTCTTCCCTGGTGTGCAGGCAGTGCTGGCTGGGTAATGGAGGAAGTGGTTGTTGCTTGCAGGGTTAGTGGGGGTACCTCACCTCCCCCACAGTATGGTCACCAAGGGGATCCCTCCCAGGGGCTTCCAGTGCCCTCAACTGATGTTTCCAGATGCAAACCCCTCTAGCAGAGTTGGGACCCTGCCACAGGATTCCCATGTGTCCCCATTCAGTGCTGAAAGTGTTTCCAGCATCTGTCAGGTTTTGGAAGCTTGTTCCCTCTTGGTGGATTTGAGAGCGACTGGACCCCCATATTGCCTGCTTGTGTTGCTGCTCTTTATGACTTTGCAGCTTCCATAAGGTTTTCCCCTCCAACTTTGAGAAAATCTCTGTGGGCTGCAGAAGCAGTAAGGGTGGATCTCATGCAGAGCATCTGGCCTGGCTCAGCCATTGGGATCCAGGGGAAGCAGCTCTGCTTCCCTCATCTGAGTTCTTTGAAGGGCTTCCCAGCCCAGCTCTGAGTGCAGTTGTTTACCATATTTGGGTGGTTTTGCAGGGCCATGGAGCCCCAGGTGCCCTCATTCAGTGTTCTCAGCCCAGTCCAGTTGGGAATATCCCAGGCTGGTATTGCCTGTGGGGTTGTGCCATCCCAGCCCTGGCCCCAACTGCTTTTGGGATGCCCTAAGACAGCCAATCACAGCCGGGGGAGGGACAGTGAGTGGGACAAAAGGATCCCCTGGGGTGGCTCTTGCACTACTGCTGTGGGGCACTGGGATCCCTGAGGACCCCCACCTCTGCTCCATCCCTTGAGGAGCTGCTATGAAAGCCCAGGGGAGCATGTTTTCCCTTTCTCTGAAAGCAGCATAGATACAAATCTCCTGTCTTGGGGCAGACACCAGCAGCAGGAGCCTTTCCACGCTCCACTGCCCCCATTCCCAGCCATCTTGGGAAAATCCTTAGGCCTAGTACCATGTGCTGATGAGTATCCAAGGTCTGTCCTTAACTGGGAACAATTAGCATTTGTTTCAGGATTCAGCTGTGGCTCCAAAGCTGACCAAAGCATTCCCATCTGAGCAGGGCCCAAGGGACCTCCCTAGGGATGACACAGCTGCCAGGTAAGGATGCTCTTGGGATGGGTCCAGCTTATGCATCCTCAACCCCTCACCTGGTCCTCACATTGGCAGGAAAGTGGGAGCTCCCTGCACTTCTTTTTCCAGGTTTTGGGGAAAAATAAATCAGACTTGAGCTGTTTTCGCTGTGGTTTTTGCCAGTTTGTCCACCCCTTCCCAAGTACATCTTGTGTTCAGTGTATCCTGATGCTTCCCCTGCCTCTTCCACAGTGCTGAGCATCCTCTTGTGTGAAGCCAGACAGGAATTATGTCTGACAGGCTCTGGGGGCTGATTCTGGAGAAGGTAGTAGAGAAGGTTCTGGAGTTATGTAAGCAAAGGAAGACTTCAGATTTGGCACATAGATCTGGAAGCTGAGGGTGGAATACTGACCTGGGTCAGGAATGAGAAGTGCTTCCAGTATGGAAGGGTCAGGAACATGGTGACTCCCAGCTCTGCTCGCTTTGGTGAGGCCAGAGGAGAGGGACAGTGGTTTCTCCCTGGCCTCGTGTGTCAGATGCTGGACAAGCAAATGTGGGGTTAGGAAGGCTGGAGCTGATGCAAGACCTGGGCTTGGAGCAACACAGGGAAAGGTGAATGGGGGAACCACTAGGGCTTCAGCAGCAGCACTCTAACCCTTGAATCTGGGAAGTGTCCCTGCTCAGGGTGGTTGGGGACAGGAATTTACTGGGAAGCAGAGGAACTCCACAGGCTTTCTGGCCTTCAGCTCCCATGGGATGGTCTGGCCCCCTGGGGCTGACATGTGCTGGGAATGCTACAGAGGTACCAGTGGACCCAGCAGAGCACAGGGCTGGACACAGGTTTGCTGCAGTGCTGCAGCTCCCTCCCAGCACCCAAGGCCATCCCCCATGGCACACAGGTATCTCAAATCCCACTTAGACACCTCACTGCTGCCCCTGGGGTGTTTGCAGCAAACCTGTATTCCTGGGAGCCATGAGCTGGCTGTAGAGACACTTGGACTCACCTAAGAGAGCAGCTGGGTTCTGCCCTCAGTGCTGCTGAGGCAGCCACAGCAGAGTGATAGGATGTGACATTTCCTTGGGCCATGGGATGTAGTGTTCCCTCAGACCAGGCTCTGCTGCAGACCTGGAGCTATGTTTGTTTTACAGCCCTGGATTTTGGGAGTGTGTAGAGCTAGTGGGACCTTCAGGTCAGCCAGCCAGCACCAACTCCCTTGCCCATTGCACTTCTCGTGTGGAGCAGGGCAGGATTAGGGATGGAGAGAGGGGAAAGGTAACTCAGGGTATCCTAGGGCAGGGCAAAAGCAGGAACATGCAGTTTTAACATCAGGGGAAGAGGCTCAACAGGGCACTCGGAGAGCTGGGATCTATTGTCTGGTGCTGTTCTGGGATAAAATCATGGAATCACAGAATACTTTGAGTTAGAAGGGACTTTAAAGATGATCTAGTTCCAAATTACTGCCATGGGCAGGGACACATTTTACTAGACCAGGTTGCTCCAAACCCCCATCCAGCCTGACCCTGAACATTTCCAGGGATGTCACCTCTACCTGTTGGCCTCCCCAATAACAGCTTTTGCTCTCCCTGTCACCTCCAGTGGCCAGCACATGATGGGGAAATTTGTGCTATTAGCAGGGCCAGGGGAGGGACAGGCTGCAGCTGAAGATGGGGAAAAAGCTCATTTCCTCCCCTCCAGTCTCCTGCCCAATGATTGCAGTGAGCCCTCACCACCACCACTGACCTTTAAACAAGGTGGTTGGAGGGGTGGAGGTAGCAGAAATCCCTGAAAAATTATTTGTTTCTCACAAACTATATTTAGACCATCAGCAAAACCCAAAAGTGCTGAGTTTGGCTGAATAAATCTGGGAGCTATGTGGTGTTTTCCCCTCAAGGAGAACAGGATTAGCCAGTGAATGAGGAATGGTGTTTTTGTTTGACATACCTGAGGGTTTCCATTCCAAGTTGCTGTTTTGAGCTCCTGGTGCCCCGTGATGATGATGACAATAGACCTGACAAGGCACTGCCCCATCTTGTGAAGATATTTTTTGGAAAAGGAGCAGCTGGCTCCTCCACCATGGTGCTGCTTGCTTTCTTTGTTAAACTTTGGGGTTTTTTTAATATTTTCAGAGATGTTGGCATATCAGGGTGTTTTTGAGATGGAAATAAGTCACACTGGTGCTGCTCCAGTACAACTCCTTCCCTGGTAGAATGCACCCCTCTAGCTCCCTGTCTGCACCTGTGCTGCCCCAAGAGGTGGGAGCCTCAGGGTCCTGGGAGGGTTGACATGCTCCTGACTGGTCTGAGTAGGGCTGCAGGGAATGGCAAGAGGTCACCTTGCTTTTCTGGAACACACTTGGATCATCTGAGGTGTAGTTCTTTGCTGGTTTGGATTCCCTGTGTCTAAATGCCATCTCCCCCAGGGAGACTGGGATCAGGTCTGAACTTCCCAGTGGAGTGTTTTGGGAGGGCAGACAGCTGAGAGGTTTTCTGATCCCTGGGAGGTGTCAGAGCCCATCTGACCAGCTGGTGACAATGAAGAGCAGAGTGGCCCATCAGGAACCTCCCATTGGACATGAACTCAAACCTTGTGGGTGATGGGAGGCAGAGGGGCTCTGGGTCCATCTCCAGCAGAGCAAAAAATTACTTGCCCTGAACTTGTCAAAATTCCACATGTCTTGAGCTGACCCTGCCATGACATCAGGCTCTCTTTGAGAAATAAGGCTCTTGGGAACTCAGGTCCTTGAGCTGCAGCTCATCCACAGCAGCTTCTCTTCAGAAAGGGCCCAGGGAAGGTGGGGATGGAACTGTTGCACTGTAGCAACTCTCTGTGAACAGGTTAGACATATATGAGGTACCTTCTGCTTTCTCCTCTGGCCAGGTGAGAGGTGAGGATGTAGTAGTGTTCTCCACATGGAGAGAAGGAGAAGAGGTAGTACTCAAGGAGGAACCAGCTCAGGGAGGAGAATGGTTTGTCCACAGCAAGGAGTAGCCCAGCCTTGGATAGGAGCCATCAGAATGAAGTCTGAAGATGTGCTACTTCCATGGAATCAGAGAGTAGTTTGGGTTGGAAGGGACTTTAAAGATCCTCTTGTTCCCGCTTCCTGCTGTAGACTGGGATACCACTTACTAGAAGGTGTTTGGGGTCTGGGAAGAAAGGGAGAAATTCCATATGGGGCTTCCCAGCCCTGATAACTCTGTCCAGTAACTGGGAGGAGAAATGCTCACCCAGAGCTATCAGAGACAGGAGAGCTTCAGCTGGGGCTGCTCCTGCCTTCTCCCTGAACTTGGGCCCAGCTGTGCTGGGGGAGCTGACACCAGCCCAACCCATGAGCCCAGGAAAAGCCAGGATTCTTCCTCCTGGTCCATGCCGCTGGAGAAACACAGCATCAATGACATTGCCAGCAGGTGAGGACCTGGAGAAAGCCCTCCATGGCTTTGGGGCACCCAGGGGAAGTGGTAGGTAACAGAGCCTTGAGGTTGCAGTGGAGTCATTTAGTCAGTCTTGGCAACCAAGTGGGCAGCTTGGCCAAGTCAGTGGTGTGATAAAACCATTTCTAGCAGGTTCCAAGAGCCCTCCCAGCTCCTGCAGCATGTGGTGGGCTGGGACTCAGCTCTATAAGAACATTCCTTCTTCCCAGGGGATGCTTTGACATGTCTGGATGTTATTCTGTAAAAGCCTGAACCTGTGCAGAGGTTCTTGGCCCATGGCATCATTCAGTGTGACACAGCAATTCATCAGCAGCTGGCAGGGCTTGAGGGGGGCTCCCACTCTTCCCAAATTGTTTGAGAGAAAGTTTCTCCTTCAGTCTCCACCAGTAGGGCTGCTGACCACAGTCCCTGACTGGGCAGTTGCCTTCTGAATTTTGCTGCTGCTTGGAAAGGCGGGAGCAGAGAGCATGTGAACAGCCCAGTGCACAGACACAGCTGCTGTGGGACATCTGCCCCCTCCCAGGGTGCCCCCAGCACTAGTGCCGTGGGGCTGAGTCCCAGCACATGTTCTGCCTGGCTCCAGCCTGCCCTGTGCTTCTCCTCTTCTCCTCTGGATCGTATTTATTTATTTATACGGTGAATGTAATAAAACTCCAGCAGGAAATGGAGGCGATTCCCTGCCATTCCCCACAAGCCAGCCCTGGGCCGGGCGAACAAGGAGCTGCATTGTGCAGCATGGAGCCTCCTGCCAGCACCCAGCCTGTGCCTGAGGCTGGAGAAAGGGCTGAGTGTGTATGTGAGCACCGAGACCTGGGGCTGGCACCCGCCCTGGGATGGGGGATCCTGGGGAAGAAACTTCACTTCAGGGAGCAAGCAGGGCTGG
Source organism: Erithacus rubecula (assembly GCF_903797595.1). Taxonomy (NCBI): domain Eukaryota; kingdom Metazoa; phylum Chordata; class Aves; order Passeriformes; family Muscicapidae; genus Erithacus; species Erithacus rubecula. Next base: position 10,585,687 of record NC_136674.1, read on the forward strand.
TGGGGGGAAGGGCTGCTGTGCTGGCTTGGGATGTTGTCTGGGAGCATCTCAGAGCCTGCTGCCATCACAAGGAACGTGCTCTCCCTATCCTTAGGCTGCCAGGAAACAGAGATGGGCAGTGAAGATCACCTGGGGGAGGGCACATGGTGGCCCCATGGCCCAGGATGGGGATGTATGAGCAGCTCTTCCCACGGCTGAGCCAGCTGGGAGGGAGCTTCAACCCTTCACCTGCCTCTCTCAGGCAGCTGCTCCAGTCTGCAGCTGCTGCCATCAGTGGAGTTCAGATTGAATGGTTGCTGCCAGGGCTCACCTGGCTCCTGTCCCCCTAGAAGGGGTCTGCAGGAGTGAATGAGGTGACTGAAGGTGGAGCGTGGCTCAATCCAGGTTCCCCTTTGATGGGAGAGGTCCCCACTGCTGGGGACGAGTGTCTGTGTGCTGCCAGGAGGTGAAAGCAGCCCTTTGTGCTGCCACCACACTCACCAGATGAAATACTGTGGGTGTCTTTTTCATCCCTTGTTCTCCCAGCCACTGCTCCCCTGGGACACACCACTGTCCTCCTGCCCCATCTCCTGGGTCCTGCAACTGCCAGTGGTCCCGATCCCTGTGCTGGTCCCTCAGGCTCCCAGGGATCCTGGAGTTAAGGTCATGCCCTGAGCTGTGTGTCTCCTCCCTGCTTTGTGTCACTGCTTTGTGAATGGGGTTGTCATGGGGCTGGAGAGGCTGGCAGGCAGCAGAATCTACAAGTCCCCATCTTGGGGTGATGGGGTGACAAGGCTGCAGTGAGCACCCCTGGTGGTGTCACACATGTCAGCCTGTGTCCCTGAGTCCTGACCACAGTGTCCTTGCACCGTGGGCTGGGTTGTGACCACAAACATCTGCAGAGAGCCAGAGGCCAGGAGGTGACTGGGACACTGCCTGGGACACTGTGTGCCACCTGCTTGTTTGGGTACCAGACCCCAAAATCCCCATCTTGTCCCCCCACTGCACCTGCCCATGGCACAGAACCTGCCCAGGGGCACAGTGATCAGCTGTCCTGTGTTGGGCACAATTGTACATGCGTGTGCATTGGTATAACACAGGATTGTGCCCAGGGTAGGAGGAGCTTTGGCTTGAGGATCACAACTGGTGGTGTTCTGATGTCCCCAAGGAGGTGGTGGCCAGGGCAGGGGTAATCTGCCTCTCTGGCAGGTTGGTGCCAGCCCACAGCCCCATGGGTTGCTCCCAGGATGGACCCCTCCACCTGCTCACCAGCCCATCCGGCCTGGCACTGACATCCTTTTGAAACTGAAGCCACTGGCCTTTTGCACAGCTATTCCTGTGAAATTCTTCAGGAAGGGAAAATTATCCCTCACAGATCCCTGCAGGACTGTGCCATCTCCTGCCTCCAAGCTGGCAGGGAGGTCATGGGTTGCCTGGAGCCCTGGCTCACCCTGGACATGGCCTGTTCTCACAAGGTGGATTCCTCTCCCTCTCCCTGCCCCAGCCCCTGCCTCTCTCTACCAGCCGGGCACTGGTGGGAACTGGGACCACTGAGGATCTGGGAGCACAGCAGGGCAGAGGCAAGGGCAGTGATGGCAGGGAGACCCTCACCTCGCTGCAATAAGTCCTGCTGCCTTAGCCAAGGCTGGGCAGAGCAGCACCCACAGTCCTGCTGCAGTTCCACCACCCCTTTCCCAAATCCATTGCCCGCTCCCCAACTCCATCTTCCCATCCCCTGCCGTACTGCACCCTCCCCTGCCCCTCTGACCCCTCCCAGCCTTCATTGCCCTTTCTCAGCTCAACTACCTCCTCCCCGGATCAGTAATCCTTGCCCGGCTCTATCATTCCCTTCCCTGCTCCATCAGCCTCTCCCAGGCTCTGTTGCCTCCCTCTCCAGCTTCATCACCCCCTCCTCTATTCTGCTGCTCCCTCCCCACCTCCATAACTCTTCCCTACTCCATCACTCACCCAGTTCCATGTCCCCATCCTCTCTCCCCTCCCTCTCCCCATATCCATTGCCTCGTCTCTTGCTCCATCACCCTTTTTCCCGGCTCCACTATGCCCTCCTCTGCTCCATCACCTTCTCCCCACTCCACTGCCCCCTCTCTGACTCCCACCAGGGTTGTCCCCATCTCTGGTGCCAAGGGGATCCCTCAAGCCTTTCCCTCAGAAAGACACCCGCCCATGGCTGGCTAGAGGGGCACTGCTGCAGGCCCCCTGTACGCGGAGAGGGGGGGCAGCCAGTGGATTTTTTCTCTCCATCCCCTCCCCTTGCCGAGGCTCTCGCACAGGTTTCAGGCGCTGTTGACGGGAAGAAAGGAAATGGGGCAAAGCTCTGCCAGGAACCACAGGCTCCCGGGCTCCGGCGATCCGTCCCGCTCGCCTGCCTGGCCGCTTCCCGGGCAGTATTCCTGTGCAGTTCTGAGAGCCCTTTCTTTCTGCTATTGATCTTGGATCCACAGCGCAGGGCCACTTCCAAGACCGTAAATCTCTGTGTTGCTCTACCTGGGGTTCTTGTTTTCACTGTGGGGCTCCAGACTGGAGATTTCGCCTTCTGTTCGTGGCCGGGATGTCCCCACTCCTGCATTGTCCCCTCCTCGCTGTCCCCGCGTTCCCCAGGCGTGCGGGCAGACAGACAGGTCACTTCTCCATCAGGCACAGGCAGGGAGGCAATGCAAGGGCAGAGCTTGGGGTGCTGGTGGTGCTCCCGATACCCTCTGCCCACCTCTGGGGTGGGATGAAGCTCTGGGAAGGTCCCTGGGGCTGAGGCAGGGACGGTGGAGTACCAGGCACCCCGTGGAGTACCTGAGAGGGGTGGGGTGAGGGAGGAGCACCCCAAGGGGCAGGGCAGAGGTGAAGGGCAGCCGCACCTCTACAAGGAGCCCCTTGACTCCAAAAATCCCCGTATTGCTCTTGGCCAGGCTGCAGTAACAGGAGCCAAGAGCAACAGTTTTGCATATTAAAGCAAAATTAAATTAAAATATATTTATTTATGCCCCTTGCCCCACCTCTTAACCTTTCATAGTCCAGGTGGAGGGAACCCATGGGGGTGAACCAGGAAGGTGGGGCTAGGATCCCGGGTCTCATCCAGTCCCTGCCTATGCCCACCACCCATTCAGGACCCTCACTGGGCAGCCAGGGCTGGGTCAGAGACGTTTCAGGTTTGCATGCAGGTGATGCTTCCCAGCTTTTCTTAGCAAACAATCCCCTGAAGGGAAACCTCAGTGTCCAGAGCTGTGTTTGGGGTGCCCTGGAGTGGAGGCAGTGACAGCCTTGGGTCCCCTCACAAGAGTCATGTGCCCTGGGTCTGGGGGTGGAGGGGTGAGGGGCCCAGGGAAAGGTCTCAGCACACTGTGGGTGCCACCCCCATCCCCATTACTTTGCTGGTCATGCATGCATGCTTTGCTGCCACACAGCCACGCGTGACAATTTGTCCCCAGGACTGCACCACAGGACAAACTGCCCCCAAGCAGCCATTTCTTGGAGCACGTGGCCCTAACCCACGGCAGGAAGCCCCCTGAATCTGCTCTGTGTTGCCGGGCACATGGGCAGTGATTTCTGGAACACCCCAGACCTGGTGGCCAAGGTGACAAAGCCCTCCCAACATCCCAAATAATCCCAAATATCCCTCAATAACCCTTTTCCCAGGGCCCCGGAGCCCAATGTGCAGACACCCCGTGTTAGAGGGAAATTCCAGGGCGACGCCTTATCTCCCTCACACGGCTGATAAGCAGCTCCCATGGAATTTCCCTGGACCGGGATGTTTGAATCCTGCACAGTGGGTGTCAGCGATTAGGGGCCGCGCTGACAGGTTGTTATGCTGTTACCAAAGAAATCACAGGGCTGTGGGAATGCCTGGGAATGGCGGGATGCCCGGACCCCCTGGCGCCAGCCAGGCACTGGATGCCAGGTGTCCTGCAGGACATTCAAGGGACCCTGCTGGATTCACCTCGGGGTGGATGAGCTGCTCCCAAATGGGCGCTGGAGATGGCACAGAGCAACCCGGGCTGACCTGGGATCGGCAGCTCCTAGGAGTGGGGGCTGCTGGTGGCACCTTGTGACGGTGGCCTGGGCAGCACAGCCTGTCCTCAGGGATGGAAAACCTCGGGAGGTTTTACAAACACTCTGGGAGTGATAGAGTGTTTGTAAAACCTCCCCATGCCTTGCATGTAATTTTTCACCCTGTGACATTGGATTTTGGGGTCTGGCAGCCCCAGCTTCATCACCCTGACTTGTGTCACCTCCCAGGAGTTGTCCTGGCCCTTACAGTGACATTGCTGTCCTCTGTCCTGTGCCTGCCCTGAGTTGTTGTTCAGCCAGGGACACAGTTTTCCTGGCCTGTGCCGTGGACACCGGAGCTGAACCATTTCCTGGAGTCCCCACTGTTCCTAACCGCAGGGGCACAGGCACCGTGTGCTGTGAGTTCCACAGTTCTCAGTGACAAAAGCAGCAGTTTGTGGCCCCAAACTGAGGGGCCCTGCCGGGAGAGGGTCCCACCCCCGAGGGACAACAAGCACTGGGGTGTGCCCAGGTGTGCTCGGCCCTGAGGTCACTGTGATCCTGTGCCCAGGTGTGTGTGTACACTCATGTGCTGGTGCACGGCCCTGCGGGTGTGCTGGGCCTGCTGCCTGTGTGTGGATGTGCACGTGTGTCTGTCTGTCTGTGAGTATATGTGCAAGCATATGTTAGTGTGTGTGCTTCTATGTGTGTGTGTGCGCGTGTTAGTGTGTTTGTGCTTGTCTGTGTGTGCGTGAGCATGTGCATGTGGGTGTATGTGTGTGCACACACGGACATGCACACTGTGCGGGCATGAGTGTTACTGCGTGTGCGCGTGTGTGCACATCAGTGTGTGGATATGTCTGCGTGTGTCAATGCATGTTGGTATGTTTTAGCGTGTGATAATGTGGGACAGTGTATGTGCGTGTGCCATGTGCGCGTTAGGGTGTGCACATGCGTGTATGTAGATGTGTGGCAGCGTGTGCACGTCAGTGTGTGTGTTGGGTGTGTGTGTGCACATGAACATGTGCTAATCTATACCGGAGTCAATGTCTATCTGACTCTGTGTGTGTGTCACTGCGATTCCCCCGCCCGCGCGTCCCCGGTGCCGGGGAGCTCCAGGGCTGCGCGCGAGCCCCGGTGCCGCTTCCCAGCGCGGTCCCGCCTCCCGCCCCGCCCCGTCCAGTCCAGCCCCATCCCGGACACGCCCGGCGGGGCGGGGCGGGGCGGGAGCGCTTGGCGGGCGCTGCCGGTGTCGGCGGGCGCGGGGCGGCGCGGGGCGCTCGGCGGGGCCGCCGCCGCATGGCGCGGGCCGGGGCCGGGGCCGGGGCCGGGGCCGGGGCCGGGGCCGGGGCCGGGTGCTGCCCCGGCGCGGCGCCTCCAGCACCGCAGCGATCGGCCCCGTGGCGGCAGGGGTAGCGTGGCCGGGCGATGGCGGAGCTGTAGCAGCCGTGGGGCCGGTGCGGGCGGCGGGCGATGGCGGCGGCACGGCTGCGGGTGGCCCTGTGGGTGCTGTGGCATTTTGGGGTGGGCGGTCGCGGGTTGGAGCTGGCGGGACTGGAGGGCTCGCGGGGGCGCGCGGCGCGGTGTCAGCCGGTGGACATCCCGATGTGCCGGGGGATCGGGTACAACTTGACCCGCATGCCCAACCTGCTGGGGCACGAGAGCCAGCGTGAGGCCGCCCTGAAGCTGCACGAGTTCGCCCCGCTGGTGGAGTACGGCTGCCACGTTCACCTGCGTTTCTTCCTCTGCTCCCTCTACGCACCCATGTGCACCGATCAGGTGAGCGCCAGCATCCCTGCCTGCCGCCCCATGTGTGAGCAGGCCCGCCACAAGTGCGTCCCCATCATGGAACAGTTCAATTTCGGCTGGCCTGAGTCACTTGACTGTGGCAGGTTGCCCACCAAGAACGACCCAAATGCTCTCTGCATGGAGGCCCCTGAAAATGCCTCAGCTGCAGAGCCGCACAAGGGACAGGGGATGCTGCCCGTGGCCCCCCGGCCCTGGCCACCTGGCACCGCTACTGAGGGACGGGGACCTAATGGCGTGGGGGCTTGCGACAACCCTGACAAGTTCCAGTATGTGGAGAAGAGCCTCTCCTGCGCACCCAAGTGCTCCCCTGGAGTGGATGTATACTGGTCCCGGGAGGACAAGGACTTTGCCTTCATCTGGATGGCTGTCTGGTCCACCCTCTGCTTCGTCTCCACTGCCTTTACTGTCCTCACTTTTCTGCTCGACCCCCACCGCTTCCAGTACCCCGAGAGGCCCATCATTTTCCTCTCCATGTGCTACAACGTCTACTCTGTGGCCTTCATCATCCGCTCCGTGGCCGGGGCTGAGAACATTGCCTGCGACCGAGAGAACGGTGAGCTCTACATCATACAGGAGGGGCTGGAGAGCACAGGTTGCACCATTGTCTTCCTCATCCTCTACTATTTTGGTATGGCTAGCTCTCTCTGGTGGGTTGTCCTCACGCTCACTTGGTTTCTGGCTGCCGGGAAGAAGTGGGGACACGAGGCCATCGAGGCTCACAGCAGCTACTTCCACATGGCCGCCTGGGGCATCCCAGCCATGAAGACTATTGTCATCCTCACCATGCGGAAGGTGGCGGGGGATGAGCTCACAGGACTGTGCTATGTGGGGAGCATGGACATCAGCGCCCTGACTGGCTTTGTCCTCATCCCGCTCTCCTGCTACCTGGTCATCGGCACCTCCTTCATCCTCACTGGCTTCGTTGCCCTCTTCCACATCCGGAAGATCATGAAGACGGGTGGCACCAACACAGAGAAGCTGGAGAAACTGATGGTGAAGATTGGGGTCTTCTCCATCCTCTACACTGTCCCGGCCACCTGTGTCATTGTCTGCTACTTCTATGAGCGGCTGAACATGGATTACTGGATGCTGCGGGCACTGGAGCATGGCTGCCTGCGCCTGCCTGGTCGCCGTGCCGCCAACTGCTCCCTCGAGGCCTCGGTGCCCACTGTGGCTGTCTTCATGCTGAAGATTTTCATGTCATTGGTGGTGGGCATCACCAGCGGGGTGTGGGTGTGGAGCTCTAAAACGCTGCAGACCTGGCAGAGCCTGTGCAACAGGCGGCTGGGCATGAGGACGCGGGGCAAGCCCTGCAGCGGGGTCAGCTGTGGCGGGGGACACTGCCACTACAAAGCCCCCACAGTCATGCTCCACATGACCAAGACGGACCCGTACCTGGACAACCCCACTCACGTCTAGAGACGGGCTGCCCCCACACTGGAAAAAGTGACCTCACGGGTAAGGGGCGAGGGTAAGGGCTGTGTTGCAGCAGGAGGGACACTCCCACATTTAGGGGGGGTTGAGGCTACAGGACCCCCCCAGCACCACTCACTGACAAGTAGCTGCTTTTTCCTAGAGGTGTTTTGTTGTTGCTGTTGCCAAATCCAGTGACTATTCTAACGCTTTCTTTGGGGAACGGTGGGGATGGGGCAGGGAGAGGAATAATCCATCCGTGTTTATTTAATTCTGTAATTTATTTTAAATTTTTTGATCATTAGCTGCGAGGAATGGAAAAAACAATAAACCCTGGATGTGCTATTTGATCCAAGCCTGGTACTGTTTGCAGGGATTCCAGGGGTTAAAGAGCTCCCCCATGGACTGTACCCCAGTCTGTCAGTCCCAGCCATGCCAGGCCGTGCTGGGGTGCCTCTGTCTCTGGCAGGAGCGTGCTACCAGCGGGTGCCACTGTCCAGTTCCCCTCTGTGGCTGCTCTGGGGCCGATTCTGCCTCCCAGCAAGGAGGAGGAGGGTTTTCCTGTGCTGTCACACTTAGGAATCATCTTTTCCACTCTATGCCCTGAAAGTGATTTGTGTCAGTGCCATCGGCTGCCAGACCCTCAGTGCCAGGCTGAGGTGCTTTGAGGGGGCAGGCCAGGGAGATGGACTGGGGGCACGGGACCTTGGGGGAAAGAGGGCTCGGCTTTGATGTCCCCTGCAGAAGCCTGAGGTGCCGGTAATGGAAACTTCTGGGCAGCTTTATTTATCCCCTGCTCTGGTTACAATCCCAGCTCGACTTCCCCATTGTCCGGAGGGAAATTTAAGCCTCTGCTGGTGGGGCTGGTTGGGGGAGCCGGGGCTGGTGGGCACAGGGCAGGCAGGAGGGTGGCTCTGCAGGGGTTCAGAGGAGGGGAACTGCCCACTCTTCTCCGAGACATCCTGAGGTGCTGACAGGGGCCAGCTCACATCTGCAGGTGTTTGGTGGGGCTGTTTTGCCTGGCTGTCCCCACGATTGTGCCAGGGGTTCCCAGTGCTGAGGAAGAGAAGTGAACAGGAGGCTGTGTTAGGGGCATAGGCACCACAGGGGCTGTGGCAGGCAGGACCTGTAGGGGCAACACAGCTCTACTGATGCTTAGACTTGTCCATCATCTAATTAGCCAGCCTGCAGGCTGGGCAGTGCTGGACCTCAGGGAGGGTTGACCTTTGTCCAAGGAGCAACAATTCAGCAACAGACCCTCTCCAGCACTCAACCTGGCACCTACTGCTCACCTCAACAGCCCTCAGCCCCCATTTGATGAAACCCTTAGAGTCCAGAATGTCAAACTATGGCTGGAGGACAGGGGCAAGATTCCCCACCTGCCCCCACAGCTGGAGTGGGGGGAGGGGCTAGGGTCGGGGCCCCTCACCCACCATCAAGCTGTGCCAGGGCTTTGTGCTGCCAGGATGCTGGGACTGATGTCGTGAAGCAGCTTTAATCTGCTCCCTGCTACCCTCTGGATGCCAGGGAGGCAGGAGAAGTCACAGTATCACTGAGCTGAGAAAAGCTTTTTCCTCCCCCAGGAGCTGGTATGGTGGACGAGGTGTGAAGGAGCCCCCAGTGCCCATGTTGTGTCACTGGTGGGACACCGGGGATCTCTCACCAGATTTGGGTACCCCTGGCTGTGCTGGTGGGCATCTAGCCCCTTCTCCAGGCTGGTGATGATGATGCAAGGGCAGGGACCCTACCTAGCCCCAGCACTGGTGGGCTGCAGCCTCCGGAGCTCCTTTGGCTGACACAGGAAAAGCTTGTTTTGGGCAGAGAAAAGGGCCGTGACCTGGGGCAGGAGAGTCAATATTGGCTGCAGGACAGGCTCCAAAGTCCAGCTGGGGAGCTGGGCATGGCTCTGGGCAGGGGCTGCCTGGAAAGGGGGCACAGGGCCACGTGTTCTCCCTGTGTCCTGCCCTGGGTGTTAAGCCGGAGCCAGCTGGGCTCTCCTCGTGCGCCAGGCACACAGCCCAGCGCTGGTGCCCGGCTGGCGGCACCCCTGGGGACAGGCTGCCCTTGAACTGCCAGCGCTTGCCAGGGAGCTCGTCCCGATAACCCAGCCCAGCAGTCCCTGCTATCGGGGCCACTGGCGCCCACCACTGCCTGCTATCGGCCCCGGCAGCCCAGCCGGCTCCTCTGGACACTGCCACTCCTGAGAGCTGAGCCTGGCCGTGGTTCCACTGAGCCTGTTGCAAAGCAGAGCTGTCACGTGGAAGGACTGACTCAGTCACAGCTTCTTTCATCCTGTGCTGTGGGGCTCAGGCTCCCTCTGTACACCCCCCCTCCCAAGTTCATCCCTGCATCCCATCTCTCCATCCTCCTCAGAGCAGCCCCAAGGGCAACCAACACCAATAAAGCCCCAGCAAGACAAGTGGGGCTCAGCACTGCCCAGGCCCCACAGGGTAATACCTAGCTTGGGATGGCTGTGGAGAGTAAACTGGGGCTGCCAGCTGGGTGAGAATGGAGCCAGGACACCCTGAGGTCCTGGTCCAGCTCAGCACAGACCAGGAAGAAGTGGCCTTTCAAGTCCTGGCACTTGCTGGGCCATGGAGTTTATCCACCCTCACATGGATGGAAACCCTCCAGGTTTGTGTAGCAAAAGAAAAGCCACTGTGCTCTGGGAAGGTGCTAAAAACTCCATTACCCAGAATATTAATGATTGAGAATTAAGCCATGAGGAAACCTGGGGGAGCCTGAGTTGGGTTTCATTTTCCCAAGGCTGGAACTGCAACGATCACAGGAGCCCCTGGGGTTTGTTGCAGGCAGCAGGTGCAGCAGGGCTGATGATGGTGGTAGCAGGGCCCCGGCTGCCCACCAAGCCCCCACACTGCCCTACCAGGTGTGAGAACAGCTATTTATAGTCCTGCACAGGACACTGAGGCCATGGAGGGGCTGCTATAAAAAGCAAGTCTCCAAAAAGGTCTTGGAGCAGATGCTGCTGTGAGATCTCCATGCCGAGGCCTGGACATGTCCCAGCTGGAGTCACTCAGATTCACCCAGGTCCTGTTGCCTGGCCAGCAAGCCAAACCAGCTCCTGTGGAGAGGGAATAAGGCTTCTCTAGGGAAATCAGCATCTGCCCATTGCCAAGAGCCATCAAGCCCTCAAACCCATCTGGATTTCCCTGCCCAGCAGTATGGGGCCTGGCTGGAACACTCCCAGCTCAGATCCGGAGTGAGGAGCAGGATGAAGACACCCAGGAACTCTCATCCTCCCAGAAAAAACAAGCAAAGCTTTGGCCAAACCCTTTGTCACAGCTGTGGACTGTCATGAGCATTGGTGCATCACTGCTCCAGCTGTGCTGCCCTCAAAGCTCCCAGTGTCCCTGCTGGGCTGCTGGAGATCAGGATGGGGGCCTGGGACACAGCAGCAAAAATCCTTACTGCAAGCAGGGCTCGGGTTGCAAAACACACCAACACGACAGAAAAGGCTTTGGGGGCAGGCAGGCCCCACTCGGGTGGGTACTCAGTGCCACTCTGAATAGAACAGGACAAGTGTCACACTGGCACCCTGAAGGACAAGGAATAAGGAGTGCTCCCCATTCCAGAGGCAGGCAGAGCACAGCTCTGTTCCTTGTCCCTGGGGAGGGTGACATTAGCACAGTCCCAGAAGCTGATGTGAGCCTGACTCACCCTTCCTTTACTCCACAGCTCCAGTGGTGGCTCTGCAAAGGCAGAGGAAAGCCATCTCAGACCAAAACAGGGACCCTCAAAAATCTCACACAAGCCATGTTTACAAACACAAGTACATAATCTTTATTCTTAAGTTTCCAATTTATTACAAGTACAGCCCTTCACAGAAACCTCCTCCCCCCAAATGACGCTGATTTTAAAAAACGTGCAGTTCCAAAGGTTCCATCGTGTAGGACCTGAAGGAAATGTTCTCTAGGAAACAAGACAAAACAGCCTCTGAAGGGACGTGTGAGATACAAATGTCAGTGCTATTCTGTGGGGCAGGGAGTAAAGCTAAGGAGAGGGAAGGGGCCGGAACTTGCCTCAGCGGCAGTCATTGACAGTCCAGAACTGACAACAAGTACCTGTTTAAAAAAACCCCAAACCTGAAATGTTCACAAAACTGGGCTGCAATTTGTAATTGATGATTCTTTTCTTCTCAAATCCCAGGAGCTACAACAGCTGCTTCTGCTTTTCTGTTACAAAACCAGCACTGAACAGCCCCATGGCCCATTTATTCCAAATCAAATAATTCTGGGAGAAGAAGTTCAAGCCCTGATTGTATGATCCAAACCTGTCATGATGGAGAGGAAGAGAGAATGAGAAAACAAACCCTTTTTTTAGGGAAAAGTCAGCATCTGGGACAGCAGGAGCTGGCGCTGGGCTATGGCACAGGAACAAGAGTGTTACTACAAAATGTTGTGTGTGGCTGACAGGGACTGGGATCCCCCTCTCCCTCCCACCCCCCCCCCACCCCCAAAGTCCCCTGATGTAATTCCTGCTACTGGCAGGAAAATGAGTTTTAAAGAGGGGAAAAATATAAAGCAAACACGATTTTGTATAAACTGTACATGTGCCAAAGCAAGACAAGGGTATCTTACAGGTGTTTCTTTGTACAAGATCACAGCTAGAAACAAGCCACTTTCAACTAAAAAATTAATTTAAAAAGTTACACAGCACGTTTCTGCTGCTCCTCTGGCCTTGGAGCTCTCCTTGGGCTGTGCAGACACCCATACTCTCCGGTTTGCTGCTGGCACTTGGGGCATCCAAATGGCTGCATGACTGCATGCAGGTTCAGGTGAGCACGGAGCCTCCTCTCGGTGTGAACAGGTGGGGAGCTGAGCTCAGAGCCCTCCGTAGACTGACACCTCCAGGGATTTCTCCCCAAGGAGAGGGGAAAGCAGGAGTACCTCAGAGCAGTGGTGTTGGGATGCTGGTGAAAGCCGGACTGTGGTACACCTAAGTGCTTGCTCGCCCCGTGCAGCCCAGAACTGGGGCTCAGAATTAACACCATATAAATATATACATACAAGCCCGAGTAGCCCATTGGCCTGGTGGCACCCAGTCCTTCTGTGGAGCAACATGATCTCCCCCAGCACTAGCTTGAGGCTGGTGTGCTCATGACTGGCAGCAGACAGTCCCACCGCGCTGCAGCTGCTTGCAGAGGCAAGGAAGCAATTCATTCCAGGAAACCAACTGCCTGAGCTGGAGCAGGTTGGTGTTCCTCTGCCCAGCCAAGCTTGGCCAGGCTCTCCCACCTTCCCCTCCTGGCAGGACAGATTCATGAAGAGCTTTGTGGATTTTGGAGGAAGCATTAAGTCATCGCCACTCAATGGATGACCAAATACTTGAGGAAATTGCAGAAAAATTAAAACTAAAATGGCCCAAGGGAAGGCTGGATTAATAGAGAAGTGCCTGCTGCTTCTCAACTCCCTCCAGACAACCCATCTGACTGCCTGGCAGCACCAGAAGGCCTGCTCCAGTTCTGAGTCTCCCCATCCCTCATTTCTTCCTTTTCCGCCCCCGGGAATGATCAAGGGGCTCTGACTCACTGTCCCCTTCCTGCTCCTCCAGTCCCTGGCACCGGGCAGAGAGCTGCTTGCGTTTCCTGCGTGCATACGTGTGGCCTGGCAGGTGTTTGTGCACCATGTCAATCAAACACTGCTCTGTCTTCTCCAGGCAGGACAGTACGTGACTCCCGTTCTGGTTGTAGCGCTCGGCATTGGAGAACACCTGCTTCATGTCAGAGAGGAACTCCTGCACGGAGCGGTAACTGCCACAAGAGCACTTGCTCTGCATAGTCTGGAAGTCCATGGGGTTGCTGATGACTTCAAAGTAGTCTTCAGCTTCCTCCGTGGTCACTGGCTCCCTGTCAAAGGAAGGGCCACAGGGATAGGAAGGGAATGTCGAACCTGGCACCACTACACCAGAGAAGTGGGGTGCCCCCACCCCTTTGCCCCTGTGGCACCCCTGACCTGTAGCCCCACAGTGCTGCAACAAGCCCAAGCAATACCTCGACCATGTTAGAGATACATCAGCCCTATGGCATGGGAATGGGAAGTACAGGAGCCCAGGTAGCTTGTTCAGGCACAGGGAAGGTCTGTATCTTTCCTCACTCAAAGCACCTCAGTGCTCCAAAAATCCTGGGGGTAGCAGAGAACACCTACCTCCTGCACCAGCCCCTTGTCTGCCACCTCAGAAGGGCACCACATCTTCAGTCCAGCAAAAGACTGAGAACATGATGGTTTCTTCTGCAGCAGCTGCACCACAGCCAGCCCATACCCCCCCACTGCCTGTGGCAGTCCTGCCCACAGAGGAGGATGCCACTTGCCCTCACCTGAAGGGCCAGCTGAAGCGGTACTTAATCAGCTTGCTGAGGATTTCCTCACACTTCTGGAGCTCGAGGTTCTGGCGACGTGCTGTTCTCTTTGTCTGAAGAACCTGCCCATACAAAGGGTGCTGGTAAAAGGAGGGAACTGCTACAGGCTTTGGGGCTCAGCAAACAGCCCTGACGCCAAAGGAGCTAGTTCTTAGCACAGCCAGGACATTTCTTCCCTATGAACGTGGTGAGGGGCTGGCATTGGCTCCCCAGAGGAGTTGAGGTTGCCCTGTCCCTGGAAGCATTCAATAACAGGCTGGACAGGGCTTGGAGCAACTTGGTCTAATGGAAAGTGTCCTGGCCCACGGCAGAGGGATTGGAATGAGATGCATTTAGGACCCCTTCTAAACCAGGCCATTCTGTGATTATGACATGCAGCAGCCGCTTGGGTTCAGGACAGCAGTCCCATTCAGGAGCTTGGTGGGAAGAGCTCACAAACTGCCCAGCTTTCCTTTGGTGGCGGGTGGCTTTTTCAAAATAAGTTCAAACACAATATGGCCCACAACAAGCAGCTAAAAATGCCAGCAAATGGAGAATGTGAATTCCCTCTCCCTGCCTTCTCTTGAGTTTGTGGTGGGCAGCATGGGAGGCAGACGGAGAAGCACTTGTGCTGCCGCTCTGCCCTGGCAGAGCTGACCGTGCCATTTCAAATCCCAGGGAGCAGCTGGTGCCGTCCCTGCACAGGCTCAGCACAAGGTCAGTCATGTGCCCAGGGACCCAGCACAGGTCACACCCAGCATGGGGACATCCCCATAGCTCCCAGAGCATAGCTCATGGGACATCACTACTGAGGAAACATTGAATGACAGAAAGGCTCCACAGCAGAGAGTGTTTACTATTCTGACCCAGCTTCGGTCTCTCCCCAGGACAAATGATAAATCCTGGCAGAGTCCTCTTCTCTGAGTCAGTGTGCTGTTCCAGTAAGATTTTCCCCACTGGAATATCCCTCTGTGCTGGCTGTAGGTGCCTATCCTGGGCTTGCTTGCCCTCCAGTGTGTAACACAGATCACAAGCCAGTCTGCTAGACCTAGTCTGAGTAGCCATGAGCCAGCAGACAATGAGCAAGGAGAGTGACAGGACACACCAGTTCATGAGACAGATGGCAGATCTGCAGGGTGTTGTGATGTGGCTCTGGGGTTGCAGTATCCTCACGTATCCCCTATGGCGTGTTGCTCCCCAGAGACAGTCCCTGCAGCTCCCCCCACCCAGCACACACAGATTGCTCTGTGCAGGAGCCTATGGTTTTATTATTTAAATATCATGTGAAACCTAAACCAGCTAAATTATGTCCTGGAAGTTGAGGAGTGACCATACGGACAACAACTGTCAGAAAGCGGCCAAGGCTGGGGAGCAAGGGTCCAGCATTGCTGGCATTCCCTGGCCATCCAGGAACCCTTCAGTTCCCCCACCTCTCTGCAGAGACATATGGATACTATTTAAAACCCTTTAACAAGCTGCAGACTGCCTTCTGCTCAAGGGGACAATGTGTGAAAGCGGCTGGGGAGGGATGCCTGGCATATCTGTGCTCCGTCTGCAGCAGGCCCTTAAGGAGACGTCTCCTTTGTTAACTCAGCCCAGTTCAGGCTTTCACTAGGATTCAGGGCATTTCTCTGTGAAGGGATGGGAGGAAGCATGCCACCTGTTTGGTTTATAACTCACGATGTGAGCAGTCTCCAGGGAGCAATTTCGCTCTTACCAGCTCATCGATGTCTGCACCGTTGACAGGTGCCACGCGCTGCCGGGGTCCCCGTACAGGGTTCAGCGTCTGCTTTTTCTTCTGGTGCCTTCCCTGCCTTGAGGAATACACGGAGCCCTGCTTACCCCGGGCTGCCTTTCTGGGCCTCACTGAAAGAGATAAGCCATGGGCTTTGAGGCCTGGGTGTATCTGGGAGCAGACACCACCAGCCCTTTGCCTCCCACACCAGGCTGAACCTCACTCAGGCTGGTCAGCCCAGGGACCACCCGGGCTCACCTCAGCTGCACTCTCACACCTTCTCCAGAGGAGATCTGTGGGTCATCACCTCTTGCCTGAAGAGGCCATGACTAGCAACAACCTGCTGCTAAAAGGGAAATCACATACAGCAGATCCGCAAGCTCTGAGGGACACATGGGAGCTCCCGGATCATCCACTGCAGGTCACAGCAAACCCCACTGCCTAACACCATGAGACCCGAACACATCAAGGCTTGAGGGAGCGACAGGGAAGCAATGCAAGACAGACTGGTATCTCAAACAGCACTGCAATGTATTCTCTGAAAGCAGTGGGAGCAGAAACCTGGAGTTTCCTCAGTTTCCTGCTGCCCTTTTGCTCCTCACAGTTTTGGGGATGGGTGCTTTTCCAAGCGGCCCACACAGTGGGATAAGCTAGCTGGTAAGCCCTCCTGAGAAGGGAACTGTGTACAGGGAGAGTGTCAAATTACCACAGCTGGGGAGCTGCTCCACGTGCTGCAAGTGGGAAACAATGTGATTTTATTCCCCAAGACTGGGGCTGCCACATTACATCCTACAGAAAGGCACTTGTCCGTGTGAAGCTGCCTCTCAGAGATCCACGCTGGTGGTAACACAAGCATGCTGACGCACTCCCTTGTCTTAAGTTTCTCCCATGACCCTCTGTACGAGGAGAATGTGTTTGCCTTCCCAAGTCAAACCCCTTCCACCTGATCCCAAGTCCTTGAGCAAGCTGTATCCAGCACACTGGATACTTCAGCTGCAGCCTCTGATCCAGCCCTGTCCCATAAATCATCACGCTGGGCCCCCCATGCTGGGCGTGCAGCGGGTCCGTAGGATGTCCGCCTGCTGTCACTCCACTTGTGTGTCAAGCGTGCAGCACGTGCTAAATGTCTGACAATCCAACATTCTAGGTTAGATCCCTCAGGATAAACGCCATAAGGATCAATGTGACTTCTCTATTAAAACAAAAGTTTTCCACAGTGACCTTTTCATGTTAATGCTCTCTAAAGCCAGGGGTTGCATTTAGCACTTTATTTTTAGTGACTGTAGCCCTCTTTTGCTATTGTTTGGAAATCTTGGCTCAGCTCCTGCCCTGGCCATGCAACACAGGCCAAACACACTCCAAGTGTGGACATGGATACGCCGCAGGACAACAAGCAGTATGCATAGCTTGGTATCAGTGGTATCAGTGATCCTCCCTGAAACCAGAATAAAGTAAGGGAAGGCTCAGGCCTGGATAGAAATCCTCAAAAGAACATGGGATAATCCTCTGAGTTCCAGTCTCTGGATTCCATCTGTCCTGCTTAAGACAACCTGCAGATAATGTTATATCAGTCAAGGATGGTTTGACAGAAAGCAAATGCTGGCAGTGTGCCATTCCCAGACTGAGTTTTTCAGTGCAGGAAGTTGCTCAACAGACTGAATCAAACTTCCCTAAAACCAAAGTGGATACACATACTAAACATAAACATGTTTAGGTGAAGAAGCAGGCATTGAGGAGTCTAGAAAACAGTCTTTTACTCCTCCCAACTGCCCAGGAATGCTCCAGTTATGCATCCCAAGTGGTCTCTGTATGCAAAAGGTGGTTCAGGCTACACTACACCTGGAGCACTGGAATACACCTGAAGCCTTTCTACTGGAATAAAGAGAGGAAGTGCTAGTCCTCCTATTTCAAAATGCCTCCTTGCCAAATCACTAGAAGTCCTGCACTTAAGGGGTTATGAACTGGTGGGAAAAAGAAAAGAGAGAGGGCTGTAGTGAGAGCTCCCATAAGCATTTAAACAGCTTCCAATGTACAACAAATCCTGTAGGTACAGAGATTGACAATCCGAGGAACTGCTGGTGCTGCCAATGCTCTGCAGGCTCTGCTGACCCTGCCATCCCACTCTATTAACCCCTCTCAGCCCTCCAAAGAGCGTCATCAGTGTCCTCAGGGAGTGACTGGGCAGTGAGCAGTTTCAATCTTTGCTAGTGCTGACCCTATCACAAATGGCCAAAGGTTTACTGCAGCTCCCCAGGTAACCACAGCACAGCCACAACCTTCCCCTGTGACATCTCTCAGGCTTATACCTGCTCTGCATGAGGAAAAGCACAAATCCCAAAGAGGATCATTATTTCAGATACTGAAGGCAAGAAAGTGACTATTTTCTGTTATTTCACTACATAGTCAAAGCCTTACATTTTAGTCCAGCAACTTCATAGTCGTCTTCCTCCTCCTCTTCCTCCTCAGCATCTGGTTCATCAGAAGCTTCCTCACTTTCTTCACCTTCATCTTCAGCAGAATCCTCTGCATAGTTCCTAGAACAAGGCAGATATACATGTTTGTGGTACAAGAGCCTGGGGATCAGTGGCCCCAGGGGCCCTGGTACTGTTTGGGCTATACAACAAACACCAGGCTCAGCCCAAAGCAGTTTGCTGTATTCCAGAATATTGGGTACTTCCCCAGCTAAACATCAAGAGCTGAATCTGGGTAGTTTTTGGTATTCTAGGTACCATGACCGTGGGGCAGGGGATTTTAAGACTGTGATTGCTCTGTAATTACTCCTTCTTGAGAGGACAATTTGCTATTTTCCCAGGTCTGCAGGCCCAGCCTAAAGACTTTCAACAGGGGCACTTTTCCTGCTGGAATATTTTCCCTGTACTAAAGGAAACAGATTGATAAACAGAAGGTCAGGCTCCTCAAGTCAGAAGCCACACAGAATCCCTGCCCAGTACATTCTGGCTTCTCACCTGTGTCTGTTCAATCATTCACAGAATAACAGAATGGTTTGGGTTAGAAGAGCCCTTAAAGCCCACCCTGCTCTGGTCCCCCAGTCATGGGCAGGGACACCTCTCACTAGACCAGGTTCACTTCCAGAGATGGAGCAGTCACAGCTTCTTTGGACAATCTGTACCAGGTCTTCATCACCCTCACAGGGGAGAATCTCTTCCCGATCAATATGCAATTTAATCCTGCCTTCTGCCAAGAATATCAAGGAAGCCATTCCTCCTTGTCAACAGTCACTCCATCTTTTTTGCGGGCTCCCTTCAGGTACTAGAAAGCTGCAATTAGGTCACCCCAAAGCCCTCTCTTTTCCAGGCTGAACAATCCCAACTCTCTCAGCCTTCCTTCACTGCAGAGATGCTCCATCCATCATATCAACTAGGTGGCCTCCTCTTGACTTGCTCCAACATGTCAACATCCTTCCTGTGCTGGGGATCCCGGAGCTAGAGGGAGCACTGCAGGTGAGGTCTCATTCAGATCACCATGCACAGGCAAAAGAGGACGCAGGCAAAGCTGCTGTGGGAGTCTAAATCCCCTGGATACAGAGGATCTTGAGCAATAAAGTGAATAAAACTTCCAAAGCATGGAGGGTAAAAGACCTGCCAGGCTGACATTCATTATGTCAGCCAGAAAGACAAGAGAAGAAAGCAGATAACAGGACAGGTATTCCCCATCTGATGGCTCTCGGCCAGGAGCTGAGCAGCTTGCAGGTGACTCTGACACATCAAAGTAACTATGAACTCAGGCTACAACAGCTGCCTTTCATTTCTTATTTCATGCCTTATCATTTCTGTAAGCCTGAGGAACTCTAAAACAGTGTTCAGGGAGTAATACTTTTAAGGCCATACACCACCTGCACTGTACTGGTTGGCACACCTCTATTGTGCTGCTGCTCTGTCAGGGAGGATCTGCAGGCTGCTTCTACATCAGGTGCCACTGAACAGCCTCACCTCACTTACAAACAGAGATGCAGCACAGTCACTACCAGCAAAGGACACTCACTGTAAATTGCTTAAATTCCAGCTTGCAACTCAAAAAAACAATCCAAGCCTGGCTGTCAGGAGGCAGCTACTCATATCTGCCACACCTCCCCAAACCATGTTCCCTTTGTCACATTTTAAGGGGCTCCTGTCTTGCTAAGGTTATGAGGTACAGAAAACCATTAGAATGGCATTTTGTAGCCTGGCTTTTGTTGTAGCAAAGTAGGGATTGAGCTGCAGCCTGGAGTAATGTCTGCTCTAACTTACAAGAACACTCCAGTAACCCAGCCCAGGAACCCACAGAATTGCAGCCACCAACTACATAAAGAAACAACTCAACCAGCTGCTCAAAGGAAATAACAATCCTTAGCGCAGTTAATTTTGGTGGGTATTTTGCACGTTTTCATTTTCAAGCCAAAGTTATTAACTAAAACTCATTGGAGTTATTAACTGGAACCTGAATTGCAGGTTCAACACACTACTGCAATGCAAGTACAACACAGGTGTGCTAAACTTATATCCTGAAATTGCTTTTCTTCTGTTCCGGTGCTGCTTCAACTGGGTGATTTTAACCCTTTTAAAGGGGCTTTGGTCCAGTCTGATTTGGGTCTTGTGAAAAGAGGCCCAGGACTGTGCTGTGTCAAGGCTATGGGCAAGAAGGTCACTCACCTGCCTCGTGAGCTGCGCCGGGCTGTTGAAGGCTGGCACGCTGGGCACTGCCATTCCCCATCTGGGATCTCATAGAGTGCTGGCCGCAGGCAGAAGAGGTGGAAGGCCTTGTTACACTCATCACACAGGATCAGCTTGTCATCCTCACCTAGGAAAGTGCAGCTCACTTGTTACAAGGCCACATCCTCACTCAACCCAAGAGGCAGAAGCTGCTGCAGTGCTGGAAGGCAGGACTAAGCAAGAGAAAGATGCAGAGTCCCTTCTGAGGGCAAGGACCCTTTCTGTGATGGTCTTCCTTGGGCATCCCTCTTTCTGTCCCACCACTGTATTTATGAACAGCAGCATTTAAGAACAAAACCAATGCAAAGTTCCTTGCCCTGCGAAGATTTCATTGTAGGTAAATATAGAAGTCTTCCAAAGATATTCCACACCCAGATAAACATGGGGAAAGAGAAGTTTGCTGCAAATAGGGCCCCAGAGCTGTAAGCTATAAATGGAGCTATTCTTGTTTTATGTTTAGTCTGGTTAACCTACATGGTATCTTCTTTCTACTCAGGGTAACAAGGCTACACTGAAAATCAGTATGCAGCAGGACTAGTCACTCTCTGTGATTCCCACTGATGAAGGGAAACAGGGAAACAATCCTGAGCCAGCTTTCTTTTACTGAAGTGGAAAAAGAAAGTGCGGAGGGCTTGCCAGCTTGTCTTTCTCTAACATCCCAGTTCTTAATTTCTGTGAAACTATTGTGTTAGTCTCAGGTGAGCCCCTCCTTACTTTTGCCTAGAAACTCCTCTCAACAGCAGGTAGGATAGTTTTTGGCACTGGTTTGGAATACCGCTGAGGTTCTGCTGTGAAGGCAGATTTTGCACCAGTTTAGTCCTTGTTTCTCTGAAGGGATGGATGGCAAAGCCTTGTGGCAAACAAAAGTTGCCCAGCAGTCAGTCCCCCAAGCTCTGCTTGCCCTCATTTCCCACTACAGTTTCAGCAAATATAAAAGCGGTGAGGCAGAATGTACCACCAGGCTCTTTTCCTCAGGCTCCCATCCAAAAAGAGAGGTTATGGCAGAACAAATATCAGCATCCCATCTCTGCTGACACCCCTTCTACTTCACCCTCCACCTAGAAGACTCTAAAGCCCTTCATTCTATAATGCACACAGGGAAAGAATCCCCTTGTCACCTTGTTCTGCTCCCACTTTGGCCCCAGAGCAGCAACATCTCACCTCACTTTCCCCATAAGAACCTTCCCAACCTCTCCTTGCTTGCTACTTCTCTAAAGGACAAGATTAACTGAAAAGGCTCAGAGACCCAAAGACCATTCCAAACACAAAACTAGGGAATGGACAGTTGCATAAGTGTTCCCAGAGGGACCTGTAGATTACTTTTGTCCAACTACCCTAAATATCCAGGGTATAGCAGCTCTGCAATACCATATACTGGTTACGTAAGAATGGTTTAATGGAATCAGGGTCAAACGTTTCTGAGAAATCAAAGCTGCTGACTGTAAATACCAACATTCAGAACTTAAAATACAGCCTCAGTCAGAGTGACAGACTACAAGGACACATTGCCTAAGCAGAGCAGAGAGGTGACAGCATCCAACCGTTGCACAGGCAGGAACTCCATGGGCAGGAATGCGTGCGTACCTTTCTTGCGACACACTTTGCACCTGGCATTCTCTGCTGACATATCCCACTTGATACAGGCATCCAGCATCCCCAGCAGCACATGCATACGGGAGAAGGTCTGGGCCTCACGGATTGCTGTCTTCCATTTCTCCACGGCTGAAGCAACCTGCAGACAGACCTAACAGCTTACAATGATGCACAGACACAGCTCCCTTCAGCCTAAAGATGCTTTTATTTCCCTAGCTGGGACCATTCAAAACTAAAGTTCAATTCTGATATTTCTTTCCATCTGTGGTATTTCTTTCACCTCAGCAGTTCTGGTTGTGGTTTATCCATATCCAGTCTCCCTGGATCAGACAGTTTGTTTGTAACAGTCGACTATTTTATATTTCATGGTCAGGCTGAATCAACCTACAAGAACTCCACTGAATTCTTGCTCTGAACGTCTAATCCAAATAATCAGCAGGCTAAGAAAATAAAAGACAGAAATCTAGCACTGTAAAATGTGGGATGAAAGATGTGGAACAGCTGGCAATCACAGTAGAAGGAGGATTGAAGCGGCCTGTGCTGCCCTCCAGTGGGTACCACATAGGCACCTGGACCTCACCAACACCCTTGTGGTCCCTGAGCTGCTCAGGTGACAGAGGTAACCCTGTGCCAGCAGCTACAATCACACTGCACAGGCATTTGGACCCCCAAATATGAAATCAGCTGCTCCCCTGAGACAGGATGGCCTCAGTTTATCTGAAATCCCAGAAACTGGGAATGAGGGTGACAGCATCAAAGGAGAGCTTTGCACCAGGGCACCTGCCATGGTCTGCACAGAGCAAGGCCAATGGGAAACCATAGATCCAGCTCAGGAGGTTTGGAAATACCATTTTGATGAATCGGAAATGCACAGCAGGACAGAAGTTATCCAGAGACATCACTCTCCAATGGTAATCCTGCGCTGTACAACAACGAGGCAATGGCCCAGACATGACAGGAATATAATAGGCCTTAAGTTAATGTTCTTCTACCCCAGGAGAATGAAAAAACAAATAGTGAAGTGTCTGATGGGAAAATCTGAACTCTGCAGCTGACAGCAATTTGGGAGCCAAACAAAACCCAGGAGTTTTGCAGAGTTGCACATTCTCCTCTGACTGAATTTGAGGAAGCACAGCATATATTAGATGCTTGGAAAAACACACAAACTGTTCTGAAATGTCGAGATCCATACTGCTGTTGCTGGTGTGGATCCTGGAGAACCACCAGAGACAAACGGAAAGCTGCCCAGCCCACTGTGGAGGTTACACAGCTCTGTGCTCTTTCTTTGCAGGATATTGTTGAGGTGCTTCACACATTCTGTAATTGATTTTCCAAAGAACTGCTCCATGGGTTTTGCTGTTAACATACTGAGTAACTGCTTGGCCAAGATAAATCTGCAAAAGCTGTTGGCAAGTTTTGCTGAGATATTTCTACCTAGGTCCGTGGAATTTAACAGATTTCTAGCCTTCCTTCCCAAGCATCATGAGATTCTGGCATTTGAGCAGCACCAGTACCAAGGGAGTTCCAGCTGCCAACAAAGCAAAACGGGAGACTGGAAGAAGTCACTTAAATCCCCTCCTGACGGAATAGGAGCAACCTAGCAGGGAAAACAAACCCAAAAAGCATCCCCCAGAATAAAATGAGAAGTCCTCAGTCACATGTCAACCTCAGAGTGATAGAAAACACCTTCTTTGATAAAGGTAGACCAGCCTCTGGATACAAAGGCTCTCACCTTGGACCCTGAGCTGAAACTCCTTGGAAGAGCTAAAACTGGAATTGCTTCATTGTGAAGCCGCTCTCTAGGGATTGTCTGCAGGTGCAGACTGACCCTCCCCTTGCACAGACTGCTGAACACGGGTCACAGGGGTGATAACCCATCCACATCCTTTACTCTGCTCATGCTGCTGTGAGGTCACATATTCCCTGTCCTATTCTGGGACAGTCCAGCATACTACTGCCAATGGAAACGGTAATGTTTGCACTACCAGAGGCACCAGCCTCATTTTTAGGAGCAGCCACAAGTCAGGTCTCACTGCAATCCTTTGCCACTCAGCAGTGTGAGCTCCAGCAATGCAGCTGAGCCAGCAGGAACCCTTAGTACAGACAATTATGTCAGCAAATGGGTATCTGTTAAGCCATAACTTGTTTCTCAGAGGGAAAATGAGACATAGCCATACCACAGGGCTACAATTCTTCCTCTATAGTCTGGAAGTACATGGAGTGTGTTTTTCCAGTGCAGCTACACTCTGTTTTACCTACTATGTACTCTCAGTACAGTTCTGGCTCACAAGGCTTCATAATTATTGGCCTATGCAGGATATTTCACTTCAGAACAGTCTGGCTGGCAGTCAGGGTTTTTCAACAGATAACTGTATCTAATATCTGTATCTAAGAACTGTATCTAAAAACTTTTACAACTGCTCTTTCAAGGTCAGCTGTAAAAGTTTTCTGCCTTGGTAAAAAGAAAACTTATTCCAGATAAACAGAGATCAAAAAAAAATTGACAAACCAAACAAACCAACGAACACCCCCAAAAAAGTTGAATATTGCTTGTACTACCATGAAGGTCTAAAAAAGTTTGAATGAAATAGTAAGCACTGCATTGCATAAATAAATGCTCCAGAGAGAATGGCATGACACTAAAGCCAGTGCTTGAGGGAGGGAAACCTGCACAATCACATATTGGGATTATGTTGCAGTAAATCTGATGCTACCTTGAGTGTGTGTGACAGCTATAGCCCTCATGATTAGAGCTCTAAGGCAGACTGGAGTAAGGCACAATACAGTGCTGCTGTAGAAACTGGAAATGTGCTGATCCAAGCACTTTCTGCCTCAGACCTCACCGATTTTTATAGCACTCCATCCTGCTGACAGCTTTCAGGACACAGCATCCTCCCATTACCCTTGCACTTAGGATGAAAGATTCAAAATTAGCAAAGTTTAAATACTTCAGGACAACTGAGGAATGTGAAAATTTCTATTGCCTATCCAAATTATCCTGCTAACACAGCAATGGCACAGCTCAGAAAAGACTTGATGTTTAAACAAGGGGTCAGCATATACTGACAGGAGCTTTAAAAAAACCCCCACAGATTCACACCAAAATAGTACCCCCAGCATCAGTCACAGATTTTCAGAAAGGTTTGTATTGGACATAAGGCAAGGACACCTACCACTAGATTAGGCTGCTCCAATCTCCATCCAACCTGGCCTGGAACACTTCCAGGGATGGGGCAGCCACAGCTTATCTGGGCAACCTGTACCAGGGCCTTACCTCTCTTACAGGGAAAAATTTCTTCCTAACATCAGCTCTTATCCCTCTCTACACCAGTGTGAAGTCATTCCCCCTAGTCACTACAAGCTCTTGTAAATTAGTCTCTCTCCACCTCTCTTTCCTACTCCCTTCAGGTAAATACACATGAAGAAATATTCTTTCCTTTTGAAGTTGGGACTTTCAAGTACTTCTGCTGATCCAATTCTGATATTGTTGCCTCTGATGAAGTCAATGATCAGTCAGGGCAAAGCTGAGGGCACTGGGGAAAGTCTTGTCATGTGGCTTTAATGTCCTGTTCAACTCAGTGCATACAAACTACCCCTGAATACAAGAATCCCTGTTAGGGTGTAGCACTGGTGGGCAGTACAAGTGCCTGCAGTACCCTTCCCAATCCTCTGCAGCTCCTCTCCACACCTTTTAGTAGGAGGGATATGTATTTAGACCCACAATACCACTTTTCTCCTAGAGGCACATGCAGCCTGTTTGCCCAGACATCTCCACAAGTGCCTCCACACATCCAACAACTTGCATCTCCCTTTGCCTAATGTGGTATTTATCTGAATCTCACTCCCTTGAAGTCACCAGAGACTCAACATGTCTCTCCTTCTCTTTGTGGACCAAAGCACCCTCAATTCTCTCTGACAGATACAATTCCTATTAAGTTCTATGAAAATGCTCCATAACGTACTTTTATTTAAGCAGAACTGTATAGAGGGAACTTGACCCATTTCCTATTCACAGAGAGAAAATTAAGTAACTTCTCACTATTATTTTTATTTTCCCCATACATTTACTCCTCAAAATAAACATGGAACACCTGGCTCCACAAACACCAAACACACTCACCTACAAATATGAAGGGAGGAATTTGCTCGAGATTTAGCACCCCATGAAATGCACTGCTACTGCTCAAAGAGTTCTACTGCAAGACCAAAACAGAGCCCTAAGGTGAACAATACCTTGGCTTCTTCTGCCATTTTCTTGTCTTCATCTATCTCCTCAGCCTTGGCAATGTAATCCTCTCCTTGATGCTTCCTTCTCTTCTGCTTAGGGGCCATAAAACCTTGCAGAAACTTCTTAACAACACCAGCCTGGAGTGCAATCACACACTCTCCAAAATCCTTCAGGCTTTCCAGTGAGCAAACCTGTTGGGAAGAGCATATGACCCCATAACAGCTGGATATTACTTTCTCTGCTGCTTGAAGTGGGTCTGCAAATTGACACCCTGGTATCTAATGTAGTGTGGTTACCTGCCACACCTGGTTATAGAATCAGCATATTGTTGCTGTCTGAACAAGACATGCTGGCTTTGATATAGAAGATAAAAATCAGCTATGGAGTTCTGCTCCATAAAGAATTCTGTCATGAAAACATGGGAACAGGACACTCAGCTCCAACATTATGACCCACCTCCACCTCAAAGGCAACAGCTCTGTAATCTTGAAAAATAATTGTTTAAAGGACAAATGAGAAAACCGATTTCCTGCTCATCTGTTCTGAGAACAAAAGACTGAAGACCTTCCACAGAAAGTATCATCTCACACTTGTCTTGTTCAGTACTTTGCCTGTTCACTCACTTTTGCTTCATATTCTGGTGTCACATCAACATATCCCAGGCCTCCCTTCTGCAGCCGCGTTGCAACTTCAATCAGATCACTCCGGAGGTAGTTCAGCAGCTCCTGGTTGCCATCACAAGATTTGAGGCCCAAGTTCTGTTTCCGAGCCAAATGGATGGAATGCATGATGTCCTGATACCTGGAAAGTCAAACTCAACCTTTGAGTACAGGCAGAGCACTGTCCCAGGAGCTGGGCAGGCTCTGGGACAATGGTCTCCACTGAGACCTATGACCACAGTTCAGAACCTTCTTTGAAAGACACACGTGGCAGTTCTAGCTCAGAGCAACCAGCACTGCCTTTGTTCCTGGTTTCAAGGAGCAATTTAAAGACTAACAGAACTTCCTCACTGTTCAGAGTGCTATTCATCAATAATCTGCCCAACAAAACCAGTAATTACCCAACCTGAACGTCCTCCCCTCTTCAGCACAGGAACAATCAAAGCCCAGCATGGGAAGCTGCCCCAGGAATGGCAAGGACTGCTGTGCCAAGGACATGCTTTGACTTGGAGAAGGCACACACAGAAAAACAAGGAGCAGGCTCACTTTTTCTCCAAGCGCTCCTTGAGCTGGCTCTCCCTTACTCCTTGGGGGTGCAGGCAATCCAGCAGCTCATCCAAATCCTTCTGACTGTCACAGAGAAACCTGAAAGATACAAAAAAGCACCTAGATTACCTAGGGTATCTATGTGACAATACAATTTCTTCTTCTAAATAGTTCCCAAGGATCAGTAGGTAGGGGTAAGAGGTAACCTATATCCTGACCCCATGGAGCAAGGTAAAACACTTCCAGGAATGATGGTAGAAGAATTCTGACTCAGGTTGGCTTCTTTTCAAGGTCCCCAAATGTAGCAAACTCCAGGGTAAGAAAAACAGAATCAAAATAAACACAAAATTGGCTAATGAAAGTATTTTCCTCATTAAGTTTATTAAAACGTTGACATTTTAATTCAGTTGTCTACCTCAGGGATTCCATTCACTACTCTGCAGTTAGTTTAAGTGATCTGAATGTTACGTCAGATGTACTAGAAAAGACTAACACACTACGCACTGACAGTATGGCAATTTAATCACATTTTCTCTCGTTAACCAGAAGTCCCCAGATTAAAAAGGGGGTTGTCCTAGCTGATCCCACAACTGCTGTTGCTGGTGCTGTGTGCCTGTGCAGGCTCTGCAAGAGCATAAGGCCTCCTCTCTAAGTTTGCCCAAACTTGAAAGCTCAAGTGTAGAATCTGAAAACCATATTGAACAGCATGAAACCTTCCTGCTCAGAAATCCTTGAGGATTAACTGCCATCAGGCAGTTAGTCCAACCTGAAAGGGGAATACTTTTACAGAGTACTGTAAATCAGATATTCTTTCACAAATTCCAGAGTACAATCCTGTTAGCATGCTGAGTTGTACATTTAAATGAGTTTTAAGACAGCCTGAAATTCTGTGCTTTCCTTCTTTCCAACTTTACTCCAGGAAACCATGGAGCCTCTTCATCTGATGGGATTTGAATTCAACTCGAGCTTCAGAGATTGTTTACAGAAAATATGACTAATTCCCTATATTCTACTAGAGGATTGCTCATTAAAAGAGAGAATACAGGAAACAGGGTAATCAACCTTATTTGGAAACAACTGCAAAGGACCACTCTGTGATCCTTACAAGAAGATTCCAGATCTAATCTTTTGTTCTGAGCACAAGCTCAGATGAGGCAAGCAACAACTAGAGAAAGATATTGCTGTGGCTCCTCTTGGAATACCAGTCTCCACAATGCTTATTTTTCTAGTAGAAATGCTTACTAAATACCATATCTGACAATACTCCATAATGCCATGAATATGCATGGTCCTACTAGGGCAAAGGCCTCACAATATGCATCCAGCAAGGAAATCTCCTTACTCTAATAGAACACAAGATGGATTGTTCAACAACGCAAGGAGGATGTTTTTTAGTCAGTCATCTGCTTCAGTACATCTGACCCTGTGGAGCATCCGTACTCTGCACCCTGAGATCAAAACCTTTGGGCACCACTACTCTCTCTGCACCTTTCCCTGTGGAACAGGACAGAGCAGCTTCAGATATCCTTCATCCACTAGAATCTGTCACCACCTGGGAATGGCATAAACTACACCCCAAATCATCTGCCCTACAGCCACCCAGCACAGAAATATTTACCTTGAGATGGGTTGCCCAGGTCATGATAAAACAACATCAGACATTGCTGGTGATCCATCATGGAAACCAACTAGAAAAATATTCAAGATGACCACATTTGAGCCTTCCCTGCTTTCTCCCATGGAGACAAACAAAGAGCGGAACTCACTGCACTGTTTTGTCACACTGTAAAAAGGAAAGGGTACTGGAGACAGTCATCGTGTAGGGTTTCTATTCTCCAGTATTTTGGGGGAAGACAACATAGGCTGCTGGGCAGCTGCAGAAAGCAGCTCCCACCCTTTTAAGAAAGCCAGAGTTAAGCCCTGGAACAACTTTGTTTCTGCTGAAAAGGACATAAGACGGGGAAGGAAGAGCATCTGCAACAGGTAATTAAATCTTCCCAGTTCACCCTGAGAGTAAGAACTGCTTTCTGGGACAGGGAACTGATCTACTTAAGCCTGAACCTAAGCCTGATCTGCAAAATACAAACATATCAGAGACATCATGTTCGTTTTATTAGTGACCCCTTGCTACTCAGTGCAGCCACAGCTCCTGCTTCCTAGACTAGCTCCAGGACCCCCTACCTGTAGGAATTACCTGCATGTCCAGCCAGAGCTCAACCACCTCCAGGTTGGGAGCATGGACATCATAACATAGACTGCTATTTTAAATGGAGATGCAAAATTGAGTCTTGCAGAGAGGGATGGTAAGACAGTTGGTGCCCTTCATGTGGCCTAGCACAAGTTAATTACACACTCCAGAGGGATGGGAAAGATCCCTTTGAGAAAGACAAAACTAAGTGGGGGTCTTCAAACTCATCTACAAGGGGGAAATCCTGACTGGTGTAAGGGCTTCTGTATTCCTAAAGAACAGCCTAGATTCTTCTCCTGACCTTTCTGGCAGCACAAGCCAACAGACTGGTCATCAAGCAGAACAGAAGGCACAAGCATCAGGTCAAAAGGATGCTTGTATTCAGTATTCACTCAGAATATTCCTACCTGTTCTTGGGCTACAGGCCAGAAGGGACACAGAAAGGTCTAAAACCTGAACTAAGGAGCAACAAAATTGAGAGGACAACATCTAGAGGAGCCTAGGACCAGTACCTGCTCTGGAGGGTTGGTGGAAACAGGGGAACTCCATCTGTACAGCATAGGTGTGAGAATGGAGTCTGTCAGCACCCACTCATGGTTAACTCAAATTGTCTGCAGGAGGGACCTGCCATACCATGCTGAATTCCTAACAGATGGAGAACAATGGCAGTTACTCTGCAGAGATGCCACCGTTTCCAAAATTCAACTCCTTTCTGACCAGGATGAGCAAGAAGTCTCCTGTACACTAATATCCTCCCAAGGCTGTGATTCCCTCATGGTTATTGCAGGAAAGACCAGGAAGTACACAGCCCACAAGCACTATGATGTGGACAGAGACTTCTTTGGAGCCTATGTGCCCAGAACAAGGAGATTTTTAATAAGGATTAACATCTGTGTGAATGGAACACAAGGTGAAGAGAGGGAGTGGTCCATCTGTCTGGAGAAGACAGAAGTAACCAAGTGTTTATGATGCTGCACTTTTAGGACAGAACACTGGAACCTCTTCTTTTTGGGGACAAAGTGCTGACAGCAGAACCACTTCTGTGAGATACTGTTTATATAATTCTTAACGTAAGTATAAATCTATTTCTCCTTTTATCAGTGCCCTACCAGTTCCCATCCTCAAGGGGAAAAGGGGCAGGACTGTGAAATACAACTATTCAGCGTTAATTTGGTGCTTCATTTCAAAGTCTCATCACTCCAAAGTATAAAAGGGTACAGCTAAAAATGCTCTATATGTACTCTGAGGCTACTCAATCCCATGTTCCACATACCACTTGGAAAAGAGAAACAGCAGGACTTAAAGCAGAACACATAGAAATGAACCTTCCCATGCACATGACAAAATTATGAGTTATAGCTGGACATGTCCTTATTTCTAAACAACAGGACACAGAGATATCCAAGGACTGCAGTGTGGTCTCAGGGCTCCTCATGGTGTCCAAGGACTGTGCAAAAAGCAGCCAAGGAGGAGACTCTTCCATAACCATTTATGCTCAGAGCAGTGCTTGAGATCAAAGGCAATGGGCCCACATGAAAAAACAGGAATAGGAATATGGATTTACTAAGAGCAAAGTTCTAGCTTCTGGCTAACCACTGAAGTAACAGCTCCCAGCCTCCCACTTGGCTCTCTGTGAATGCTTACATGTAAATGGTGGCAGATGTCAGACAGGTACTTAGCAAGCAGACTCTAAGCAGTTCCAGATCTTTAACGAAAAGCCTTTCAGCTGAGAGACCTTATTGCTGAGCTGCAGGCATGGCTTTGGGTGCCCTATCAGTCAGGGAGAGGCAGCCTGCACAGAACTCAATGAGAAAGGGTCATGCGTCATTTGAGAAGCTGCCACTGTGCCCATGCTCAAGGCCCATGCCTGGCTCACATTCTCCACCTGCACGGCTCCCCCTGCCTGGCAGAACAGTGCACACAGGCACAAGACCCTTGTAAAAAACCAGCAACTACTGTGACTGTCAGCACTTAAAAGTCCTTCCTAGCAGGGATGAGAAAGGACAGAAATTAAGGTGTAACGGCCAGGCCAATGAAACCCCCCACGCAGCTCAGTGTCTGATAGTGGCCAAAAGGCAGAGCAGGTATGCAGTGACAGTTCTTCAACTTACCCCTCCAGACTGCAGCATCTGCTAGTTTGAGGTCTCCTCTGTGCGCCAGGACAATTACCTTTGTGTCTCCTACTTCTCAATTAACTTCTCTTTTAGCAATTTGTCGACTGGTGTAATTCACAGATCCACAGCAGTTGGTAGCAGCCAGTTGTGTATCTCAGCTGCAGCACTTTCCTCTCTATTTCAAAACTGCCATTTGCTAGTTTTATTTCCCAATCCCTCTTTTCTCTATCAAAGAAAACTTCTTTAGGAGACTACCCTAGATTCCTCTAGCATTACTCTCCATCTCCCTGCTGAACATACAAGTTAAGAGTATTTCTGTAATTTATTTAGTATTTCTTAGCCAATTATTCTCTCATACAAAGAGCTTCCCTCTTCTCCAAAGGCAGACCCTGTAACAATGGATTTTGTAACACAGGATCATTCCCCAAAGGGAAAAGAAAATTGTTTTGCCCTTAGTCTGTACTTCACTTTATCATTCTTTTTATTTATTTCACTGATATTTACCACAGATTTTAAGTAAGCTTTCTTACTTTCAGCAGCTTCCTTATCCCAATGTGAACTCAAAATGTTGTGTTATTGCTGCTACAGTTTTGTTTCCAAGTTATTCAACCCCTTTTTTTCCCCAAAGTTAGGAGGCAGCACTTGCTCTGATCATTTAATATGGAAACTCTAGGGCAAATCTCTTTGAATGTGTTTTGGGCTTCTGGCTGCCATTTAAGGCATTTTTTAAAAAAATAAGCTTAATTCTTTTTGTTATTTTCTTTTATAAAAGGAGAATACATTACAGTCACTCCATACAAAGCAACTCTTAGTGACAGTATAATTCAGCACCGTGTATGTCCAGGATCTGGTGCCAAGAGCTGCTCCCCCCAGGCTTAGACTGATTACTCCATACAGCACTCCTGCCCCTGTCACCACACTGATCTCCCTCAGAATGTTGTTGGGAGTTGCCAACCTGAATGAGCAGATCAAATACTGTGCTTTTTCAAGTTCAGCATGGAGTCACAAGTTGAAGGAATTCTGTGTTAACTCACTCAATGTGGCTCTACGCTGCTCTCAGTGTTAGCAATATACTCTGTAAATCTAAGCTACTGTTTTCCTTTTAGAATTGGTCCTACTCCTAGAACACACCTTGCCATCTCTGCTCAATAAAGATCAAGCATTAGAAGAGGCAGTTAGGAAGAGCAGAGGATTTTCTTGTGGATCATATTCCCTGTGCAGGACGCATTCCCTAGGAAAGCCCAACTGCCTGAATTTTGGCAAGATGTGCAAAGGCCCAGACTGGTGGGGAATTGTCATGGGAGGATGGGGCAGCCAAGGAAAGCACAGGAACTCTGTGATACCCTATGACCTGCTGCCATGACAGCAATACCAAAAGTCAGCACTCAATGCTGATGGTTCAGATAAATCAAGACACCAACAATTTCAGTCTCTTTTACAGTTCCTGGTGGGGGAGCAGGTACATGTTTAGTAAAGTAGTTCTGACTTGCAACTGTTTTCTGGAGATGAGTTCAACTCTATTTTTCAAAGACCAAGCAACCTCACTCTGTGTGCCAGTAGTGGAACTCTGTGAGACGATCACTGGTAAGAGGGGAGCTGCAGAAGCACATACTTTTTGACAGTTATCCTCAGTGTTATCTAAAAAATACATAATATTCCACAGCAGTTAACAGGTAAAGTTTAACTAGGGTTTTCTGGCATGGGGACACTGATGAGCACTCCTTACCACACAGACCAACATTCAACATCAGAGAATTTCTTTAAGGACACTGATAGGGCAAATTACCGGAGCAGGTTACAATCAAACATGCTCAAAGGTAGATTTGATTCACTTGAAAGACATTGCTTGGCATTGGGAAGCATTAAAGGGATAACAGGCTGTCAACAGGCTGTCATGGATTTTAAAAGCAATACATCAAAGAAGCATTTTAATAGCTTAATTTATACTGGCTTTGTATGATTGATTAGGATGAATGATGGTTCCACTGGCTCTTGGACTGGCTGAGCTGTTAGCAGGGTAGTCAGTAATAATAGCAACAGTGGCCTGGGGAGCTGCTAAACCAACCCAACTGCCCAGCATTGAAAGAGGAAGAGGTTTGTAGCAGGGTTTAGCAAAATAAACCCATCTAGATTCCTTGACTTGTACTCTTTGAGTACTTTGCAGCCATGAAAAAGTGTGTTACCATAAGTTCTGGCCCTGCTTGGGAGTGGTGGTCTCAGGGGGCAGGTCTGTGGTGGGCACGGAGCGGTGCAGCTTGTTCCCTCGGCCATCACTGCCTGTGCTCTTCCGCTTCTCTGCAAAAGAAAAGCACAAGCTCAGGTACATTCCTGAGCAGCACTCCTACTATTCCAAATACATAAAACTACCTTCATTTTTTAGCTGTATGCTGACAAACCACTTTTAAAACCAAAGGAGGAATAAGCAGCATGAATTTTTATTTCTGAGCATCTCAAGACAACACTCTGATGTGAATTTAAATCTTTACTCATTCAGGCCTTTGATTGTTAAGGCCTGAATGTCCAAAGGAACATGCTGAAATCCTGTCCATTTGCTGCAGCAGCAGCTGAGAGATTAAATCACCTGGAAGCAAGAAGTTGATCAGGAACACAGCTGGTCAATATCTGAAAATAGTTCTTGCAAGAAAAGACACCCCACAGAGGAGCTCGGAATGATGCACCTCCAGGTCAGTCAGTATCCAAGACATAGGTAGCTGCAAAGTTTACACCTGGATGAAGGATCTCACTGTATGTTCATGCTGTTCCATTCCTCTACAGGTGTCTAGTTTGCCCCTTGTCTAAGACAATTCCATCAGGTGAGGGCTTGGATCTAACTTGATAAGCTCTCCCCTGTAGGATTGCTGTAGATGGACTTGGTGCCAGAATGTGATGTTACAAAATGATCTCTACTGAAACTCAGCTGAGTCAGATTACTGCAGGGTCTTCTGTCCCAAG
This sequence comes from Erithacus rubecula, assembly GCF_903797595.1. NCBI lineage: Eukaryota > Metazoa > Chordata > Aves > Passeriformes > Muscicapidae > Erithacus > Erithacus rubecula. Next base: position 10,619,966 of record NC_136674.1, read on the forward strand.
AACTATTTCTACATGGAATTCTTAAGTTTCCTTCTGTACAGATGGACTTTTGTGCCTGTTCAAGCTTGTGAGGTTCCAGGATCCAGGCTCCAAATCAGCCAGGAAAAATCACAGAGGAAGCATTAGAAGTTCAACAAGTCCCTTGCACCTCACCTATGCATTCAGCAAAGGTGAAGAGCAGGCTGAGAGGAAGTGCTAGAGGGATGTTCACCAAAATAACCTCAATCAGCAAACCCATGTGTATCTAACAGACTTAGACTTAACTTGTTACTATTCCACAGGCTGATCTGGGAGTCTTGGCACCAGCAAAATATCAGCAGTGTGATGGATACGCTCAGTCTGCAGCACAACTGGCTAACTGTGTATGGGTCTGGCATGCTGCAACTCAGCAGGGTCAGAGTTGAACTAGAAGGATGATACTAACTGACATCAAGCTCACTAATTGTGGGAGAGGAGACTGTATTCCACAGTCCTTAGGTGGGACACTGCAGGCAAGTCTCCAGAACCACAGTAGCAGAAGGGAAATATCACCAGCACCTCTTGGATGCAGACTTCTAGAGTTAAAAGGAGGCTTAAATCAGAGTATTCCCATGAAAACAATCAGACTAGACAGTTCTTTCACACTCATGACTCCTTCGAAGTATCAGAGCACAGGAAATATCGTCAAGAGACCATACCTCCAGGGCTGCAGTCCTTCTTCAAATCTTCCTTTTTCTGGTGGGGAAGGGTAAATCTGTAGTCTATACTGTCATGTACCCAGCCTTTCTCAATAAACAAGCCAGGAACTTCATCCGAAAACAGCCAGTACCTGCAAGAAATATGTGTTAATAGGTAGCTGTTTCCTTTTCTGGCTAGTTAAACACACACACACACACACACTTTTATTTGCATTGAGGGGAGAAGCATCTGAGCTGAGAAGCACATATCTTTATGTTAGCACAGCTGATTGATAAACAGGAAAAGCTTTGCTTAGAATCCATTCCAAGAGTATGCCTGTGCAACAAATATGATAAAAAAAGAAAAGATTGTAATGAGGCTCCTGAGCACCCAATGCCTGCACTTGAACCTCCACTGGTCCTGATCTCCATGGGGAGGCTCCAAAAAGCTGGGTATGCAACCAGCCACTACACTCCATATACACAAATAATATCCCCTTCTCTCTTCTCCCCAGTTCCATATACCTTCCCTATCAATCCCTTCCTGGGGGATGGGATGTGACACAGCCCCTCTCTCAGGGAAGAGATGGAAGCTCGTGGTCATTTCCTTTCCCACCTGTTATGATTCCTATCAGTGCCAAGAGGGGACCTGCGCATCACCAGTTTGGCTTTGGCAATTCCATCCTGGAAAGTTTTCTCAGCAGCTGCTTTATGCCTGCGGATTCTTTCTTCTTCTGCTTCTTTCTCCATCCTCACTGTTAGAATCAGCAAAGAGCAGCATTAGCTTTTCTTTATTGTATCCCGACATCAATATTGTTTTTTATTTTACTACACCATGGGAGTAAAAAAAGCTGTTTTATTGGGGATTTTAGTTAACATTATTTACAACCATACACTCACAGATAATCCCACATTGTAGATAAGGTGCAAAAGCCAGGCTCCATGAGGGATGCTTATCCCTCATTTGTTTCAGAAGGGAAATAATCCAGATGAGCTACACTGTCCACTTCCATCTGCCCAGCATCCACATTTACAACCAATAAAACCCATGAACTATAATTCCAAAGTGTTCTCTCCTTACATTTATACTCCTCAAGCAGCACTACTTACACAGAGACAAGGTCTGGTGTTGCACCGCATGATTTAGAGAGGTTTGAGCAGACAGTTTATATTTATACACCTCCATAACTAATTCTTTAAAGCAATAAACAGTAAACTGAGATTTACTGCCCAAATCCTGATCTGGGAGAAGGGCTGCTGGCAACAACCTACCATGGGAACAGCAGCAGGGCCAGCAGCTGCAGTAGGAACTGCTTTTAGGCAGGAAATACCTCCTCTACACAAGAACCTGATGACGTTTGGACGCAAGACAAATTTTTGGCTTTCTGTTCCCAAAACAGATACTGCGTTGTCTAATCTGTGCCTACCATAATTAGAAAGGCACCGACCAAAAAACACCCACAGATAAACTAGAAGCAGGTATTGGTTTTTCTCAAATTTACAAAGTTTAAGCTGCCACAGGAATCACAGCAGTTAAATTATAAATCTCCAAGGAGCAAATCCCTTAAACCTGACAGTGCTTCTGAAAACAGGCTGTTGTCATTTTTGCCATGAAGTTGTCCACAACACACAAACACTCTACTTACTAGGTAATTTTTCTTACCTCTCATTTGTATTTCTTGTTGCTCCCTCTCCTTCTTGGCTTGAATGGCAAGAAGGCGCCTGCTCTTTACAGCACTGATCATATCATCAGCTTCAATTTCCACCCGCCGCTCTATTTTCATCATTTCGTGTTTTTTCTTTTCATTCCTTCCCATCATATGCTCTTCTTTCCCGCTCTCCTTGGTTTTGGCCACCATTTCTTTTCGCTTCTGTTTCTCTGCCCTCTTCTTGTCATTCTCCTCTTTCAGGACAGCCAGGCGCTCTTTCCACAGCTCAGCTGAAGCCTGCTGCTTGGCCTCCACGTGGTCCTGCACTGAGTAAGTCATTAGAATCCTGTGACACAGCGCTCCAAGGATCCGTAATTTCTCTTCAGGAGTCAGCTCAAAGAACTCCGATGTCTCCAGTTTCTCCAAAAACTCATCCTGCACTTCATTATCCTCAAAAGTTGCTGAATCCTTACTTTCATCAATGTTATCCGAGACCTCACTTTCCTCTTGCACATCTGACTTGCGCAGGCACAGGCGAACCAACTCTGAAGCAGAATGCAGAGTAAGTGGGATTTCAGAAAGTTTCATTCCCAGCTCAGCATAATCCTCAGCAATTTCATCCTGTAGCAGGGTCTGCAATAGGATGACCAGCACTCTGTTCAAGTACAGGAAGCCTCCCTTTTCTGCACAAAGGGCTTCCATCAGGGATACTGCTGTGATGGGATACTGAGCATCTGGCATCAATAACCCTGAGTAACAGCTCAGGAACTCCACCACCATGGCCACATCCCCAAAAAGTGTGTTGGGAAGTCCCTCTGGAGTATCAACCAGTTTAAAAGTAGGCAATACCTTCCCTTTCAGATCTTGGTCCTCAAATCGCCTCTGTTTTTCCAGTTTTTCCTTCATCTCCTTCTCTTTCCTCTCCTTTGCTCTTTGCTTCAGTTTCTCTTTCAGCTTTTCCCTTTTCTTCTTCATGTACTCCTTCCGCTGTTCCTCAGTCATGGTGGCCCATCTCTTCCTGTGCTCCAGGAGCTCGTAGCGTTTCTGTACCAACCCTCGCAAATCCTCAGGGAGACGGGCACGGTCCTCACTGGAGAGCAGCCGAGCAGTTTTGGAGATGATGCAGGAAAGAGCACTTTTTTTGTCTTCCCGGTCTTTGTTTTCTTTGTAATAAGCAATGAGATGGAGCGCTGCAGGAGGCAGGTGTTTCTGGGGCTTCCTGGAAGATCCAGGCGTGCCGCTAGAATTTCTGGGAGCCCTGGACACCTTAGTGGTACCTTTAGCCATGTCCAGAAGAGTCATTTGTTTCATTTTCATCTTGGGGGTCTTCAAACCTTTCCTAGGAGACTTTGCCTTCCCTGACGACTTCTGCCCATTCAGAACCCTTTTGCCTCTTTGCTTTTTGTCCAAGGATTTGTTGTTGCCCTTTCCTAGTTGGCCCCTCTTTGGAATGTGAAAGTTAGAAGCAAGTTTAGCAGGTGACACAATTTTCATCACCTCTTCCAGCTCCTCTTTAGGACATTTGGAGTTCTTAGAGTTTTTCACCTTCAGTGGAGAGCCAATTATAGATTTTTCCAAATGCACATGGCACCACAGGGTTGGACTCAGTGGCTGTCCCAGTGAAGATCCATCTGCTTTGGATTTCTTAGGAAGCTTTCTGTCAGGTGACCGAGAGCTCTTCCTCTTGGTTGAGGGATTGAGAGCCATATACTAAAATTAAAGAAAGAATGATTTTGTATTAATACTGAAACACAAATAAAGGTTATCTAGATCTCTTTCTGTCAATAATTTTTGCCCAAGTTTTTTTAATGCTTTTTCTAATGAAACTGCTCACTGCATTAAGGGTAGCAGGCTTCTGCAGTCATAATCTGAGTCAGAGAATGGCCTGGATTGGGAGGGATCATAAAGATCACCTTATTTCAACCCCTGCCACAGGGACAGACACCTACCTCTAGACCAGGTTGCTCCAAGCACTCTCCAACCTAGACTTAGACACTTCCAGGGATGAGACAACCACAGCTTCTCTGGGCAATCTGTGCCAAGGTCTCACCACCCCACACAAAAGAATTTTTTTCCAATATTAAATATAAACCTACTCTGTGTGAGTTTGAAGTAATTTCCCCTTGTCCTGAACAAATATTTATCTTCTAGTTTTAGAACAACACTTGATAGAGTCTATGAAAAAGTGAGTTTACTGAATGAACAAAATCGTGCTCTTTACACCAAAAGATGGATGGCACATTTCATGGTATGGCATTTAGTTCATTAATGTTGTATCTGGCTTGTTAGCACAAAGGGCTGGAAGAACCCATCCATGCCATGTGTGTACTCAGTACTAAATTTGTAGTATTTGCCATCACTCAATACAGCCCTGTACATGAACCAGGCCTCATGAAGTCACATGCATCCAGGTCTTGGGTCCAATACCTGACATTACCACAAAGATTGTAGCTCCCCCATTTTCTCTTATACCAGGAAATCATATCTTTACCTGTAGACAAGTAATGCAAACTACTGGAAAAACTAAAAGGGAGTTGCATGTCAAATTTTCAAAGCAGACCACTGTTTCAGATGTTCAAGCCATGTCACCTCTCAAAAGGTGAACCTTCCAAAGACTAGGTTTCCCTGTTCTGTTTCTCTTTGGATTTAACAGATACGTGGAATTGGCACCTGGGGACATGGTTTAGTGGCTTCATGATCTTAGGGGGCTTTTCCAACCCTAATGGTTGGAACCAGCACACTGAGGTCTCTGCCAAGACCCAAGGAATGGGTGGGAAAGCAAAGCAAGGCAAGTACTTTTAGAAATTCTTACCTTATGTGGGTCAAGCAAGAAGTCACTGAATTTACTGGGTAGGGAGTATTTCTTCACTAACTCATCCTCCACGACCCACGGGGCATTCTCACACGTGCCAGCACGTAGCGCATTGTGACGGATGAAGTACCTCAGGATCTCCTTGTTGGGAGGACGCTCTGTACGGACTAAGCTATCTGCTGGAACGTTGCTGATGATCTTGGAGATAACAAACAGACACATTGTTAATGATTAACTTCTAACCACATTATAAATACAGACCAGGATCATTGTACTGCTTCATGTCCAAAAAACTCTTCACTCATTCAAAGCTCTCTTGGAAAGACTCAAATCAAACAGAATTTGCAGAACTGAGAGACAAAGAGATTGGTAGGAGAATCAGATTGTCAAAACAGTAAAAACCATGAGTTTATGATGCAGATTTTTTGCCAAAGCCCACTGTTTTATCTCCGACCTTTCTCCAGCTTCTGCTTTCTACTGACTTTAAAGCTTTTACATATTCATGTTTGATATTTTTCCTGAGACCAGAGGAGCACCTCCACACACGGTACTCTTCAAGGTCAGCACTGCATCTCTTGTCAAATTACCAAAGAGCAGACAAAAAACACAGAGCAGTGCTGCAGCTACCCAGAGCTTCCCAAAGCACTGCCACCTCCAACTCAGAGCAGCTCGGTCAGGACAACAGCAACAACTGCCACTCATGATTTCACTCATCTCATTAACTGCACGAGCAGAGATGAGGCACTAAACAGCAACTACAATAAAGCTCTGTGACTTGGTGTATGTAGTACCAAGTGTTTCCGTGCACAAAGCCTAATTACAGATAGAAACAGCCAGGCTGGTCAGCCTCACAGACAATTATCCTGCTTCCAATGCCATGACTCTGGCAGAAAGTCCTACATTGTGCTATATAATCACTGGCAGTGATTAATTAAACTTGCATATTCATGTTGTAATAGAAAGGACTCAAGCAGAAAACTCACCTTATCTTCATTTTTCAGTTTGACATCATATTTGTGTGGCAGGAATTTAGGTGGAACCCACTTCCTTTCTTCCTTCTTCAGCGAAGTGGGAAGCTTTCGCGGAGACCTACGTGCTCGATCATCTGATAAAAAAAGGTGAGACACGATCTTATTCAGCAAAGGAAAAAAAAAAAAAGTTTAAAAAATCCAGACCACCACTGATGGGGTATCCTACTTCCTGCTATCTGTACAGCATTTGGTTAAACTAGAAAATTAGGAAAATAACTCAAACTGGATTTTAGAAATAGCCTGAGGATACAGGCTGGGAACAGAGGCCCAGACCAGCTCTGAACTAAGGCGGTAACACCTATCTTCAAGAAGTACACAGGACCATCTTCATTTAAACACATGTCTCTGCAGACAGTAAGCTGCAACCACCTATGCAAAGGTAGAAAACGTCTGTAAGATTTATGAAGGGGAGATACAATCCAATCAGTAAATCTGCTTAGGGAACTCCTATCAACAGCCCTGGCTGCCTCTGCCATGCCTTCTCTGAAATAGTTCCATGGCAGGAATCACTGATTTGGTTTTGTCTTAAGAAGAAAGCAATCTATCTCCAAATGTTTTTATGTTTGTGGCTATCATACATACAATCATGGAATAGCCCGAGTTGGAAGGGACCTTAAAGCTCATTGCATTCCACCTCCCCTCTGCCCCCTCAACCCTCACTAGATCAGAAACACCTTCCACCAGACCACCTCTCTCCAAACCCTGCCCAACCCAGCCTTGGACACTTCGAGGGATGGGGGAGAGACAGCTACTCTGGACAAACTGTGCCAGGGCCTCACCACTCTCACAGGGAAGAATTTCTTCCTAGGACTCAAAGAAAAGAATAAAGCAAGCATGAGGGATGAGAGTATCTACTAAATATATAGAGAACACAAGTAGATGTTAAACCTGAATAAAAATATAGATCTCAGAATCACATAGTAGAGCATTGAAGCTCCAGCACCATTATACTAACACGGCATAATGTCATCAAGTGACCTCTTCTTCTGTGATTTACTTTCTGACTCCACAAATAGGGATGGCTATATGGAATTCCATCAAACAGCTCGGGCGAGGAATAAGAAACTACTCTCTATTCATCCTAAAGTTAATTTTTAAAAGCCAACTTCACTTCCTGTTGCATTCCACTGTAGTAAAATATACATCCATCCCTGGAAGAGTTCAAAGCTAGGTGGATGGAGCTCTTAGGAAAAGGGTCTACTGTCCATAGCAGAGGGCTTGGAGTGAGAGGATCTTTAAGGTCCCTTCCAACACAGCTGATTCTGTGTTTCTAAAGCATCTATGTTGTGCTGTCTCCTGTATTCACTTTACTTCAGATTTTCCAGAGTAGGTTCCATGTCCAGCTCAAGTTACAGAACCTGCAGTTCACCATCAATTTTCAGGACAATCTAGCTTCTCCTCACTCCTGAGGATTTTCCAGAGTTCATTCCCAAAGCAACTAAAAATATAAAGCCACTTCAGACTGCACAAATGATTCAAAAAAGCCAATACAAAGCCTTACTTTATCTTCTGAAGGAGAGCAGACTCCTAAGCAGACAGACTACCCTTCTCTGCCCCATTTCTCCTCCAACAAAACCAGCAAGTTTGACACAAGCATTAATACAACTGCCAAGGTTTGCTCTGTCCCCCCGTGCACACACAGACACACACACTCTTACATCACAGTTATGCAGAGCTTGTTACTGCTTCCAATTACTCACTCTAGTGAGTAACTACATTCTAGTGTAGTGACTTCAGCCCACATCATGTGGTCACATGTTATTAAAACATTATTAGAGAGAAAAAGTCCTGGTCAGTGTGGCTGGGAACCCCCAGCCTCAGTGGACCCAACTCAGCATTTCCTACTTCTCCAGTATGCTGTGTAACTAAGAAATGTTACATAATTATATTAACACATTCTGGATTACTTTGTTTCAATAATGTTACTATAAGCCTATGTTCTGTTATAACCCAGAATGTAAAAGCATTAGCAATAAAATATCCTTTTAGTAACAGCATATGTACACAGAAAAGAATTATAAGAGTGCGTGTTTATTGCTTTGGTTATAACTCTGCCAGCATCTTGAGTTGGAAAATATTGAGATTCATTTTTTACAGAAAGGGGAGGACAGTCCCAGCTTGCAGAGGTAACTACACACAGGCCAGAACCAGCTGAGGGACTGAAACAAGGGCAGAGCCCTCAACCCTGCAGTATCTGATCTTGGAGTGCTGCACTGGCAATGCCCACAGCTGATGGAATACCGTGCACCAATAAACTAAGGATCATGGTAAATATTTTTTGAAACACCACATCCAAAACTGCTGCTGTAAATTTAATTACTGAGCATTTTTGAAGTAAAAGCTAATTCCCATGCCTCTTATGTAGCATCTCAAGAGAATCACCACTCAACAAAAAACCCTGTATAAATAAAGCATCATTAGCCTGTCTCCAAGCACAACCACTGTTTCCAATGATGTGTGTAAGGCCAGATAGCTTCTGAAGCATCTTTTCTTTTACTTCCTGATTATAAAGACCACTGCAATGAAATCAGAACAGCTCATAACAGTACCCATCAGAAAGAGCAGACAATTTTTAAGCTCAGATCTTGGTATAATTTATTTTCCACTCAACTTTGCTATTTGCTTGCTGGGCTAGTTTCAAGGTTTCCTCTTCCCAACATTAGAGGAGATTACACACACTCTCCCGTATGCTGGAAGTCACTATTTACAAATGCCAACAGGTTATTTATTTATGAGACTTTAAAATAAAGCTCTCCAGGTTAGAACTATATTGTGGGATTGGGGTTGGTTTGCTTGAAAACACTTTTTGCAATCTGTTTGAAAGAATCTTGTAATTCCATTTTAAGAAGTTGCACAGGATAAACTTAATGTGTTTGGTTGGTGTTTTGTTTTGTTTTCCTTTCAACAACACTTCCTCAGAGTCAATAAAAGCCTTGAACACCACTACCTAGCTCTGCATCATGGAAGAGTATATGAAAGAAGAATAAGGTTTGAAAGGACGCTTTATTTTGAACTAGGAAATAGAAACTGTCTCAACATAAGAAAACTGGGAAAAGAATAAACAAAAAATGAAAAAAACCCACTTATTTTTTATAACAACCAGGGACAAGGAGAATTAGAGCTTGTCTCTGACTCCAAAAGAACACACTTTCAAACTAGGGAGGTTTCCTCTGAGGATGAACATCGCAGCAGAACTTTGTAATTTTGAACAAACCTTGGCTGTTCCCCTCCTTTTTTTTTTTAAATACACTTGTTATACTTTAGACATCCATACATTTCATGCATTGCTTTTGGTATTACACCTTAGAATGACAATACATTTTCTGCTTTAAATCAGGCAAGAATAGATGAAAGCCAACAGCATTGATGCCCCAAAAATTCAACACTAACAAGGATAACTGTTTAGACACTCACAGCCCAGCCCCAAGATGTACATAAACTACCAACACTCACTTCCAGGTGCTACCTACTGCCATGCTGTGTCTCTACTTACTCATACCATCCCTTCTGTTGTCATCCTCCTTCAGCATAGCTTCCTTCTGGTTGTCCTGGGCTGCCTGGCTGGAGTTCTCCTTGTCACTTGATGGAGAATGACAGGCTCCGTCAGATTTCTTTTCTGAGGCCTCTTCATCAACTTTCTCCAGGGGATGTATTTTCACAACTTTTACAGGCAACATTTTCTCCTTACCAACCTGCACCAAAATATTGGAGAAGACTGAACTTGAACAAGACAGGTGAGCTACTGGGCTTTAACACTACAAGGAAGGGAAAAATACCCACTTAGACAACCTAAAAGCAAACTCCTAACCCACAGTGCTTTCCAATGCTGCCTCCTCAGCCCAAGGACACCGTATGTGCACAAGGTGCAAGTGTGTTCTCAGCAACCCCAGCTGTCCTAAACACTGGTCACATAACCCCTCCACATTTCCAAAAAGTTTTGAGTTTCATCAACAATCCTGGATTTGGAGGGAATTTTCAAATCTTTAGGGCATTTTTAGAGATTTTTAAGCTTTGACTTCAAGCTCCATTTATTTCAGACTACTGCTCCTTCTGGCAACATGTAAGGTGAAAAGATTATGACAGATGATTATTTTTAATTTCTTCTAATTAAATAATGTATTTATATATAAGCAGATCATCAAATATTTAAGTAGTATAACAATTTTATCTGTTTCTCATGCACACACAAGTATTAGTCCTTTTGCTCTTGCTATTATTCCAGGATCCTGGAATGGTTTGAGTTGGAGGGCCCTTAAAGATCATTCAGTTCCAAATCCTTGCCATAGATAGGAACATCTCTGACCAAAAGTATGGCTGAGCCACAAAACCATTTTCCATCCAAAAGCAGGTGCTGTCACTGGGATTCTCCAGAGAATAAATTTTCACATCCTTCTAGTAACTTGAATGGATAACATATTCTTTCCATCTCCTGGCTCTTTAGCTATCTGGAATTAGCCCTACACAGAAGCACGGGATAAAATAGAAAACATATCCTTACCTCAAAGTCACACTCTTCTCCCACTGCAAATTTGGTCATGATTTCCAACCAAGCTGCATCCACCAACTTTTCCAATGACACAGTGTTGTGGTGGACTATTTCCAGGACCAGTTTCTCATACCAGATAGGGAACTCCTCCTTTAAGCTGAGCAAGCACAGAAGTTTTCATTATTCAGGGAATAAAAGTTCAAATGCAAAGTACCCTCACATTTCCCAATTCCAGGAATTCCTGTTAAGAGCCAGGACACTGTCTGAGGCAGATGCTCCATTAGCATGCAAACATCCAAGGGCTTTTTGCTCTCCTCCCTTCTCCCAGCACTCCCCCAGGTGTTAGCTGGCATGAAAATCCCAATTGTCCTGTATCCCAGAAGGAATACTGTAAACACCCAGAAAGAGCAGCACTGAGTGTGAACCCTTTCATGATGGTTATTACTGTTTCTCTATTAGATACTGAACATAGATCAAGATGATGAAATTATCCTGGGGCTTGTTACTTTAAAATGTTTGTTTCCAGTAACACCAGGATTCTGATGAAGATTCAGCATTTCCTTCTCCCCCACCAGGCTGACAGTGCAGTAAAGCACAGGGGCAGGTTTACACAATCAAATTATCTTTCCAGAGAAAAATATCTTGAGTTTCACATGTTATGATCTTCAAACTTTTCCATTAAAAGAAAAGAAAGGACTGGGACATTTATTTCCCTTCTAAAAGCTAACCTCAGGTAGCTGACAGGGGCACTAAGGAATACACTGCATAAAGCCTTCTGGCTAAAAAGTAAAATCTGTTTCAAAGTTGCCATAAGGAGGAAAAAAAATACTCCATTTTTCCAAAGCACTTTCAGCTTCCCAGACTCCAGGATCTGTGGCTGAGAACCCTCAGGTATAAGTGTTGTGTTACAACTGCAATAAGCAAATGTATCCTTGTAGCAACCTATCGAAAAGAACTTTTTTATCCAGTTTAGTGTTGAGTATTAAAGCAGACAAATTGCCTGGGAAGCTTTTCATCTCATTCCAAAGAGACAAGACCAAAGTCTCATTCCACAGAATCTTTCTCCCCCCTCTCTGCCCTTAGAGAGATTATAGATAAATTTGTTATTGAGAAATTCGAGAAATCTCTCATTTCTATTTCACTGACATTTCTTAATGTTTCCAGAAGTGGTCAATCAATCCAACACAGATAACCAAAAGAAATTAGCAGTAGACCACTGGGTTTTGACTCAGGATTTTAAGCTTATGGAGCTGCCTCTGCACTGACCCTGCCCTCTCAAACAAGGCCATCAGGCAGTAAAGCCTGAAGGCAGCAGCTCTTTCTTTCTCTGAAAGAAATAAGGACTATTAGCAAATGGGCTTCTTATTTGTTGGCTTTAAGGTTGCAATTAACCACAAATCATGGTGAATTTCTCCTTAGGAGAAGGCTGTGAACTCTATGCCAACGGATCAGAAACATGAGAGAGAGTTTGAAAATAGAGAGAGGCAGCAGAAAATCCCACCTCCTAGGTGGACATTCTCCTCAATTTATCTAGGGGGAAAAAAGTCACAGAAGTCCAAGTCATCAGTTGACAGAATGGACAAATATATCACTTGTTTGGCATAACTACGATTTGGTAATCACACAGTAAATAATATGTGTTGGTTGAGACAAGGACTTGCACCTTTACAGAAAAATTCACTTCTATGACAAGGGCCATGCTGGATCTTATCCAAGGATTCCTGTGGGCTAGAAGAGGTCAGGGCCACAGCAGCCCAGAGGAACACAATCGGCATAGAGCAAGGACTCTTGTTGTTTCCAAGAAGAGCAGATTCCCCAAAATCTCACTACAACCTTTTTTTTAATTAGTGCAACAACTCTAATACAGTTTTGGAGGAAATAATTGCAAGTGTGGACCTGGCTGATCCCAAACACTTCAACCAACTTTTTTTATTCTATTTTGACTTTACATTGTTCAAGATTTGTTATGTTTTCCTCTAAAATATTCCAAATACTCCAGGGGCTTAAAAATATGCCAAGTGCCATATGCTGAACTATTTTGGTAACAAGATACAGCACTAAATAAGTAAATTACCCAATTGCATTAGTGATGGTGTAAAACTTGGACTTAATTTGCTTTCAACTCCAGAATCCCCAGATCTCCTTAAAGCTCCTTACCTCACCTCACAAACTAGCCACAAACATTTCCAAGCCCACTCTTACACCCCAACACCTAAAGAAAGGCAGCAACTCATGTCTCTTCTGGTACTTACAGCTCAGCAACCTCCTGTTCCTCCTCCCAAGCCTCTTTGTGTGTCAGCTGGCTGCTTCCTGTGCTCTTGCATGTCCAAATCCGCTCACTGTATCGCTCTAAACGTGCTTCGTACTCTCTGTACAAGTGGCAGCTCAGGAAAACAGGATTTATGCAGTGGAGAGCACAATCACCATAGTACAGAAAAGTAAAATTTAATTCAACTTTTGTGACTGGAGTGTACAAAGGCTAAAGGAGAGCCTCAGTACAGTCTAATCCTGTGACTACTGTGAGGATGCTGTGCTAAAACTCAATGTGTTGGTGCTTTCTGAGGCCAAAATGCCTGTCCTGCTCATCCTGGCACAGAAGGTTCACATCACCAATAGATCAGCTGCACTGCACAAGGAGAAGACAGGTGGCTGAAGGTTTCACAGCACTGCTAACTTACTTTTCAGCTTTTCCAGTCTGATACATTGGAAAACAGCACAATCAATGTCACAGGCACATGCAGGAAGTATAGCATGGATTGCTGTTAAATTCCTGACAGTAACTGCTGTGGCACTGCTACTACGGTGCCTTATGGTGGCGCTACAAAATCCAGATGCAAATTACCAGGCTACCCATTACCCCCAATCTTTTGAAAAAAAGAAAACAAGCAAAAAAAACGACTTAAACCATTTGAAACTGAAACCTCTAGAAAGGCCATTTTTTTCTTTGGTTTCCAAGAAGAGCATCCTTTTGCATTCAAACATGAGGATCTCTCTCATCAACCACATCACCTGCTTCATGGAATCACAGAATCCCAGAATGGTTTGGGTGAGAAGGGACTTTAAGGTCCATTTTGTTCCACCCCCCTGTCACAGGCAGGGTCTAGACTAGGTTGCTCCAAGCCCTATCCAACCTGGCCTTGAACACTTCCATGGCTTCTCTAGACAACCTGTGCCAGGGGCTCATCATCCGCACAGCAAAGAACTTCGTCCTAATATTTAATCCAAACCTATTCTCTTTTAATTTGAAACCATTCCTACTTCTCCTGTCACTTTATGCTCTTGTACAAAAAGTCCCTCTCTGTCTTTCTTATTGGCTCCCTTCAGGTGCCAACACTCCTGTGTCACAACCTGCCTCAAGGTTATGTTATTCCAAGTGGAAATACATGATTGAAGGGTGCCTGGGCAAGACACTAGGGTGCAGAGAGAATTAACCATTATGCTGTGAGCATCTGACTGCTCTCTCTGGTCCACCTGAGTGGTAATTAATGGTCAGGGTAAACAGAGAGCAGCTACTTCACACTTACTACAGACAGAAGATGCACAGGCACAATTATCAGCGTGGTGTAAATCCACACCAATTGCTCCGTGATCAAGTTGCCACATGCCCTTCTAATGGGAAGTTAAGAGGAGAAATTCTAAGAGAAGCAAGAAAAGTACCTTTTGCTTCTCCTGCATATGCTCTCCAGCAGCAAAGCCAGCATGAAGCATAAGGCACACTGGGTATAGCCACAGCTCAGCCCACTGCCACAGTCTTGTGGGAACAGCAGAATACTCTACACTCTTGCACAGGCAGAGCCACCAACCACACTAAAGCACTCAGCATGTCTCACATTCTGTCATTCAAGAACATTTTAGTGCAACTAATCTATATTTTTGTCCTTTTTAGAGACTCCTATTAGGAACTGCAACTTCAGCAAAGCAAGTTTCCTTAGATGTTTTCTCACAGTCCCAGTGTAAAGCGTAACAAGGTACAGCTGCTGCATTATGGGTCTTGATATGCAGGTAACTCACACAGACACAGCAAGTGGCACTGTGCAAGGATATTAACCAGGATCAGTCAACTCCAGAAGAGTGCCACAGCACTCCCCTTTCCTGCATCACACTGCAAAATGCAGCAGAAATCCCATGGTCTCCCAGCTTGTCCTGCTTGTGGAGTCTCCTGCTCCTCAGCAGAAGAATAGACCTGGCAAGTCATCACTCCACTATGATTCAAGACCTCTGGCCCATTCTTACTCTCCTTGGGGTTTAAAAGATGCTAAATTTTTCACAGAGACAAGAGGTTCTATGGTTCAGCAGCAGGAAGTGTGATCACTGTGGTGGAGCGGAGCCAAGGAAAAAAAATCACAGCTCACAGGGAGCTCATCTGCAAAGCCCCACCAACCAGCCCAGAAATGCCACTGTGATGCCTGTTGTAGTAATGCTGAGCTAGGAGAGAAAAAAATATAAAAATTTAAATTAAACAAGAAAGCAGGAATCTTCTTTGAATTTACAGCAACTTGAGACTGGCAGAGGTTGCCCAGAGTAGCTGTGGCTGTCCCATCCCTGGGGCCAGGCTGGACAGGTCTTGGAGCAACCTGGTCTAGTGAAAGCTGTCCCTGCCCACAGGACAAGGGAGTGGAACAAGATGAGCTTTAAGATCCCTTCCAACCAAACCATTCTAATATTCTATGATTCAATGATCCAATTAATCACTTTAATAATGACTAAGCTGCAACCACAATACTATTTATTCCTGTGCCTTTCCCACAAAGAACAGCATTAAAACCAAATCCAATCCTCATAGCAGACAGGAGCTTAAATGTAGGAGCAGCAGTCATCTCCAGCTCAATCCACCAATGCCTCTCTGCATTCTCCCTTGCTTTCCTTCTGTCTAGCTGCCAAATAATTGAATGACGCAATTTTTTCCCCCTAACAATAATTTCCCATATCAGCAGGGAGATCCAAGATACTTCTCCCTATCAATGTTCCCTTCCTTGTACACACCTATAAGAACATGCTTAACCTCACCACATCAGAACTCACATTTCCCAGACCAGCCTGGAAGTTAGAAGTGACAGATATGGCCATTCCCTGTTGAGCTCAGATCTGCCTCTTCCATTCAATTTAATTCCATCTCCAGCTGGTCAGCTCATCTAACACTGACCCTGGACACAGTCCTTACCCAGGGCTCCAGACTTGTCCCACAGTGCTGATCCTGCCTTTGTGCTCTGCCAAGACCTCCAGGTCAGGTCCTGCTTTGAATTCCTGGGGCCAGCACAAAGCCAAAATGCAGGAGGATATTTCTGCGAAGTTTACTATAGCTCTAACTTTCCACTACATAAATGCTGGTTTCTTTCTCCACTCGGACTGGAAACAAACCCAAGAAATTTCAGATCGCTCAGCAGGTCTGATCCAGGACTGCGAGTCATCATGCCCCTGGTATGCCATAACCAACCCATCTCTCTACATAGCTGGAGCCTCCATTGCCAAAAATTCCCAACACAAGAATAAATAAAAAAACCCTGGACACAAGCTAGTTGTGAACATTGCCCAAAAAGCTATGAATAACATGTATATTAAACGAAACACCTGACTACCCACTGTGTAGCTGTTAATACATCATATCTGTTTGCATTCCAGTGCAAATCACCCAATGCTGAAAGATAGCAAAATTAAAGTACAAACAAAACTACAGTAAAAAAAAGGGACCCTTTTAAAGAAAGATGTTTAGAAGTAACCAAGCTAACTACTGGACAAAACAACTGCAGAGGGAATAAAAAGTTAACTTCTTCAGTTAGTAATTTTTGAGAGAGCACTATTATAACTCCAAAAAAAGTTTTACTCTATCTGAATTGTTTGCATTTACATTAGCCAAGAAGGTAAACTTCCCAGAAAGGCAGGTACATTTATAAGGTGTTACTCCTTGGATGTGTGGCATGGTTCTTCTGCAATTGGAGAGTGTGACACAACAGTGCCTTGGTGCTGCCATCTTCCAGGCAGAGTTTGTCTGGCTGGTATCACATGCAAGGATGTGAGCAGTAGCCTTTAACCTGCCAAACCTGGCCCAACCCCTCTTCTTCCTTGTGCTGATACCATATAGAAGTATGAACTAAAGAAAGACAACAGGCTTTTATCCAGAGAGGAGACAATACAGCTTCCCAAAACCATGCACAGGAAGCTGAGGGAAAGCTTTGCCTGGAACAGCCCAGGCTGGCTGAGTCTCTGAACTCAGCATCTCTCCTGATCCAGCAGCAGTTTTCCAAACCTGCTGCGGCAGACCCACACGCCCACAGCTGAGCTGACTCTTCACCAGGGTACACTCTGCGTATTCGGGAGTCCGTAAATATTCAGCATCCACTGCACTAGTGACAGGACCATACACATGCAAAGCATTTTCCTGCTCAAAGCAGACCCCACATGAGTCTAGCCCTGGCAGAACTTCTCTTAGAAGATTTTTGCAGGATTTGGCAGTCAAAGGAAAAACTAAAGCTGCAAAGGAAAAAGAGGCCCAAATAAACACCTGAGCTCTGCTGACCAGCTTATTCCACTCCCACTGCCGGCAAACACTTCCACAACACACACCCAAGGAGCAGATGTCTCTCATGCACACCACCACAGTGTCCATTTTTTGTGCAACCCAATCTGCAGCAACTACAAATTGTAACAAAAAAACCCCAACTTTTTCTTTAGGGAAAGAGTTGATCAATAATTTTCCAAGATAGAAAACAATTCAGGAAAATATACTCTGTCAGGTCTTGGCATAAGTAACACTGAGTAAAGACTCGGGTACCTCCTGGCACACTCCCAGTAGGCCCTTCCCATCTTCCAGAGCCACTCCTCCTCAACACTATCTAGAATAAATAAAAGTGGCTAAAAAACCCCTCCAAGTCTTCCTTGGGTAACATCTCCCTCCACTGGCTCATTTGCAATATTCTGTTCCACTTTTGGCCTAGCATATATTATACACAGTCAACAAGGCAAAGAAGAAACCCAGCATTGCTTGGTTTCTCTTTATAGCCTCATGACGTTTGCCTGCCAAGATGAACTTTCTAGAACATGGCTGCCTCCCACAGCACCCCATAAAGTACTTCCTCCAAGAAAAGAGCATCTCTCCAGAACCTCAGAGCTTGCCATGGTTTCCTCTTTCCATCTGATCCTACAGCTAACACCCTCTTCTCTCAGAAGGAGAAACGTTTTTCCCTTAATTTTAATACCACCCAAGTGTTTGCACAAACACGTTCTCTACCTACTCAATAGGTCCACAAGAGCCACCCAACAAGAAGATGCTCTCAGACGAAGCCCAGAACACCTGTGTACTGTTCTGACAAGGCACATAACCCTTAAAGACACATCTTCTTTTATAAAAGTAGCATTTAGGCTTAAACTCTTTTTGATCACTGATCATTCCTCACAGGGAAAGAACTGCCTGGTCAGGTGAATGACTGAGCTACTTTCAGTTTGCACACACCAAAAGAGCAGGTTGGCACTGAATGTTCTAATCTGAAATACAGTTAAAAAGCAAGTCTCCAACACTGTATCTAATCTCGTTCTAATGAGTGCATTAACAATGTCCACCTGCACTCAAGAGATGCATTTCCTCTTCAAAAGCCACCTAATCCTTCCTAGGGGCTTCCTCTGCCTGTTCTGCTCACTGCAGAAGCAAGACACTGCAACACAGAGGATGTGGAAGTTCTGGAGCCCTTTTGTCTTCCACACTTCCAACATCACCTTTCACTTAGAGCCCTTCCTTAGTTCTCAACTCAGATCCTGATTTTTATAACACAAAAGCCAACCCAGCCATCTGAAGTGGCAAGTCTGCACGTTACAGCGCCGAGGTCCTGCCCCTTCAGCCTTGCTGCGGACCTGGACGCGGTTCTGCTGCCGCGCAGCTCTGTCAGTCAGCTGCCCGGCCTATGGTCACTTCCTGCGATCAAGGGTTGTCACACGCAGAGAGGAAAAAAAAAATTTAAAAATTGCTTTTTTTGCAAAAAAAGCCTAGGAAGAGATACGTTCTGAACGAAAGCCTGAGATGCACACAGGGAAAGCTACTGCCGCTGTTTAATTCTCAAGAAATTAAGGACTGCGGAAGCCTCCGATGCCAGTGTGCTCCTTGCCCGCAGAACCCCTATGTCCGCACTCGCTCCAGGAGTGCCTGAATTGCTCTCACAGCCCACTTTGACAGTCCCCGGTGCCCGTTAATTCCGCTCTCCGTCCGCTCCAGCCACGCGGACCTGCTGTCCCGCTTCTTCCGTCCGCCTGGAACAGGCTCCAGAACTCTTCAGGGAACAACGACCCCGCGGCAGCGCCCGCCGTGCTCTCCTCACAGTCCCACTCCCCGCCCGGCCCCACCACCGCTTTGTTCAGCTCCACTGCCCCGGGACCCTCCCCAGCCCCCCCACGCCCCCGGCGTGGCGGATACTCGCGGGTGCGGAAGGCCTCCTGCGTGTGGGGGATGACGAACCGCTCGCCCGGCTCCCCCGGTGGCAATGGCTTAGCCAGAGGGAACGGCTTGCGGCCCAGTAGCGGCGCCATGGTGGGACCCGGCGGGGCGCGGGCGGGACGGTTGAAAAATGGCGGGAGATTCCGCTCCCCCTCACGGCGGGCGGCGGGACCGGCCCCGCGCGCGCGCCCCGACCCTGCCGCCCCGCCCCACAGCGCCCACCCCCCGCGCCGCGGCGCCGACAGTCTATTGGCTGGACGCCCGCTCCGCCAGCTGCGGATTGGCCGCACGGCCGGTCGATCGCGCCGCCTCGCCCCGCCCCGCCGGTGCGGCGGGGTGAGAGGTCGCGTTATGTAAGTGGCAGCGCTCCGCGCGGCTCCATTTTGTGGCTTCCCGTTATCCGCCCACCCCCCCCTGCGCGCGGCAGCCAATCTCAGCGCACTCCGCCCCCTCCAGCCCCGCGGCCACCAATCAGAGCGCGATCCGGCTACCGCCCCTCCTCGCGCCCCTTCGGGTACCGCGGCGTGGCCGCGCGCCGGGCTTTGTCCTCCGCGTCTGGCGCGGGGCATTGTGGGGTTGTAGGTGTTTGTGTGGCGGGCGCAGCCGCCCTCAGGAAGCCCCGGGCCGGGCACGCCCGTGCGGCCTGTCAGCGTCCCCTCGGCGCCGGGTCCCTCCGCCCTGCGGGAAAGCGGAGCGGCAGCTCGGGCGGGCTGGCCGCCGGGGCGGGTGAGGAGGAAGAGGAGGCGGGAGCCATGGCCTGGGGGTGTAGGGACAGTGGGGAGGTAGCCTGGCCATCCTGTGGATGCTGCTCCTGGGAATAGAGAAAAAACAAAAATTCCAGAGTTGTGGACTTTGTGGGTTTACGGTTTTATTTTTTCTTTGTAGGAAATGTTGTGTGGGGAGTTTTTGTGGCATGAACGTTTACCGAGGATTGGGGCGGGCAGCAACTCGAGCACTGCCTGCCTAACGCAGTCAAAGAAGCTGTGATCTCATGTCTTTCCCAGGGATTGTTTAATGTGCAAATAGATTCTAGGGATCCTGGGTTTGTTGTGTTCATGGCAGTGAGGACTTGGTCTGCTTTATATACCCCTGTTGTGGCTGCTTTAGGATGAGAAACAGCAGCCCTGAGAATCTGCTTAGAGTCATAGAATACCAGAATCATTTGGGTTTGAAGGGACCTTAAAGATCATCTTGTTCCAACCCCTGCCATGGGCAGGGACACCTTCCACTAGACTAGGTTGCTCCAAGCCCTGTTCAGCCTGGCCTTGGGCACCTCGAGGGATGGGGCAGCCACAGCTCTGCACAACGTGTGCCAGGGCCTCACCATTCTCACAGGGAATAATTTTTTCCCATACCCAATCTAACCATGCCCTGTGTCAGGCAGATAGATAGTCAGATTACCCCCTGCACGTGGAAGGCTGTTTATGGTGGGTGATTTGGCCCAAGGGGATGTCTGAACTGGGACAGGTTCTGCTCTGATCAACAGAATTAATGGTAATTCATTTCTCTAGAAGACAGGGGAGTAACTGCATCTTAGTATTCTCCAGTAGATGTAATTGTCAGATTATTATTGTGTGTTTACTAGATTGCTTTATAGGAATGAGGATCCCATCATTTCTGCTAGTGAAGTATTAAAAGCATTTAACCTCCCTGGGGGCACAGTCATTTGACATGTTGTGTAATTCTGGTAAGAAGTTTGTGCTGTGAGTATCCTTGGATACTGGGATTGCATAATGGAGCACAGAGCACAGTGTCTGCTGGAATCAAAAATCTACTGTATTTTCCACAGCATTGTAAACAGGCAGGAAAGAAGGGTAATGCTGTAACATAAGTGTTCACTCTTACACTGTTGTTATTGGTAGTAGTAGTAGTATTCTGCAATGGAACAGGTTCCCAGTGAAGTTATGCCCCATCCCTGGAAGTGTACAAGGCTAGGCTGGAAAGGGCATGGAGCAACCTGGTTTAGTGATAGGTGTAGCTGTCCACGATTTGGATGGACCAAGATTATCTTTAAGGACCCTTCCAACCTATCCCATCCCATGATTCTATGATTCTGTTTAGTACCAGAATAGATGTGTAATGCTGTAAATCCATCAGTGAGTGTAAGAGTGGTTGTTGAGGATTCCCATTACCCCTGTAAGGTGCTGTAGGAGTTGCTTGAAATCACAGTCAGCTTACAGCCAGTGAAAAAGGTTCTTGTGGTACTTCACATTGAGCTTGACTTTATTCCATGTAATTTTGCTAGAAATTAGAGTGCCTGAGCTGAAATTCTACATGGTGTGCGTCTGCCTCTCTGGCCTTCAGGGCAAAGTGGGGAGGAGAAGGAAAACTGGAGTATAAGGAACTGAGGGAGAATGGGGAGCAGATACAGACCTGTGGAGCAGTGTAATTTGGGAAGAACACGCTTAGCTGGAAGGCAGTGTTGAGTGAATATGGCTACTCTGTAGCTCTGATACTGGGGACACCTCAGGGCTCACCATGGAGCCATGTGTCTGTTCCTCCATAGCAAACCATTGGGATCTGAGGCATAGCAGCCATCTGATGTCGCTGCAGGACTGGTAAAGGTCTGGTATCCCCCAGTCATTTTTCAGGCTGGGAAATTGTGTGTGGTTCCTGGCACACACTCACCAGAGAGCTGTGCATTGACCCTGCAGCTGCTTGCTGAGACATCCAAAGGTTGGGTTTGTCTTCACAGGCAGTACCTGCCTGTCGCAGCAGCGTTTCAGTCTCAAGAGCTCTGAGTTACTCCAGGATAGTTTTTCGAGGCTGTTGTATACTGTCTCCCAGTGCCCAGGAGATGGCACTCCTGCATTTGGACAGTGTGTGCAGCTGTTCTCCAGACACACCAGAGGTTGCCTGAAGAGGAGAATCTCATCACGGGCTGCCTGTTTGGCTCTGCTGGGGAGGGAAGTGGCCACATTTGCGGGTCTGGTGATCTGTCCTGTTCTTTGAGATTCCAAAGCTGTGGTGGTGAGCTGTGAGAACAGTCTCTGCTCAGCAGGCAGGCACTCCTGGTGCATATTGATGGCACAAACTCCAGCAGTGAATTGGTGTCACTGTTAAGTAGTTACCACCATAGAGGACCTGGAGATGCAAGGTCCGTGTAGCTGCAGCTCCTCCATGTGTGAAGGCTTTAATCACAGCCAGATGAAAGCACCCTTGTGAGGATGGAGCCCAGATGAAGCCTTATCAAAGGCTGTCTCTTCTCAGCCATGGCTGGTGCTTTAGCATTCCAGCAGGGAGCACATGATGGAAATCACTATTGGACCCACTCCTCCTCACTTACAGCCCTCAGCTGCTCTTGCCCTTCCCCTCAGTCCCCATTCTCCCTCCCCTTCACCAGCAGTGTACATAGAGGAAATAGAAGCATTTGGACTCATGTGAAATAACCTTCCACTCCTGTTAAACACTGGTGGGACTAAGGGAATTTTCCTGAGTAAATGAGTTGAATACAGGCAGGAGATGAAGCTGTGTTCCTGGGGATGTTCTCAGATCTTCCCTCTTCAGAAACAAAAGCAGATTTTCAAGTCTGGTACATGCATGTCTGGAAAGCGAGACTGAGTTTGTGACCCAGAGGAGTGAGGAGCTGGTGAGTGGTGGGAGAGGTGACACATGAGTCTGTCCAGGCTGGCCATGTCTGGCTCTTGTCCTGACTTGCCTGGCCAGAGTGCACCTGCATTGATGCTGTTCCTAGCAGTTTCCAAAGACCCTTGGAGGTGCTCGACCTGGTGGTTTGCAAAGCCCTTCTCTGGGTCATGAACTGTCTCTGTACTGACACAGGAGAGAGTCACTGTGCCTAATCTCTGGGCACAGTGTCCTGCTGTTCTGTCAGCTTGGGATCTGTGCTTGAAAACTGTTTCCTCTTGTGTTCCTACACCTTCAAGCAGTTTCTCAGTTTCCTCATCCTTCCTATGGCAATCCAGACTTCCCAGTTACCCCGTACTGGTCCTCTGGGCTGGTGAACCAGCAGAAGCCAACTCTGCCCCAAGTATTCCAAGGTCAGTTTGATCCTAAATGTGACTTTGGCCATGTGGGCCATAACATGCCTGTCCCATCATTGCAGGTAGCTGCCAAGATCCAAAATCAGCTATTGCCTTCACCCCAGTGTCTGCTGGACTACCCAGTGCTAGACTCGGTGCCAGCCGTCTGGACATTGTGCTGACACACCTCCATAAATAACACACAGCTGTGGGTAGGTGGCCAAGGCTGCCACCCTGCTGTCCCAGCTGATGCTCCCCAGAGGGGACCTGCCACAGGGCTTTGTGTTTGGAGCTGCAAGCAGCCTTCTCTTTCAGAGAAAAAGGAGAGAGCTGATTAAATCTGGAGGAGCTGGAAGAGTCACAGAGAGGGGACTTCAGGGAGGATTTAGTTAAAAATGGCCCAGATACATCAAACCATCTCCTGCAGAAAGCCATACCCCATTACTGCTTCTATGTGCAGGACAACTTACAGTGCTTATTCCATTATAAAGAAGCCTGATGCCTCTTTGATATATTCCCAGGAGACCGTGGTAAAGTTCCTGATGCTATTTTCCTTGACTGACTTCAGTCAATCACTTCCAATAGAACTGGCTGCCTGCCTGATGCTGAGGTTACATTGTGTCCCTGCCAGGCAGGCAGGATCCTGCTGGAGTGGGCAGAGCAGCACCTGAGGAGCTCCCAGGGGTGGGCAAACAACAGGCTTCCAAGGAATGTCCCCAAACATCTGGTTCATAGCAGGCACAGCAGGTGAAGATTCCATGGGACATCTGCAGATGCTCTTTCTCTTTGCTGCTGCTTTGATGATGTCCTAAGATGTGTCTGAGTCACCTCTCTTGCTGCAGCCTGGAGTTAAACCAGATTCTAGATGGAATCTTTGTTTCATTCTAACATCAGTGAACATTTGAACTGGACCAAAAGGCTCTGGCTTTACTCCATACCTGTGGGCCTGAAGCATTTTTTTGGGCTGATGGTCTTGCTGATGTAGTACATGGCCATCCTAGGTGCAAATGTACATTTTTATATATATTTTTGGTCACAGTTTCACTATCAGAGCCTGTCCTGGTTTAGGACAAATTTGGGAGGAAACTTACAAAGGGGTCCTTCTAGAAAGCAAATTCAAGTGGCCCCTCCCCCTATTAGTTCAGGAAAAAATTTGTTTGGAGAAAAGTGGGAAAAAACTGTTTATTTAAAAAGCAAAGTGTTCACAAACATAAAAAAAAAAAAAAATAATATTGAACAATTAAATCTCTTGCTGTTCTGAAAGGAGGGCAAATTCACAAAGTTCTTTTCTTGGGGTGTAACTCGGTTTGCTCAGTCTCTTATCTGTCCCTCCTGTGCTGGAAAATGCCTTGTCCCAGACCCTGGTGGGCCACAGGGGTGAGCTCCTGGTGCTTTTCTGGGTTTTCAGTCCAGAGCAGGGCCAATCAGTTCCAAGAAGAAGAAGAGCCACAGTCTGGGGAACTTCTCTGCCTCAGCTAGCATAAAAAAAGCTAACCAAAAAGTAAAGGAGTCAGGAAAAATGGGACTTCTGGACAGCAAATCAATATGATTTTGCAGAAGCCGATTTATTGTTTACAATTCACCCTAATTATACATTCTAGAACTACTGTCCACACTGTCACACATTTTGTGATTGGCAATTCCAGGGTATTGATCTGCCCTGTCCAAACTCCCCAAAGACAGTAATTGGACACCTGCAGCGTTGCCCCCTCCCGTTATCCTGGGCTTTCTAATCTTGGTATTCTGTATTTTCAACTTCTCTCCCGATTTAGCATCGTTTATGTTCCAGTGGCCTTGAGGGGGTCTCAACAAGTTGTCGAAAAACACCTATGATTTTCTTATGCTGTGCACCTGTTATTGGTCTAAACTAAGAAATACACAAAAAACAGCTAGCATGTGAAAGAAGCTTGTGAACGAACAGTAAAATTTGCAGAAAAACAACTAGGCAGCAAAACATAGCAACTAAATGTAGTTTTTGGCTGGTACACACAAGGCTTGGATTTGTAGAGATGTCCACTGTGGCCTAAACTTTGTCCAGCATTACAACAAAGGAGTGCTCTGTCCTGCTGTCTGTGCTGCAGACAACACAGTCCATGAGAGGAAATGCAGGGAAGCAAGTGCAGTTTCTGAAAACAAACCATGCTTCTTTTCCCACCCTTTGCTCTCAGAACCAGTCTTAGAAGTGCAGAACTTAATATCCAACATAAACAGAACAGACAATTGGAGATACAAGCATCCTAAAGTCATCCTAGGACAAGCCAGTAATGCCATCTCTGTTAGCACATTTTAGTAGCTCCTAAGTCAAGGATTCTGGACTGGCACTGCAGCACAGGCAGCTGCACCAAGAGTGTGCAACAGTCAAACCCTACTCAACAGCTCAACCCCAATCCTCCCAAATTCCTGGTAGGAAACACCTACTCACAGTTGCATGTCTTCGTGGGGAAATCCTGCCCTGCATCAGTCAAAGCCATGGCGCATCCTGCATGTGCTGGAAGCTCCTTTGTACCCATATGGGCAAAAAGTAGGGTGTTGTAGGCTTCTGAGCGTAGAGGTGGCCTTTGCATCTGACCAGACCACCTTCCCTTTGGTACCCAAGGATCCCTTTGGTAAAAGGTCCTCTCCCCTCTCTTTGCTGTCTTCTACATGGTAAGAAATTGCTCTGGCCTAAAACCAGCATTTTTTTTAGACTGGGGAATGAGCAGGGAAGCTCCTTCACATACGTGTGTTTCTGTGACTGGGGAATTGAGAGAAGCCAGAGACACCCAGGCAAGGACCCAATCCCACAGCTCTCCCTGCAGCACTCAGTGCTTGCCAAGGGGAGACAATGTCAAGCTGCTATTCATCGGCTTTCCCTTTTTGGGGGAGCTTGGTGACCTCAGCTGAGGGACATCATGCCTCATCCTGGCATGGTGTCTGTGTTGCTGCTGAAGAATTGCTTCAAGTATCCCAGGAACCAGAGCTTCTCCTAGGCCATCCATCTCTTCTTGCCACTGCGGGACCATGGAGCTGGACCACAACACTATTGAATTTTTCCTGAGAAAACTTTAGAGAGGACCTGCTGGCTCTTCCCTGTGTGAGAAGAGTGGTGTCAGAAACAGGAAAAGGCAGTAATTGCTGCTATTGTGGCTGAGACCTGCCAAGCCTTTAGCCATAGACAAATTATTAGGACAGGGTAGGAAGAAAAGTCATTTTGTTGCCTAACACCTGGGAAGATATTTTATGAGACAAGTAGCCTTGACCTCAAAATATTTCCAAGCTGTCAGCAGAGGGAAGAGGATGCTGTTGTCAAGTGTTGCACTGCTGCAAAGCAAATGCTGTTCTGCTGAGCTGATGAGTCCTGGCATCCGTGTTGCTGTGGGGCTGCACTCACCATGAGTGAATATGAAGAACTCACTGGCTTGAAAAAGAAAAGGGTGTTAGAAATGCCTATTTGGAAGATGTCTCCAGGATGGTGGGAGGACATCTGTATCATCTTGTTTTTTCCATCCTTGGGTTTGGAATGACAAAGATTCATCTGGAGAACTTGATGGTGGCAAACTCAAATGTTCTTGTGTTTCATCCCTGAGTCCCTGCAGTGTCTTTGTGCTTTCTGTGCCAAGAGGTGACATCACAAACCAGGCCAAGTGCAGGTAGAGAACAATGATGTCCAGATATTGATGACACCAGATAAGTAACAAAGCTCATCACAATGCTTACATATGGATATAAGGGAGAAAAAATAATAGATTTAGAGAACTCAGCTAACATTTTTAATTTAACTCCTCTTAAATTCCTTCTAGAACTGCTCTTGTCACACTCAATCTGGTGTTGACTCTGCCTTTCTAGAGCTATTTCAGACCTGCCTCTGCTCAAGCCTGTTCATGGTATCCGTGTCCACACACTGACAGCTTCTTGAGCCCTTTTTCTCCAAGTACTTGCAGGATTGGTGAATGTCTCCAACCCGTGCTTGTAATGGATAGAGGTTTAGTACAGAAATGTGGGGGAGGGTGGTGACTCTTGGGACACAACAGATGCCTCTGTTGTGTGTAGGCAGCATGGCTGGGGGAATGAAGCATCGGCCTGGGCAGTGTTTATTTTGGGGGAGGATCTGGGTTGTACTGTCTGGCTGGACAACATTAACTGCAATGGGATGGAGAGGCTCCTCAGTGAGTGCTCATTGCAGGCATGGGGAGAGCACAACTATGGGCATGTCAAGGAAATGGGCATTGCATGCTCAGGTGATTATGGGATTTGCCTCATCTGTGCTCTTTGGGCAGGCAGGGCTTGGTAATGTCTTGGTCTTGCAGAACCAGCCACAGATGTGTGTCTTGGGCTTGTTCAGTCCTCCTCTGTCTGTTGGGAAGGATGAACCAGGAAAACCTTACAAATATGATTGCTTAAATTCTGAAAATATAGAAACCATAAGCGAGAATACCAAACCTCAGTTAATGAATAACTAGAAAACAATAGGATGGCTGAAAGTAATCCCCTCTTAATAGAACAATGCCTTCTGCTAGAGAGCAGGTCCAAAGGTCAGAGAAGACCCTGCTAGGGTCCAAAGAACAGTTTTTAGAGTGTAAAGTATAACACACTATGGTAATGTAATGATTCTGATAGGCTGTATGTAAATGCTATAGAATTTGTATATCGTGTTAGATTGGTTAGTGGAAATTAGAATATTCATCATAGAAGAAGATTTATTGTATTGTAAACGGGAAATCTCTCTCTTACTCTTGCTCTTGCTTTTCCCCCTCTTGCTTTTCTTTCTATTACCCTTTTTGTTTTTTTCTCCCCCTTACTTTCTCACCCTCTCTTACTCTTACTGTTACCATCCCTTTCTTGCTCTTCTCTTTCCCTTACCCCCACTCTCTCTCTGTCCTGCTCAGGGCGGTGGCTGGCAGCCCTTAGCAGGACTTTCTATACCCACGCCCACACTATAAACTGCAACTGTAACAGCGGCTTGTACAGAGAGCATGAGTTTGTCCTGGGAAACCGTCCATCCTGATACAAAAGACTCCCACATCTGTCCTGCCCCAGGCTGGCCCAGGCAATGCAGCGAGGTCGCTGTTGGCAGCCCCAGTGGCATCTACATCATCTGACCCACAGGACTGCGTCATAAGGTACTGTAAGATGAGTGGGGCAGACAGGGGCTGGACTGTCATCCAGAGGAACCAGCACAGCTCAGCGATCTCCTGGAATGAGTCTTGGATCACCTACAAACCAGCTTTGGAAATATGCACACTGAGTTCTGGCTGGGCACTGAGTACATCCACCAGATCACCAGGCAGAAGGTCTACCAGGTCAGGTTTGTCATCTGGGATGCTGCAAATGAAGTTTGCAGACTACAACCTGTTCAGCTCGGGTGATGAGTCCCAGGGCTACCAGCTGAGGCTGGGAGCACACTCAGGGACAGCAGAGGATGCCATGGCCTCCAAGGGCCACTTGGAAGAGTCTCCATAATATATTCTAAAAGCCTCTCAGTAATAGCAGTTAGGAAGGTTTCTTAAAATGATACATGTCTTTTAGATAATGATAAAAGGTTATAATAAAATCTGTAAAGCAGCCAGCTTTGTAATTTATCTTCAGTTAAATAATCAATGGTACCATAGACAAATAGGAAATAAGTAAAGTAATAATATCTTATGGATAATGTCTGTTATCAAAAGTCAGTGAATCCATATAATGAGATTAACTACATAATCAGGATTATTGATATATCAGTAGTAACTGTCTTAAGAAATTGAGGTAATATTTTCTTAGACATTTAGGCATATATGACATTAAAGCAAAAAAGTAAAAAACAAAGCACTAAATAGCTTAACTAATCAGTTGTCTTATCTCTACAAGAAAATAACTGCATCTTGTAGTTCAAATGAACAGATTTTAACAGAAGTTAGCTCCATGGAAACTTCCCATTACTTATCTCTTTATCAAAAGAATTTAATCTTATAATTTAAACAAGCATATTTTAACAGATCTTAAAACTAATTTCACTGAAACTTAACGTTACTTAGATACAATGAAATTATACCTAAGAGAACTGAAAGTTAACATTACTGAATTGATCTTAATAGCACTTAACAGAACTTAAAATAATAGAACTTGTGAAAAACGAGGTTGACTTTCCTGGTAAAATTAAAAAAGTTTAATAATACAGTAAAGCAAAAGGTTATACAGCTGGGTGCTTGCAGTTAGCCAAGAACACTCTTGCTGTTTTGGAGACACCTCTGAAATTCATCAGCCTGTTGCATATTCATAGACTGTCATGCTTATTCAAACTTTTCTATAAACTGTTTTCCATATTCCAGGAACTGTTTTGCATGGCCACTCCTTCGGTCTGCCTTTTCAGAGCATGTGTGTTTCTTGACTGTGGTTTTAATTTATTTTTCGTATCAGTCTTAATTTGGGCTGTGATCTTCAGTTTCTGCAGTCAGTCAGTGCTGGTAGCTGGTATATCTGCAGCAGGTGTCTGAGCAGGTATACTAAGTGTTATCCAACCAAGCAGGCAGTTCACTTACTACAAACACACTCCATCAGCTTGCTACTCCTAAAGAAAACTATATCTTAAAAACCATTTCAACACCACACATACAGTATCCACCCTAATATTTGCAAAAGGCTAATATCATAATATGCATTTGTAACAGAACTTAAATTGAATAACACTTAAATTTAACTTTGCTTAATTGTAATACCTAATCTTAATCTTAACAGAATACTTGATAGTTAATCTTAACAGAAATTAACTGTACTTAACAGAATCTTAATTCATTTTGACTCTATAATTAGAAAAAGTTACTGAAAAATTGTCATACCGCAGTTAAACATGCAAGTAAATAACTATATTGAGATAGTAGCAACATTAATTTACTGTAGGAATTCAACTGCTGCAGCTTTTATAAGAATGCTTGTATAATAGATTTGAGTTTGGCCTAATAAAAGTAATGGGATATAAATACTGAAGGCTAAAACAATGAGTTTTACACAAATAACTTGGTTAGGTTACCTTGGTGGGTGTGTAAGACTGATCCTTGCATACAAACAGTTACAAAGTTAAGGGGTCAGTTTATTCCCAAGAGTAAGCTACTGTTTGCTCTATTTGTGGTCTTTCGATATACTTAAATGTGGCAAGGAAGAATAATTACACTTGAATTACTAAATAGCTGTACTGAAAGTTTCACAATAAAAAATTTGTTAAAACTATGGAGTAAAAGGCAAGCAACGGGTAATACAAACGGTTTGACAATGGTCCCTGGGGGCCATTGATCTGTATCAAGTGGTGACTGATAGCTAAGGCTGCTTCCCCCAGTACCTGAAAGTGTCTGGGGCATTGTGGGGACCATGGCTTGAGAGATAACAGTAACTCAGGCCCTCTGTCTATGAGACTGACAAGTGTTATCTTTTGTCCTTTTAATGTCAGGGTACATTGGCATGCAGGGCGTTGTTCTAATATAGGCTGTACCCAGTATATTTGGGGTGTTACGCATACGTTGCCCTGGTGGTCCAAAAACTCCTGTGGGAAGCAAATGAATTAATCAAGTAACGTTACTGTGTCAGAGGTTGCCAGGTCCAGTCCAGCACTCCCTGGTGGGGCAGGTTGTAGATCAGCAATGGTCCAGCGAAGGCTCCTTGTGGTGGCTGGGCTGGGGCTTGCTGCAGTGTCCACTCTGGTAAATCATGAGGGGTCATAAGATGTGTTGACAACATAGACCATAAAAGATTAGCAAAATGGAGAGATCCCAGCCCATGTTATGTAGCCACACAGTGTAGTTCCTTAATTTCCAAATACACGAGGGGTTCCCACCGTGGGATATTTCCCCTGGTGCCATGAAACATGACTGACACGACTATTTTTGCTGCAATATCAAAATTCCCCTCCTTCAGAGCCTTTTTCTTTCATCACACCCAGTTTTCATGGGGGTCAGGAGGGGATAGATCAGGCTCAGGACCATGAGGCAGAATGCCTTCCCCTCCTTTGGGCAGAGGGCGCTTGGTGGCTGCGGCTGCTCTCCAGTATCAGGAATGCCAGTTTCAAGCAGGGAGAGGGAGAGTGGGGCAGGGGACCAGCAACATCTGCTGAGGATTCAGCTCTGAGACTCCCTGCAGAGCTGCCCATACATCAGCCCCAGAGCTGGGCTGTAGACACAGATGCCTTGTGCTGTCCATCATCAAAGGCTTGGGCTGAGATCAACACTCTTTCCCAGGGGCTATCCCTGATCCCTAGATGCTTTGTGGCAACTCTGAGCTTTCTGACAGGATATGGTATACAGTGCCCCTTCAACAACACTCCTCCCTTATCCCATGTGTCCTGAGGGGAAAAAAACAGGAGGGCTCTGCTGACCTGCTTTCCCCATTGTGTTTGGGTGGGCATCGCCCCGGTCCAAGTGCTCTCTGCAAGAACATCTCCATTCTCTCTGACCAGTGCCTCAGGCAGCACCTATTGGGTCACATCTGTGCCAGCTGTTTCAGTAAACCCTCAGTACTGGGCCAGTCTCCTCCTTCTTCCCTTCTGCTTTTAGTCCCCATTTTCATCCAGTGCTTGGGCAGCATCAGCAGGTCCTCCCCCCGACCTGCCGTTTGACATCCAGCTCTTGCCATGGCCCTGGTGGAACCGTTTGTACCCCTGTGTGTCACCAGCACTGGGTGTCCATCTGGCTCCAGTACACTCTCTGTGCTGGGAGATGATGGTTCCCTGGGCAGCAGGTCCCACAGCAAGGGCAGGGGAGGAACAGGGGACAGCTGCAGGTCTCTGTCTGGGGGAGGTTCAGTCCCTTCTTCTCCCTCCTTCCATAACTCAGCTTCCCTTGTGACCTCCAGATACCCTGGCTGGGCTCACATTTCCAAGGCCATCCATGCCCTGACACTGTTACTTCAAGGGTCTGCAGTACAGGAGGGTCTCACCATGGGGTCCCGGCTGCAAGGACCTCCCTTAGAGCTGTAGGATGAGGATGTCACAGAGGGGTAACAGCAGCCAGGGCCATCCCAGCATTCACAGGTGGGGATGTCAGGCACAGCTTTGCACCTTGGCTTTGGGGCTGCACTTGGTGCCCAGGTGGGTGCAGAGAGCCAGCCCTGCTCCTGTGTGGCATGGGGAGTGCTGCTGAAGGGCTGGGGAGACCTTTCTCATCTGTTTTGAAATTGGGCTACCAGAAATGTCTCTAAGACAGTCCCTGGTTGTATATGGCACTGGAAACAGAGGCTGCAAATGAGGCCCTTTTACAGCTCAGTGTGTGTGGAATCCCATGTGAAATGTCAGAGCACAGTATCCCCTCGAGTGATGCACCATGTGAGGGTGGACAAACCTGGAGGATGTCTAACAAAGATTTCTGGCATGGACAGGTGACAGACTGTCCCTACAGGCCTTGGCTTCAAACTCTCTAAGTATTAACAACTCCAAGAAAAACCCTTATCAGTAGCTTTTGTTGGTTTTGTGGAATTTGGTGTGAACACCAGCAATTGAGAATTCTTATCACTGAAGCATAACAGCTGGCATGTGAAAAAAGATGTCTGTGGAAGGAGGCAAACAAACCATAAATTTCCAGGAATGAGTGAGTTCTCCTGTTTGGATTGACTACCTCAACTCACTGAAAAACAGAGCTGGGCTGCAGGCAGAGATGCCTTTTGCCCTCCATCAGCAAAGGATAGGGTCAAGGTCAACAGCCTTTCCCAGGGGTCATCCATGACCCTTGGGTGCTTTGTGGCAGCTCTGAGCAAAAGCCTATTGGTCATTCAGTGCTCCTGTCCCTGCACTCCCTGCCCTTATCCCATATATCCTGAGGGGAAAAAGCAGGCTCAGGAGGGCTCTGCTGACCTGCTGTCCCCTACTGTTCATGGATGGGCATCACCCCAGCCCAGGTTCTTTCTCAGAGAGCATCTCCATTCTCTTGTGGTCAGTGCATTAGGAAGCAGCTGCAACTGTTGGATCACATCTGTGCAGGGTATTTTGGTAAATCCTCAGCACCAAGCTGGAGTCTCTTCTTTCTCCCCCTCTTCTTTCAGTCCCCATTTTCATCCAGTGCTTGGGCAGCACCAGCAGGTCCTCCCCCCTGACCTGCTGGCTGATGCCAGGAGCCCCTGCCATGGTCCTGGTAAGTATTATCAGGAGCTTTTCTTGGTTTTGTGGAATTCTCTGTGAACCCCAGCAGCTGGGAACCCTTACCACAGATACACAACAGATGGTGCATGAGCAGAGGTACCTGCAGAGGACAAACTGACCATAAATTTCCAGGAATGGATGAGTACTGCTATTTGATCAGCTGCTTAACCTCACCAGTGAGCCCTATATAACATCAGGATTGGCCATGCTGCCACCTGACCAGACCTACTCAGCTCCCCACTCCACAGGGTCTCAACAGAGAGAGCATGGGTGAGTGTGGGATGGGATGGGATGGGATGGGATGGGATGGGATGGGATGGGATGGGATGGGATGGGATGGGATGGGATGGGATGGGATGGGATGGGATGAATTCTGTGTGCAGCTGGGCATTCTTGCCTTTCTTTCCAAGGTCTTAGGTCCCTTGTGCTTTGTTTATCCCTTCTGTAATAGCTCCTGAGTATCTTTAGGTACCAGCAATGCCTACAACCCAACAGGCCAGTTCTCCTCCAGAGGATTCACATTCCCAGATTCACTGTGTATCTTCTCTCTCCAGCTGTTCATCACTACAGTCCTCTGTTCTTCACCTCCGTGCTGGCCCTGCTATCCCCACTTCTTGCTCTACACATTGAAAACCTGGAGAGATTGAAAGTAAATTTAGATGAAATAATTAATATCCCTTCTGACGGATTTCTTCCTGGTATGTGTTTTCTGTCTTACATCCCTGAATTCTGTTCATCCAAATTTCAGAAGCCCTCTCCTCTGCACAGAAAGGGAGGTGTGAAAAATACTCTTGTGAAAATAAAAGCATCCTGCTCAAATCTTTCTCTAATTTAATAAATATTAATTAAATTAAATTAAATTAAATTAAATTAAATTAAATTAAATTAAATTAAAACTTCACCAGATTTGGTAATTCAACCTTCTTTGTTATTGACAAGATTGTATGTGGCAGCTTTTTCTAGACAGACTGTTTCTCTTCCTTTATGTATTCTTTTCCCATATATATTTGCATAGTTCACTCAGAGCCCTGAAACTTCAGAAAGACTTTTTATAAGTCAATAACCAAAATGCTTTCTGAGTCTTGCACGTGGCTAAATGGTTCTAAAACCTCATCACACCACTGGTGGAGGTCACAGTTCCAAAGGCTGTCAGGGAAACAGTCTTACTGAGATGGGTGCTGGGATTTCTCTTAAACAGAGCGTTGTTCTCTCATAGCTGTGAGCTCCCTCATACTCTGAAAGTTTCTGGAGCTCTTTGAGTTAAATGAACATGTGAATCCTTCACCCCTGAAAAGCAGGTTCACAGGAACAGTTTGCAGTTGTTTGATCTTGGTCTCAGAGCATCCACGGTATACTCCCCTCTCAATCCTTCTCTCCTGTACATCCTTCTACTCATCAATACTACCCTGAGCAACTTGCTCAAGTGGAAAGTGTCCTTGCTCATAGCAAGGGAGTTGGGCTAGGTCATCTTTTAAAGGTCCCTTCCAACCAAAACCATTCATGATTCCATGGTTCTGCTTGGATATGCTGTCTGCTCATTGTGACAGAAGCAAATAGGCAGCTACTTAATGGCTGCAGCATTCCCATTCCTAGTCTGTGATCCCTCTGAAGATTTTCCAACCAAAAACTAACACACAGGAAGAAAAATAAGCCTCATGGCATCATTGAAATGCCCTACAAAAAACTCAGTGCTGGAAATTATATCCTATGGGGCTGGACTTCCCTCTGTTTTGCAGCACAGGGCTATTTTTCTCTTTCCTTGTTTTCCTGATGCAGATGAAGCTGGAGGGATCATCCAGCAGAACCGGGCAGCTGACCCTCAGCAGGAACAGGGCCGCAGTGGTAAGTACCCACATCCCCCAGGGAACAGGGAGAGCTGCAGGAAATGAAGTGGTGGCAGGTTGGCAGTCAGCCTGGGAAGCAGCCAGTCCAGCACCTCAGCAGAACTCCAAGTGCTCCTCCAAACTTGAAGGCCATTGAATGAGAATGGGGTCAGGTTGGACATGGGGAAGAAATGTCAGGCAATGAGGGTGGTGAGGACCTGGCACAGGTTGTCCAAAGAAACTGTGACTGTCCCATCCATGGAAGTGTCCAAATCCAGGTTGGATGGGACTTGGCACAGCCTGGTTTAATGGAAGGTGTCCCTGGCCATGGCAGGGGGAATGGAACAGGATGGGCTTTGAGGTCTCTTCCAAGCCAACCCATTCTGGGATTCTGTGATCTCAGAGGATGCTGCTGCCATTACTTTCCTGCCACAAATCCACTGAGGATGTCCCTTCTGAGCAAAGCTGGGCTTCCACAGCCATCCACAGGGTCCAATGCTAAGGGAATGAGGTTTCCTCTTTCCTGACCCTGGGGATGCAGTGGATGCCAGGGTTGCAGAGAGAGCAGACTGAGATGTTGTGTGTTGGTCCTCTGATGTTCTCTTATGCCCCAGGTTGGCCCAAGGACTGCAGTGAGCTCCCTGCTAGCAGCTCCAGTGGCATCTACATCATTCAGCCCACAGGACAGCAAACCATCGTGGTATACTGTGAGATGAGCAGGGACGATGGAGGCTGGACTGTTATCCAGAGGAACCACAGAGATACACCAGTCAGCTGGGATGAGTCTTGGAGCACCTACAAACATGGCTTTGGGAATGTGCACACTGAGTTCTGGCTGGGCACTGAGTACATGCACCAGATCACCAGGCAGAAGGTCTACCAGGTCAGGTTCGTCATCTGGGATGCTGCAAATAACATGAAGTTTGCAGACTACAACCTGTTCAGCTTGGGTGATGAGTCCCAGGGCTACCAGCTGAGGCTGGGAGCACACTCAGGGACAGCAGAGGATGCCATGGCCTCCAAGGGCACGACCACCATGCATGACAACATGAAGTTCTCTGCTAAAGATCGAGATCAGGACACTTCTAGTGGGAACTGTGCCTCCAGCTCCGGGGGCGCGTGGTGGTACTCGGCGTGTTACTCTGTGCGTCTGAACGTCAAAGGGGCCATGACATGGGGCAGCCTGTGCCAGGGGAGCTGCAGAGCCTCAGCCATCCTCATAAAACCCGCCACCTTCTGCTAGATGCATTTTCATTTCCTTTCTGTCCAACCTGCCCAACCTCTGGCTCTCCCAAGAATTGGAACAAAGCAAAAGCAAAATGGGTGTGCCATGGGGTCTTTGCAGAGGTTGGTCATACGTAGCTACTGAATAAAATAAGGCATTTTCCACTTCTTCTTCCTCCTCTAGATTTTCTCTACTTCTCAGCTGTGCCTGTGTCCTCTAGTTCAGAGTCAGATAATTTTAATAGCATTAATAATAGAAACACTTTCCTGGAAACACAAAGTTTCCATGTTGGTAGTGTGTTTCATAGGACATGTGAAATGGTCAACCCAGAAGACTTCTGTGGTGTTGTTAGTGAATTTACATCTTTAGTTTCATGAAAACTACCTAATTTTTGCTGAAGATCTTGCTCAAATACTAAAGTGCACAGGCAACTTGCCACTCTGAACCTCCTGCATGTAATACTTAATAGATGTTAAATAGTCAAATAAATTGGTATTCAAAGAACTGTCTGAATTGTGAAAGTTTATTTCAGACCTTTGAAGTGCTCTAAGAGGTTAATGCATTAGAAGGTTTCTACCACTGCAGCTCAGCTTTTCCCTGAGCCAGGGCAATGGTGACTTCCCAGAGTCAGTGCTGGTAGAGCAGTTGGACTTTATGATCCTAGAGGGCTTTTCCAACCCTCATAATTCTATGATACATCCTCATCTTTGAGGGCAGAACCGTTCAGCCGATGCCACCCATTCCAGCCTCCACGATATTTATGTACTAAAATTGTCTTCAGTGGCATGTGAGTCTTGGAGTGTCTTTGGCTCAGGGAGATGAGAGCTGTTTCTTCATCAATACAGAGACATAAGCTAGAAAATAAAAACTATCTGTAACAAATCTTCTATTACTTTGTTGCACTTGTGTATGACTTTTTACACTGTCATTTTACTGCATGTCTGCCTTGAAATGTGGGATTTTTCTCCCTGCCTCCTACTGCCTCCTGCTCCTCTGCAGTGAGTCATGAGGTGTGTGACAGGCAGGAGTAGGCACCTGCCAGCTCAGAATGGGGACTAAACCCAGTGTAGGAGACAATAACTTAAATAAAATGTTCTTGGCTGTCAAACTTGGGAATTTCTTGTCACATTTAGAAATATTTTTGCTTTTTTTTTCTTGGCCAACTTTCTTGCCCTGAGATACACACAGAGATGTGTGATTAAAGGAACCCTCTGCTAATGCCTCCCCCTCCCCAGACTGGGCACCCACTATGCATTCAGGTAGGGTGAGAGGCAGCTCAGGGGCAGTGCCATCCACCTGTGATGGGCTCCCAGCACCAAATTCCCTTCCATTACAGGAAAGACAATTCCATTGGATATTCCATCCTCATGGTGAGTCTACATAGCAAGATGCAGAAAAGTCTTTTTGCACCATGTCCCCTTGTTATCTTTAACCAGAGTGACAATTGTCAAGTGGAAGAGATTGTTCCCATCTGCCCTTGCGAGAGCCCACCTGCAGAGATGCCACCAGCTCTGGGGTCCTCAGCACAGGAAAGAAGTGAAGCTGTTGAAGCAAGTCCAGAGGAGGCCATGGAGATGCTCCAAGGGCTGGAGCCCCTCTGCTCCAGACAGGCTGGCAGAGCTCTGGGTGTTCACCTGGAGAAGAGAAGGCTCTGGGGAGACCTCAGAGCCCCTTCCAGGGCCTAAAGGGGCTCCAGGAGAGCCCTCTCTCCAGGAGAGGGACTTTGGACAAAACCCTGGAGCAACAAGACAAGGGGGCCTGCCAGAGGGCAGGGTTAGAAGGAATATTGAGAAGAAATTATTTCCTATGAGCATGGTGAGGCCCTGGCACAGGGTGCCCAGAGAAACTGTGTCTGCCTATCCCTGGAATGGGCTGGAAAAGGCCAGGCTGGACAGGCCTTGGAACAACCTGGCCTAGTGGAGGGTGTCCCTGGCCATGACGGTAGGGTTGGAATGAAATATGTTTAAGATCCCTTCCAACCCAAACCATGCCACAATTTTTTGAAGTGATACCTCACTTTTCCTACAAGCTCCAAGGTTGCTGTGTTTCCTCAGGCCTCTCTTGCTCTCTCCAGGGAGGCTCAGCTTGTCCCATAGTAACAGAGATGGGGTGCAGTGAGCCAGCCCCCCAGGCAGGCTCCTCTTTCTGGGCAAACATTTGGTGCATATCACTATCATGAAACCCACTTAAAATGCAATGTCACTGTAAAGAAGGGGTTTGAGAAGTGCAATTTCATCATTACATTTCTGCTGATCCCCAGAGGGAGCTCTTGCCCAGGGTTTGCCAGGCAGCTTCCTGTGGGAAGGAAGTCTGGTCAATAAGGAGAGCCCAGAAATACCCTACAAGGAGCTAGCTGCAGGTTGCAATTTTCCTTTCCATGTTCCTTACTCTGTCCTGCTGCTGCATGGAGTGTTGAGATCTTGTCAGCACCAGGACAGGCCCCTGAGACAGGGAATGTGAATGAGGACACCCAAGGAAAAAAGCACAAAGAACTTCATTGCACAGATATCGAATCATGGACTCACAGAATGGTTTGGGATCTTAAAGCTCATCTGGTTCCATCCCTCTGCCAAGGGGAAGGACATCTTCCACTGGACCAGGTTGCTCCAAGCCATGTCCAACCTGGTCTTGAACACTTCTGGAGATGGGAGAGCCACAGCTTCTCTGGGCAAGCAGAAAATATATAGCAGAAAATTTTTTTCCAGGCAGAAAGAATACAACATGTTTCCCTGAATCAGGATTTTTCAACCTTTCCCAAAGGATTTAATATGGACTTCATAATTGTTTCCTAGGGAACATGGTAAGCTTGTACAAGGTATAATTTACTTCTTTTTTTTCAGATCTTTTATTCATCTGCAGCCAAAGATGGAAAGTACAAAGACTTTCTCTGCCCATGCTTGCTTGGGCCTAAGGAACAGCTGCCCAGGTGGCTCTGAGAAGCCAGGGATGTTTCTCACCCTGACAGTCTGGAAGATCTCACTCTGTGCCCAAAAACACCCACCTGAGCAAGGGGAGGCCAAGGGTGAACTTGCACCTCTGTCCTGAGTTCCTGTCAGTCAGCTTTGATTTGGACACACAAATAATTTCAATAGTTCCAGCCCTCTAACATTTTATCCAATTCCTTAAGTCCAACTACACTTTTGGTTTCACAACATCCTGAGATGAACACACCAGCCCTTCCTTTGCCTGGTCCCCCCAGAAACACAGAACAATCAGGGTTCAAAGGGATGTCTGGAGATCATTCACTCCAATCTCCAGCTCTGAAAAGTGCTGAATAACCACCTCTAACCATTCCTTGTTCCTACTGCATCCGTGTCTACACTGTCAGTGCCTGTCACCCCATTCACCTCTTTCTTAACATCCCTGATGGCTTTTCTTGCAAGGATGATATTCCCACTTCTGACCACCCATTTTCTTTGTCTCTCTGATGTTTTCCAGTGTTTCTCCATCTTTTCTGAGCCAGGCACCAAAGCCACACAGATTTGTGACCTTGTTTTATACTGGGGCAAGCAGTATTTTCCTTGCAATATCTGGAGCCTTTTTCACTTTTTAATTACTCATGAATCTTCAGCTGATGTTTTCAGGGAACTGCTTACAGTTACCTTCAGCTCTTGACTGGCATTAGAGTGCCCCAGTCTGCAGTGAGGGATGTGCTTTACTTTACCCTTATCAGCATTGACTTTCATTACTGATGTTATCACTCATTAGTTCTGTAGCCTGAAATACTTCTGCACTACTCTCTAGCCAGCTTTAGCTATGACAGTTCTGAACTATTTTCTCCAGCAGAAACACCATGACCATCCCATTTGCAGCCTTTTCTCTGTATAATGAATATGCTGCAAATTCCCAGCCCTAGTGGAGATCCAACAGGAAATCTGCATGTTTACCAGTTCACCTTATCTTGGCAAGCTGTTGATCTGTTATAGCTCAGTGTCTCTGAAAACTCCATGATAGACCTTCTTAAAAGTGTTTTTGGATGTCATTGTATTGACCAGATCATTGTCGTCCACACACACCACCTCATCTTGCAAAAGCTGAGCTACAACCTTCTCCTAAAAACTGTGTTGACTCTTCCTCAGTTTATTGTATTTACAGAATCATAGATTCATGGAATATCCTGAGTTGGAAGGGACCCACAAGGATCATCAAAGTCCAACTCATGGCACTGCACTGGACATCCCCAAAATCCCACCATGTTCCAAACAGCACTGTGCAAATGTTCCTTGAGCTCTGGCAGCCTTGGGTCCATAACCACTTGCCTTACCACTTCCCTTTATCCATTAGTTCCTACAAATGCAGTGTTTTTTACTAATTTTTCAGTAGGTAGAGAAATAAGACTTCTGGAGATCTTTAGACAAATATGGCACTCAGGTCTGGAGCCCTCAGCACAAGAAACCTGAACCTGTTGGAGAAAGTACAAAAGAGGCCTCGGAAAAACTCTGAGTGCTGGAGTCCCTCTGCCCTGGAGATATTTTCAGAGAGCTAGAGGTGTTCCTCTGGAGAAGAGAAGGCTCTGGGGAGACCTTAGAGCCACTTCCAGTGTCTAAAGGGGTCCAGGAGAGCTGGAAAAGGATTTGGACAAAGGGCTGCAGGGACAAGGCAAGGGGGAATGGCTTCCCAGTGACAGAAGGGAATATTGGGATATTGGGAGGAAATTCTTCCCTATGAGCATGGTGAGGACCTGGTACGTTACCCAGAGAATCCCTGGGAGTGTTCCAGAATAGCAAGGGATTGGAAATGGATGAGCTGCTGTTTCCTGCTCCTTTTAATCTCCTTTTAAAAAGCTCTCCTTGTTTTTACCCATAGGTTTCCCTGACAAAGATGTACTCAGGCCACCAACTTTGCTGTTTGTTTTCTAATAAAGCTTTCCCAATGTATTTCTCCTTTCTACATTGTTCCTGGCAGCAGTGCTACAAGTTCCATTCCTAGTGCTTTTTTTTTATTTAGAATTTTTTTTCTCAGGATCACTATCCTGTGGGAACAGACTGGAAGCTGTGTGCTCCTCTGTATCTGTTGAACCCTGTAGGTCTGAGCCCAGCCATCCCCACCCAGCACTGCTGTGACTGCACACACCAGTGTCCCCATGCTCTCTGGATGACATAGAGATC
Organism: Erithacus rubecula; assembly: GCF_903797595.1. NCBI lineage: Eukaryota > Metazoa > Chordata > Aves > Passeriformes > Muscicapidae > Erithacus > Erithacus rubecula. Next base: position 10,661,230 of record NC_136674.1, read on the forward strand.
TTCATGTTTGTTCATGTCCTATCCAATCCTAGCAAAAAAAAATCCAACCCTTCTGTACCAGCCATGCCCTTCCCAGGCACAGGCTTTTTCTCCACACCTCTGAGCATGATGTCAGGGTAATTTTGGAGCACTGCTCTGGGGACTGTGGTCTCTAAGCACCTGTGTGTCAATGCACCTTTGGGACATCTTTGGGACAACTTTAGGGCTTCCATCTTGCATTGCATTCTGGACTACATCTCTCTTGCCACACTCTCTCCAAGATTGTGTTGTAACCCTACAGCTGTGCTTAGCATCACACATTTTAGGATCCAAACAGCCTTTTTCAAAATTCCTCAGCTCTGCAGCCTCCCTGCCCCTATGTAGGACTCCTGCTCAGCTCCCTGGTTGACTAGGGATCTGTCACTACCTTCCCTGGGCTGGATGCTCTTTGCCAAAAAGGGATTTCCCTTTTCTGCAGTACGAGAGGTGCTAGACCAGGAATGAGAGAGTTGTGATTTTCACAAAAGCCTCACTGATGTTTCCCTCAAACAGATGTTGTCCCAGAGCACTGGAGTCTGTCTGCAGCTGGTGAACAGATGGCAAATGGTTTTTGTCAAAATCCTGGGAAACCTCTTTTGCACAGCATGAGTGGAATGTGCCCAGAAAGCCTCTGTTTCTCTGATATTTTTGTTTCTTTGTGCCTTAGCTTAATTCTCAGTTTTCCAGGACACTCACATGCCCATTACTGCTTTAAAATGTATACAGACAGTACTTTTAAAATTACTTCTCTCTTCAACTTCTCTCTTCAACATCTTGACAGGCAGCATGGGACAGGCTAAGGTGGTTACAATGAATCACAGAGGGGACAAAAAGTTACAGATCTACAGAAATCTGGCTGGAAAATGAAGAAATGGCCCCAAAGGGAGGTTTGCACCAGCCAGTGTAGAAGCTGTCCAAACCAGCTTTTTGTGCATATTCTTCTTCCAGTTCTGGAAAATACTGTGGATAGCTGCTGACCCTTCTTGGACTCACCTGGATGGTATGGAAAGCATTCAACTCCATCTACAAACTGGATTAGAGCTTCAATGCCTGCAGCTATCTGTGTTGGGTTTATCCCACCCATTTATACTGTATCTCCATCAGAGGTACCTAAGATCTATGCCTGGGGTTTTCCAGGCATGTGTGCTCCTCCCAGGATGTGGGGCTGGGAAAGAAGGTGCCAGAAACTAGAGAGAAAAGAAGTGGTTTAAGTCTGAAATTATAAGTGCTGTGTCCCTCTGTGGCTCAGGTCAGTGAGCAGATGCTTGCGACACAGGTCTGGCTGGAATGGCACATTCGACATCCACATTTATCCAAGATCCACTCTCACGGAGCAGGGGGTTGGTGCATCAAGCCCTGCCTGCCTGCCTCTCTCAGGAAACCTCAGAGGTGAAGGCAAGCCAAGGTAGATTTAGACTGGATATTAGGAAAAAATTCTTTCCTGTGAGGGTAGTAGGTCCCAACACAAGTTGCCCAGAAAAGCTGTGTCTGCCTCATCCCTGGAAGTGTTCCGGGCCAGGTTGGAAAGGGCTTTGAGCAAATTGTTCTGGTGGAAGGTGTCCCTGGTCTAGTGCATGGAGAGTGAGTTTTAAGGTCCCTTCTAACCCAAATCATTCCAGGATTTAATGATTCTTTGATTTTAAGGACTACGTGACAACAAGGTGTGTAAATCCCACCAGACCCAAGCTCACAGCTGTTCTCTGTCACATTTGTTGTTTGTATCCTCTCTCCTGATGGATCACAGCTTGGAGCAGGTTTTCCTGGGGCTGTTTCTCAGCTCGGCACTTGGCTCAGTGCCTTGGCCTGTGTTGCGCTGAGCTGAGTGCCCATTGCTATAATTTTACCTGTTTGTGTCCCTTAATCTGTATTTGTTCCCCTGAAAGTGCAGGGAGATCCATTAAAGCAGAGGCACTGGGTAAATACCGCCCGCTCCTCACTCCACCAGCACGCGAGATCAGCAATTAACTCCGGGTAAACAGAGTCGACTGCCAGTCAACCCTTGACCACAGCAAGGGGGGACAGGGGGACCCACAGTGCTCCTCCCCAGGTGCGTGGGGGATGGAAAAGCTGGAGTTGGACAGTGGCAGGGAGCTGAAGCTCCAGTGGCAGGCGCCCGGTGGCCATTGGACGTGTCCTGCTGATGGTGTGCCACGGGCGGGAACAGCCACCTGCGCTATAAATAGGGTTGGCAGCGAACCTGCCCTGGGGAACAAACGCTGAACCCTGGAGCGGGGAACAGACGGCGTGGGCTGGGTGGAGGAGGTGCCTAGGAGGAGGCGTGGTGTCACTGTCCTGCACTGGGGAGCACAACAGCATGTGCTCGATGCCCATGCAGGGGCCGTAGGGCTTCAGCTCAACCAGGACGTGCATCAGCGTGCTGGATCAGATCCACAACGGCTCCAGTAGGCAGCAGGAATGGCAGGAGCTCAGGTGGGACTGCCGGGACCTTTCCTGGAGCCTCCGGTGAGGCCTTGCCCCATCTCCGACTCTGACTCAGAGGACACAGCTGTGGGTGGCACAGGACCCAGTGCTGAGGCACAGAACTCCTCCCAGGTCATCCACAGTGGCCACTTCATGGTGTCATGCCCGCACAGCGACTCACTGCCCCGGCGACGGCACCACCACGCCAAGCCCGAGCCAGCTGATCCCTGGAGTATCGACCCGACCCTCACCCGGCTCTTTGAGTGCATGAGCCTGGAGTACAGGTGAGTTCCAGAGCCCTTGCACGTGTCTTATGCACCCCCAGCTAGCTGAAGGCAGGAGGCTAGCTGAGCTCCGTTCGCCAGCCAGGAATTTGTTTCCATCTGACCACCTCCTCCTCCTCTTCTCCATGGGCTGTGATGTGCCATATGCTCAGAAATTGCCATCCTGGAAAGTTTCAGGGAGAAAGAGCTGATCTTGGGTTGTTGGCTATGGAGCCAGGTGAGAAACTTTTCTGTTCATGTGTAGCTTGACTCTCCTCCATTTTCCCATGAGATCTGGTGTTGCTGGGCCCAGCTGTATTTCCCCCATGGCCAGGTCTAGCACACTCTTTAGAACAGGAGCAACCCTGAGGACAACTAACACTCAGTTCTTTGGCAATCCATCCCAGAGCAGGAGTCTTGCCTTCCGTCCTTGACTCTGTTCCCATATCCTGAGATTATTCCATGACATGCAGTAGCACTTGAGACTGGATGGCTGCACAGGTTTTTCCCAAAATCTCCTGAAAGCATTACTCCTTCTCTCCTGCAAAATCAGATGCATTGTTGGGTGACTGCATTGTTTCCCTGCCGCACAAATTGCCAAAGCCCAGTGACAGCTCTTTGGTGACAACAGGACAGACTGCAACATGTCTCCTATGGCCACGGTTCTCATTCTTGGAGGCATTCCCCTCCTTTGCCAAGCCCCAAGGTTTTGAGTTCTCTCTAGCATGGCATCAGCATGACTTGCTCTGTTGGAGTCAGTGCCAAACTGCTTGCATTGCTTCTCAAAATGTCCAAACGTGAAAACCTAGATGATGATGCACTACCATGTTAAAGCAAAACCTCAGCAAAGCAGCCTTGAAGAGGTGCCCGTTCCCTCATCTAGGATCTTATCCAGTGGCTGTGCTCTCAGGTTTGCCTTGGAGTCCTTAAATGCTCGATGCAAAAGGGAATGTAGTCACTGCCAGGACATCCTTGGGGATGCTGGGCACAGAGACAGCACTCCAAGGGTACTAGTTCCCACATATCTGTGCACAGCTGACCCGTCACCATATCCCAGGTGGTGGATGGGATCATCCCTGTTTGCCAGCAGCTAGCACAGCACAGCTTCTGCTCCAAGGGGCTGGGGAAGGCAGTGCTCTCTGGGAGCACAGGGAGCCTCAGTGTGGGGTGACCCAGGTGAGGATCACGCTTCCTGGTTGGAAGCATGTGGCACTCACCCCTGAGTGCCACAAACAGGGGACATAGAGACACTGGTGGCCTTGCTCTCTCCTCTCCCAGCCCCATTCTTTCCATATCTGAGCCCTGCAGCTTTGAGGCTGGAGAAACAAACTGTCACACCGGGGAGCTCAAACTATAGACTCATGAGGTGCAAGGCATCTTCAGCGTGTGTACTCCTGGGCTCTGGAACTCCCAGACACAGTGGAAACGGACAGGGTACAAGGGCTTTGACAGCTGGAGTACTGTATGGGACTGGCCTCTCCACTGCAGTCAGGGCTCCATTGCTACAGTTCTCCCTACCCCCTGGACTCTCAGTGGCTCGTTTCCTTCCTGCACTGAGCATGGGAATGCAGATACTGGCTCCTATGTAGTGGGACACTCACTCAAGCCTTGTCCAGCCTGGCCTTGGGTACTTCCAGGGACGGGGCAGCCACAGCTCCTCTGGACAAGCTATGCTGGGACCTCACAGGAAAAGATTTCTTAGAAATATCCCATGTAGCCCTGACCTCTGACACTGTGAAATTATTCCCCCCTGTCCTATTCAGGCCCTTGTCCAAAATTCCTCTCCAGCTGCCTCAGACTCTCTTTAAGTGCTGGGGGAGGGGGGCTCTAAGGTCTCCACACAGCCTTCTATTCTCCAGGCTGGACAACCCCAGCTCACTCACTTTTTTTTACTCATACATTTTTGACACACTTGTAGGCAGCAGCTAGAGAAAGGTATCAGGGTGGAGAAATGGAGTTAAGTGTTCTTGGTGCATTTCTACATTTAATGTGATATGATACTTCTCTGCATCACCTGCCATTTCACACCTCCCCTCCCAGCCAGGTTCCCAGAGGCAGCACAGCCTCAGTTGGGGTTAGCAGCCCAATATTCTCCAGTCCTCAGGAGAGCACCCACAGTTAAGCTCAGACTAACTTCCTAACCAAGAAAAACCACTGTATGCTGTCACCTTGGAGGCACCTGTGGAGTTCCTCATCCAACCCTCATGCAGGGCAGGACTAGATCCAAAGCCAGGTCAGGTTGCTCAGGGCCATCACTTTGACAGATGAGGATGTGAGCCCACTACCTGTCCAGCCTGCCCAGGGCTGCCCCTCTCCCACAGGGAATTGCTGTCCATGGCTCTAGTTTGGAGTTATCCTGTTCCAATTCTTATGTCCATTTCCCCTTGGCCTTTCTCAGTGTATGTTTGAGAACTGACTGGCTCCATCTCCTTCTTTGGGCAGCTCATGGCAGAATTCTCTCTTCATCTTCTCCAGGCTGAACAAACCCATCCCTCACACTCCTCTTTTGTCATGCATATTAGTCCCCAAACACCTTGATATCCTCCTCCAGGATCACTCCAGTTTGTAAACCTCCCTCTTTCTCCATTGGACACAGTGTCCAGACTTGGCCATAACAGTGTGGAGCAGAGGGGAAAACTATCCTGTCTCCTGGTGAGTTGTGACTGCTGCAGACACCCATCCTTTGCTGCCGGGGCTCACACTGTTTCAAAGGCAACTCACTAAACTTTCCCTAAATTTTTCAATGGCTACAGCTAGAATTCCACCCCACTCCAGCATTCCTCCCCTGCATTTCATAGACATTATAGCAGTCCCTGTCTCAGCCTGAGCAATCATTCTGGGGATATGACATCTTCCTTCCGTGGGCAGGACTGTGCATCACCCCTCACTGGCAAAGAAACGTTCTCTCCACATCAGGGCCTGCTCCCAGCAGTAACTTGCTTCCTCAGATCCCCCAAAGAGAGGCAACTCCCCACTTTGAGGTCTTCCTCCTAATGCTAGGATGAAGCAGTTCCTTTTTACGTGTATCCCAGGACATTTAGAGCAGCTTCCTGCTTAATGATCCTTTTCACTCCTCCTGCAACATCCTGCATTCCTTGAATCCTTCCCTAGAATGTTGTTTCTCCCTGCAGCCCACCTGGCTGCGTCTCGTTACCCAAAAAGCTGAAGGTGGAGCTGAGCTCCTTCAGGAGCTGCTCACACATTGGCATTAGCACCAGAAGGCTTATCCTCTCCATCACCAGTGTGTGACCTGCACCTGGGCTGACACCCCCTCCTGTGACTTATTTTTGGGAATCACTGACCTGGGAATGTTCTTCTGAAGGAAGGAAAACTGGGGGCAGATTGGGAGATGTGAATTGCAGTCACTCATAGTCTTACCTGGCAACATCTGTCTTGTGCTCCAGAGAGGAGATTTGGCAGGCAGGGACATCAGCCTGGGAAGTGACTTGGAGTATGCACTCAGGCTCTCTTGTGATTTAAAGTCTCTTGTCTGTCAATTCCCTAATAATTCATCCTCTTGTCAGCCTATGTCTCCCCTGGGAGAGGTGGAATTGCTGCTGTTGATTTGTTAATTCACAGTGCCTTAAGTGCTCACACGGGTAGTGAACACCAGGCAGAGACTCCAGGGATGCATTCACTGGTGTTCATCATCCAACCCCACTTTTTTCCTCGCAGACAACCTCCATTCTAGGGGGTCTGATGAGTGGGAAAGGCTCATGCTTGGGCTAAACCCACCCACCCTGCACTGTGGTGCTGTTGTCATTCCTGGCAAGGAGCTGCACTCTTTACTTCTATCATTCCCCAAGGTTTTGAGGCTGATCCTGTTGCAGGATTGTGCAGAGGGGCTGGGCTGGTGTGCTGGTGCAGTCCTACATCTCTCTAGATCACTCCTCTATTCCCTGCTCCTCTTGCTGCTGATGGAGAGGAAAGTGCCCATGTTGCCACGAAATCAGGGACTGCACCGACTGAAACTGCTGCATGGGTAAATGAGTCACAGACCAAACAAGGTGCTGCTGGGCCCGTGCCAGTGTTGGACCCAGGCAGAGCCCTGTTGCCACCTCACCCTATCCCACAAACACCCGTAGCACAATAGTTGCTGGATCTGTGTCCCCTTTCTTCTGGCAGTGTGGGGCAGCAGGGCCCCCAGCCTGTTTGGGGCACCCTATACCTTCCCATGGTTCAATGTAAAGTTTGCATCCATATCCCCAGTGGAGATAATTGCAGGGAAGGGTGGGGCACTTTTCAAGCCAAAGCAGGGAGCAAAGATCAGCCTGTTAAGCCCCAAAACTGAAAGAATCATTAAAGGGGGAAAAAAGGCATTGGGTGGTAAAACTGAAAGGCATCTCTCTGCTGCTTCCAGGCCTCACAGCAACTCCTAGCCATGGCCCACTGGCCTCACACAAGGCCAAGGTGTGTCCCACAGGCTCAGGCTGCTCTTCTGAGCTGGCTGTGAGTGAGGAACATGACCTTGACCAGCATGATTTGGCCATGTGCCCAGGAATCCTGTCCCTTCCATTGGCTCCTCCACTTGGCACCATCTTGCTGTTTGCCTTGTGCACCTGGGGAAAGTTCAAAATCCTGGTGATAGTGGAGTGGTCAGTATCAGCCTTAACTCTCTGCAGGCTGGAGTTACAGATCCTTCCCCACCCTCTGGGGCCATGTATCAGGCTGGGTCTACCTCATGGGAGACCACGTCCATCCACTCCTGCACCTGCTCCTAGACACATCCCTGCATCAGGCTCTGGAATTGTAGGGGTCCCCAGTCTTCCCTCTCTGCCAGAGGCAGATTTCAAGGCAGGTCAGAACAGAATCCACCAAAATCATTATTTGAGAACACGTAGAAGTTTCACAAGCTTGAATGAACGAGTCAGAGGCTTCATATACTCTCATTCCCAGTACCTCCCTGGGGATTCAGCCTGCTGCTGCCTGAAGGGACTGGGGGCAGACGATACAGCACCCTGACACCAGCTCAGCCTCCACCTTTCCTGCTCCACACATGTACCAAGGAAAAGTGGGAGTCAAAGCAGCACCAAGATATTTAAGAGTACAAAGTGTCTGCTGAAGAGGGACATGGCTTCCCAGGCAGGAATGCCATGCAGCCTGCAGCCAGATCTCAAAGGGACCCCTGGAGCACCTGGCATAGCCCTGAGGCCATGCCATATTGTTGAGAGAGCTGGAGAGGTGAAATGGACCCCAAAGTAAGCCAGAGGGACCCTGGCCTCCCCTGCAGAGCTCCTGAGGCAGCAGGGCCCTCAGGACCTCCTCAGTGGCTGCACATGAACCCTTCAGTTGTGTCCCTCTGCTGGATGGAAACAAGACAAGGAGCGAAATGAGGCTTCCTGCACTGCAGGTCCCATCAGAGACAAACACAGCTGCCTCTGGGAACTAGGGAATGGGAAGCAGGGAGCCCAGCTGGGGCTGGGGGGGGGGGGGCAGATCTGCATGGATCAGTGTGGAGAAGAGGCCAGGGCAGCTCTGGCTGATGGCAGGGCTGGTGGCACTTTGTGTCTGTCTTGGAGCACAGGCAAGCGTCCCTTAACATCCTGAACATCCTCCAGTGTTGTCCTGCCTTCCCAGACCCTCCACAATGGCTGCCTGTGACTGCCCCAGCTGAAGGCAGCACTTCCAACCCATGCCTGCTGTTAAACAGAGGGGCAGATTTAGCTGCCCAAACACTGTGATGAGGCAAGTGCCACTACAGTACATGTCACCACACATCACACCTGGGCAGGAGACTTGCCTTCCTGTCCCCCAGGGCCAGGACACAGCAGGCTTGGTCGGGGCAGCAGGATCCCACCTCGAAGGTGGAGTTCAAATGTCAAGGAATCAATGCCTCAGTGTTCTTTGCTTTAATCCAGGGGTTTGAGAAGCCTCCTGTGGGTCTATGAAGCTCAGGATTTAGGTCTGTGCTGCTCCCAGGGTGTGCAGGAACTTGGAATGCTCCTGTGGATGCTTCCACCGGTGCTTGGCAAGCACCTGCAGCAGAGCCACATGGCTGTACTTGCTCCCTGGGCATCTTTCAAGGTGGTGCCCCTCAGTGTCCCTTTTGTTTGGTGTTTCAGTGGGAAGCTAGTATCTCCAAAGTGGAAGAATTTCAAGGGGCTGCAGCTGCTTTGCTGGGATAAAATTCGACTCAACAATGTGATCTGGAGAGCATGGTACATTCAATGTGAGTATGGGCTAGACCACACTCTGTCTGCCAGATGCCAGGCTGTGCCAGTGTGATGAGTCTGGCACCAGAACCACCATGTACAGGTGCAGAGATAGAGATGGAGCATAGGTACAGCCAGCTGTATTCTCCCCTGTGCAGATGTGGAGCGGAGGAAAAACCCTGTGTGCAGCTTCATCACCCCTCTGGAGGGCATGGAGGCTGATGAGCACCGAAAACCAGAGGTAGGCCAGGGTCCCTTGCAGCTTTCTGGGGCAGCAGCAGGTCTCTGTGGAACAGTGGGGATCTAGGGACATGTTGCATTTCATTTGCTGGAAAAGGTGTTTCTGATATGGCACAAGGAAAGCAGCCGTGGCTGTGGGGTGCTGGGGCCACGGAGCTCACCCATGACCCCCTGTCCTGCCTCCCAGGCTGTTGTGCTGGAGGGAAACTACTGGAAACGCCGCATTGAGGTGGTGATGAGGGAGTACCACAAATGGAGGATATACTATAAGAAGCGGGTGAGTGGCTCTGCCCGTGCTGCTCCCTGTCCTGTGGCAGGGCCAGCAGTGGGATGGAGCAGTGTGCCCTGGAACCTGGAGCCATGGCTGACAGGGTGGGACATGTCAGGTTTTTGCCAGCCTGGCAGGGGGATGCTGGCTGGTGCCCTGAGCTCTCCCTGCATGGGGGTGACATGGCCTGTCTTCTCCTTCCAGCTCCGAAAGTCCACACGGAACGGAGAGATCTCCAGTCCAAAGACGGTGAGTCTGCTGAGAAAGGGTGGGAAGGGAAAGGGGAGCATGATTTGGACCCCTACACTGGGCAGAAGGGCAAAGAAAAGTCCCAGGGCATGATAAGCCCATTGGAACGGAATGCTAAGCAATTCCACCCTCTGGAAGCAGCAATGTGCCAGGTGTTAAAATGGAAGCTGCTAGGGAAAGCAGCCAGGGAGCCAGAAATGGATCCTACCCACAAAAGGCATCCACTCGGCTCCTTTGCTCTACCTCATGCAGGATGAGGATGCCTGGAGGCCAACAGAGAAATGGTGCAACCAGCTCTTCTGCAACGTAGTGCCCATGCTGCTTGGGGATGAGGAAGAGGAGCACGGGAGCAGGCAGCATTTTGATTTAGACACCTTCCTCTCGGACATATCTGACACCCTCTTCACCATGACACAGACACCCAGCACCCACCAGGCACTCCCTGAGGATGGTAGGTGCTGCAGACTATGCTTCAGCACGATGTGGAGGAGGAATCCAGATGCTGTATCTTGGCTTAGCTCCTGAGAGCTACTAGCCATGTCTTTTTGGGCAGACAGGGTCCCCTGGCATCTGTCCTGATGGAGCAGGGGGAAGTTCCTGTCCTGCTCAGGGACATCCCAGGGGAGGGGATGCTTAAGGAGTGTTTAGGCAGGGTGGGATCATCCCCTTCTCCTGTGGTTCCTATGCACCAGCACATGCTCTTCCAGGGTTGAGCTCCCCAGGGACCATGAAGGACTTCGCCCCAGCCCCCAGGGCAGGTCCTGCTTCCATGGCCACTCTTCGCTGTCCATATATGGCCATGTCACTTGGGCATCTGCAGATCCAACCTGTGCCAAGGATCAGCCTTTGACTGGGGTTCCTGGGAACTGGATGAGTCCCTAGAGGTGCTGATGGACAGAGGTGGGATGGAATGGCCCTAGCTTTCTATAGGGTAGGCACTTACCTCCCTGCCCAGGGCAGGGTGCAGTGGTACAGGGTGACTCTGGGGTGACACAGAGGTGTGGCAGCCAGGCAGGTGTCAAGGCAGTGGTGGGAGCAGCCCTCAGGGTGGGTCATGGGGATGCAGTGGCTGGGCCTTGATATTCCAGCTTTGCCCTGTTCTAGCATATGTTGGGAATGCTGACATGATCCAGCCGGATTTGGCACCCCTGCAGCCCAGCCTGGATGACATGGACATATCAGGTAAGATGCAGCCTGAATATGCTACCACATCCCACCCAGCCCTGCACCCTGTGACTGCCTAAAATGGGGGGTCACAGGTTTGGCCTGGCAGCAGTGGGAGCTGCTGAGACAGGCAGAAAACACTGGGCATCCAGTGGCATGGGAAAAACATGATGGATGGGCAGGGGCTGAGGACAGAGCCGTGTTGTGCCTGCCTGCCTCTGGAAAGAGCCACAGAAATTCAGAAAGGGCTCTGCCAGGAGCTGTGGGAGGGGATTTCTACAAAAAGAGGATATGTCCAAAGTGGAAGGAGTGCCAAAGTCACTCATTTTAGCGGCTGATAGAGGAAGGACAGTTGTCCCCCAGAGGAAGAGGAGACCTCTAGACAGTAGGTTCTGCTGAGCCCCTTCCTCACCCACTGCCCATGCAGCCTGGGTGGTTGGCTTGGAGCTGGTACCCTGCACTAGGCTGTGCTACATCCCCTGGGGACAAACCACTGTCCCTGCCAGGCTGTCCAAACACAAATCTGGCACTGGTGTCCACCTGGACCAGGAGGCTGCTGAGCTAACACCAGCAAATGGGCAGTGGCAAGCTCCCCCATGGTGCCATGCAGGGTCTGAGCTGTGAATGTCCATGCAGTCAGCTGGCACATGCCCTGGTCCCAGCAGTGTCCCCAAATGCCAGGGCAAGGCACTGCTGGGGCCCAACTTCGCCCTCAAACCTGCCAGAGCTGGTGGCCTGTACACACTGCGCAGGTGGCAGCCAGTGAGGGTTGACTATAGATAGTGGCCTTGGGCAGCACCAGCATCTCCAGATTGCTCTGTGAGCACCCTGGAGCTCTATGGCCTGCCTTCACTTCCACTTCCTCCAGGAAAAAAGGGTACTTGCACCATGGCTGTGGGATGTTGCAAGACCAGATGCTGGCAGGGAGTAGGCTGCGCTCTGTGTGTCAGGGAAAGTAGTGGCATGGGTGCCTTTGAGATGGATGCTCTTGGGATGGATGAGGTGGGAAGAATCCTGCCACCATCCTCTCAACTCATGCCAATCAGAGATCACATCAGAATGAGGTGTGCTGGTGCCCCAAGTGGGCATCACTTCCTGGAAGGTGTGACAGCTCCAAGTGAGTCAAATTGACACTTGATAAGTGTCTCTTATCCCAAGAGGTTGTGTATGGTGTCATACCAGCAGCTCCAGCACCTCTCTGAGGACCTAGCATAGCCTCAAGTTCAACAGGAGCATGGTGGCTCCTTTCTGAACTGATACATCAGTCAGGTTGACTTTTTTCCTGGGAAAAGGCCTGTGTTTTACTACAGGGTGCTTCTTGGCAATGGGATGGGTCTTACTGCAGACCACAACATCACGAGGAAACATCCCTTCCTGCTCTGACCATGTCCAGCGCCTCAGACCAGGGACACTGCTGAGGCTGGGGAGGGTCCCAAGTCTGGCTCCTGGTCTGCCAGGTTATTGTGTCCTGGGACAGAGCAGAATCCCATGGGGTTCTTGGAGACCACCTGTTGGTGGGAGTTTTGTCTTGGATGGAGCAACTCCCTGGGTGATAAGGTGTTACATATGAGCACCATGTGTTCCTGGTACCCTTGGGGCTGTGGGGAGAGTAGAGAGAGGAGATTGGGGTACTGGGTGCCAGCCAACCCAGTTATGTCCCCAAGGGCCACTTTTTCAGCAGGGTAGGCAGCTTGGAACCAAAGATCACCCAGAAGCCTTGTGCCACACAGGGCAGGCTGGTGGGGTGGGCACCATGGGGTCACAGGGCTGTCATTGCGTGGGGTGTGTGGCAGAGCCCAGTGCCTGTCAGTCAGTGTCTGCAAACCAATCCCCAAATGAGGAAGCATCTCGTGTCTGCAGCGGGTGCTGGACTGTGGTGTGAGGCAGATGGAGAAGTCCTGACGGCAAAGGCGAGGGAGCAGTCCGGCCCTGTGCCCGGCTGGCACCGTGCTCCAGGTAGGATTGGTGCTGGGCACTGGGGCTGAACTGTCCATCCCATGGGGTGGCAATGCCCTGCTGCACTCCAGGGCTCTCCCCAAAGCCTGGGATAAGTGCTGGAGGGTCTTTGGGTTGGGAAGGCCCAATCACATTGGAGAGCATCCCCAGGTTTGAGCAGGATACCAAAGGTGTGGTTTGCTGACCATGCAGGCTCTTCTCCCTTGAGCAGGCTGTGCCCTGGCCATGCTGCACTGCTGGAGCAAAACAGGGCAATACAAGAGTGAGGAGGAGCATTGGCGAGAGATATGGGGTGAGGAAGGGGCGGGAGAAAGGGAAGACAAGGCTCCCAGGGACTGCCAGCCACCTTCCATTCCTGTAGCACAGTGAGAGACACAAGAGGGTCTGACAGGCTGGGTACCACAAATTCCTATAAATACCTGCAGAACTTGAGTGCTGGTGGCAGGGACATCCTGGAGTGGGCATGGCTGAGGTAGGGGCAATGTGGGGGCAGACTGCATCCAGGAAAGCCAAGCTCCTGCCTGGCAGCATTGCAGCACACACATAGTGCTGGCCTGTGGAGGGGCAGGGATGGCCCTGACATGGTGTCAGGAATCCACCATGGCTGTGGCAGGGGTAAGGGACAGTCTGAGAGATAACTGGGACATCTCAGCAGTGTCTCTCTTCTGTCTCACATCACTGTTCTCCTCAGATGGCAGCACATGGCATGCTGGAATCATCACTGTGCCCAGTCCCACGGCATTCTACAGTGCTGGCATGTTTGCTCCTCTGGTGTAGATTCAGCAGGGTCTCAGGCCTTTGTGGATCCCAGCCAGGGCACCCCACATGCTGGAGCCTGGACCACAGATGGTGCCCTGAGCATGGGTGTGCACACCACGCAGGCACTAGCAGCAGGGCCTGAAGCTAGCACTGCCAGCCAAGGGCTGGATAGCACAGCTGGGTTCTTCCCAGAAGAGATGCAAGTGCTTGTCTCCAGTGGCTGCTCAGACACTGCACCTGTGCCAGGGGCTTCCAGGAAGCAAACCCAGTGAACCCTCCTGCTCCATCCTACAGAGAAGCATCCAGTAGTGCCATCCATATCCCACAGTCATCCTCTCCATGAAAACCCCTCCCTGTGGTGATGCCAGAACCAGCATTGACACAGGCACTGAGCCAAGGCATTCATGAGGCTGATGTGCCTAGGGAGACAGCTGCCAAAAGCTGGGGCCAGCCCTTTGTGCTGTGGTGTCTGGGCCTGCGGAAAGACCAGGGTTGTGGGAAGGAGGGAGGAAGGGAGGGGGAGTCATGGCAGGGTCACGCGGCTTGGCTTCAGGAAGGCCATGGGATGTGGTTAGCCACAGGCTGCACGCACAGCAGCACTGGAGTGAGCAGCACAGAACTTGTCACCACTCCAGGAGACCATCCCCATGGCTTGGGAATGCCATGGTCTGATTGTCCATCCCCTCTGCTGTGGTTGCCCCCCTGCCAGGCTGTCACAATCCCCTCCACAGCCTGGGGCTGATAAAGCAACACACACCCCTGGGAACAGCTCTGGGGCTGGGTCACATGGAACTCAGCTAGGTGTCAGGGACAGAGTCCCCACATTTAGGTGGCATTCCAGGTGAGCTCTCCTGCCCCTATGCATGTGACAATGCTGGTCCTAGATAAAAATGTGCTGGATCTGCCCTGGCCCCAAAAAAGTGCAGAGTGCCAGTAACAGTGCATGGTTCCACCCCTCCCGTCCCAGTGTGACCCCTTCCTCTCTGGGCAGGTCTGCTTATGCCAGTCACTGTTTCTCCACTTGGCTCTGCAGAAATCTTCACCAGCCACCGGCCACCCCCATCTCAGATACAACTGGGCTACCAGGATTCATCTTGCTTCTCGCCCATGGCTGAGCCCCTCTTCAGCAATGGGGAGTCCCTGATGGGTGCTCGGGGTCTGCCTGTGAGCCCCGAGGCCCCACTCCTACCTGGCACCCCCCTCCAGGTGAGTGGGATCCCAGCCTGCAGCCTGTGGCTTACTGGTAGTGTACCAGTCACCTGCCCTGACCCTGCCATGTCTTCTGCAGCCCAGTGGCGCCTCCCAGCTCAGCTTCCACAGCACCTTCCTGGGCTCTGAGCTGACCCTGGCCCCTCTGCCCCCCGATCCCCCCGAGGTGGCACCCAGCAGCCTGAGCCCCCAGCTCCGACACAAGCCCACACTGCAGTACGACTTCCCTGGCAAGTGTCTCAGCCTGGAGCCACCAGCACCCCACTATGTTCCCCCCATCCCATCGCCCCGGGCACCACTGCTGAGTTTGGACCCCCCCTTCTCCCCTGCCTCAGTCCCGCACTTGAAGTTCCCCTACAGCTGTTCACCTGACCCCTCGCTTGTCACCCACCCTGCCTCCCCTCTCTCGAGCCCTTGCTTTGCCCCCTACGTCCCAGGGCTGGGCTATGCCACAGGCATGGGGCCCCAGGGGTACCCCAGCCCTGCTGCCTCCCAGCTCCTGCCCCCCACCCTGCTGGGCAACCCCAGGTTTGCTCCCCGCAAGGGGCTGCCCCAGGGTGGGGGTGGGCGACCCAAGGCAAAACCCAGCGGCACCAAGGCAAGGAGGCTGCAAGGACAAGCCCTGTCCCACCTGCCTGCGCCCAACCCCTGCCCGAGCCAGCTCCTGACTACAGGTAACAGGGTTGGGGGGCTGTTGGGGGACACAAGGGTGAGGTGGGGGGACATATGTTGTGGGGATGAGAGTGGGGACCCCATATCTCCCTGGGGTTAGGATGCAGGGAATATTGGGCAGGGCACATGGCTGTCCCCATAGTGGGGTAGTTCCAAACCCAGGGGTGAAGCAATGCCTGAGGGACTGTCCTGGCTTCAGTGGCCTCAGAGGGAGATGTGGCCCAGCCCCAGGACTTGGCTACGGGCACTGTTGGGAAGTTCTTGTGTCCCCAGTCTGGTCTCTATGGCCCGGTTGGTACTAAGGGCTAGGGCTCCCTGCCTGCACGAGGCTCCGGAGACCATCCCTTTTGCGAAGAGAGCAGGCTCCTCCTCCAGAGGTGCGTCCCTGTTCTATGGGGCAATCCAGCAGGGAAGGGGCTGCAGCAGTTTTGGTGCAGGGTGGGGCTGGCTGTCTCCTGGCACAGCCCAAACAGCCCCACGCAGCAGTGCCCATCTGCTCCCTGCTCCCTCAGCCAAGCAGGACCTGGTGCTGGATACCCCTTGCCCGATGGGTGCAGGACTCATGCCCACAGCCCCTGTCTCACCGGTAAGCACTCAACAACCCGCTGGATTGGGAATTGCCTTCTCCTGGCTGATGGGGAGGGGCAGAGATGGGGTCTGGAGGTCACACTTTGCTATGGGCTGGACAGAAATGGAGGGAAGGAGGGGCCACGTCTCTGGGTGGTTGGGGATGGCAGGAGTTGCCTGAGTTTCTTCTCCTGTAAAAAAAAACAGGGCAGAGGTGAGAGACATCTTGCTTGAGGGTCCCTTTCCTGGGGCGCCTGCAAGATGGTGGCATGGGGCTGCGCATACCCCTTCCCCACCCCTTTGTGGGTTGGTTTGGCTGCCAGTGCCTGGGCAATGGCCAATATGGTGTGTGTGGGGTGCTGATCCCCCAACTCCCCTGCCCTCTGCCTTTTTCCAGCAGCAGAGCACTGACCCCAAAGTCCCTGCCACCTTCCTCTCCAGAATGGCCCAGATGAGCCCAGGACTGGCTCCTGGCTCCAGTCCTTCCCAAGTGCTGTTGCACACAGTGGGCATGCAGCTGGATCCCCTGCAAGTCCCTAAGGCAGAGCAGCTATCCCCCACCTCAGCTTGTGGTGAGTCTGGGGGACCCCAAGGAGCTCCATAGGGCATTTGGGTTCCTGCAGAGAGCTTGGACCAAACACTGTGGGAATTTTCATTTTGGCTTCAATCCCAGCTTAAATTCCATTTATCCAGCTGAGCATGGAGAGTTCCTACTGTGCCCCTTCACCTGCCTCTTTCTCCAGCAGCAAAAGCAGAAATAGGGAAAGACAAAAATGGAGCAAAATGGCGGACTGTGGTTTTCAAACCCCAGAGCTTGGTTTTGGAGCAGGAAGCATCCGCTTTCACCCGCAGTAACCAGCGTGGCTGCTGGAAACCAGCCTCTGGTGTTGTTCCCAGTTCAGTTTGGTGCTGCACCCTACAACCTTGCTACCCTTGCAACTCTTTCCATGCAATTTCCACTCCAAAAAATGCTGGGAAATTAAAATGTCAAATCCCAGATGTTCCCATTTCTGAGCAGCTGTAAAATGAGTGGGACTTGGGATAATGTGTGCTTGGAGGCTGAAGTGGAGGATCCCCATCAACTGAGTGGGGTGGCTTGTCCTGGGGTGGGGGCAGTACTGTGGGGTGCACCTCTCTGCCCATCCCAGGTGCTGAGATACCACCTTTTCATGAGTGCTATTGCTATCCCTCTCTTCATAGCAGCACTTTTCTTTTTTCAGGCAGTGAGTGGCCCAAGCCCAGCCAGGCTTCCCCAGGACCCACTGCAAGGCTGGGCACTAGCATCTCCCCGCACCAAACCATGTCCCGTCCAGGAAGGCCTGAGTCCAGCAAGGTATGGCAGGAGCTGCCAACTTCATATGCACCCCTCTTTCTTCCTCCCCCCATTCACCCTCACTTCAAGCTTTGGGCCAGTCCCCAGTGAGGCTGGTGACCCATGGCTGTCCTCACTGCTGGGAGATGCCTAACGGCGCTGACCTGCAGCTGGAGAGCCGCCGCATCACACACATCTCCGCTGAGCAGAAGAGACGCTTCAACATCAAGCTTGGCTTCACCACGCTGCACAGCTTGGTGAGCACACTGAGTGCTCAGCCCAGCATCAAGGTGAGCATCCAGGGCCAGCCCTGGGCACACAGGGACATGGCACATCACCCAGAGATGCTGCATCCCTACTGTGACCCACAGCACAGAGCTCCTCTCCTGCACTCCAGCCTGTGGTGCAGGAGGTTGGAGCACACAGCAGGCACACAGTGCGTCTGTGTGAGGGTGGTCTGGGCCCCCTTCCCCTCTCACCCCATGGCCCCCAGGTCAGCAAGGCCACCACCCTGCAGAAGACAGCCGAGTACATCTGCAAGCTGCAGCAGGAGCGGGCAGCCCTGCAGGATGAGGCACTGCGCCTGCGGGAGCAGATCGAGGAGCTCAATGGCTCCATCAAGTAAGGGGGCTGTGGCTGGGGGAGATGGGGGAGAGCACTGCCTGCTTTGGGGTAGCCAGGCAAGGCAAGCAGCAGTGCCAGGACAGCAGTAGGACATGGCAGGTCTCTTTGGAGCACCTCCCAGCTAACTGTCCCTCCTCAAACACTTTCTGTGGGAAGGCTGATGCTCAAGAGGCAGGACAGAGTAGGGCCAGGTCCCACACCTGCCCTGGGAGTGGGACACTGGCTGACAACTCCTGCCGAGCTTCTGTGGCTCCCAGTCTCCCAAACATGGCCCCACAATACTGTTTGTGCCTCACAGTCTGTGCCAGGAGCAGCTGCCGGCCACAGGGGTGCCCATCACGCGCCAGCGCTTTGACAACATGCGCAGAATGTTTGATGAGTATGTTTGCTCCTCCACGCTGCAGAACTGGAAGTTCTGGATCGTATCCTTTGGAATCAGTGCCTGCTGCTCCCTCTCACCCTCCACAAGACACCAGGTGGTCTGGTTCATCTGCTGCTGCTGGGTCTTTGGGGTCCCTCAAGCTCGGGAAGCTTTGCGGACCACAGGGAGATGTTTCCCAGCCAAAGTCACATGGTGGGAACATGCTGATGTTCTGTGGTTAGGAGGGATATTCTGATCCAGGGGATCAGAACCAGTTGGATAAATGGTCCTCAGAAAGAAGTGGAACTAAGCTCATAGAGGGAATTGCTTCTGATAACATGGGAACTGGCTCTGAGAGGCAGCAGCCATAGATTAGGAAAGATGCAGACACAAAACTGGGGACATGATGGCTTGGTCTTGGTGGCTGCATGGCATGCCCTGGAAACACAGGGATGGAGAGGACCAAGGGTCAAGGAACCTGTGGGCAAAGGGCTGGATCTGCTCCTCTGTGAGCACAGATTGGACACACTGGGACTCACTGGCAGAGTCTGTGAGGTCTGTGAAATCCCAAATGCCAGTGATGAAAGGCACTGCTGCCCATGGTCCCATCCAGCGCAGGATATCTGGACAAGGCAGAGGTGACTTCTGATGCAGAGCTGGGGAGCTCCTTCCTCAGAACATGGGGTATCATAGAGCCAACACAGGCTCCAGGACATGCTTGTGGTGGAGATATCTCTGTGGATATCTGCCTGCACAAAATCACCAGGCTGGAAGCAACAGGGGAGTTTATGGGACACACTGGTGTCCTGCCTTGCCCCTGAGCACTTTGCTAGCTGGTTGCCTGTAGTGCTCTGTGTCTCAGCAACCTTTTCTAACAGCCCCAGCCTGCAGAGTTTTGCATCTCTTCCACTGTCTAACCAGGTGACACCCATGCCATCACCTCAGCAGCTTGGGCTAGTGCCAGGTGTGGGAGTGCAGCAAGCCTGCTCCATGGCCTGTTGTGCTGCCCCTGTAGTTCTGCTCCATGTCCAGACAAGAAAGTCTGTCCTGCTGTCATAGCAGGGTGATGCCCACACCTGGGAGGAGTGAGACCGGAGGAGTGAGACCATTGTCATAGGAAACTGGTCCTTAACTCCTCTGATCCTACCAGTTCAGTATCATCATCCGTCCACTCTTCGAGTCTTTCAATGACATGGTGTCCACAGCCAGCATGGAGAGCCTCACCCAAACATCCCTCGCCTGGCTGGACCAGCACTGTTCCCTCCCGGCGCTTCGGCCAAGTAGGTGGCACTGTGCTTGACTGTGGCACCCTGAGCAAGTTGTGTTGGCATGCACTGAGGGAAAAGCAGAGGGAAAAGGAAAGGGGTGTCCCGGGAGATGGCAGGTCTGATATGCGGGATATCATGGAGCTCAGTGATTTGCCCTGCTTCTGTCATACCCACGCCCCCGCTGAGCCGGACGTACCCTAGCCCCGTGTGGCGGCAGGGCAGGTTCGGCCCTCCCGAAAGCCGCTAAGTGTGGGATTCCCTTCAGCGCGTCTGTTGGGGCTGCGGGAACGACCAGTCCCACCGTTCTGGGGGCTGGAGCGGGATCGGGCACCGCCGTCTTCCCCAGGATGGGTCCGCCTGCCAGCCCCCTTGTCCCCTGTCCCCGCAGCCGTCCTGAGCTCCCTGCGGCAGCTGAGCATCTCCACCTCCATCCTCAGCGATCCGGCCCGTGTCCCCGAGCAGGCGGCGCGGGCAGTGGCGGCGCTGGGACACCCCGGCGCCTCCTCCTCCACCTGACTGCTCCGGAGGTTCCGGGATGTCCCACGGGCACCGGCGTGGGGAGTCGGGACTGCACGAGGGCTGTCCCTCCCTGTCCTACCACAATAAAGGACTTGCTGTGCCACGGACCCCGCATGGTTCTTCAGCCCCGAGGCCGCTTTGGGCAAGGCCGGGAAGGGCGGAGGGGGAGCAGGACTTGATGAGGGGGTGAGACCGGAAGGGGTGAAAACCGGGAGTGGGGCCAGGGGATGGGGAGGATGACAGGAACCGAGGTTGCGGGCAAGTGAAAGAGAAAAGCCTGGGGGGGCGGTCCGGGTTTTGGGGGGTGAAGGGCAGTGCGGGTCGGGATGGTGGGGGCAGGGGGGCGGAGTTAAGGTAAGAACTGGCGGGGGTTGATGGCCGGGGCTTGGGGGAGCAGGAACTGGAGGGGGGCCGGGCTTGGGGAGCATGAGGGCAGGGACAGGTGTGTGGGGGGCGTAGAAGCTGGAGTGGGATGAGGGGAGTCCGGGCTGTGTGGAAGGCACGGCTGGGGTGGTGTGTTAAAAGAGGGTCTGTGGGTTGAGGGGGCTTTGTGAGAGGCAGGGGCTGAGAAGCAGAGGCTAGGAGGGAGTCGGGGGTGTTCGCGGCTGAAGGGGAAACGGCCGGGGCGGGGGGTGCAGTGCCACCGCCAGGGGCCGCCCTGCGTGGCTCACTGGGGCCGCGTATACGCACACGGAAATTGCCCCCTCCTGGTACCGGTAGCTGACGCGGCGGCGGGAAAATGGAGGTATGGGCGACGCTGGGTGGGTCGGGGCTGCCGGGCGCCCTCATCGTCCTCATCCTCGTTGTGTTGCTGGCGGTCGCGCTGCACCGCTCCGCTCCGTGGGAGACCCCCACCGCCCCGCAGGGCGGTGAGTACCGTGCGGACAATGGGGCACTGGGCAGCACGGAGCGTAGCTGAACCGGACCCAGCGACCCCTCCGCTCCCGCAGGACCTAGGGCGAACGGGCATGCCAGGCCGGAGGAGCCGCGGAAGGCAAAGCCGGCGGCGAGGGCTCGCAGAGAGAAGCCGCAGCAGCACAGCTTCGCACACCGGCTGCTGGTCGCTGCCCTCAAGGTACCCCGTGTGCCCGGGGCCGGTGCCTCCCTGTTGCTGATGCCAGTGGGCTCCCCGGTGCCGGTGTCCCTCTCGATGCTGGCACCCCGCTTGTGCTGGCGTCCCCCTTCCCCCTGGGTGCTGGTATCCCACTCCCCTTACCTCCCCCCGCGTCCTCCGTGACCATTCTGTCTGCAGGGCCACAGCAGCCCGGTTACCTGCCTGGACTTCAGCAGCAACGGCAAGTACCTGGCATCATGCTCTGAGGACCGCACGGTGCGGCTGTGGAGCACCCGGGACCTGGCGGGGCGGGAGCACCGCTGCCTGCGCGCCAACGTGGGGCTGGACCATGCCGAGTTCGTCCGCCTCAGCCCTGACTCTCGGTACGGCCGGACCTTGTATTGGCACCGGGATGTCCTGCAGAGCCACCAGTCTCTCGGCCGAGCTGTGGTGGGATCAGTGGTGTTGTTCTGGGATGGGTGGAGGCATCATCTCTCACTGAGTCATCACGGTATCATTGATTCGTGGCCTTTCCTGAGAGCAGCTGGCACTTATTTGGAGGAGACCTCTGGAGATCATCTAGTTTAGCTCCTGGTGTGTTAATGTGTCTGTCAGGGTAAATGTCCCAGTGCCCAGCTTGCTGTGCACCCATCAAAGGTGCCTGTCGAGGTCACTGCCAGCTGACTCTGCAGCTGGAATGTGCTGCTGAGTCTCCGCTGGTCAGGGGTGCTCTTGCTGAGTGGGAAATTTGGTGGAAAAGTGTGTTTTGGCTTTTTGAAGTGGTCTCTTTTAGAAGGAGAGGAAGTGATCTTGTTTCCTGGTGTGGATAATAAATTCCATTCTTTTTCGTTCAGTGTTGCAGTTGAGCCACCACAGGGAGAGAATCTGGTGCTCTTGTAAATATTTTTACCTGCCAGCATATCCCTCTACCCAGGTGCCCCGAGTGACCTGGGCTGAGGTGGGGCTCAGAGGCTGTCCCTCCACAGGGCCTTCATTGTCTGGCTGGCAAATGCCGAGACTATTCGTGTCTACAAGATGACCAAGAAGGATGATGGCAGCTTCACCTTCAGTGCAACTTCTGGGGACTTCCCAAAGAAGCACAAGGCTCCTGTCATTAACATAGGGATTGCAGAGACAGGTATGGAAATGAGGTGCTCATCTCTCTGGATCAGCTTTGAATTCCTTATGAAGCTACTGGATTCAAGGTGTTGGAGTTTTTGGCATTCTCAGGGCTGTGTACAGCACCAGTACTGAACTCTGTAGTCGCTTAGGTTTTTTTACTTAATTTGCTATTGACTGAACCAAAAGGTGTTGTTTTCACACCAATTATGTCCCTGTAACCAGCTCCCCGATATGCACAGTCTCTTAATTTACATTTTCAGGGATGCTGTTGCAAAGAGATTTGGTCTCAATATTGAGAGGATCGCTGTTCTCTGGGCCGCCAGTCTCTCTTTAACCAGTCATAAATCTTTCTAGTGAGTTCATATGGTCTATCTTGAACTTCTGGGATCATCTAGAACAGAGGTGGGTTGGGTGGGTGAAAATTACATTTTAGTGGTAAGAGCTTGATGAATTAATGCATCAGGTATGTGCCAGTGGCAGTTGGAAGCAGGTGGATGTGAGTTCACCTCTGTAATAGGAGAGCAGGGAAAATAACTGTGAGTGGGGCTGTGAAATGAAAACTTAAACCTGCAACAAGTAGCTGGAAGATAAACACACAACTCCCTGCCTGGGCTGAGGTGTCAAAAGGGAACTGGGAACAAGCAGGAGCCCAGCATAGGCACAACCAGCAGTCACAGATCATGGTGGTGTGATTTGGATTCAGTTGCCTGCCTGCAATCTACAGCTTGAAATGTGCTTATCCTTGAGCTGATTTTGGGCATGCAGATCAGGTGGAGTGTGCTTTTCTCCTGTTTGTGGCACAACCCAGTGGGGCTCCTAGCTCTGCTTGTTGGGCTTAGGGTCATGAGTAGACGGCATATATGGGCTCAGTGCCTGCTGCTTGCTCAGGAGCCAGAAGAGTACTGAGGCATAACCAGGAGCCGAGTCTTCTGATACTGCTCTTTACTCTATCCTAGGAGACTTCCTTGGATTTTGGTGCTGATACTGGTTTTCTCCAGCTACAGGGAGAGGTTGTCCTGTGGGGTTACTGAGTCTGTGGCAGCATTAGGTCTGGGGGCTCCCCTGATCTTTGCCTTTTTTTCCCCAGGGAAATTTATCATGACAGCTTCCAGTGACACTACCATCCTGATCTGGAGCCCAAAAGGAGAAGTCCTGGCCAGCATTAACACCAACCAGATGAACAATGCCTATGCGACAGTGTCACCCTGTGGGAGGTGAGTGACAGGCAGGATTCCAGGCTGATTCTTTGCCCAGAATAGCATCAATTCAGACCATTGGCAGTTAGTTGTTATTGTAATGCAATTTTCTGAGGCTTCCACAGTATAAAAAGGTATTTTGGCCCCCTGGGAGATGGAGCTGATGTGGGGTCAGGCACTTGTGTGTTGCCATTCTGCATCAGCTCTGCTGTTCCAGTAACCTGAGAACAGCTTTGGCCTCGGGTAGCAGAGGTGGGAAGAGCAAATGGCCTATGCAAAGAAAACAGCATTTTGAACTTGCCTGTGATCTCTTAAAATTTAATTAGAAAAGTAAAGGTTTTATTTCTGGGAGATCTGTTTATCAGGAAAATCACTTGCTGCTGTAGGTTGATTTGCCTTGTTCCTGGTGTGAGGAGCTTGTGGCTCAAAAGCATTTAACTCTTCTACTTGAATGAGAAATTCTCCGTCACTGAAGTGTTTGGTGCCTTTCCTTAGTGTTCAGGAAAGAGCAGGTTTCAGGGAAAAGTGAAAATTCAGCTTACCAGACTTGAATGCAGGAGTCAGGACAGGTTTGCAGTCCTCTGGGCCTACCTTGTTTAGGTCCTCTGTAAGAGGCAACCTGTGTCTCTGCTTGTTCATTCACACAGGTTTGTGGCATCCTGTGGCTTTACTCCTGATGTGAAGGTGTGGGAGGTGTGTTTTAGCAAGAACGGAGACTTCAGGGAGGTGACCAGAGCTTTTGAGTTGAAAGGCCACACTGCTGGTGTACAATCCTTTTCCTTCTCCAACGACTCAAGGAGGTATGTGTGTGTTACCTTCCCTGAGTTACCCGCAGGACATGTAAACTCATCTCTTCCAGGGTTAACTAGCTGCATCACTGAGCTGTGGGGGGTAAAACATTGCCCTGAGGAGCCAAATCTGGCTCTTGTGTATTCCCTGCTCATAGGAATCTCACATGGTTTGATAAGACCAAGTGCTGATGCTGCACCTGGAACAGGGCAACCCCAGTATACAATCCAAGCTGGGGATGAACAGATTGAGAGCAGCCAAGGAGTGCTGGTGGGTGAGAGCTGGACATGACCCAGCCCAGAAACTCCCCTGGGTTGATCCCACAGTGTGGGTAGCAAGGGAGAGGGGAATTCTGCCCCTCTGCCCAACTCAAGTGAGACCCTACCTGCAGAGCTGCCTCCAGCTCTGGGGTCCCAGTACAGGAAGGACATGTAGCTGCTGTAGTGAGTCTAGAGGAGGCACCAAGATGATCATAGGGATGGAGCAGCTCTGCTGTGAGGAGAGGCTGAGAGAATTGGAATTGCTCAGCCTGGAAAAGAGAAGTCTTCAGGTTATGTAATTGTGGCTTTCCAGGACCTGAAGGGAACTGACAGGAAAGATGGAAGAGACTATTTGCAAGAGCCTGGAGTCACAAGATAAGGGGGAATGGTTTCAGGCTGACAGAGAGTGGGTTAGATGGGGTATTAGGAAGAAAACTTTGGTTGTGAGGGTGGTGAGGCCCTGGCACAGGTTGCCCAGAGAAGATGTGGTTGCCCCATCACTGGAAGTGTTCAAGGCTTGGATTATTAGTATTAGAAGGGGCTTGGAGCAGCCTGGTCTAGTGGTAGGGTTTTTTACTATGGAAAGAGAGCACAGACTGTATGTGTGTACAGATTCACCCTTCCCAAGAGATACTCTCCACAGAGGATTCCTGGTTCATGGGCAGGGCAGGGTAAGAGGTGCCGCCCTTTTTTCATGCACTCACCATGCTCTCTCTTGGCTGCAGGATGGCAACTGTGTCAAAGGACAGTACGTGGAAGTTCTGGGGCACAGATGTGGAGTACAAGAAGCAGCAGGACCCGTACCTGCTTCTGACAGGGCAGTGTACCGTGCCAGAGCCATGCCGCATTGCCCTGTCCCCCGACGGCCGCACGGTCGCTGTGGCGGGCGGCACAGACATTGTGGTGTGCAACACGCGGCGCGGCGAGGAGGAGGAGCGCTTCCTTGGTGTGCACAGCCACCCTATCACTGACCTTGCCTTCGACACCACTGGCCGCTATGTCGTGTCCTGTGGGGACCGCGCTATCCGTGTCTTCCACAACACTGCTGGGCACCGCGCTGTGGTGGAGGAGATGGAGGCCATGCTGAAAAAAACTGGCAACAAAGCCACGCGGGAGAGGCTGGAGCAGCAGATCTCCAGCGCTCTCAAGGCTTTGGCTGCTATCTATGGCAAAAAGCACTGAGCTACCCATACAGCAGGAGTCAGCTGCGCTCTGCCTTTGGGGTTGACTAATTTTAGTAACTGTGAACAGCAGTAATAAAAGAGTGCTCGGGTCCTTCCTTTTGTGCTCTCTGATGGGTGAGACAGGACTGGAGACAGTGGTGTCTCTCATTGTCACACGCTTGTGTTGTTTTCTTCAATATCTTTCATCAATATTCCATGGAAGTGATTGGTAAGCAATGCCTACTAGTTTTCCTGAGCTTAGAAACAGGAATGCGTGGATTTGGGGTACATTTCTTGCTTGTTGGTTTTGTTTTTGTTTTTTTCCCCCAGGGGAGCTGCCAAAGCTCAATCTTTCATGCTAAACGTGGGGATTCCGCTGCAGGGGACGGTGCAGCGGACTTCGGGTGGTCCCATGCCCGAGGCCCGGGGTGTTGGTGATCTCACGGTAGCGTGAGGCAGGACTTGCCCCAAAGGAACATGGCGGCGCACTGTCGCTTCGCCTGAACGTCGTTTCCGTGCCCGCTATGGGGCGTGTACGTCTGCGCAGGCGCAGCAGCCGGGGCGTGTCAGGCGTGGTGACGCAAAACGCGCAGCGCGCGGGCGGGCCGCGCAGTGCGCATGCGCGGGGGCGGGTGCGGCGGCGGGTGCAGCGGGGCCGGTGCTGCGGGGCTGCGCGCGCCATGTCGGGGCGCTCGGTGCGGGCCGAGACCCGCAGCCGCGCCAAGGATGACATCAAGAAGGTGATGGCAGCCATCGAGCGCGTCCGCAGATGGTGAGGGCGGGCCCGCGGGGGGGAGGGCCCCGCTGCCCGCGTGCAGCCAATCACCGCGCTGCGGGGTGCGACCCGGGAGTGCGCGCCCAACCAACGGGTGTAGGCGGGGGTGCGGCGGCCAATAGTAGTGGGGCGGGGACGGAAGCGCTCGTGATGGGCGGTTGGTCCAGCCAATCACAGTGCCGGGGGCGGGGAAATGCTGCGGGGTGCTGAACTGACGCTCCTTTGGGCCAACCAGAGCGTGGCGGGGTGGCGGGGCTTCTTGCCGTGGTGCCCCAGGCCCGGTCCGGCCCGTCAGCGTTTTGTCCTGCAGGGAAAAGAAGTGGGTGACGGTGGGCGACACGTCCCTGCGGATATTCAAGTGGGTGCCAGTGGCGGACAGTAAGGAGGTGGGTACCGTGCGTGGAGACGAGGCCGGAGTCGCCGCCCTCAGCCAGCCTAGCCCCTTTAACAACCCCACTTAAGCGGCGCTCTGAGCCTCCTCCAGCCCTACCGACCAGCGAATTGCCCGAGCCACCTCCGAGCACCCAGTTCTGCCGAACGCCACAAAACCCCCCTGAGCCCTCCCGAGCCAGCACCCGAGCCCCTCTCAGCCTTCCCAGCCCTGCCGAGTACCCTTGAGGCGCCACTGAGCCCCTCCTGCCCTATCGAGATCCCCTGAGACCCCCCCCAAGCCCCTGATCCCTCCCTAAGCTGACCCCCGAACCACCCAAACCCCGCTGAGTCCCTTCTGAAGCTCCATGAGCCCCTGTCAAGCCTTCTTGGGCCCCCTTCCCAGTTCCAATGAGCCCCTTCAGCCGACCTGAGCCCCTCTGGACTATCAAGCCCCTGTTGAGCCCCTTGAGCCCCCTCCTGCTTCCCCTAAGACTCTCTGCCTGACTTCTCCAAGGACTGGCTTTACTCGGTGTCACTCCTAGATGGGTGTCAGCTCCTCCACTCTTTCCTGATTCCCAGTCCCTTCATAGATGGAATTTTGCCTCTCACTTAGGAATGTGCCCCCAAAGCCAAGGGAAAAGACCAGCTTGAGCATATCCCTCTGGAATTCTGGAGACAGAAAGGGGAATGGCTTCTCTGGAGTAGTATGTGTTTCTCTGACATTGTGTTTGCGTTTTTCTTTCTCTCCTCAAGAAAGAGAAATCCAAATCGAGTAGCAGCACGGCCCGAGAACCCAATGGATTCCCAGCTGACACCTCTGCCAACTCCTCCCTCCTTCTGGAGTTCCAAGGTGGGTCTAGCTGAGCTCCCTTCAACGTGGAGAAAGACTCCAAGGCTGTACAGCAGCTGGGACACTGCTGGTTCTGTGTGCTGCCTGTATGGGGAAGAGCAGTGGCGTGAAGAGCTATGGAGTTGAGCTGTGGAATTGGGCTGATCCACTTCTGGATTGTTCTTGTCCACACTGCTCATTTTTGCTGGCAGAGAGTGTTAAAAGGCTGTTTCCAGTATCTTCTGTGGGAAGCTGCACAGCTAACTGGAGGAGTGGGGTTTCCTGCTCCCCCATTCCAGTCTGGGATAGGCCAGTAGCCACCTGTAGCCAAGAGTGAAGAGGCAGAGGATGTCCCTTGCCTTGCTCTTGGTTTGGGCACTGTGGTACAGCCAGGAGAGGCTCCAGCAGCGCCAGACTCACTGCTGAAGTAGAGTGTACACATCTGCCTACACCCTGCTCTGCTAAGGAAAATCAGGAATGTGCTGGCACTTCCAGGAGATGCAGTGGGGTTATGTTGCAGGTCAGCAGTTAGGGAAGGGGTGTGTCAAGCCTGCCTCCTCATTTGGAGACAGGTGCTGAGCATCAATCCATGTGTTGCTTTACAGAGAAGGAACAAAACCCTGGTACATGGCAGGAGATTCCTGCCCTCAGATGCCCAGGGCCCTCCCAAGCTGCAGATGTGGGATTTGGCAGTGCTCATTCTCATTCCCAGGGCAGGAGGAGCATTCTCTTTCCCTTGGCCAGTTGTGTATATGATTCCCACTGTGTTCTAGAGGACAGTACTGCGCCTGACAGCCCTTGGGCTGATGGGGAACAGTGAATCCCCTGACTGAATCTCTGACTGTGCTTTGCCTTGTCAGCAAGACCCCAGCTTGCAGTGCTGCCCTGGGCTGCCTGTGCCCTTGTGTCAAGGTGCTCTTCTTCACCAGGTGCTGTCTCTGCAGATGAGAACAGCAACCAGAGCTCCCTGTCTGATGTGTACCAGCTCAAGGTGGACAGCAGCCCTAACTCCAGCCCCAGTCCTCAGCAGAGCGAGTCCATGAGTCCTGCCCACACGTCTGACTTTCGCACGGATGACTCACAGCCTCCCACCCTGGGGCAGGAGACCCTGGAAGGTGGGTGCTGGACTGGGAAGGGAGGAGGCAGATGGCTGGGCTCCAGGAAGGCACCTTCAGGGCTGTTGGTGGTCCAGTGCTGCAAGCTGACAGGGCATTGGGGACTTCTTTTCTACATGTTCTGTCCTGGCTTGGCACCGAGCTGGGTGCTGGGCTTACATTTTTGTTGACCCATGTTCTCCCCAGATCCCTCCCTGCCTTCCTCAGAAGTGGCAGATGAGCCTCCCACTCTCACAAAAGAAGAGCCGGTCCCCCTTGAGACTCAGGTAAGGGAAGGGGGATTGAAACCACCTCTTAAGTGTGCATGGATCCTGATTGGCCCTTTGACCCTTGTTGCAACTTGTTGTAGCGGAAGCATCTTGTTGGATGGAGTTGCTCTGCAGTCCCAGAGTGTCCCCCTGGGAGCTCCAGAACCTCCTGATTTACTGAGCTTTGGTCTTTATCCACTGCTTCAGATCAAGTGTTGAAGTATGAGGGAAGGATAAGGGGGTGTGGGAAAACAATGCTTCTGGCAAGCTCCAGGGCTGGAGTGGGTTTCCATTCCTGGTGCCCAGGGGTCTGTGCATAGGTGACCACCTGGGGTGTCCCATGGTGTGAGACAGCCTTGTCTGGGTGTACATGGCTTGGTGTCACTGCCTGTGACGTCTGGCTCTTGCAGGTAACTGAAGAGGAGGAGGACTCCGGTGCACCCCCTCTGAAGAGATTTTGTGCTGACCAGAACTCTGTGTGCCACACGGCCTTGGAGAGCTAACCTGCCTGGCCTGGCACCTTCGTCAGCCCCTTGCCAGAGCCACCTGGCCCCCCCAGGACCAGCGCTTCCCTCCAGCCTGCCCCTTCCCCAGTGTCGGGGCTCCCACCACTCGCATCAAGTGCACCTTTCCGTTCCCTTCCCTGCCCTGCCCTGCCCGACAGATGGGCCCGCTGCCAGTACCTGCAAATTTGTCTCTATTTATTGCCTGCCTCTCTCCCTGCTCCTTGCCCTAGAGCTGGGGGTCTCCACTGGGTGGGCTGTATGGGTAGGGGAGTTCTCCATGGGGCTCCCTACTCTCCCTGGTCTCTAGGGCACTGGCAGATGCTGTTTGCCTGCTCGTGGCTCCCCTGCCTGCCCTTCCCCTGGGTGCTGGGAACAGGAGAGCCACCTTCCACCTGCTCCGGGTGATGTGTCCACTCGGCTGTGGGAGCAGGTGGTGGGGAGTGTGGGGTGCAGTGAGGGGAGGCCGGCAGGGACCCATTGGGACGCTGTGCAATAAGCTGCTAGTTTAAGCCATTCATACTGGGAGAGAGTGGAGCACTTTCCCCTCCCGGAGGGCAGGTACTGACTGGCCTCAGCTCTGCCGCGGGGCACAACTCCAGCCGAGTGGAATTTGCAGTCCCTCGGAAGCTGGCCGAGTATGGGGAGCCGCTGCCTTGTGCTGCGGGGCCTTGCCCCGGCTTAGGTACCCGTTATCCCCGGGATGGGGAAGGAAGCGGCAGGGTGCTGGAGCCCCTGGGAAGCGCTCCCGCCTTAGGGCTCTGCCGCCCCCCAATACCTGCTGCCCCTTCCAGCCCCACTCTCCCTCGCTGCCACTGCATGTCCCGCCGAGTCCGTGATCGAGCCTGGTGAAGCTGGAGGCGCGGCTGCGCGTGGAAGTGGAAAGTTATTTTAGCACTGAATAGAATATTTTTAAAATTAAACTATTTGAAATACAGATGTAGAGCACGATGTCGGCCGCGCAGGGCCGGGTGGGGAGGGGCGGTGCGGAAAGAGAAAGGTAGGGAAGTTTCTGCTAAACGGGGCCCGGTGCCGGCAGTCACGGCCTGCCGCGCACACGGAGCTTGCTCGGAGCCCGGTTCCTGTTCCCCGCACTCTCCTCCCTACCGGTGGCTGGCGCTGTGCGGAGCAGGCGGCCCCGAGCCCAGGCGGCAGCCGCGCCCGGCGGAGCCAGCTCGGGGCGGCGCCTCCGCCCTGTGCAGCGGCCCCGGCCACGGGCTCTGCCCTCGCCTCCTCGTCTTCAGGGCCCGCGGCGGCCGGGAGAAATCCGCCGGGGCTGCGGGAAGCGGGGATGTGCTTCGGACGTGACTTCAGGGCGGTGCCAGAGCGTCCCAGCAATTCCCCTCATTAACTCGTGGCCTCTGCATCAGCCCGCTCAGACATGACTACCCTTGCAATAAATGATTTCAATTTTCACTTTTATTTTCCAATCTTTCATTTTCCCCAAGTGTACTTGGTCCCGATACCGTGTGTGTGCCCTTCTTTGCATGCCCACTGAAGGGTAGCGGAGTTGGGGAATGGTCTGGAGCACGTTTGATACGGAACGGCTGAGAAACCTGGGGGACTCAGTCTGGAGACAAGGAGGCTCAAGCGCACCTTCTGGCTCTGCACAACTCCCTGACAGGAAGGTGAGGGCTGGGTTCTTCTCCCACAGATCAAGGAGTGGCATGAGGGGAAACAGTCTCAAGTTATCTTAGAGGAGGTTTAGGTCGAACATTGGGGAAAAGTTTCTTCAGTGAAAGGGTTGTCCAGCGCTGGCACAGGCTGCCCAGGCCAGTGGTGGAATCACCATCTCTGGAAGGATTTAACAGATGTGTAGATGTGGCACATGGGGACGGGCACGGATTGGCGGTGGCCTTGGCAGTGCTATGGGAACAGTTGGACTTGAGGTCTCAGAGGACTTTCCTAACCCTAACAATTCCGTGATATTCATGAAATGTTTTTAATAATGTATCATTTCAGGATCAGGATGGCCAACCAGGAGGGGCAGCTACTGATTGAACACAATCCTGATGTGGAGGTAGTTATTGGCAAAATACTTTAAGGAAAGAGGTCTAGAAAGAAGTTTAGCAATCAGAAAACAGAACAAAAGGTCTTTTCCATAGCAGTGTGTGCATTGCTGAATTCAGGAGGAGGAATAGTGAGAATGGAGAGTGAGCACAGGAATTGCATCTTTCGGGAGCATGGCATTTGTGAGGACATAGAGACAAGCCTCAGGAATTGCACTGGCAGAAGCAAGACCTCTGAATACTTTGCATGGATGTAGCAGGGGAGTAACCTGCTGCTTTTTGTTAAAACATGGAGCTGTGAAGGCCCAGAGCCGGAAGGTGCAGCTACAAAGTTGCACCTCTGCAGCTTGACCACTGTTTTGTTTAATAGATCCAGCACTTGGGTTTATTCTGTGAATTCCAGAGAAGTTCTGAATTCCTGAGGGGAAAAAAAAAATTGTGCAAAGTGCCACAATGGGAATGGAGTGATCCCCTAGACAGCTGTTGGGGATTGGGTTTTCTTACCTTTTTCTTTCCTTTTCTTTCCTTGTTACTTATGGAAGTTTTTCCTATTGAGTTGCTAAGAGGCACTGATGGCTGTGTGCTTGAGACATAGAGGAGTGGGGAGGAAGAACACCTCTGGTTTTTGTGAGTTTCTCTCGGAGGGACAGAGACACTGGACAGGGGCTGGAGCAGCTGTGAATCTTTCTGCTCTCGCTCTTTGGCATTGGAGAAGGACATCCAGGCTTGTCGCTTACTGTGGGAGAATTCATCAGCATCTGAGGGACCTATCACCATTTGCTCGTGTGCCCCGGAAATCCTGAACTTCGCCTCTCCCTGCCCTGCTTAGAGTCGGGCCCTGCTGGCCCAACACCACTGTTTCTTTGCTATTGCTGTTTCTCCACACCGTAGCCCACACCCTCCTGCCTTCCCAGGACATCCTGCAGCTACTGCCATCCACCACCACCCTCTTTGCTCATTCCTGCTGGCTGACGGCAACTTCATGAAAGGGGAAAGTGTCTGCAGCCGAGAGGACTGTTACTGGTTCTGTTTGTTTGTTTGTGGTTAATGCCATAGTTATTGTTGTTTTGTTTTTCCTTGTTATACATACTAGTGAAGAACTGTTATTCCTATCCCCATATCTTTCCCTGAGAGCCCCTTAATTTCAAAATCATAAAAATTGGAGGGAAGGTGTTTGAATTCTCCAATCCAAGGGAGGGCCCTGCCTTCCCTAGCAGACACCTGCCTTTCAAACCATGACAACAGCCTAGCTGAGTTTTGATAGGGAGCAAAAGAGACTCCTCTGAACATCCAAGAGCACAACATCCAAGATGCTGTGGCCAGGTTTATAAAAAGAAATGAAGTGCTGGTTGGGAAGGTCCTGGGTTTCACAGAGCCAGTACATATTGAATTTAGGGAATGCAGTACAAAGACTAGCTTGTAATACATTAGAAAAGAAATCTTCCTAAATATGTCTCTGCCTTTGCAAACACTGAGGGTGGATATTTACTTTTTGGTGTGGATGACAATGTGAAGTCACTGGGACCCAAAGTAATGTGGAGAAAGTAGCCTTAGAACAAACTGTGGCTGATGCCATCAGCTCAATATCTGCCCATCACTTCTGTGGCTCTGAGGCTGGTATGCAGATGCACATCCTGGGTGTTTGTGACCAAGAAGGCTGTTCACAGCGTTATGCCTGTGCCACACACATTGAACTGTCCTGCTGCCCTGTGTTCAATGGTGACCTTCAATCCTGGCTGGTGGTGGGCACTGGCAGGAAAGAGAGTGTGGGGGACTGGGACTGGGCACTGATCAAAAGACTAAGCAGGAAATGGATTGAGCTCATGACAGCTGCAGACCCAGATAAAACCTGCATTTATGTTAGTGTCAACTTCATTTCCATGTTGTGCTGTAAATGTTCAGGAGGAAAGATCACCTTGTTTTCTAGGTGCTCTCACCAAATCTAGAAAGGGTCCTTTGACCCATAACCAGCCACAAGCACTGGGATGATGGCGTAGTTACTGGCCTGCAATGTCAGCCCTATTCCTGAACTTGTTCACCAGGACTTCTTGAAGCATTACCAATCATAGAATCATAGTGGTTTGGGTTGGAACACAACTGCCCATGAGACCCTGGGTTGCCAGGGTGGAAAAGGGCCATCAATTCATGGTCAGGTGCCCTAATCTGAAAATGGGATTCTGTCTCCTAAATTTGTGTATATCAGAGGATTCCTTCCAGATGAAAGCTGCCACACTCTGTCTGGACTTGGACTCCTAGGGGCTGTGTCTCAATTGCTCCTGAGACAGTGGGTTGCGGGACTTTCCTTCCTATGGAAAAGAGCTAACATTCACAGTCACATTTCTGGGGCTAAAGGTGGGATTCTGTCTCATAAAACTGTGAACATTGGAGGATTGTTACAAGATGAAAGCTGCCAGGAATTATGGCTCTGGCTCTTTGGGTTTCTAGGAGCTGCCTCTGAACTGCTTCTGAGATAATGAGTTGCCAGGTTTGGTGTAGTTGTAAGGGGTAGTGACTAGGGTAGTAGTTACCATAGTAAAAAATGGTAACTTTTCTTATATTTTATATATTTATATGCATAATATAATTCAATATATTCGGTTTTATATATATATATATATATATATATATATATATATATATATATAATTTTAATAAAAATTGATTTCCAAATACAATCCTTTATCTACTATTTGATATGCAGGATCTTAAGAGTACAAGAAATTCCAAATACAGATATATAAGGTTTGAAAATACAAATGTACCTTTGGTAATTTAAAGAAGAAAGGGCTTGAAAACGGGAGAAAATATTATGGCTCTGTGTGTTCAGAGTTTTGTTGTGCGTCACTGTCTGAGATCTTAGTTGGGACTTAAATTGCTGCTGCCACCTGGTGACAAGCACAAGGTACTGCGCACATGCTATTTAATGACTCAGTAGTGTCACCTGCAGACTAAAACCGGTACTGCAACTAAGAAATGGGCGCACGGACAGTGAGTTAGCGGTGTCACCGCGGCGCTTTCCGTGCTGTCGCTGCCTCTTGCTGGCTCTGGAGCACACTGGGAGCACCAGGCGCGGGACTCAGCTGCAGCAGAAGTGGAGGATGAGGGTTGTAGTGAGCCCAAGGAGGAGCAGCGGTATTGGTGTGTGCTTTGGGCTTTGGCTGCAGGAAGGGCTTGGAACACAAGCCCTGTGAGGAGCTACTGAGGGAGCTGGGGTTGTTTAGGCTGGAGAAAAGGCGACTTAGAGGTGACCTCATCACTCTACAACTACCTGAAAGGTGGTTGTAGTCAGGTGGTCGTTGGTCTCTTTTTCCAATTGACTGGCAACAACTGACAGAACGAGAGGACACATTCTTAAGCTGTGCCAAAGGAAACTTAGGAAAAAGTTTTTTACTGAAAGAGTGATGAAGTACTGGAATTGTCTGCCCAGGGAGGTGGTGCAGTCACCATTCCTGGATGTGTTTAAAAAAAAGATTGTGTCAGGAAAATTAATCCACAAACACCACAGGTTTATGTCCAAAAAGGAGAAAGAGGAGTCCTTTTTCTATATTCGAAAAAAGGGAAAGGCCATGGGACATTACCCTAGGGTCTGTCAAATTTTTGAAGGATGCAGCCTCCCTTTTTATCTTATTTTTCTGGCTGCATTTCCCTCTTTCCCCACTGGCTGAGAGGTACAGATTTCCTGGAACACCTGATACCTGAGATTCCCCTCTAATGTATAATCCTCCATTTTAATTTTTAATTCTTATGGAATTCATGGTTTTCCCCCATAGTTTCTTTCATATTTCAATATCCAATTTCATTTATCAGCAGAGCTACAATTTGTTTGTAAAGGCAAATATCTTTTTTTCCTTTCATCAATCAGTGGAATCCTTCCCATTGTTTCTTTTATTTCTCAGTGCTAGTTTTATCTACCAGCAGATGCACAGGTTGTTTGTAAAGACAGATCTGTCAGTCCTCTCAGTTGGATGTGGCACTCAGTGCCATGGTTTAGTTGAGGTGGTATTAGGGCATGGGTTGAACTTGATGACCTTCCAACCTAGTGATTATTTGATTCTTTGATGATAAGGTGCTCAAGATGGTAGAGGCACCAGGAACTGGCATCAGTCCACTCTCAAGATGGCAAGCATGAGAGGAAATCACAGGCCATAACCGTCAAAATGGCAGATCCAGAACAAACTTGTAGTGCTACTCTCAAGATGGTGAGGGTTAAACAGAAACTGCATCATGCTACACTCAAGATGTCAGTAATGGCCAGAAGTTACTACTACTACACTCAAGATGGTGGCACAGACATGCAAATCAAGTTAGGATTAGGGTTAGTAATTGCAGTTGGCACTTGGTTCCCAGAGCTTGCATTGCATGACAGTGGTTTCTGGGGTGCCATGAGGCCCTCCCATGTCACAGTGGACACTTGCACCCATCAGATTCCGTTGTGACACGGTAACATCCCAGGCGCCCTTAGGACATGATGCGCAATATTGGAGCTTTGTTTCTAGTAGGCTTGGCAATGTCCCAGTGGCACCTGCAGCCCATGATACCCAACTTGGTCAAAGTAGAACCTTGGATCATTGAGATTCCATTGCATCACAATAGTATACTGAGTTCCATGAGTCTGTTCTGTGTCACAGTGGACACCGAGTTTCATGTGCCCTGGCAGTACACAAGTGGCCTGGTTGTGTTCCATGAAGCCCCACCTTGTTCAAAGTTGAAATCCTCAAGATTCCTTGCATCACAGTGGTCTGCTGTGCCCCATGAGGCCCTGCTGTACAAGAGTTGACACTTGCTTCCATGACATTCTACTGCCTAACAATGTTCTCCTGTGTTCCATTAGTCCTAGCTGTATCACAATGGACACTTGCTTGCAGGAGCCTTTGAAACATCCCATTGGCACCCAGGTACCACGAGGCTCTGCAGTGATGACAACTTATTCTTTTTTTCATGCGTAAAATGGCACTGCCTCACAATGGTGTCCTTGGTTCTGTGGTGGCCCTCTGTGTCACAATAGAGCCTTGGTGTCCTGAGATTCCCTTGTGTCATGATAGTCTCTTCTGTTGCATTAGGCCTGTTTGTCTCACAACGGACACTTGCTTCCATGAGAAATGGCAAGATCCAAGTGGCAGCTGGGTTCCATAATGCCCAGATGTCTTATAATTGACAGTTTCTTCTATGAGAATTTATGGATTCACAATGGTCACTTGGGTTCCATGAGATTCCACCGTGTTGACAAATCAATCTTGGTTCCTTGGAAGTGCTCCAGTCAAGGAAAGCTCCTGGCTCAGGATCAGCTTTCCTTCTCACCCAGACTCCCCGAGTGCCCCAGCAGCAGGAAGTCACCAGATCTGGGCAGTACTGCTGCTGGCAAAAAGTGGACCTGGGCAGTGCCAGCACAGGCAATTTGCTGGATCTGGAGTCCTGTCACTGGCAAATTACAAGATCCTCAGCATGAAAGGGCCAGCACAGGGAAATTTCCAGGTTTGACTTACTGGGCCAGAAAATGGTGGACTTGGGCTGTGCTGGAACCAGCAAATATCTGGACCTGTGCTATGGTGGTAGCAGCAAACACCAGATTTCAGGCTTCTGGTGCTGGTAAGGATCAGACCTAGGAACTTCCCTTCCCCTTCCCTTCCCTTCCTCCTTCCCTTCCTTCCCTTCCCTCCTTCCCTTCCCTTCCCTTCCCTTCCCTTCCCTTCCTCCCTTCCCTTCCCTTCCCTTCCCTTCCCTTCCCTTCCCTTCCCTTCCCTTCCCTTCCCTTCCCTTCCCTTCCCTTCCCTTCCCTTCCCTTCCCTTCCCTTCCCTTCCCTTCCCTTCCCTTCCCTTCCCTTCCCTTCCCTTCCCCCCCTACCAAATGATCCTCAATCACCAACCAGGCTCCCCAGGGGATGCTCACGGCCCCAAGGCTGCTGCAGCTCCAGGTCCGGGTCCTGGACTCCATGATCCTGCTGCAATCAGCCCCTCCCGCAATTCTCACCCTTTGGCTCAGCCTTTGTGTCCCCTCGAGGCACTGGCAGAGCTGCTGGGGCTGGGCCAGGAGCAGGGCAGCCCCAACCAACATTCCCCTGTCTGTGACAGCACAGCAGTGGCAGCCCCAACCTTCCATCCCTGGAGACGCTCCATGGGAGCTTCCAGTCAATGGGACTGAGCAGCCCCTGAGCATCTCCAGGCCGGGCTGATGTAGATTCCTCTGCAGAGAGCTTGGGCAAGGTCCCCTGGGCCACCTTCAATGTGCCACAGACAAGTGTCAGATACAGAGCTTTGCCCAGAGCTGCCAGGAGAGTTGATTAAAAAAAAAAAACAACAAAAATAAGACAAAAAATCTTATCTACCAGCAGATTCACAGATGGTTTGTAAAGACAAAACCAACATTCCTCTTACTTGGATGGACAGAATTTGGGAGGCCGAATCCCAGTTTTCTCCATGGGCATGTGGAACAAAAAGAAGGACAGTTCTTTCCACAGGAAGGAAACCAGAGTGCCCCAGTGTTTCAAACGCAGATGAGAGCAGGCCATCAGGAGGCAAGGGAACCTGAACAGTCCTGGCGGCTTTTGTCTGGGAGCTATACTTGGATATATAGAATTTTGGAGGCAGATTCCAAATTTAGGCCATGGATGCCAGCACTTGAAAGATGTTTTGGCCGTGGAAGAAAAGGCTCAGAGGCTGCCCCAGGGGCTTGCAGAGCACGCTGTTGGGGCACGGCAGCTTCGGCAGCATCTGGGTGGCGACGTGGCTCTCGGACAGTGCCCGGGGAGTGGCAGGGCCAGCGATGGGAGGAGGAGGAGGATGAGGAAGATGGGGCTCGTCAGGGCAAGTGGCAAGCTCAGCCCGCTGCTGCCTTTGGCTTGCAGGTGGCCATCAAAATGGTGCCATGGAACCACGTCCGGCACTGGGGCGAGCTGGTGAGTGAGCGGGGCTAGCGGGAGAAGCAGGGGCATGCCGGGCCGGGATGAGCCAAGGCCCGGCAGGGTGGAAGTCACCAGGACCCTCAAGGGAGAGCGGGCATGGGGCCAGCAGAGCACCCCGGGCAGAGTGAGGGCTTCCCGAGCCCTGGCACGGCATCAGCCCCACTGATGGCATCG
Organism: Erithacus rubecula; assembly: GCF_903797595.1. Taxonomy (NCBI): domain Eukaryota; kingdom Metazoa; phylum Chordata; class Aves; order Passeriformes; family Muscicapidae; genus Erithacus; species Erithacus rubecula. The sequence goes on from NC_136674.1 coordinate 10,699,760, forward strand.
TGGTCCTCCCGCAGCCTCATGGCACCAGAGCACCGCTGGAGATGGTTCTGCTGGACAAGGTGTCCACTGGATCCCCCGGTGTCATCCAGCTGCTGGAGTGGCTTGAGCTCCCCAACAACATCATGATGATGCTGGAGCGCCTGGAGCGGTGTCAGGACCTGCAGCATTTCATTTGGGCATGGGATTTCCTGTCCAAGGAGGTGGTGTGGGAGCTGTTCTGCCAGGCGCTGGAGGCCGTGTGGCACTGCACCAGCTGCGGGGTCCTGCACCGGGACATCAAACCAGAGAACATCCTGCTCAACCTGGCCACCAGGCAGGCAAAATTTATCGACTTTGGCTGTGGCACCGACCTGCAAGACACAGCCTATACTCACCTTGCAGGTAAGCCTATGAAGGGACATCTCCAGTCCCAGCATCTCCTGGCCCTTTGGCATTGGAGTGATGCTCCCATTGATGTGCCTCATGGCACCCATCACATCTGTTATAAACGCATATTGGATGTGTTTGATTTTGTCCAATTAATCAAACAACAAAGTTAAATTTAGCAGTAATTTATTAATAATAGCAATTGTATATAAATGAATACAATCAAAATATGTGAGTTATGTAAATTTGAATAATTACAAAATTTAGCAGCAATTCAAGTATAATAGGGTTCAGTTGAATAAAACATAAGCAAAACCAGCCAGGGGGTCCCCGACTGGGGGCACGGGCAGGGCCATTCCTCTCACACCGTACCAAATCAGTCAAGCTAAAATCACACTTATATAATGTTTACTAATACATATTACTACAGAATCTTCTAGAAAGCTCCTCCTCATTTCTATTCCTAAAATCTCTGTCACTGTGTTGTGTTGCTCATGCGTCACCAGTGGTCGGGGTCTCTCCTCCTTTCGGGGTCTTGTTTCCGATGAAGGCTCTGGGTCTTCCTCAGTGCTCACAGTGTGACCTCTCAGGTAGCGCAGGCACACTGAGTTTAGAGTTATATAATAAATATAAATTCCCACGACAGGCCTCAGTCCAGTGACCAACGCTTTGGAATCATCCCAATTTGGCCCAGTTCAAGGTTGAAAACCTATTTCTAGACACTTGTTCTTAAACATATACCCTTGCTATCCTGCCTCCCACCTAATATCTGGAGGATGATTTTTTTTCTGTTTTGTTTAACCATTTCCTTTATCTCTTTGCTTTATAGCAATTAAATGCAATTTTTGATGAATTATAATGCCACAATTTTGCCAATATTGTTACAATTTGATTAGCACGAATCACATATATAACAATTACCCATTTCTCTCTTTATCATATTGATTCATGCGTTAAAAAGCTGCATTTTGGTATTCTTTATATTCCCAAATTACTCAAATTTTTACGTTTTCTTATATTAGTCTCTAATTTCAATTCTATGGCAATTTCTTGCATCAAATCTACAAAAAGGTTTTTATTTGAAGTTGAGAAATCCCAGTCACTATAGTGCTGTTTTAATTGTTTACAGAGCTTATTTAGTTCTTTTAACTAATTCCCTCTGATCTTTTCTTTATTCCTTTTTTCTTTTTGTTTTCCAAGTGTATATATATATACATACATATATATATTTTTTTTTATTGGACTCTTTTTCATTCTCATCTCTTTCAAAGCAGAAAAAAAATTTCAAATTTTGGACAAAGTTGGTCACTGCTTGGATAAGGAGTTCGCCCATTGAATCCCAAATTCTTCCTAACCCAATATAATTTTCGATTCTTAACACAAATTTCCAAGAAACTGCAGCGATCATAACAAGCAGCACTAACACAGGGATGTGCCACAAAGACTGATTCCCTGACTCACATGGAGTAATTGCATTTGTCATAGGGATGGGGAATAGTTTGTTTCTCTCTTTGCTGGCTCTTGTGCTGCTTGTCCCAGACTCTGTGCCATGCAGTCTTATGGTTTAGCCACTTGCCAGGGGTGAGCACAGTGAAAATTGTCAAGATTTTTAACTTTCTACTTTTTCCCAAGGCCCCTTGGGTTGCAGCCAAGGGCTGAGATGTCAATCTTCACAGTAGCAAAGTTTTTTATCCTGGGATTCGTTTGGCACCCTTGGCCTCATAAAGTTCGTATGAGCCATTTTAACTTTTTCTGTTCCAAAGACGGCGCAAATTATTTGTAGTTTTGCAGTACTGTCCTGTCTTATTTCTTTCCCTAAATTGATCAGTTATACTTCTTTTCTTAATCCACTAAAGCTCCAGAGATATGCCAACTACAACAAAATTTGCTTTCATATACTGTTCAGTTAACAGTTCTAAAAAAATTACTAAAATATCTTTCTAAAGTTAACTGTTCATGTACACAACTTAAACAAACTAAATAAATAAATTGTTTTTCTTTTGCTATTTAGTTACTTCCCACTACAATTTAAAACAACAGGTAGAAACAATACAAATGCTTTAAGTCATAGTTAGTACATTCCTAGTGTTTTAATTGATTTTGGACCCTCTTAATAACCAGTTGTTACCAGTCTTTTTTTCTCTGGAGTTGCAGCTCTTCAAATGAATCAGTTAGTGTTGACTGCTGGAGGCTTCTGAGGAACTTTTTAATTCTCCTGGGCGATTTTCCTTAATAAAGGAGGTGTCCAACTTTTTCTCATCGGTGCTGTTCTTCCTCCAGGCTCAAAGAGATTGCAGTCTGCAGCTAATTCAGGCTGTCTAAATTTTAATCATGCACCCCTCAAAACAATCTTAAATTGCTATTTAAACAATTATGCTATAAAATAACATTTTTCAACATATATATATAAAAAGTACATCCCCCTTTGGTCCCAAGGTCCAATGGTTTAATGCCAATTTCATATAGACTGTCATCTTTAGGCACCAAATACCTTATTAGCCTTATTGTGAATTTATTACAATATTTATATATTTTTAAACCCAAGTAAAAATGTTTTAATCAATTTTTAAGTTCTTTTTAATGTTACTTTTAGGTCTCCTGGTGTCAATATATTTTTCCAATCTTTATTATGTATCACTCCTTCTACCCATGAAACATGAGATCAGCTTTTTTCCTGCTGTTCAAACTGCTGCTTCTGTGGTTAAAAAAACAAGTCATGGTGCCCCCCCTCCCAATGAGGGTTCTAAACTTTCTCCTCTCTAGCATTTTACCAACACACAGTGTCTTGGTCAGATAGAATATATTGGAAAATCAAGAGAAGTTGTTTGAGCTAAAATGCCTCTCTCTCTTAATTCTCTTAAATTGTTTGCAATGGTTATAATATACCCCTGTTTAAGCTGCAGCCTGAGCCACAGAAAATGCTTTTACTTACTGAATTATGATATACTATAACTAGAAATATTTCCATCTATTTTGGATAATTTGGTAAAATCAACTTTAATTTTTTTTTCCTTTTTAAGGGAGGACTCTTTAGCACTTTTTTGTTCACCTTCTGTAAATGTAAGACATCCTTGAGTAATTTGTTTCCCAATTTTAAATATTCTTATACACCCATAAAATTTTAAAAAGTGCTCACAAAATGCCATTGTTCCCCAGTGAATTGTTTTATGCATGTTGCTTAGGATCTGTCAGGCAAAAGATTTTGGTACTTTTCTACCATCAGGCAAAATCCATTCTGCCTCTTCCTTTGTAAATAAGATTCCTAAAACAGCCTGCAATTTTTCCTCCTGGTGAAGAGGTTCTTTTAAATTCACATATAGATTTAAAGCCTCACAAATCCAATTTTTAAATGATTCCAATTCTGGCCAGTATAAATTTTCTGTATGATTTTTTTCCTTTGTCCATTCAATCATACAAGAATGAATCATTTTCTGCTTGCTTTTTCCTCTTTGGGATTCCCTTGTATCCCTGTACAGTAACATGATCCCCAGTGGGCTGTCCTGAGGAATACTGCTCCCCTTCTGAGAACCCCCTCTTGGTTCCCAGGTCCAGGTTCTCGCGAATTTTTCTCATAATTCACAACCCCTGGATTGGAGGCCTCACTCCTCCCCTGACCCATCCCTGGCCACAACAGACTAAGAAATCCCCTATTCCTTAGTCTCCCCCACTCTCTCTCACTTTCTCTCACTCATTTCGTGGTTCAACTCCCTCACTCAATTTTACTTTATTTCACCCCTTACCAACTTAAAGTTACCACTCTTAAGTCCTTAATTTCCCTGTTTATCCTCCCCCACTTCTTTTTCTGGCAACTTTCCACAAACCTCTAATCACTTACAATTTTCCCATCGGTTTCTCCTTCCAAAAACTAATTGAACCAACTCCAATCACTCCCTTCTTAAACTCTTTCCAGCATTAGCTCCCTTCTCCTTGAAGACTTTTCCCGTGTGTTTTCGGGCTGGGATTTTCCCCTCCCAGTCCCTCCCGGGTCTTCACTCACTCTCTCCTTTCGCTTCCCCCGTTCCTGGCTGGTCTCCTCGCGGAGATGCGGAACCGCAGTACTGGGGGGTCCACACTCGCTCCGGCTCTCCAGCGTCTCACTCACACACACACACACACACATACACACACACACACACACACACAGAGCCGCCCACCTTACCCAACCCCATGGTACTCACAGCCCCTTTTCCCACGCGGTTCTTGTGCACAAGACATTTTACGGGTACTCCACCACTTGCCGGCGCTCCTCCGGGAGCCTTCCTTCGTGCACCTCCTTTGGCTAGCTTCTTTTGCTTATGCTTTATTATATAATAAATATATATTCCCACAAGAGGCTTCAGTCCAGTGACCAGCTCTTTGGAATCATCCCGATTTGGCCCAGTTCAAGGTTGAAAACCTATTTCTAGACACTTGTTCTTAAACCTATACCCTTGCTATCCTGCCTCCCACCTAACATCTGGAGGATGATTTTTTCTGTTTTGTTTAACCATTTTCTTTTTTTTTTTTTTTTTTTTGCTTTATAGCAATTAAATGCAATTTTTGATTAATTATAATGCCACAATTTTGCCAATATTGTTACAATTTAATTAGCATGAATCATACATATATAACACATCCCACCCACGCCATTCCATGTCCCCCACCAGGTGATGGCCCATCCCCACCCTTGGACACAGCATCCCTCACCCTCACCTCACCCTCATCCTACTCTCATCCCCCACTCCTCATCCATCACATGTCCTCATCCCACACTAATTATGACCCCCAAAACCATGAGGTCACTCTCCTGGGTGAAGGAGAATCTCTGTCTCCAGGTGCCACCATGAAGACTCTCTCATCCCCTCATACTGGGTGCCAGCCCCTGTCCCCAGCCTCAGCCCTGTCTGTGTCCCCACAGTGCCTGTGGCCAATGCCACCATCACCCCCGGTCCTCCGGCACTCCAGGTGTGCCCAGGTGACCCTGTGCTGCTTGGTGCAGGTGGGCTCAGCCCCTGTCACTTTCACCTGGCTGCATGACAGGCAGGAGGTGGCCCGGGGTCCCCTCCTGGAGCTTGGGGCCATCAGTGTGGGACATTCGGGCACCTACCAGTGCGTGGCCACCAACCAGTTGGGACAGGACGGGCACCGCGTGTTCCGGGCACTCAGCCCAGAGCTGGCTCTGGAGGTGACCCCTCACTCACCCTGGCTCACAGGTGGGGTCACATGGTGTCACCAGGGTGTTCAGGACCCCCAGGGTTCAGGGTGACTTCTGTGTGTCCCCCTCTGTCCCCAGAAGTGGCTGTGAATATTGGCAGGACCCTCCTCTTCCTGGTCCTGTTCCTGGCTGTCACTGGTGGCACTGCCAGGATGGGTGACAATGGGTGAGCATGGGGGTGTTGGAGTAAGGGGAAGACCCCAGAGTGGGGGCAGAGATCACACAACACCCAGACCTCCTAGGCTGGAGGAAACTGAGCTCACTGTGACCTCAGCTGGGGGTCTGGGGGCAATTTGGAGGGTCTTGGCTGGTTTCCAGGTGCATCCCTGGTGGGCTTTGAGGAATATTGGGGTGGCACTGGGAGCTTCTGCAGCATTTGGAGAGTTTGAGAAGAAAGGTGCAGGAAATCTGGGGGATCTATTTGGGATCCTGGGTTAGTTTTGGGATGCCCCTCCCTGCCAAGCTTGGGGTTCTGGGGATCATAGGGTCAGGGACAACACCAGGGTTTGGGGTACTGTGGTTCTGCAGAAGTTCTGGGGGCTTCAGGGATGCTTGGAGTGTCTGGGGGGAATCAGAGATGTGGTGGGAATGGGGGTTTCAAGGGGGATTTGGGTGTGTTGTATGTGGTTGGATCTGCTGAAGTCCTATGAATGTTCAGGAGTCCGGGAATTCCCTCCTCTTTTCTTCTGTCAATCCCAGGTCCTGAGGGGCCGAGTGATCAGCAGTCCCACCTTGGCAGAGGGCCCTGGATGGCCCCAAAGCTTAAAATGCAGGGCATGAGGTGGCCAAGTGTTTGACCCTGTCTTCTCCTGGAGTGTCTTCCCCATCCACACGTGAAAGCAGGATTTGGAAATTTGGATTAAAAGAGAAATATCTGAAAAAGAAAGCAGGAACCTTCTTGGAATGGAAGGAGGACTCGTCCCTCCAAATTGTTATTACTGTGAAAATTATGGCACATCCAGACAAAAATGAAAGAAATGACAGTTCATTACTAGGAAATTTATAGAATAGAACAAAACAAACAGCAACACAAGAACAGAAATGTCTAACTCACTCAAGGCTCTTTGTTCATCTTTGGTGCAGTTATGGCCATGGCCAGCAGGGGGCGCTGCAGCACGCACTCCCGGCCAGCAGGGGGCGCCCCGGTGCCAGCTCGAACCCCTCAGGGGCCATGGCGGCCTCGGGCGGGAGGGACGAGCCCAAATTGCTCCTTTGGCAAACTCACGCTTTGCACCAATAGGTCCCGGCACCAGCACCGGCAGCACCCGGGCAGAATAGACGAAGGCAACAGCTTGGATCCTGGTGCCCGGTGGCAGCGGAGCCGTGCCCGGTGGCAGCGTAGCCGTGTCCCGGCCCAGGCACACACCCTGCACAACACCCGCCACCGCTCTCCCTGATGGGAACACAAGGAAGGCAGCACCCAACTCCAGGCAGGTCTCAGGAACGCAACAGCACCTCTCGTGCCTTTACAGAACAATTCCTGAAAACCCTCAGCCTCTCACTGCCTTTTCCTCCTTCAGCCCTGGCACAGCAGCTCTGAGAATGTTGGATTCCCGTGAGATGTTGAGGAAAGCAGGTGCTCCTTGCCGACACTGCCAGGGCTCCTCAGGGGCTCCAGAACACATTTGGAGCTGCTGCGCTTCCTGGGCCACTGCTGGTCCCGACACAGCAGCCACGGGGGGGGGGGGGGGGGGGGGGGGGGGGGGGCGTGGGGGGGTGGGGAGGAGGAAGGGGAGGAGGCAAGAGAGGAGGAGCAGACCATTAACAAGCTCTTGCAATTGGACCTGGCATGCCTGAAGTTTAGTCATACTTTTAACTATCTCTGTGCGACAAACACACGATTCTGCAGTGTCTCCAGGGGATCTTGGGCTACTCTAGAAACATTGGACTCATCTTGGGGCTCAGATTACCCCACCTGTGCCCACAAGAAGTTTTTTTTCTGCTGGGAATGTTTTGTAGAGCTTGTCACCTTCGCCACTGCACAGGGATGAGCATTGGCCAGCCCTGCTCTGGCCAGCCCCAGGTGGCAGCCAGGACCTGAGGCTCCCCCCGCCCCCTTGGCTTTGATTCTCACAGCTTTTGAGCTGCTGCAAAGGTGAGAATTCTGTGGGGGAGAAAAGCCTGGCTGTGGTTTGCTCAGCCCTGCAAGAAGCACAAAACCCAATGTGAGCCCAAGCAGTGGCTCTGCGAAGGCCTTTGATGGCTTTCAGAGCAAGGCTGGCTGGAAACCCCCCCTGCAGGGGCAGCTGCGAGGGAACCAGTCCGGAAATGCAGCAATTGATCATTTGGTGCCTGTCCCCAAGGCACTGAGAGAGCCCCAGAATTGCTGCAAATCCCACAAGGATCTGCTCAACAACCTGACCGGGACCCTCCTCCTTGAGCAAAACCTGCAGCCCTCTGGAACTTCCTGGAAAGAATGTTTGGGTTCCAGATGTGACACCAGAAGAGAGGGAAAAGTGTGGAAATATGGAGCAGGGGCTCCACACGTGGCTCTGGGGCACAGGGGTGTCCCAGGAGGAGCAGGGAGTGCCCAGGCAGGGGAATTCAGGGCAGGGTGCAGAGCATTTACCAGGGAATCAGACTCTGAGGGACACACAGGCATTTCCACAGATTGCTGTGCGCTGCTCCAAGGATGAACAGAGTTTCTGCCCTTTTGGGAGCAGAATCCATGGGAAATAAATCCAGTTTCAGGGTGGGAATGAGAAAAATGGAAAGCGTTCCTCACTATGGCCCAACAAAAGCCTTCCTTATGGGCTGGGTTGCTGCCCAGCAGTCAGGGAACAATCCTAGGGAGAACACTCAGGTAGATTCCACACTGTGTTAACCACAAGCAAATGCTGCTGTGGGATTCACCACTGTGCTCCTAAAGGGAACCAAAAAATCAATTATTTGTGATTTTTTTGTGTTTGTATTGTGAGCGAGTTTTTGGGAGAGCAACGATTTAAAGGATTCTAGAAACCAGACCACTTTATATCTTGTCACATTGATTTCTGCTGAGTTTATTTTTGACTGGGAAAAAATGATGAGGGAAAAAATTTTTGTTGTTATTCTATGGATGTATAATTTCGTCTCAGCCAATTGGGCATCAGGGAATTCAAGCAAATGTAGCCTGGGATTTCCCATCATCAGGGCAAGGCTGTAACAGGCATCACCTTAAGTTTGGGCATCCCAGAGATGCCAGGGCCCCACTGGGGACAGTGCAAATGTTCAGTGCCCCCCAGGACAGCAATGCCAAGGATGTGCCATCTCTGGGACAAGAATCCTTAAGGATGTGACACCCCAAGGATGAGAGGACACCCGTGGGACAACACTCGGGGAAAAGACCCAGGAAACACCTACCCAGAGGAACCCTTTTCCCTCAGGGCAGGACCCCTCTGGATGTGTCACGCTGGGACAGAATTCACGTTCTCGCCTCCACATAAACAGGTTCTTCCTTCCACTGTAGGAAGGAGAAAGCAAAAATCTTGGGGGAGCATGGCCAGAGTCCCATCCCCTACAGCCCCCAGCCTCTACCTGCACCCCCAGCACCCCTTTTCCCCTGCCTGAGATCCCCCACTTGTTAGCTGCTCATGTGTTCCCTGGGATGGCTGAGCCAGAAAAATGAGGGACTGGAAAAATCCCAGGGGTGTGTAGGGCAGAGAGCCAGAACCTGCCAGGACAAGCCTGGGGTGCCACCCTTGGCATGAGCACCATGTGGGAACTGTGCTGGGCGCTGAGCCAGCCCAAAATCTGAGGCACCCCATGAAGGACCTGTGATCCTTTTCCCCCACCCTGCCCCCACCAAGGGCCACCTACACATGATTACGCGACCTGACCTCGCTTCCTGCCCCTTCATCCAGAGAGCTGCCAGCCAGGGGACAGGTGGCCACAGCAGCGAGTGACAGCCAGTGCCCATGGCCGGAGACACCAGGATGGCCAGGAAGGTGGTGCTGCTCCTGTGGGGTGAGTGCCCTAGGCACAGGCCTGACACCCTGGGGATGGGCCCTGGTGAGGCTGAGAGTGGTGGGGAGGGGGCACAGGGGGACTGTGGGGTCCCCTGAGGTCCCCAAGGACAGCAGAGCCAGGGCATGGGCATGGAGCCCAGTGTGACCAGAGTTGTGGGGATACCATGGGGACAGGAACAGGGGACAGGAACAGGGGACAGGAACAGGGCAACTGGAATCTGGGGACGGGAACAGGGGGACAGAGATATGGGGACAGGGTTGTGGCAAAAGGAACCTTGGGGCTGGGGCAACTGTGGTGACAGGGACAGGGAGACAGGGATGCAGGGTCAGGGACAAGGGCCACATCCCATGCAGATGGACCATAGGAACAGGTGTCATTGGAATGGGATCACAGGCACAAGGCCATGGGGATATGGCCATGGGGACAGGTGCTGTAGGGCTGGGGAAGGTAACCTGTGCATGCATGCGGTGTCCACATTGTCCCCATGTCCTGCCTCAGCCCAGAGTGACCGAGGTGTCCCTCTGCTGAAAAGCACCATGTGTTCCCGTGGGGATAGTTTGAGGACAGACACCACACCAGGTCCCCCAGGTGCTGCTGTCCCTGCAGGGCCACCCCCACCCAGCCCTGTCCCTTCTCCCTTCCAGCCCAGACCCTCGGCCTTGCTGGTGAGTCCTCGGGGGATGCCATGTCCCTGCCCCGCTGTCCCCAACCCCATGGTGGCCCTGGCAGGCTGGTGTCCCCTGTCACCCACAGGTGCCCAGAGCACCCAGCTCCTTGTGGAGCCCCCCTGGATGCCGGCGGTGCTGTGGGACCAGGTGACACTGACCTGCCAGGGCTCAGGGACCGCCGGAGCCACCACCTGGTACAAGGACGGGCAGCACTGGGGGCCAGAGGGACACGACAGCTTCACTGTCACCACGAGTGGCACCTACACATGTCAGAGCCCCAACAGCGAGCTCAGTCCCTCCGTGATGGTGTCAGATGGTGAGGGGGGATCTGAAATGCTCAGAGTGGCTCCCTGATAGGTCTGGGTGGGCTCCACTCCTTGGAGGCAAGAGACTGTTCTCTGCACACAGGGACGTCCCAATGGATCCCAGTGCATCCCAGTGTGGTGGGAGCCCCGTGGGGACAGCTGTGCCACGGGGCTCCTCATGATGTCTCTTGGATCCTCCTGCACAGTGGACACTCCACCCAGATGTCCCCAGTGCCATGGGTATCCACTTTGGTCTTGTCTCGGGCTCCTCAGTGTGACAGGATCCTCCTGTCCCACAGAGCGGCTGGTGCTGCAGGTGCCAGCATGGGCACTGCTGGAGGGGGACACGGTGACACTGCGCTGTCGGCGTTGGCAGAACAAGTCGGTCACCAGCGTGAGATTTTACAAGGACAAGAGGGATCTGGGGGAGTCCCTCAGGGGCACTGAGCTGTCCCTGTCCCCTCTGCGGCTGAGAGACAGCGGCCACTACCACTGCAGGGGCTCGGTGCGCTCAGGAATGTCACAGTCAGCAGCGGTGACAGTGACAGTGCACGGTGAGCACCCCCACGGCTGGAACTCCAATATCCTGACACCCCCAAAGCCACTTCTCATTGGACTCAAAGTCACAGACCCACCTCCATCTCCTTCCCAGAGCTCTTCACGGTGCCGCTACTGGAGGGTCCCCCTGAGCTCCCCGAGGGGTCCCCCCTCAATCTCAGCTGCCTCAGCACCCCCAGCCCCCTGCGGCCCCCAGCCCACCTCCTGTACCGCTTCTTCCAGGACGGGCAGTTGGTGGGGGGCCCGCAGGGGTCCCCGCAGCTCCTGGTGCCCGCCGTGGGGGTCTCGCACTCAGGGAATTACAGCTGCGAGGTGCGCTCCGAGGGGGGGGCCGTGCGGAAGAGCAGTGCCTGGCTCGGCGTCACAGTGCGCAGTGAGTGCGGGGATGGGCACGGGGAGCCCCCACAGCCCTCCCAGCTCTCTCATCCCTGCTAAAACCTTTGTATGCTGCCCTTCCTTCCCAGTTCTCTTCCTGGGTCCAAACCAAGATAGTCACCCATTTCCTTCCCTGGTGCCTGCATCTCCTCACTACTCCATGGTTGCACCTCTCCCTATCCGAGGTCCCTCCATTGCCCACAGGTCAGATCAACCCTGTCTGGGTCCCCAAAATCTTCCCATTCATTCTCTTCAAACCTCTCCAAGTGTCCTCAGTGATGGGTGGTCGAGAGCCCCTCATTGAACGTCACTGTTCTGGGTGAGCAGGACCCTTGGTCTGAGGGTTACTCCACCCACAGAATCCCCCATTCCACACATTCTCATTCCACCTCATCCCCCCACACCATCCCCAGCCCAGCCCAGCTCACAGGCCCCACCACTGGGTGTCACAGATGAGGGCAACCCGGACTATCTGTCTCCAGGTGCCACCATGCAGACTCTCTGGTCCCCCCACACCGGGTGCCAGCCCTGCCCCAGCCTCAGCTCTGTCTGTGTCCCCACAGCGCCTGTGGCCAATGCCACCATCACCCCCGGTCTCCCAGCACTCCAGGTGTGCCCAGGTGACCCCGTGACCCTGCGCTGCTCAGTGCAGGTGGGCTCAGCCCCTGTCACTTTCACCTGGCTGCACAACGGGCACGAGGTAGCCCGGGGTCACCTCCTGGAGCTTGGGGCCATCAGTGTGGGACATTCGGGCACCTACCAGTGCGTGGCCACCAACCAGCTGGGACAGGACGGGCACCGTGTGTTCCGGGCATTCAGCCCAGAGCTGGCTCTGGAGGTGACACCACAGGGAACCACTGGACACCACTGGAACACAGGTGGGGAACTCAGGGGTCATTGTGATTGCAGAACCCCTGCAGTGACAGGTGACCCTGATGTGTCTCTTCTGTCCCCAGCAGTGGCCACAGGCCTTGGTGGGTTCCTCCTGTTTCTGGTCCTGCTCGTGGGTGGAGCTGTGGGCTGGCACCAGTGGAACAGTATGTGTGGGTGACAAGGGGGACAATGGGGGTCCTGGGGAGCTGGCGGGCCACCAAAATGTAGGGGTGTTGGGGCAGCACCCAAAGCCTCTTAACTGGGCTTTGCTGAGCACTCAGGTTCTTTTCCAGGGTCTTGAAGGTTTTGTGGGGGTATTGGAAGGCCTTGCAGGGATTTTTGGGGTTCTTATAGTGATTCTGGGAAGAATTAGGAGGTTGAGCCTCCCTGCCAGGCTTGATGTTCTGTGAGCACAGGGGATCCAGAGCACTGGGGTGTTTCAGGAGTCCTGAAGGCCACCAAGGATGCTCAGGGGTGCTGGGGGAAATTGCTGTGGGATTTGAAAATTTCTTAGAGGTGTCAGGGCTCTGTGGACCTCACACTTACCCCTCCCCTCTTTCCTTTCCAGCTGTGAGAAAACAACAGGAAAAGTGAGTGGGGGGCTCAAACCACACTCTGGCCTTTGACCTCAACCCCAAGACCTCCCATTCCCTCCCACACATCCCCTTTATTCCCTCAGGGTGTCCCTGCGGCCCCCAGCCCCCCCAGAGGAGGAGGAGGTGCTATACAGCCACGTCGTGAGCACCAAGCAGACGGGGCGTGAGTCTGGGCTGGGACACACACAGAGGGACACGTCATCCATGAGTGTCCCCCTGCCCAGGTGCCACAGTCAGTGTCTCTCACAGTGTCCCCCCGTGCCACCACACTCCAGGATCCTCAGGTGACCTACGCAGAGCTGCCAGCAACCCATGGGCGACCACGGGAATGCGGGGACATCTACGGGAATGTGCTGTGACACTTGGGGCACGGCTGGGCACTGAGGGGCTCTGGGGACACTGTAGGTCCCTGCCAGAGGCAACAGCCATGTGGTCCTCCCCCCCTCAGTTCCAACGGGTGCCCTCCCTGCCCGAAAGGTGGACACGAGTGGGGTGTCCCGTGTGGGGCTGTCGAGAGCTCCCTGTTCCAGTGCTCCCAGTTCTCCAGTAACGCCAGGGGCTCCCCATTCCCTTCTCCAGGGCAGGGAGCACAAGACCCTTGGACATAAAACACAGCTTTTGGATTAAACCAAGAGAAATGGTTTTTGTTTGTTCAGGACTGTATGCTCAGCTCAGGACAGAGGAGGGTCCCAGTCAGGTTGTTGAGCAGATCCTTGTGGGATTTGCAGCAGTTCTGGGGCTCTCTCAGTGCCTTGGGGACAGGCACCAAATGATCAATTGCTGCATTTCCGGACTGGTTCCCTCGCAGCTGCCCCTGCAGGGGAGGTTTCCAGCCAACCCTGCTCTGAAAGCCATCAAAGGCCCTTGCAGAGCCACTGCTTGGGCTCACATTGGGTTTTGTGCTTCTTGCAGGGCTGAGCAAACCACAGCCAGGCTTTTCTCCCCCACAGAATTCTCACCTTTGCAGCAGCTCAAAAGCTGTGAGAATCAAAGCCAAGGGGGCGGGGGGAGCCTCAGGTCCTGGCTGCCACCTGGGGCTGGCCAGAGCAGGGCTGGCCAATGCTCATCCCTGTGCAGTGGCGAAGGTGACAAGCTCTACAAAACATTCCCAGCAGAAAAAAAACTTCTTGTGGGCACAGGTGGGGTAATCTGAGCCCCAAGATGAGTCCAATGTTTCTAGAGTAGCCCAAGATCCCCTGGAGACACTGCAGAATCGTGTGTTTGTCGCACAGAGATAGTTAAAAGTATGACTAAACTTAGGTATGCCAGGTCCAATTGCAAGAGCTTGTTAATGGTCTGCTACTCCTCTCTTGCCTCCTCCCCTTCCTCCTCCCCCCCCCCCCCCCCCCCCCCCCCCCCCCCGTGGCTGCTGTGTCGGGACCAGCAGTGGCCCAGGAAGCGCAGCAGCTCCAAATGTGTTCTGGAGCCCCTGAGGAGCCCTGGCAGTGTCGGCAAGGAGCACCTGCTTTCCTCAACATCCCACGGGAATCCAACATTCTCAGAGCTGCTGTGCCAGGGCTGAAGGAGGAAAAGGCAGTGAGAGGCTGAGGGTTTTCAGGAATTGTTCTGTAAAGGCACGAGAGGTGCTGTTGCGTTCCTGAGACCTGCCTGATCCCCACTGCCCTGGAAAAGGGGGAGGCTCTGAAACCCCTACATGGTGTTTGTGACACCATAATGTGGGGAACATGACAGATGGACACAAATCTCTGTGTGAGACAGGGGAGAAGGGAATCCAGAGCACTGGTTTGTAGTGGCTGCCCAAAATTGGAGGATCTCGTTCCTAAAGCCCAACAGAGCTGAATAAAGAAACACCATCTCTGCCAGTTGAACCAAAAAGCTGCATTTTGGTTCCAATAAGAGGGCAACAGGTCCTGTGTTCTCCTGGAACTGATAGGAAAGATGAGGAGCCTTGTGTGTACTGGGAGAGCTGACGGGGCATTGCAGAGGCACTGGGAGTACAGGGCTACTGGGAGAGAGAATGGGAACCACCTGAATCTATTGGGAGCAATGGAGAGGCACTGGGAGGAGAAATAGTGAGCACTTTGGGGAGGCAATGAGAAATAGGGAACACTTTGAGGTACTGGGAGCACTGTGGGGAGGCAATGAGGAAGTGTCTGAGGGTTCTGGGAGCACTTGGATGTGGAATGGGGAGCCACTGGTGGTAGTGGAAGGGGGTGGGGAATCACTTGGGGGTTCTGGGGAGCTCTGGGTGCCCTGTGGAGCCTTACATATGACCCCCCCCACTTGTGCCCATCCACCTGTGAATGTTGGGCACTTATAGGAGCAGGGGGGGGACAAAAAATATGTGGCTGCCAAGGGTGGGGTCCTCAGTATCCCCAGAGCCTCTCAGTGCCCAGCCGTGCCCCAAGTGTCACAGCACATTCCCGTAGATGTCCCCGCATTCCCGTGGTTGCCCATGGGTTGCTGGCAGCTCTGCGTAGGTCACCTGGGGATCCTGGAGTGTGGTGGCACGGGGGGACACTGTGAGAGACACTGACTGTGGCACCTGGGCAGGGGGACACTCATGGATGACGTGTCCCTCTGTGTGTGTCCCAGCCCAGACTCACGCCCCGTCTGCTTGGTGCTCACGACGTGGCTGTACAGCACCTCCCACTCCTCTGGGGGGGGCTGGGGGCGGCAGGGGCACCCTGAGGGAATAAAGGGGATGTGTGGGAGGGAATGGGAGGTCTTGGGGGGTTGAGGTCAAAGCCTCTGGCAGCTGGAAAGGAAAGAGGGGAGAGGTAACTGTGGGGTCCCCAGGGCCCTGTCCCTTCTAAGGAATCTTCAAACCCCACAGCACCCTCAATTTCCACCAGCACCTCTGAGCATCCCTGGCTCCCCTCAAAACCTTGGAGCACACCAGTACTTTGGACTCCCTGAGCCCCCAGAAGACTGGCTGCGAGGGGGACTGTCCAAATTCCCCTGGGATCACTGAAAGAACCCCCAAAATCCCAGGAAGGCCCTCCAACACCACCCCACATCCTTCACAATCGTGAGCAAATGTCCTGAGCTCTCAGCTCTGCTCAAGTCAGGGGCTGTGGGTACCACCCCATTACCCCCACATTTAGGTGGCCCCCCCAGCTCCCCAGAGCCCCCATTCTCCCCATTGCCACCCACCAATGCTGTTTTCACTGGTGCCAGGCCACAGCTCCACCCACGAGCAGGATCAGAAATAGGAGGGACCTGCCAAGGCCTGCTGCTGTTCTTAGGGACAGAAGGGACACATCAGGGTCACCTGTCACTGCAGGGGTCCTGAAATCACAATGACCCAGTGTGACTCCACCTGTAAGCCAGGGTGAGCGAGGGGTCACCTCCAGAGCCAGCTCTGGGCTGAGTGCCCAGAACACGCGGTGCCCATCCTGTCCCAGCTGGTTGGTGGCCACGCACTGGTAGGTGCCCGAATGTCCCACACTGATGGCCCCAAGCTCCAGGAGGGGACCCCGGGCTACCTCACGCCTGTCATGCAGCCAGGTGAAGGTGACAGGGGCTGAGATCCCCTTCATTGAGAAGAGCAGGATCATGGAGTCACCTGGGCACACCTGGAGTGCTGGGAGACCGGGGGTGATGGTGGCATTGGCCACAGGCACTGTGGGGACACAGACAGGGCTGAGGCCTGGGGCAGGGCTGGCACCCGGTGTGAGGGGACGAGAGAGTCTGCATGGTGGCACCTGGAGATAGAGGGGCTCCTTCACACAGGACAGTGACCCCATTCCACCTCATCCCCCCAACATCATCCCCAGTCCAGCCCAGCTCACAGCCCCCACCACTGGGTGTCACAGACTAGGGCAACTAGGACTGTCTGGCTCCAGGTATCCCCACCCAGGACAGACAAAAAATGCATCCCTAAGCATAGCTGTCATATCCCCCACTCCACATTAGGTCACATTCACCCTACTCAGTGTGAGTGTGACCCTCCCAGGGCACTGAGACCCTTGGCATTGGAATGAGGGCCTGTGATGGATGAGGAGTGGGGGATGAGGGTAGGATGAGGGTGAGGTGAGGGTGGGATGAGGGATGCTGTGTCCAAGGGTGGGGATGGGCCATCACCTGGTGGCAGGCATGGAATGGCATGGGTGGGATATGATGGATGCCATGGGGCACATCAATGGGGGCATTTGCCAATAGACGTGTCTTCCATGCATGTAGAGATCTCAAAAGTCTCTTCAGAAAGTCACAGTTTTTATAGTCATTTTCAAGTTGAGTGACCTCTGGCCAAGAGGTGGGAAGATTTATGGACTGTTGTGAGGAGAACCAGTTGCTCTGAGAAGCAGGTGTACATGGAGCTCCCAGCCAGTACCTGCTCGAATGCAACATACAGTGATGACACAGGACACCAGCAAACAGTCACCTGGCAAACATCCACCTCGGCCAGGCCAGAACTCCTGCCCAAAACGAGTGGGGTCACTGGGGTTTTAGTCTCTGATCCTGGATGGTCATGAGGCAGATAAGGGAATCTTCAGACTGTTTCTCACAGTTCTCCCTCATCCCAAGCATCCTGCTCACCCAGGACAGTGACGTTCAATGCAGGGCTGTCGGCCATGATGCCCCCATTGCTGACCCGGCACTGGTAGAGTCTGCTGTTCTTGCACCCAGTGTGCCACAGCTTCAGGCAAAGGCACTGTACATTGGCGCAGCCAAGCCCCCCCCAGTGACAGAAGGACAGGGGACCTGTCCCCATGGCCACCATGCAGCTCAGCACCAGGCAGACTTCCAGTGCAACCTGTCCCCTGGGGGCTGCACCAACAGGGACACCCCTGAGAGCGGGACCCCTGCGGGAAGGAAACAGGAGGGATTAGAGACATGGGAGGAGTGGGGGACACCAGGGAGCAGTGAGGGACTCAGGGAGGGTTAGGATCAGAGAGGGATGAGGGCATCCCAGTGAGGAAGAAGGGGGGAGGCTTGGAAAGGGGTATAAGGGACCATAGGGAAGGATGGGAGATTCAGGAGGGGACACATGGAGAAGATTAAAGGGAACCACAGGGAAGATTTTGGGGACCCAAGCAGGGATGGCAGGATCTGTGGAAAATGGAGGGACCTCAGAGAGGGAGAGGTGCACCCAGGAAAGGATAAGAGGATCTTATGAGGGATGGAGGCACCAAGGAAGGCGATGTGGACACCAGGGAGAGAGCTGGGAATGCAGGACGGCACACAGAGGGTTGAGCAGGAATGGGAGACCAGGGAGGGCTGTGGGGGCTCCCCGTGCCCATCCCCGCACTCACTGCGCACTGTGACACCGAGCCAGGCGCTCCTCTTCCGCACGGCCCCCCCCTCGGAGCGCACCTCGCAGCTGTAATTCCCTGAGTGCGAGACCCCCAGGGCAGGCACCAGGAACTGTGGGGACCCCTGCGGGCCCCCCACCAACTGCCCATCCCGGAAGAAGCGGTACAGGAGGGGGGCTGGGGGCCGCAGGGGGCTGGGGGTGTTGAGGCAGTTGAGATCGAGGGGGGACCCCTCGGTGGGCTTGGAGGGGTCCTCCAGCAGTGGCACCATGAAGGGCTCTGGGAAGGAGATGGGGTGGAGGAGCGTGACCCCGAGTCCGCTGTGAATAGCCTGTGGGGGTGCTGAGGTCTGAGGTGTGAGGTTGCTCACCGTGCAATGTCACTGTCAGTGGCACTGACAGATCCTGCAGCTGTAGTGGCCTCAGTGGTGTAGCTGCAGGGGGGACAGGGACAGCTCGATCTCATGATGGTGCCACTACCAATGCTCCCAGAGGCGGTAGAAGTGCACTAGAATGACCAACTCCTTCTGCCTGATCTGGTAGCACATGTCACCGTGTCCCCCTCTAGCAGCGCCCTGGCCGGCACCTGCAGCACTGGGGAGGCTATAGGACAGGAGGATTCTGATGTCAACAGAAGGAACCAGGGGTCCTCTATTGCAACAGGGTGATCTCGTTGCACTGGGATGCACTGGTGTGTGCAGGGTGGTGCTCCAGTGATACTCTGGGATGTCCCCTTGGGCAGGAGATGGGCTCTGGTAACACGAAGGGTGTGACCCATGAAACGAAGCCCATCTAGAGCTCTTGGGACTCCCGCAGGTGTCAGGGCAGGGGCTCAAAGACCTCTCGCCATTTACAACGTGCACGGTGGGGCTGAGCCCTGTGCTGGGTGTGTAACACTGGTAGATGCCAATCTCAGTGACAGTGATGTGGTTGTGCCCCTCCTGCCCTCAGCATCATCCGTCCTTGTACCAGGTGGTGGCACCAGTGGTCCCCAAGCCCTGGCAGGTCAGTGTCACCCGGTCCCACAGCACCGCTGGCATCCAGGGGGGCTCCACAAGGAGCTGGGGTCTCTGGGCACCTGTGGGTGACAGGGGACAACATCTGCCAGGGCCACCACGGGGCTGGGGACAGTGGGGCAAGGACATGGCATCCCCCGAGGACTCACCAGCGAGGCCGAGGGTCTGGGCTGGAAGGGAGAAGGGACAGGGCTGGGTGGGGGTGGCCCTGCAGGGACAGCGGCAAAAGGGGGATGGAGTGTGGGGGTCAATCTGTCCCCTTTGGAACACTGATTCTCATGAGAAAATGCTCAGAGATAGTCTCCAACAGATCTGGAGAGGCCAGTGGACAGCTCTGTGTCACAGCTGTCCTCAGCCACATTTGCTGTGCACAGATTCACTAGAGATGAGGACAATGTGATCACCCTGGGCTGAGGCAGCACATGGCAGCATGTGGACATCATTGAAGCCCCAGGCTGAAAATTGCAAGGCTTAGAGCTTCTTTTCTTTTTCCCATGCTAGGGAAACCTTGCCCAGGCTGAGACAGTTTTCTCAGTTCCAGCCTGAGCCTTTCCCAGGATGATAACATTTGGGGAAAACAGAAAGGAATTAATAACAAGATTAGCACCTGGGGTTCACTGAAAAACAGTTCTCACGGTCTGTGAGAAAGTTTTGTTTTCTTCTGTTGTTCAATAGACTGCTGTCCTGTTTGTAGTTTGTGAACCACACTATAAATGTGGTTTGGTCATTCAATAAATCACTTCTTTAGCCATCTAGCTGGAGAAGTCTTTGTCGTTATTATACGTGACTCCTAGTGCAATAGCGACAGCGACACCACAGACACTCAATGCTAGTACAGATCCTCCCCACCAGCCCTACAGTACCTGTCCCCATGGATATTCCCCATGGCCCTGTTCCTAGTCCAATGGTACCTGTCCCATAGCCCATGTGCCAGACCCGGGTACACTTGTCACTGTCCCCCCAAGTGACCCAGCTCCAAAGAACCTGTTGCGACATCCTTGTCCCCACATGTCTATCCCCTTGTTCCCATCATCACATCCCAGTTCCCCTGTTCCTGTCACCCTGTTCCTGTCCCCACAACCACTACACAATGCTGGTCACACTGGGACCTCAATGGATTCTGCAGCCCCCCTGTGCCCCCTCCCCATCATTCTCTGCCTCACCAGGGCCCATCCCCAAGATGTCAGGCCTGTGCCCAGGGCAGTCACCCCACAGGAGAAGAGCCACCTTCCCAACCATCCCGGTGTCCCCAGCCATGGGCACTGGCTGTCACTCACTGCTGTGGCCACCTGTGCCCTGGCTGGTGGCTCTTCGTATGAAGGGTGTTGGGGGTTGAGTGTTTTTCTGTTACTGTGTCAATTGAAAGAATTTTTCCCATTATCATGCCAATGGAGCTGGCCGGGCTACACCCAGGGTCCCTGATGGGTCCAGACAAAGGGATGGGTGGGAACGGCTCCCGGAGGGGCCTCTGAAGCTTCTGGGAGGGCACTCGGGTTTCCGGCGAGCTGGGAGGAGAACGCGCGGGGATTTTCAGCCACGCGGCCGGAGCACAGGAGAGCCAGCCCCTCTGTGATCACCTGCCCTGCATCTGCCCCGTTCCAGCCTCCTGCCTTTGTGGACACAGCTGATCCCCCGGACACACACGGTGAGCGAGGAGCCGCCGCTGCAGCCCGTTCCCGCCTGGGACCGGCGTGGCCGCTGCCGCCCCCCCCTCCCTCCTTCCTGCCTCCGTTCCCGCCTGCCCTTCAGCAAATCCGGGCTCTGGACTAAGCACAGAGACAGCGTGCTTGCATCTAAAGGGACTGACACCGAGTTATCTATTTCGTTCTGTTAGCAATATTAACTGTTATTGTTTTCTGTTTGTACAGTTAGATATATTAGTAAAAGAGCTGTTATTCCCACCCCCTTATCTTTGCCTCAGAGTCCTTGATTCAAACAATTATAATACTTGGTGGGGGGGGAGTGGAACCAAAGTCTATTCCAAAGGGAAACTTCTGCCCTTACTGGCAGACACCTGTCCTTTCAAACCAGGACAAAGGGGAAGGAAGCAAGGTCAGATCTCCTCTCCATGTGTTGGTAGCACATCATGGGGGAAGGGTGGGGACATGGTTAGGGACAGTGTGTTCCCAGAACTGGGACAATCAGGGAATGTCAGGAGTGAAGGATGGGTGTCCCAGGGAAAGGAGTAGCTCAGGAATGGCATACCAACAGAATGGGGGTTTAGAGAATGGGGATCCAGAAGACGAGGGCCCAGGAGATCGTGGTGCCTAGAAATGGGAGTCCCCATGGGTGGGAGGCGCAGGAATGGGGTTCCCAGGAAAGCATGGGCTGCAGGGATTTTGGGTCATGGGATTCAGGTCCCAGAGATAGGCTACCAGTTGAACAGGGGCCCATGGGAGTTGAGGTGCTTGGCGAGTGGAGGCCCATGGGATGAAGAGAAACTGGATCCTGGGCAATGGAGGTCCTGAGGAAGGAGAATGCCAGGATGGGGATCCTGGAGAGGGGGGACTCTAAAGATTTGGGGTCCCATGTTTGGGGTTGCAGTAGAATGGGAGTCCTAGGGATGGGTGGGCCCTTGGGACGCAGGTCCTTCCCTGGGTGCCTCAGGTTTTGGGGATACCCAGGGTCCAGCGTAGGCACCTGGGGTGCCTGTGATTTTGGGGGCTGGGTGAACGACCACAGGAGGGTCCCAGAAGATTCCAGGTCTCTGCTTTGGGGGATGGGGTTGTCCAGCTGTGCCACCCCAACACTTTCATTTCATCTTTTTTGCAGCAGAAGGAAATGGCCATTTGTGCTGAATGCCGGGGGGGCGGTGGGGGGGTGGGAGTGGGGGTGTGAGCATCCAGGGAGTTCCTTTGCTGTTGGGGTTCCTATTCTTGGGGTGACATATCCTGGGGGAATCCTGCCCCAGGGGTGACACATCCTGCCTAGGTGGCTTCTGTCATGGGGGGGAATGGCAGTTCTGAGGGTTGGGGGGGACGATGGGGTGTGTCACTGTCCCAGAGGTTGAATATCCTGTGAACCCTTTTCCTTGGGGGACCCACCTCCACTCTCCCCAGGAGGACGTAGTGACCTTTGGGCTGTTACAAACTGGGAGGTGCCCTCTCCTGTGTACTACCACATTTGATGGCCCCACCTAGTTTGGGAACCCTCAATTCCCCTTTTAGATTTTTAGGTGTAACCCTCCCCCCACAATCTCACAGCCCTCCAAGACCCTTCCATGTGTGAGAGTCCCCCTGGGGTAGTGACAGTAGGGAGTGAGAGGAATGACAGATTTGTCTTTACACGCTGTGGATCTGCTGGAAGATAAGACTAGCACAGAGAGATGAAAGAAACAAGGGGAAGGATTCCACTGATTGATGAATAGAAATAAAAAAAAAAGATATTTATCTTTACAAACAACCTGTAGATTTGCTGATAAAGAAAATTGGATATTGAAAGATGAAATAATCAATGGGAAAACCCATGAATTCTGTAAGAATCAAAAATTAAAAGGAAGGGTTACATATTACTGTATAAGGGGTTACAGAACAGCGAAAGGACACAGTAACATAGCTCTCTCTTGCATGGTGAAAGAAAGAACAGTGTATTGAAGAAAGCCATGGCTTTAAATAAGACAGTTTGTGAAAAACAAAATACAGACAGTTCATTGGTCAGAGAAGGAGACACCTCCTATCTCAGGCTTTCTCACGGATCCAGCAGGTGTTTATCTTTTGTCATAATTCTTTTTCTCATGTTTACAGTAGAGAAAGGACTCTAGCTTGGGAAAAAATCCTAGCTGAGCCTGAGAAAACCAGACTGGAAAAATCCTTTAAGATTCTCCCTGGGCCTGTAATGGCCACAGTTATACATTAGAGGGGAATCTCAGGTATCAGATGTTCCAGGAAGTCTGTACCTCTCAACTACCTCAGCCAATGGGATGTGCAGCCCGGAAAACAGCATAAAAAGAGAGGCTGTGTCCTCCAAAACTTTGAGAGATCGCAGGGGAATGCCCCATGGCCTGTCCCTTTATTTAAATAAAGCAAAAGGACTCCTCTGTCTCCTTTTTGGACATAAACCTCTGGTGTTTGTGGATTTATCTTCCTGACAGAGGTGACATGGGTTGGGTGTCAACTAGGGAGGGCACAGACCGCCCCCCCCCCCCCCCCCCCCCCCCCCCCGAGCCCCCAACAACCACTCCATCTCTCCACCACCCACAGGGTCTCAGCACTGGGAGCCAGGAGTAAAATTACACCCTCCAGATTAAAGACTCATGACCCCCCTAACTGGTTGATTTCATCTCGCCACCCCAGGAAAAATCTGCATATGTGCTGTTTGATTTCCTTCTTTAATATGTCATTACTGGGGTGTTACCAACCTCTCTAACTGGGCCAGCAGCACATCCATCATCAGAGCTATCAGAAATTGGCTCTGCCGGACATGGTGGAAGCTTCCAGCAGCTTCTCACAGCAGCCTGTGTTTCTCCCGTTATTCTCCTCCTGCTACCAAAAACCAGGCTGTGAAAAATGAGGTTCACCTTCCTGGCAAATTTTAAAAGGTTGAATAGAAGACAATAAGAGACAAACAGTAAAGCAAAAGGTTATAACAGCCAGGTGCTTGACATTCAGCCAAGAGCACCCATTACCTCAGAAAACACTTTTTTAAATGCATCAACATGTGGCATATTCATAGACGTTTTTGCATTATTCAAAATCACCCCCCCACACCTCCCCTTCCCCCCAGGCTGTAAATCAACTTTTTTTTTCATTTGTGGCGCCATCCTATCTCTAACCTATACATTACTTCCCTGGACTTCTGGTGTTCCTCACCCCTATCTTCATCCAGATAGGACAATCCAAGAATGTGAAGAATTTCCTGATAATTTTTTTACCATTCTCTGAATTAGTTACATAAACAAAAGCTTTTTACATCACCATGTTATAGTCTAAGAAAAATATATATTTCTCACACTACTATTTCTAAGTTTTGTTAAGAGCATAACTGAAAGAAACTATATTCATACAGCAAAGTTTTCCAACATTATGCGTATAGCATTCATTCTAATATTTGCAAAAAGCCAGCAATATAGTATGCACTTAGGACAAGGCCATGCAAAAAAAAAAAAACAGGTGCTTAATTAGGTTGTTTCCAATACACAAATGGATTATGCAAGAACTGTTATTCTCTTTGCACCCTTTCCTCACTACCTCATTGGGTGCCAATGAATGTCTTGGTTTAAAATAAAAATGTCTGTCAAGGAAGGCAGGAATGGAAAGACCCCTCTGTCCAAATTATTATAACTTTGAAAATGACATCGCTTCCAAGCAAAATTGTAGGAAAAGAAATAACAGCTCTTTACTAGAAATTAAATAGAACAGAAAAAAACAAACAACAACACAATAATGGAAGCTTCCAACATGCTAAGGGCTATTTCTTACAACCAGTAGGCAACCGCTCACCAATGGTGTCCCTCAGATGCCTTATTCTGGGGCCAGTTCTGTTCAATATTTTTATTGATGACATGGATGAGGGTATTGAGTCTTTCATTAGTAAATTTGCAGATGACAGGTCCTGGTTTGAAGGACAGGTGTCCACCAATAAAGTCAGAAGCTCCTCTTTGAAATAGAGAATTTAAGTCCTCTCCTTCCCGAGTATTGTAATTTTTGAATCAGGATCTCTAAGTCAGAGATAAGGGGGTAGGAATAACAGCTCTTTACTAATATATCTAACCAGACAAACAGAAAAAACAGCAGCTATGGAAAATTAGCAACAACACAGAACAAATAACTCAGTTCCAGTCCTTTCTTCAGCAGCAGACACACTTTGCCTGTGTCTGTTCCTGGTGGTGAAAAACATGCCAGAGCCCACACAGCTGCGGAGAGCAGACGGGAGCGGAACGGGGAGGAGGTGGGAGCAGGGTGGAGGAACAGCTCCCCAATCACTGTTTGAGTCCTGGTGGCCAGCTGTGGTCTCAGAGATGGTAGGCTGGAGTGGAGCAGATGCAGAACAATGTCCCACAGCAGAGAGAGCCTGGCTCCCCGGGGTTCCGATCGCATGAGCTGGAGATGGCAGTCCTTGGCCTCCAAGCTTGTCGATGAGAGAGCAGCCTCCGGAAGCCAGTCCCCCACCTACCTTTTTGCCTAGAGTCCTGGAAAGAGCCTGGGCATAACCTGGCAGGCTCCCTTGGCATAATAAAAAAATTTCTTTAAACTGGGATAGTAAGAGAACAAAACCCAATCCCCAACACCACACTAAGCTGGGAGCACATGTTGACGTGTTGGAAGGTAGGAGTGCTCTGCAGAGAGGCCTGGAATGGTTGGATGGATGGGCAGAGTCCAGTAAGATGAAGTTTAATAAGTCCAAGTACAGAGTCCTGTATTTTGGCCACAATGACCTCCTACAATGTTACAGGCTGGGGACGGTGTGGCTGGACAGTGCCCAGGCAGAAAGGGACTGGGGGTACTGGTCAACAACTGACTGAACATGAGCCAGCAATGTGTCCTGGTGGCCAAGAAGGCAATGGCATCCTGGCCTGGATCAGGAATGATGTGGTCAGCAGGAGCAGGGAGGTCATTCTTCCCTTGTACTCAGCACTGGTGAGGCCAAGGAACAAGGAACATCAAAGCTCCTCCAGCTCTGTGGGCAGCTCCTCCCCAACAGCTCTGAGGCCAGGGGAGGGTGGAAAACACCATCTGCTCAAAACCACTGTTTATTGAAAAATTTAGGCAATGCAAATGGAACCCCAAATCTCTGGGGAATTGCAGATGGTTCCTTATGGGGCTGGCCTAGGAGGGGTCTGCGCTGGCTCGGCTCTAGGCTTTGCGCCCCACCTGGGCACAGTACTTTTCAGGCATTCCGGTGGCTCTGCAGAGGAAAGAATCCATCAGGCTCCTGAAGGATCTGGCACCGTAGCCCTGCAGCAGGTCCCATTTGCTGAGGATGCACAGGAAGCTGGGAGATGGCCCAGGCTGGGACATCAGGAAGGACTCAGGGAGCCCAGAGAAACAGCATTAGCAGCCCCTGACCTGAACTCCTGCAGCTTCTGCTGCCTGAACTGGGCGAGGCGCTGGCTGCGCTGCCGGATCTCCTGCTCCTGCTGCCGGCCCTCCTCAATGACGGCCGCCCGCTTGCGCTGCCACTGCTGCCGCAGCTCCTGCATCTGCCGCCGCAGATCTTCAGCATGTGCGCGCTGCTGGAGCTCCCTCTGCTCCTGCTGCAGCTTCTCCTGCTCCAGCTGCTCCTGGTGGGCCCTGGGGGAGAGCTGGGCTGGCTCAGGGACCCTGCCACAGCCCCCACACCTGGCACAGCACCTGGGCTGGCACTGGAGCACCCAGAGCCACCAGCTGGAGCTGGGAGCCCCCCTGGCCATTGTATGAGCCATCCCTCAGTCCCATGTACCTCACCTGAGCACCCTCTGGAATTCTTGGCGGTCCTGCTCCATCTGCATGGCCAAATGCTGTTTCTTCTGGGCTACCTGCTGCAGCCGGTCCTGCCTCAGCTGCTGCTCCATCTCAGCCTTCCTCTGTGCCTTCTCCATTTCCTGCCGCTGCCATTCTCTGTTTGCAGCCTCTTTGTTCCTCTTGGCTTTCAGAGCATCCTGCCCAAATAGAGGACATTGCTGGGCTTCCCTCTGGAGCAACTATGGAAGCCCTTAGCTGTGTCTTTGGTTTCTGGCACCACTCCAGGACATCCTCTGGTTTCAGGGGCTGCTCCTGCAGACCCCTCTCCATCCAGGGCTCTTCCCCTTTGCTGGGCTGGGGACAGGGATGGTGGCAGGGAAGCACCTCACCTGCGCCTGGGCCACTCACCCGCTCTGCCTGCCAGTCTTGGGCCTGCTTCTGCATGGCCTTGAGCCGGGCCAGCTCCTTCTCCTTCTCCAGGCGCAGTTGTTCCTGCTCTGCCTCCAAAGCAGC
This sequence comes from Erithacus rubecula, assembly GCF_903797595.1. NCBI lineage: Eukaryota > Metazoa > Chordata > Aves > Passeriformes > Muscicapidae > Erithacus > Erithacus rubecula. Next base: position 10,726,766 of record NC_136674.1, read on the forward strand.
CTTGCTCTCCTAAGGGAGACAGAGACATGGGAAGGGACAGAGCCTTGGGGTGGGACAGAGCCCTAGGGTGTGAGACAGAGCCATGGGGTGGGACAGGGTCCCCGGATGGGGCAGAGCCCCAGGGTGTGGGACAGAGCCACAGGGCAGCTCCTGCAGCCCCTGCCCAGCCCACCAGGACCCCGCTGCTCTTACAGCCTTCTGCCACCGATGCTCCAGCACCCGCTCATCCTCCAGCATCTCCTGCTCCTGCTGTTTATCCTTCAGCCTCTGGCTCTCCACGTTGAAATGTTTAATCTCATAATGGAATTGTTTTAGTCGCTTCTGTTTCTGCTCCCAGGCCTGGAAATGCCATGCAGGGTTGAAGGCCACCAGGCCAAGTTCTTCCTCCTCCTCCTCCCCACTCAGGGCAGGGAGGCTTTGGGTCGCCTCCCAGGGATACCACCAAGTCCCCATGGAACCAGAGCTCTGATCCTGCTGGCTGCTGTGCCCACTCCTCACGTGTGGCTGATCCAGTACTGCCAATCTCTTTCCAGCCAGGTGAAAACTTCCCTGAAGCCCCCCGTTCCCTGCTCCCACCTTCTGATCCTCCCTCTTCATGTGCTCCAGGTGCTCCAGCTGCCTCTGGCCCTCCTGGTACAGCTCCTCAGCCCTCAGCGCTCGCTCCTTTGCATTCTGCTCCATCTGCTTCACAATGTGTTGCCTGGCTCTGGGAATAGAAGAGCAGAAGGATTCCCTCTGGACCCAACCTGCTGCCCATCATGGGAATGCTTCATGGACAGGGCTGATGTGGCTGGAATGGGCCAGATGCCTCACTGGGGAAGAGGAAGCCTTCTGCCCACCTGATCAGCTCCTGCTTCCTGCAGCGCTCCAGCTCCTCCTGCACCTCCATGCCCTTCTCCCACTCCATTTCCAACATCTTGCCCAGGCGCTTCTCCTCCTCTGCCAGTTCCTTGTGGATCATCCGCTTCTCCAGGACTTGCTTGTCGCGGATCATGTTGCACTTGGCATTGAGTAACAGCTGTGAGGACAAGAGGTGTCTGTGTCTTCGAGCTACACTGGGACCCAGGAGCAGGGAGGGCAGGGGAAGGAGAGGAAGAGCTGGGAGCACAAGGAGCAGGGGAGGCTCAAGCAGTGTCAGGTGACAGGGGGGAGTGCTGGCCCTACTGTGTTCAGTTCCTGCATCTCTTCCTCCTGCTCCAGCCTCATCCTCATTGCCCACTGCAGCAGCTTCTGCTCCTCTTGCTGCAGCTCCTCCTCCTCCACATCTCTCAGATAGTCCCTCTCATCCTCCAGTTCTGCCTTTCTCTGCTCCTCCATCTGGGCCTTTTTCAGGGCTTCCTGCAGGGACAGAGAGTGCTGCCCAATCCTGGGCACCTTCCCGAGGGCTCACAGGGGTCACGCTTCAGGTGCCGCATTCCTGGCACAGAGTGGGAACATGATGGGCTCCTGGAGACCTGGCACGGCCATGGGCACCCTTTCCCACCTCTCTGGGCTGACACCCCATGCCCTTTGAAGGCTGGGAATGCTGGGCTTAATTCCAGGGATGCTGCCCAGCTCTCAGTGGAGCCCTGAGCCCTGCAGCCTCCCTGGTACCCCAAAACATGAGGGACAAAAAAGACCCCCTTGTTGAAGTAACCACCTCTAGAGCCTGGCTGCAGAGCAGAAAAAGGGGGAAGCAGGAGGGGAGATGCTCACGAAAGCAGCGTCCTGTCTGGCTTTCAGGGTCTTCAGCCTGTCCCAACGCTCCACATCAGTTGGGGCTTGAGCTGATTCCTTGATCCTCTCATATTCCTTTTCTCCAATGATGAGACACGGTTGAGGCTTCTCCTGGGGAATTCTGGGGAGCACAAGGACAGAGCTCAGTGGTAGGGAGACCCCAATAGCTGCCAGTGTTCCCTGAGCTTTCCACTTGGCTACCAAGCCAGCCCAGAGCAATGCAGGAAGTGCTGGGGAAGCTGTGGGGACCTGGCTCTCTGGTTTTGGGGTGAGGCAGGAAGGGAAAGTGTGGTGAAAATGGCAACAGACTGGGATGCAGGGGCCAGGATCCCCAGGGGTGGCCAGGGCACACTGCCAATCCCTGGTGTCCAGAGATTTTGGGATGCTGCACTAACACCCATTCCCCAAAGCCCCTCAGGATTCGGGAACAGTCTTACACGAGGTCCCGGATCAGGTCCTTGGTGATGATTCTGGTGGTCTTTGGTTTGTATCCAATGGAGGGAGGTGATCCCTTAAGATCTTTAGGCACATCCTGAAGGATCACAATGGGGCTGTTGGTGTCTGTGCCCTGTGGGAACAGATGATGTGAGGGATCTGAAACCCCAACACTCAGCACTCCCTGGACACCAGATGGAGCTCTGGAGCCTCAGGGGCACAACAGAAGGGGTCAGAGGGGTTGGGGGTCAGAGGGAAACCAGTATCCAGCTGAGAACCCGTGGGAGGACACCTTGGGAAGGACGGATGGAAATCCCGGTGGGTGAAGCTGCCGACGGCGGGGGAGGTAGGACCCCTGGGAGGAGCCCCCGGCACGGAGGGACCGGGACCCTGTGCCGGCAGTCGCGGCTGCCATGGCACTGCCAGTGCCGGCGCTGTCATGGAGTGTGGGAGGTGTGACAATGTCCTTGAGCCGACTGTCACAATGTGATGGAACCGACGGCTAGGATGTGTCTAAGCCCATTGTGACAGCGTGCCCGAAGGCACTGTCGTGGTATGTCGGGAGTGACTATTGTCAGGCAGTTTCCCCAGCAGCTCCCGGGACTCACCGGGATATCCTGGAACAAATATGGGATAGAGGGCGGGGGGTGGGTGTGGAAACTCCAGAAGCTGGGAAGGGCAAATCCAAGGGATGGCAGAGATGGAATTGCGGCAGCCAAGAGAAGCCCGAGGCTGCGAGAGGAACAGCCCTGCAGGGAGGAAGGAGGAGCACGAGGGGCTCTGGAGATTCCTTGGCAGCCCGTGGGGGACCCTGGGGATCAGAGATCCCCCTGCAGCCCTGCAGGAGCCCCGGGGAGAGCAGGGAGTGCCCAAAGGAGCTGTGAGCCCGTGGTAAGTCCCTGCTGGAGCACTTGGGACAGAGATGCAGCCCACGGGAAGGACTTGTGCTGGAGAAGTCCCTGGAGAAGGGTCTCCCGTGGAAGGCAGAAACCTCACCATGGCTGGGCAGCAGCACAAACAACCTGTGCTGAACTGCATGGGACCTCATTCCCATATCCCTGCACTGCTGCAGGGAGGGCGGAGAGCCTGTGAAGGAGTTTGTGTAGGGAGAAGGTGTTTAGAAGGGTTTATTTGACTTCTCCTTAACCTGCTCTGATTTTGTCAGCAATAAATTCCATTAATATCTCTGATTCTGAGCCTGTTTCTCCCGTGGCAGGATTTGATGAGTGATCTCTCCTGGTCCTTGTCTCAAGCCAGAAACGCTTCCTTCAATTTTCTCTCCCTGTTCAGCTGCAAAGGGCAGAGAGAGACCGGTGGGTGTGGGGGCATCTGGCCACTGCCAACCACGGCAAGGCAGGAAGAAGGAGCAGGGAACTGATCACGTTGTTGAACAGGTTGTTGTCTTTGCAGCAATTCTGGGGCTCTCTCACTCTCTTGGAGACAAGCACCAAATGATCAATTGCTGCATTTCCGGACTGGTTCCCTCGCAGCTGCCCCTGCAGGGGGGTTTCCAGCCAGCCCTGCTCTGACAACCATCAAAGGCCCTCGCAGAGCTACTGCCCACTGGGCTTTTTGCTCCCTGCAGGGCTGAGCAAACCACAGCCAGGCCTTTTTCTCCCCACAGAATTCTCACCATTGCAGCAGCTCGAAGGCTGTGAGAATCAAAGCCAAGGGGGCGAGGGGAGCCTCAGGTCCTGGCTGCCACCTGGAGCTGGCCAGAGCAGGGCTGGCCACTGCCCATCCCTGTGCATTGGGGCTGGGCCATGGCTGGGCCCCACACTTGGATGGCCACTGACTTCAAGGAGCAGGAGTTTGGGAGCTCCTTCCTGCCTGGGGCTCCATTCCCAAGCTGCTCTTGTCGGCTCGGATCCTGCAGGGGATGAACGAGAATGGAGAAGTCTGGAACAGGATTTCTCCCAAAACCCAATAATCCCAAAGTCTCCCCAGCCCTAAGTAAATCCTGTGGAAGGGGTGGGGGGTAGGAGAGGGAGGGGAAAGGCCCTCAAATGCTTCATCCCACCCTGATTTGGTCTTATGGTCTCCATAGAGACCATCAATTTGGGGCCAAGTCAGGGATTTCCAGGGGGATAAAGCTGCATGTTTTCATCCCAGTGCTGGGGGGTAGAGGGCAGGATGATCCTTGGGTGTTCTGGACACAGGAGGGATGCTCAGGGAGGTCGCGAATGTTTCATTTGGGGGGCCTCATCTGTCTCCTGGTTCTCAGTACTGAGGCCCTGTGGGAGTGGGGAGGTGGGGGTGGTTAGAGCAGATTGTGCAGGGATCTGTGCACTCCTTGACTGTCACCCTCCACTGTCACCCCCATGGTGGCTTCTCACCCACAGAGTGTACTTTGAGGGTGGTGGGATGAGGTGGCAGAATGCACCTGGTGGATTGCCAAAGGGCAATTGGGGTTTCCTAAACTGGGGGGGGGGGGGGGTTCATCAAGGGGGGGCATAGAAAGGATGGGGCACGTCCAAGGCTGTGGCCCCCCAGAGGTCACAGTGTAGCACTGGGGACAGTGGGGGTAGCAGAATCCCCCAGGACCCCCACTCACCTTTCCTGCTGCTTCCTGGCAGCTGCAAAGGAAAGAGGGGAGGGGTATCTGTGGGGTCCACAGGGCCCTGACTCCTCTCAGGAATCCTCAAACCCCACTGCCTCCTCAATTTTCCTCAGGACCCCTGAGCATCCTTGGTGGCCTCCAGAACCCCTGAAGCACCCCCATGCTCTAGATCATCTGAGACCACAGTGCTAAAGCTGGCAAGGCCAAATTCCCCCCCCCCGATCACTAAAAGAATCCCCAAAATACCTGCAAGGCATTCCAACACCACCACAAATCCTTCAAGACCCTGAGCAAAGGTCCTGAGAGCTCAGCATAGCCCAAGTCAGTGGGTGGGTGTGAGAGTCCATCCGAGCCTCTCGTCTGTTTCTGCCCAACGACCCTCGCCTGAGGCCTGCGCTGGCCAGGGATGGGAGGAACGCCAAGTGACTGTTCCGCAGGTGATGCCTACCAGGACTGGTTTCTCATGACAACTAGTCATGGGGCGTTTACTCAACAAGCTCCCACAGATGGAAGAACAATGGACTGGTTCGGTATGGGCTGCCCTGCGTGTATTCATAACAACAAAGATGGTTTGATGTGCCTTGAAGCGTCCCAGCGTAACGAGCTCCACATACAATAGTCCATAAATCTTCCCACCTTTTGGCCACAAGCCACTCGCTTTGGGAAAGGACTATAAAAGTGACTTTCTCAGAGGAGACCCCTGAGATCTCCCCAGACGGCAACACACATCTACTGGCTGGCTCCACGAGGATTCGTCTGCCCGTCTTGGTAGCTATAATCCCGACCCCCCTTTCTCTCTCTCTCTCTGTCTCTCTGTCCCACTATCGCATTTTGGTTGGCACTAAATAAAGTGCATTTCTGTAGAAGTAAACTGGCTTTGTCCCCTGCTGTGTCTTTTGCGCTCTGAGATCCATAAAAGAACCAGTAGCAACTCGCTCTTGAATTGGGCGGACCGTGACAGTGGGCTGTGGGTGCTGCCCAATCACCCCCACATTTATGTGGCCCCCCAGCTCCCCAGAGCCCCCATTCTCCCCATTGCCACCCACCAGGCTGTTCCACTGGTACAAGCCCACAGCTCCACAGGGTCCCACTAAGGCCTGTGGCCACTGCTGGGGACAGAAGGGTCACATCAGAGTCACCTGTCACTCCAGGAGTCCTGCAATTCTGTGTGACCCCACCTGCGAGCCAGGGTGAGCCAGGGGTCACCTCCAGAGCCAGCTCTGGGCTGAGAGCTGCCCGTCCTGTCCCAGCTGGTTGGTGGCCACCCACTGGTAGGTGCCTGAATGTCCCACATTGATGGCCCCAAGTTCCAGGAGGTGACCCCGGGCCACCTCAAGTCCGTTGTGCAGCCAGGTGAAGGTGACAGGGGCTGAGCCCACCTGCACTGAGCAGCGCAGGTCACGGGGTCACCTGGGCACACCTGGAGAGGTGGGGGACTGGGGGTGATGGTGGCATTGGCCACAGGCACTGTGGGGACACAGACAGGGCTGAGTCTGGGAGCAGGGGCTGGGACCCTCATTGTGGGGGAATGAGGGAGTCTGCATGGTGGCATCTGGAGACAGAGGGGCTTCTTCACCAAGGACAGTGACCCCATGGTGCTGGGGGTCATCATGTGGTGTGGGATGAGGGCGTGTGATTGATGAGGGATGAGGGATGAGGATGGGATGTGGGTGAGGTGTGGGTGGGATGAGGGATGCTGTGTCCAAGGGTGGGGATGGCCATCACCTGGTGGGGGGCACAGAATGGCATGGGTGGGATGTGATGGGTGCCATGAGGCACATCAACCAGGGTCATCACCCCGATGCCAAGGATCTCAGTGCCCTGGGAGGGTCACACTGAGAAGGGTGAATGTGACACGATGTGCAGTGGGGTTAGATGTGGTGATGTGACAGCTGGGTTATGGATGCATGGCTTGGATGTCCTGGGTGGGAACATCTGGATGGTCCCAGTTGTCCTGGTCTGTGACATCCAGTGGGGGGGGCTGTGAGCTGGACTGGGGATGGTGTGGGGGGGGTGAGGTGGAATGGGAATGAGTGGGATTGGGGTTGCTGTGGGTGGTGTCACCCTCAATCCAAGGGTCCTGCTCACCCAGGACAGTGACATTCAATGAGGGGCTCTCGACCAACCATCACTGGTGGCACATGGAGAGGTTTGAAGGGAATGAAAGGGAAGATTTTGGAGATACCGACAGGGATGTCCTGACCTGTGAACAACAGAGGCACCTCAAACAGGGAGAGGTGCACCCATGGAGTAGTGAGGGGATCTGGTGAGAGATGCAGGCACCAGGGAAGGGGATGGGGGCACTCAGGGAGTGAGCTGGGAAGGAAGGGTGGGCACGCAGAGGGTTGAGCAGGAATGGGAGAGCTGGGAGGGCTGTGGGGGCTCCCCGTGCCCATCCCCGCACTCACTGCGCACTGTGACGCCGAGCCAGGCGCTCCTCTTCCACACGGCCCCCCCCTCGGAGCGCACCTCGCAGCTGTAATTCCCTGAGTGCGAGACCCCCACGGCGGGCACCAGGAGCTGCGGGGACCCCTGCGGGCCCCCCACCAACTGCCCGTCCTGGAAGAAGCGGTACAGGAGGTGGGCTGGGGGCCGCAGGGGGCTGGGGGTGCTGAGGCAGCTGAGATTGAGGGGGGACCCCTCGGTGATCTCGGGGGGACCCTCCTGCAGCGGCACCGTGAAGAGCTCTGGGAAGGAGATGGAGGTGGGTCTGTGACTTTGAGTCCAATGAGAAGTGGCTTTGGGGGTGTCAGGATATTGGAGTTCCAGCCGTGGGGGTGCTCACCGTGCACTGTCACTGTCACCGCTGCTGACTGTGACATTCCTGAGCGCACCGAGCCCCTGCAGTGGTAGTGGCCGCTGTCTCTCAGCCGCAGAGGGGACAGGGACAGCTCAGTGCCCCTGAGGGACTCCCCCAGATCCCTCTTGTCCTTGTAAAATCTCACGCTGGTGACCGACTTGTTCTGCCAACGCCGACAGCGCAGTGTCACCGTGTCCCCCTCCAGCAGTGCCCATGCTGGCACCTGCAGCACCAGCCGCTCTGTGGGACAGGAGGGTCCTGTCACACTGAGGAGCCCGAGACAAGACCAAAGTGGATACCCATGGCACTGGGGACATCTGGGTGGAGTGTCCACTGCACAGGAGGGTCCCAGGGACACCAGAAGCAGCCCCGCGACACATCTGGGGTTCACACCACACTGGGATGCACTGGGATCCATTGTTGTGCAGGGGACAGGCTCATGCCACATGAGGGGTGTGAGGCCTGGGCACTCCCTGCTCCTACTGTGACATCCCTGTGCCCCAGAGTCACGAATGGAGCTCCTGCTCAATATTTCCACACTTTTCTCTCTTTTCTGGTTTCCACATCCAGAGCCTAAACATTCTTTCCATGAGGTTCTAGATGGCTGCAGATTTTCTTCAGGAGGAGGGTCAGATTGTTGAGCCAATCCTTGTGGGATTTGCAGCAGTGTGCGTGTTGCAATCCAGAATGAGCCCATGTGGCTTTTGTGAGTGCCTGGGTGAGATTTCCATGTGGTGGCACCTGCGTGACTCTGGTGCCAATAAACGATGGCTGTGGGCTGGTGCTGCAGCACTGGTGGCTATGAATTGGCTGCTGTGGGCTGGTGCTGCAGGTTGAGGCTGCAAGACTTGTGCAGCTCCTGGCTGTGGGCAACACGGGAAACACGGCAGAGGTGGTGGTTGGGTTCAGGCTTCTTGATAAGTTGCTTTTGTAAATTGCCAGACAGGGCTATGTTTTGGAGGTCCTTCTACTGTTCGGGTCATGAAAGCTGTATGGTGGTTCTGTAATTTCTCTTCTGACTGGCCCTCATTTTCTTGGAGTCGATGTCTAGACAATTGAATAGATTACTACTTTAAACCTGCTCATTATAAAAACACATGCATATCTTCTCTTTAAGTTAGTGAATCAATTAGGCTTTGTCATTGTACATTCAATTGAAGAGCCTAAAAACATATATATTTTTAATAATATTGCATTACTCAGACTTCTTTAGAAGCTAATTCCTCTTTCTTTTTGTTTTCAAAACAGCATGAATGACTGTAACTAAGAACATGAAGGCAATAATGAAACAGTATGTCTAGTGAGACCAGAAACTTACAGCAGTCAGGAATAATTCAGATATAACAGTCCAAAACATTTTGAATAACAGACATAATTTATAACACATGTGAAATTAGAAGATTACCAAGCACTAAAACATTGTACCATTATCCCAGTTTCTGAAACAACTGATAAACTTCACAGAATCACAGAATAATGAGGTTGGAAGAGACCTCTAAGATCATCAAGTCCAACCTACGTCCTAACACCTCAACTCAGAGTCTAGACTATAGCACCAAGTGTCATGTCCAGCCTTGTCTTAAACACATCCAGAGATGATGATTCCATCACCTCTCTGGGAAGAGCATTCCAGTGCAGGAAGAGCATTCCAGTGCTTTATTATTCTTTTGGTGAAAAAGTTTTTCCAAACATCCAAGCTGTACCTTCCCTGACGTAGCTTGAGACTGTGTCCTCTGGTTCTGTCAGTTGCTGCCCGGTGGAAGAGACTGACCCCCACCTGTCTACAGCCTCCCTTCAGAAAGCTGTAGAGAGCAGTAAGGTCACCTCTAAGTCTCCTCTTCTCCAGGCTAAACAACCAGAGCTCCTTCAAGCGTTCCTCATAAGGCTTGTGCACCAAGCCCTTCACCAGCCTTGTTGCCCTCCTCTGGACACGCTCAAGCATCTCAACATCCTTCCTAAACTGAGGGCCCCAGAACTGGGTACAGCACTCAAGATGTGGTCTCATCAGTGCCGAGTACAGGGGAAGAATGACCTCCCTGCTCCTGCTGGCCACACAATTCCTAATGCAGGCCAGGATGCCATTGGCCTTCTTGGCCACCAAGGCACATTGCTGCCTCATATTCAGACGGCTGTCAGCCAGCAGCCCCAGGTCCCTTTCTGCCTGTTACACTATCCAGCTACACTGTCCCCAGCTTGTAAGGTTGTAGGGGATTTTTATGACCAAAATGTAGAAGTCGGCACTTAGACTTATTAAACTTCATGCTGTTGGACTCTGCCCATCTATCTAACCAATCTAAGTCTCTCTGCAGAGCCCTTCTTCCTTCCAATAGATCAACACAAGCACCCAGCTTAGTGTCATCTGCAAATTTGGACTTGATGCCCTCATCCATATTGTCTATAAAAATATTAAACAGAACTGACCCCAGCACAGAGCCCTTCAAATCAGTGACGAATTGAATAATCATCTCTTGAAAATTATTCCCAATCTCCCTTGAAAAATAGGTCCAGCTCTTATATTGATGGGGATCAAATTGCCAAGTCAAAGTGACTCAGGTATTGTTTTGATGCAGAAAACACTTGGGTCTATTAGCACTTTCCCATCTAGAGACAAGGTGTGGTCAGAGCCCAGGCCTTAATTGGAGGAGAATTCTCTGATACATTTTAAAAAACAAGACTTTTAAGAATAGAAGTTATGAGTAAAGGTCTTGGGGTGAAAGATTAATCAAACCCTTCCAAAACTCCAAAGATTTTCTTAGGATACAGTTGTCTGGAAAGCAGAGTTTGGTGATAATGATTTATAGAAAGTTTATAAAGTTACTAGAGTCTGTTCAAGGTATATATGGCTCATGGTTGTGGTTACACACATCCAGAGGAGGAGCAGGGATGAGGCTTTTCAGTCTTTCCTTTTACTTTGAATCTGTTACATCACTTCCGGAGAACGTTCAGTTTCCCCTGAAGAGAAAAGTTAGAGACCACCTTCCTGGTATTTATTCTGGTAATCTTCCTCTATACAGTCTTAAGCTTCTCAAGAATGAGGGCTGAGATTTCTAGAGGGGCTGATGAGACACCTGACCCAGGAGTAGACCCAGGCATGGAAAATCCTGAGTGGTGTGGAAAATGGGAGAATATGGGTCAAATCCTGAAGGAAATTTTCTGACCCTGTAGTCTGGGACTTTCCATGTGACCAAATTCAGAACCCAGTCGAGGTGGGGAAACACCTGAAAGAGAAGTGCCATGATGACTCTAAGGAGAAAAATATCATTGCAGTAAGGTGGGCCCTGGCATATGCTTATTGCACGCTACTAGATACTGTAGGGCAAAAGAGAGAGGCAGGGGAGCAGGGAGTCAGCACCCCAGTCGCTCAGGCTGCAGTCAAAACCCCAGCTACTCAGGTTATAGCTAAACCAGACAGTGAGCCTAAGCCGCTGGCACTTGCTGCAGGAAGGAAGCACATCAGCAAACTGATCAGCCAGTAGACCATGATGATCCAGGGGAAGGACCCTTAAAGCGAGCTCCTGATCCAAAATCAGAAAACAAAGCAACTGACACAAGATCAGAAGTCCTTTACCCTGAAAGAGCTATAGAGTCCATATCCCTGAAAGACCTTTGTGGTCTAAGAAAGGATTACACCCGACAATATGATGAATCTATAATTAGTTGGCTACTCTGTCTTTGGGACATTGCAGGCGAGGCTTCAATTCTGGATGGTACTGAAATGAGACATTTGGAATCCCTGTCACATGATCCAGTTATTGACCAAGGAATGATGAGGGGGGCTAATCATCAGAGTCTCGGGGCACAGGTCCAGGGAAGTGTGGCACAAAGACATCTGTGTTCAGACAGATATGCAGTAAACCCAAAGGAAGACCATAGAACAAGGGATTCAATGCTTGAGAGAAATGGCAGTGGCAGAGGTTGTTTTTTCAGATGACCTAACAACTAAGAATCCAGACTTGGTACCATATACATCCGTGATGTGGCGAAAAGTTGTGCGACTGGGGCGGCAAGAATACCCTTCTGCTTTAACAATAATGAAGCGGGATGAAGGGCAAGAGACCCTGCCTGATATGGCAAAGAAGCTCCTAGCATATGCAGATGCTGTACATGGTCCAACACATGCTAGATGTCCAAGTTTAGGACAAATTTGGGGAAAAAAGAGCTCCAAAGGGCCCCCCCCCCCTTTTCTTTTTTACAATTCCTTCCTTAAATGAGCTCAGAAAGAATTGTTCTTGTGGTGAAAATGGAAAAAACTTTTTATTAACAAAAATACAAAAGAAACACTCCCCCAACCCAAACCCAGATGAGACGAACCCAGCCGGTCCTCGCCGGGGAGAGTGGCAGAGCCTCCCAAGCCGACCTCCAGCAGCGGCCCCCGAAGTCCAGATCCTTGTCCTCCGGAGTCGGTGCAAATCCCTGGAGCAGGGAGAAGGGAGAGAGGGGGAGGGGCAGCCGGGAGCAGGCCCAAAGCAAGCCCAAGACAGGCTAAAGCGAGCCCAAGACAAGCAAAAGCAAACCCAAGACAAGCCAACACGGGGGCACAGACAAAACAGCTGGGGGAAAAGGGAAAAAACGGCCAAAGAAGCCAGGGGAGGGGGTCACAGCTGAGCAGACGGCAGAGAGCAAGACACAGCCCACAACCGAAGCGCAGCAAGAGAGAGAGAGCCGGAAAACACCAGCCTAGATAAAACCATCCGAGGGAGGGACCGGCAGCTGCACGGGGGAAGCAAGGAGAGGAGCCAGTCCAAACATCAGCCCATAACATTCCACCCCTTATCCCACATCGTGATCATTGACACACGATTGGGATACACACTCACTAAACACGATATGGAAATTTCCTGACTTGCTTAAACCTTCAATACTTACACATTTCTTTCTATTCATAGAATCTAGTATACAATGGTGGCAACACTCAACAATAACATTTGTCTATACTTCATCCTATAGTCAGATCTCCCTGAGGTACACAGCAGGTTGTTCCATCCTTCTGCATTATCCACCAAGTACATCCTGGTCCTTGAGCAAAGGCAATCCCACGAATGGGTTTGCCTGTACTCGAGGCAGGATGAATCCATACTGTCTTTCCTAGCAACCCTCTAACATGGGCCACTGGGACTTTATCTCCATCTATCACATTAAGGCCTTCAGACTGGGCGGGACCTGCTCGGTTGGTGGAACCTCGAGTGTTGACTAACCAAGTGGCTTTTGCCAGGTGCTGCTCCCAGTTTTTAAAAGATCCCCCACCCAATGCCTTTAATGTGGTCTTCAACAATCCATTGTACCTCTCCACTTTACCTGCAGCTGGTGCATGGTAAGGGATATGGTACACCCACTCAATACCATGTTCCCTAGCCCAGGTGTCAACAAGCTTATTTTTAAAATGCGTCCCATTGTCTGACTCAATTCTCTCAGGGGTACCATGCCTCCAAAGGACCTGCTTTTCCAGGCCCAGGATGGTGTTGCGGGCAGTAGCATGGGACACAGGGTAAGTCTCCAACCACCCAGTGGTGGCTTCCACCATGGTCAGCACATAACGTTTTCCCTGGCGGGTCTGAGGCAGTGTGATGTAATCAATCTGCCAGGCCTCTCCATACTTGTATTTGGACCACCGTCCACCATACCAGAGGGGTTTTACCCGCTTGGCCTGCTTGATGGCAGCGCAAGTGTCACAGTCATGAATGACTTGGGTAATGCTGTCCATGGTAAGATCCACCCCTCGGTCTCGTGCCCACTTATAGGTGGCATCCCTACCCTGATGGCCTGAGGCATCGTGGGCCCATCGAGCCAGGAACAACTCTCCCTTATGTTCCCAATCTAAGTCTATCTTTGAGACCTCTATCTGTGCAGCCTGATCTACCTGCTTGTTGTGCCTGTGTTCTTCATTAGCCCGACTCTTGGGAACATGGGCATCCACATGACGGACTTTCACGGGGAGCTTCTCCACCCGAGTGGCAATGTCTTTCCACTCATCAGCAGCCCAGATTGGTTTTCCTCTGCGTTGCCAGTCAGCCTTTTTCCACCTTTCCAGCCAACCCCACAGAGCATTGGCTACCATCCACGAATCAGTGTAAAGGTAGAGCTTTGGCCATTTCTCTCTCTCAGCAATGTCCAAGGCCAGCTGAACAGCTTTGAGTTCCGCAAATTGACTCGATCCACCTTCTCCTTCGGTAGCTTGTGCAACCTGTCGTGTGGGGCTCCATACGGCAGCTTTCCACTTCCGGTTCATCCCCACAATGCGGCAGGAACCATCAGTGAAAAGGGCGTAGCGTGTTTCATCTGCTGGCAGCTGGTTGTACGGTGGAGCTTCTTCAGCCCGGGTCACTTGCTCCTGCTCCTCTTCATCAGAGAGACCAAAATCTTCACCTTCTGGCCAGTTTGTAATTATCTCTAAAATCCCAGGGCGATTTGGGTTACCAATACGGGCGCGCTGCGTGATGAGGGCAATCCACTTGCTCCATGTGGCGTCAGTGGCATGGTGAGTAGAGGGAACCTTTCCTTTAAACATCCACCCCAGCACTGGCAGTCGAGGTGCCAGGCGAAGTTGTGCTTCTGTGCCAATCACCTCTGAGGCAGCTTGAACTCCTTCATAGGCAGCCAAGATTTCCTTCTCTGTGGGAGTGTAGTTGGCTTCGGACCCTCTGTAGCTTCTGCTCCAGAATCCCAGGGGTCGGCCTCGGGTCTCACCAGGCACCTTCTGCCACAGGCTCCAAGACAAACCATGGCTCCCAGCTGCTGAGTAAAGTACGTTCTTCACATCTGGTCCCCTCCTGACTGGGCCAAGGGCTACTGCATGGGCAATCTCCTGTTTAATCTGAGCAAAGGCTTGCTGCTGTTCAGGGCCCCAGTGGAAATCATTCTTCTTGCGTGTAATAAGGTAAAGAGGGCTCACAATCTGGCTGTACTCAGGAATGTGCATTCTCCAAAAACCGATGGCACCTAGAAAAGCTTGTGTCTCCTTTTTATTAGTAGGTGGGGACATAGCTGTAATCTTGTTAATAACATCAGTAGGAATCTGACGCCGTCCATCTTGCCATTTCACTCCCAGGAACTGAATCTCTCGAGCAGGTCCTTTAACTTTACTCTTCTTGATGGCGAAGCCGGCTTCCAGGAGAATTTGAATAATTTTTTCTCCTTTCTCAAACACTTCCGCTGCTGTGTTTCCCCATACGATGATATCATCAATATATTGTAGATGTTCCGGAGCTTCACCCTTTTCCAGTGCAGCCTGGATCAGTCCATGACAGATGGTAGGACTGTGCTTCCACCCCTGGGGTAGTCGGTTCCAGGTGTACTGCACGCCCCTCCAGGTGAAAGCAAATTGAGGCCTGCATTCTGCTGCCAAAGGAATGGAGAAAAATGCATTTGCAATGTCAATGGTGGCATACCACCTTGCTGCCTTGGACTCTAGCTCGTACTGGAGTTCCAGCATGTCTGGCACGGCAGCGCTCAGCGGTGGAGTCACTTCATTCAATGCCCGATAGTCCACAGTCAGTCTCCATTCCCCATCAGATTTACGCACAGGCCAAATGGGGCTGTTAAAGGGTGAGTGGGTTTTACTGACCACCCCTTGGCTTTCCAGCTCTCGGATCATCTTATGAATAGGAATCACGGCATCTCTCGTTGTTCTGTACTGCCGACGGTGCACTATTGAAGTGGCAATTGGTACTTGTTGTTCTTCTCCCTGCAGAAGTCCTACTGTAATTGGATTCTCAGATAGTCCAGGCAAGGTGTTCAATTGCTGGATGCGCTCTGCCATCACAGTTGCAATTCCAAATGCCCATCTTAGTCCCTTTGGGTCCTTAAAATATCCACTCCGAAGGTAATCTATGCCCAAAATACATGGGGCCTCTGGACCAGTCGCAATAAAATGTTTCTTCCAATCCTTTCCAGTTAAACTTACTTCCGCTTCCACCAGGGTGAAGTCCTGCGATCCACCTGTCACACCAGCAATTGAAACAGATTCTGCTCCTACGTGTCTTGATGGAAGTATCGTACACTGTGCACCTGTGTCCACTAAAGCTTTATATTTCCGTGGTTTCGAAGTGCCAGGCCATCGAATCCACACGGTCCAAAAAACACGGTTCTCCCTTGCCTCCCCCTGGCTAGAGGCAGGGCCCCTCTAAGCCTGTTGCTCCTTCTTTTCTGAGGCATACATCTTAGAAGTTCCCTCAAGAGGGTCAGACATGTCATTATCAGTATCACATTCGGCACTTTGGCTGCGAGAAACAGGAGCGGCTTTCTTTTTGGAAATTTTTTCTTCCTTCAAATCCCGCACTCGTTGTGCCAGAACAGCAGTAGGCTTCCCATCCCATCTTCTCATGTTCTTTCCAGAATCTCGCAAGAAGAACCACAACTCAGCTCGGGGAGTGTACCCTCTCTCCCAACTGGGGTAACGTCTGCGTTGGATATCAGGGTTTCTAATCTGTACAGCTGAAATTTGGAGGAGGTCCTCCTTAATCTCCTCCCTGAGTCTCCGATGATTTTTCTCTATTTTATCTTCTAAGTTTTGCAAGCGTGTTTCCACAGCTGCAATCCTAGCATGAGTCGGGCCATGTACTGCATCCGCATATGCACGAAGCTTCTTTGCCATATCGAGTACTGTCTCATACACCTCATCTCTCTTCATTATTGCTAGGGCAGACGCATATTCAGGTGGCCCAAGCCGCACGAGCTTTCTCCACATCACCGGTGTGCATGGTACCAGGTCTGGATTTCTAGTTGTTACATCATCCGAAAAAATAATTTCTGTTACTGCCATTTCCCTGAGGCGTTGGACCCCCTGCTCTATGGTTTTCCATCGGGTCTGCTGAACATATAAGTCATCTGCACACAGATATCTTTGTGCCACACTATCCAGGACCCGTTCCCAGAGACTTTGAGGGTTAGCCCCTCTCATCACGCCCTGGTCGATAACAGGATCATGAGACAGAGACCCCAAATGTCTCGCCTCAGAGCCATCCAAAACTGTGGCCTCACCTGCCGCATCCCAGAGACGAACCAGCCAGCTGATAATAGATTCATCAGGTCTCCGGGTGTAATCTTTTCTTAATCCACGAAGATCCTTCAGGGAAAAAGACTCATTATTGGTCTCTGCTCTCCCACCAGTTGTCTTGACTCCTAATTTTACATCAGGAGGTGTCGAGGGTCCCTCTCCAGCATCATCATCATCATCATCCTCCACCGGCCGATCGGTCTTCTTAGTGCGTTTCCCACTTCTTGTACTGGTAGCCACAGCCATTGGTTGGGGCTTATTCTCCAGTTTAGTTGCTGGGTTTCGGCCTAGGGTGTTGGCAACAACCTGCGTAACTGGGATAGGAGACAATATATCTCCCTGTTCCCTCTCCTCTGTCTCCTGCTCTATAGTGCCTAGCAGGGTGCGATATGCATGTGCTAGGGCCCAGCTCACTGTAATAATTCTTTTCTCTTTAGAACCATCCTGGCACTTCCCTTTTAAGTAGCTTGCAACCTCGATTGGATCCTGAAACTTTTCAGTTGGGAATTCCCAGATTATGGGGTCAGAAAATTCCTTTAAAATCTGGCCCATTTTCTCCCATTTGCCATTCCACTCAAGATTCCTCCTGCCGAGCTTGACTCCTAAATCAGGAGTCTTCCCAGCCCCTTTAGAAATCTCAGCCTTCATTCTATATAGACTGTAAATGGTGCAACAAAGACTTACTAAATTAATTACCATAAAGATGATTTCCTTAATACTCAAGGAGATCAGGGAGATCTGAATGTTTTCTAATAAAGATGTAACCGATTCAGAGGAGAGGAAAGGAAATAAAGGCAGGAAATCTTCTTTGCCTGCTTCTCCTCTAATAAATAACACAAACCATGATTTATACATTCCTGAAGCAGATTCCAACATTCTCATAAATCTCCTGTAAGCCATTGCAACCAAGCCTAGTCCGATGAGCATTTTCGTCAATATTCCTTTCATACAAAAACTACGCATCAAAGACAACACCGGAGCTATCTCCGGATGAGTAAACAGACCCATTGACCACAAAGGCATCAAAACATCAAAGAAACCTAACGAGCCGACATACAAACAGGTCCCCACCACGAAAGACATTATGGATTTAAGAAACTTAGCCATGCCGACAGCTGAAACCAACATAGTATTAGATAAAAGTTTTTTCCACTTTTTTCTGGTGCTGATAATCTGAAGGTCGTGAGTTCCTCACACGGGGCACCAAAAAGTCTGTCCAAGTTTAGGACAAATTTGGGGAAAAAAGAGCTCCAAAGGGCCCCCCCCCCTTTTCTTTTTTACAATTCCTTCCTTAAATGAGCTCAGAAAGAATTGTTCTTGTGGTGAAAATGGAAAAAACTTTTTATTAACAAAAATACAAAAGAAACACTCCCCCAACCCAAACCCAGATGAGACGAACCCAGCCGGTCCTCGCCGGGGAGAGTGGCAGAGCCTCCCAAGCCGACCTCCAGCAGCGGCCCCCGAAGTCCAGATCCTTGTCCTCCGGAGTCGGTGCAAATCCCTGGAGCAGGGAGAAGGGAGAGAGGGGGAGGGGCAGCCGGGAGCAGGCCCAAAGCAAGCCCAAGACAGGCTAAAGCGAGCCCAAGACAAGCAAAAGCAAACCCAAGACAAGCCAACACGGGGGCACAGACAAAACAGCTGGGGGAAAAGGGAAAAAACGGCCAAAGAAGCCAGGGGAGGGGGTCACAGCTGAGCAGACGGCAGAGAGCAAGACACAGCCCACAACCGAAGCGCAGCAAGAGAGAGAGAGCCGGAAAACACCAGCCTAGATAAAACCATCCGAGGGAGGGACCGGCAGCTGCACGGGGGAAGCAAGGAGAGGAGCCAGTCCAAACATCAGCCCATAACACTAGAATAGCAGCTGTGGAAACGTGTTTGCAGAGATTAGAAGATGAGATAGAGGAGAACCACAAGAAACTCAGGGAGGAGATTAAAGAGGACCTTCTCCAAATCTTAGCTGTACAGATCAAAAGTTCTGGCCCCAAATGTAGACATTCCCCAGATGGGGACAGAAGACTCTTCTCACGGACTAAGCTGTGGTCTTTCCTGTGTGATTCTGGGGAAAACATGAAAAAGTGGGATGGAAAGTTATCCTGGTTTGAAGGACAGGTGTCTGTCGATGAAGGCAGAAGTTTTCCTTGGAAATAGAGACTTTAATTCCACTCCCTCCAAGTATTATAATTGTTTGAATCAAGGACTCTGAGGCAGAAATAAGGGGGTAGGAATAACAGCTCTTTTACTAATATATCTAACCGTACAAGCAGAAAACAACAGCAGTTGTCAGAATTACCAACAAAACAGAACAGATAACTCGGTTCCAGTCCTTTCTCAAGCTGCAGGCCCACTCTCTCTGCACTCGGTCCCGATGCTGCAGATGGAGCAAAGTCCAGTAGCCGCAGAGAGCAGGCGGGAGCGGAGGCAGGAGGGGCGGCAGTGGCCACGCCGGTCTCGGGTGGGAACGGGCTGGAGAGGGCGGCTCCTCGCTCACCGTTTGGGTTCTGATGGTCAGCTGTGTCTGCAGAGGCAGGAGGCTGGAACGGGGCAGATGCAGGGCAGGTGATCACAGAGGGTCTGGCTCTCTTGTGTTTGGCTGAATGGCTAGAGACAGGGTGTCCTCCTCTCTACTCCACTCGCCAGAAACATGAGAAACCCCACTGGAAGCCCAACTCCCACCTACCCCTTTTGTCTAGAGTCGTCAAAGATCCTAGGTGTAACTGGGCCAGCTCCATTGGCATGATAATGGGAAAAATTGCTCGGGTAAAATGGGTGCTTGAATTGCAAGACAGTGAGACGCAGAGAGGAAGTTCCACCAAAAAAGAAGCACCTCCAGTTGCCCGTAGCCAAACTACCAGGTATGATGATGAGGATGACATGTCCTGTCCCCTTGAAGGGACCTCCAAGACATATGCCCAGGGAAAGAAGAATAACCAGGCTTAGAGGGGCCCTCCCTCTAGCTAGGTAGAGGCTGGGGAAAACCGTGTTTATTGGACTGTGTGAATTGGCCTGGCACATCTGAACCACAAAAATCTAAGGCCTTGGTTGACACTGGTTCACAGTGCACACTATCCCATCAAGACACATGGAGACAGAATCTGTTTCTATTGCTGGTGTGACAGGAGGATCTCAAGATTTTACTTTGGTGGAAGTTGAAGTGAGCTTGACTCAAGCTTGAGCTTGAGTGGTAAAAACATCCTATTATGACTGGCCCAGAGGCCCCATGCATTTTGGGCATAGATTTCCTCCGAAGTGGTTATTTAAAGATCCAAAAGGACTCAGGTGGGCTTTTGGAGTAGCTACTGTAGAGGCAGAGGGCATTAAGCCATTGAACACCTTGCCTGGACTGTCAGAAAACCCCTCTGCAGTAGGACTCCTGAAGGTTGAAGAGCAGCAGGTGCCAATTGCCACCTTGACAGTGCAACATCTGGCAGTACCGGACAATTTGAGATGCTGTGATCCCCATCCACAAGATGATCCATGAGCTGGAGAGCTAAGGGGTGGTCAGCAAGAGCCACTCATCCTTCAACAGTCCCATCTGGCCTGTGCACAAGTCTGATGGAGAATGGAGACTGACTGTGGACTATCGTGCCTTGAATATGCTCTACTGCTAAGCGCTGCCGTGCCGGACATGCTAGATCTCCAGTATGAGCTGGAGTTCAAGGCAGCAAGGTGGTATGCCACCATTGACATTGCAAATGCATTTTTCTCCATTCCTTTGGCAGCAGAGTGCAGACCTCAGTTTGCTTTCACCTGGAGGGGCGTGCAGTACACCTGGAACCGACTGCCCCAGGGGTGGAAACACAGCCCCACCATCTGCCACGGGCTGATCCAGGCTGCACTGGAGAAGGATGAGGCTCCAGAACATTTGCAGTACATCGATGACTTCATTGTGTGGGAGAACACAGCAATGGAGGTATTTGAGAAAGGAAAGTATATCATCCAGATTTTCCTGGGAGCTGGCTTCACCCTTAAAAAGAGCAAAATCAAAGGTCCTTCCTGAGAGATCAAATTCCTGGGAGTGAAGTAGCAGGATGGATGGCGTCAGTTACCCAATTAAGTCATCAACAAGATCACTGAAATGTCTCCACTGGCCAGCAAAAAGGAAACACAAGCTTTCCTAGGTGCCATAAGCTTTTGGAGAATGCACATCCCTGAGTATAGCCAGATTGTGAGCCCTCTCTACCTGGTCACTCGCAAGAAGAACGATTTCCACTGGGGCCCCGAACAACAGGAAGCCTTTGCCCAGTTCAAACAGGAGATCATTCATGCAGTAGCCCTTGGCCCAGTCAGGACAGGACCAGAGGTAAAGAATGTGCTCTGCTCTGCAGCTGGGAACCATGGTCTGCCCTGGAGCCTTTGGCAGAAAGTGCCTGGTGAGACCCGAGGCCAATCCCTGGGATTCTGGAGCAGAAGTTACAAAGGGTCTGAAGCCAATTACAATCCCACAGAGAAGGAAATCTTGGCTGCCGATGAGGAAGTTCAAGCTGTCTCAGAGGTGATTGGCACAGAAGCACAGCTTCTCCTGGCACCCCGACTGCCAGTGCTGGGGTGGATGTTCAAAGGAAAGGTTCCCTCTACCCACCACGCCACTGACACCACATGGAGCAAAAGAATTGCCCTCATCACGCAGCGTGCCTGTATTGGCAACCCGAATCGCCCTGGGATTTTGGAGATAATTAAAAACTGGCCAGAAAGTGAAGATTTTGGTCTCGCTGATGAAGAGGAGCAGAAGCAAGTGACCCGGGCTGAAGAAGCTCCACCGTACAACCAGCTGCGAGCAGATGAAACACGCTACGCCCTTTTCACCGACGGTTCCTGCTGCATTGTGGGGATGAACCGTGAGTGGAAAGCTGCCGTATGGAGCCCCACACGACAGGTCGCACAAGCTACTGAACGAGAAGGTGGATCAAGTCAACTTGCTAAACTCAAAGCTGTTCAGCTGGCCTTGGACATTGCTGAGAGAGAGAAATGGCCAAAGCTCTACCTTTACACTGATTCATGGATAGTAGTCAATGCTCTGTGGGGGTGGCTGGAAAGGTGGAAAAAGGCTGACTGGCAACGTAGAGGAAAACCAATCTGGGCTGCTGATGAGTGGAAAGACATTGCCACCAATGCTTGTACGGTTAGATATATTAGTAAAAGAGCTGTTATTCCTACCCCCGTATTTCTGCCTCAGAGTCCTTGATTCACCCACCAAGCAGGCCCTGCCCAGTCTGAGTCCTTGCACACAGTAGATGAACTCCCAGTAGTACATGTCAGAGTTTTGCTAGGGAAAACATTTTGGATCAATTATGTCTTGAATACAGACAAACCCATTCCTGGGATTGTCTTTGCTCAGGGACCAGGTTGCACATGGTGGATAATGCAGAAATATGGGACAACATGATGTGTACCTCAGGGAGATCTGATTGTTGGGTGAGAATCATATGTAAATATTACTACTGGATGTCACCGTCATTCTCTGTATGTAGTTGTATCCTGTATGTGTGTGTATATATATGTGTGTGTATATATATATATGTATATGATGTATGTGTTTATAGAATTAGAATATATACTAGATATAACAGCAAGCTGATGATATGGGGATAAGGGATGGAATGACTTGGGGTGACTTTGTAATGCTTGTATCCCCAAATTGTCTGTTGGTGTTGAATATTGAATTCTGCAGCTTTAAGACTGATTTCAGCAGTAAAGGGGGAGAGAAGGAGGTGCAGAGTTGTCATCAGAGACTGCACTTGCCCCCCACACGCTACACACAGACCGTGTTGTCTGCAGTGGACATCAAGAGAGAGCTTTTTTGCTTTTAGTTAAGTCCAGAGGCCTGGACTGGTCAGAGAAGCTGGGCCTTGAGATCTGACCCAATGTGGACAACCTTGCTTCACATTCCCCAGCCCCATTCTGTCTCTCCTCACTCACCTGAGATGTGCTTTGCTTGGAGAATTCACTGCACACAGCCAAAGAATCTAAAATAGTTTAGGTTGCTATAAAAACAAAAAGTCTCCCCATTGAAAACAGACACCCTCCTCAAGTATTGCCAAGCCCAAGGCACCACCACGATCACTCCAGAGCTGCCCTGGGCCAGCTGGGAGGGTGGATCATCATCCCAACCTGCCCTGGGCCATTGCAAGGGACTGTGGCCACGGACACTGCACTGGCCCCACTGCTGGGTTTGGGTGCCATGGCAATGCTCATCAGCCCAAGTTTCCTTGGACAGCACCCCAAGGCCCCGTTTCTGCAGTCAGGCTCCAGGGCCACTTGCATGCAGAGCTGTTGTGTCCTCGGCTGCCCCGGCACCCTCAGGACAAAGCGGTGCCGGGGCTGTTCCAGGGACAATTGCACTGACGCTCCTGGATGCGCTCAGGGCCACGGCAGCAGCCACACAGACCCTTCCTCAGTTTGGTGCCAGGCAGCCAAGGACTGGAGCCATTGTGATGGCTGCTTGCCATGGAAACCTGTCCTGGGCCCCTTGCTCAAGGCTGGAGTCACTGCCCAGAGCCAGAGGGGATCCCTGGCTGGGGGCTTGTGCCGTGGAACCTGCCCTGTGCCACACTGGCTGCTCAGGCACAGCGTGACCAGCAGCACAGCCCAGGGCCAGGGCCAAAGGCCAGCTCAGCCAGACAGAAAGGGCAGCTGGGCACTGTTTCCATGGCAGCCATCCCTGGCACAGCACACCTGGGTCACCTGTCCTGGCACTTGCCATGGAAAGCCCTTGAGGGGCTGATGCCACGGCCGCTGGCACTGAGACACTGCTGGGCTCGGGTGCTGAGCACAGAGCTGAGCACACAGAGATGGTTTTGTTCTTGCTGAGCCTGCACAGAGCCAAGGCCTTTCCTGCCCCTCATTTAGCCACGCTGGGGATGGTCTGGGGCTGCAGGGGAGCTTGGGAGGGGACACAGCCAGGACAGGTGACCCCAACAGACCCCAGGATATCCCAGACCATGGCACATCATGCTCAGTGGATAAAGTGGGGAAAGGAGGCAGGAATTGAGGGGACATTTGGAGTGATGGTGTTTGTCTTCCAAGGTAACAAGCAGGATGAGACTCAGTTTCACCAGTGGGCAGGGTCAGCACCAAAGACACAGACACCAACTGAAGGAATCAGTGTAATTTATATAACACAAAACTGCAAAGAATCACACAAGAAGAACCTCAGCAAAGCACATAATCATTTAGCAAAGAATTACAAAAGAAGCTCAGAAATGCACCCAATCATCACTACCAAAAATTGCCCATAATGATTTAGAAAGATCCATCACCAGTTACCCTCAGACTTTACCATCACCCAGATGCACAAATTAGCT
This sequence comes from Erithacus rubecula, assembly GCF_903797595.1. Lineage (NCBI taxonomy): Eukaryota > Metazoa > Chordata > Aves > Passeriformes > Muscicapidae > Erithacus > Erithacus rubecula. Next base: position 10,750,570 of record NC_136674.1, read on the forward strand.
GGATACATATATATACACAATATATGTATATATACAATATAATTAATATATATATTAAATATATATAATTAATATTTCACTAGTACAAAGAAATTCAAACTCAACATTAAAAATTCTTCTGTGGCTGTATGTGGGAGTGTTCCAACAAAATGGTTCCTTCGGTTGGTGCTGTGTCGAATATGCAGTTAACAAAATCCATCCTCATCCTCCCAAACCCATCGGTTCTCTTCCTTTTTCCATATGCAATTTTTTGGATGCATTTTAAGACATCCAGTGGTTCAGCCTCTTTTAACTGACTGCCCCACTGCTCACAGGCTGTTCTGACCTCAGCCCACTGCAAAGACAGCGAACTCTAGGGAAGGGCTTTGCATCCAGCAATTTCACATGGCACTGATTCCTTACATTTACATTTTAAAAGTGACATTTTGTTGTGATCCAGCCAGATGACGCCAATTTGGTTTTACCAGTGGGCAAGGTCAGCACTAAAGACACAGACACCAACTGAAGGAATCAGTGTAATTTTCTGAAGTTCAAAGCAGCAAAGAATCACAAAAGGAGAAGCTCAGCAATGCACCCAATCATCACTACCAAAAATTGCCCATAATGATTTAGAAAGATCCATCCCCAGTTATCCCCAGACTTTACCATCATCCAGGTGCACACATCAGCTGGGGGAAGCTGTCACAGCCAAGGACTGCAGAGCCACTCCCGGACACTGGGAATTCCTGCAGGTGCCTCCAGCCACAGCTGAGGCTTCCAAACCCACTGTGAGAGTGCCCAGCTTTGACAGTGTTGAATATACAAACTGACAGCACTTCTAGTGCAGGAACATTGGTTTAACTCTCCTGTTTGGTTTCTCCCAAAGCCTGGCCAGGGCTCAAGGAGGAACTAAGGGAGTTGACTTTGACCAAATATCCCCAAACAAAAACAGATGGGATCTTGTTTGATTTCTAAACACAGCAAGGTAAATGAATGTTCACCAATGCAGAGATACACAGATCATATTGCTAAAAATGCCTCATTAATGAGCAGGTAACAATATAACATTTGGTTGGAACGATCATCTAGAGGTCAGCTTTGGCTCAGGGCCTGGTGCTCAGGCCTTGGTACTTCAATCAGTGCTTTGACCAAGGCATGAACTGCAGCCTTCATAACAATTCTTTCAATACTTGAGTCTTAGATTTAGGTGTGAGGCATAAAGGCATCGCCTCTTGTTCTTCAATTAAGTGCTGTTCAAGTTCATTACTCAGAGCTGTAAGTCACATTCCTAAAACATGCCTAATTAGTTGTATTCTCTGCTGTTATTGAATTCTCACTTTTTCTTGAGACTGCCTCTTTTTAGACAAGTCTCAATACTCAATTTTCCAGCACCAAGTGTCACAACAATGTAACACAGAATCATAACACACCAAGTGCTCACACTGCAATGATTGCAGTGACTGCCACAAATGCATTTCACAGCAGCCTCCAGTTTGGCAACTATGAAGCCAATATCACCAAGAAAATTTTCTTCTTCCTGCCACTCTTCTACTGCTCCTTCTATCGAGGTGATTCCTGACTCTTGGACTTCTAACTCATCACTGACAGAAGTGCAACATTCCTGTCCCATCACAGCTCAGGCTCCTCCTTGGCCAGCAAGCAGATAATCCAAAACCATGTGGTTCTGTAGAGCCCCATTTGTGTTTGTTGGAGCTCATGGGATGTGCTATTGGATATTTTCACAGTATAATTTTCTACTTCTTCTAATAATCAATGCAACTCATTAATGTAAACCCCATTGGACGAGGCAGTGCACATGGGGCACAGGGTGAACCAGAGTCTTTGGCTGTCTGAGACCAAAGGTACTCTTTGGGGGAAAATGGTCTCTCAGCCCTAACTCTTTCTCATGGTTGTTGCTGAAGTACCCTCAAGGGAGGCACCAACACTGCCTGGAAACAGGACCCAAACCATCCTTTAGGAAGGCATTTACAGGCACTGTTTCTGCACATCCAGCAGGTGCCATTCCCAGTACCAAAGGTCTGATTTCCCATTTCCCACTGGGGGCTGCTGATGGATCCAGGGCTCCCCCCTGTGCTCCTCTTGTGTCCCCAGTGCCTTTGGGCCAGAGGAGTTTCATTCTGGCCCTGCAGCTGGGAGTGCTGGAACACTGACCCTGACCAGCTCCAGCACCCTGAGTTCTATTGACATTGGAGAGATGGTAAAGCACAGAAATCCTTTCACATTGTGGCCTCTAACTGTAACAGGATTCAGTTTCTACTGAAGGGAAATCTTAATGAATCCTGTAAAACTGATAACTGTATTCCTTTGTTCCACAGCACAGTTTTCTGTGACTGTCCCTGCACTGACTCTGTTACGAGTCAGAGCCCACTGACAGAGGTCTGACACCCCACAGGGAACCCCACTCCTCCCAACATCAGTTTTGAACATACCCAGCAATTAGCTACATTGAGTATTTTGGCTACTTCACTCTTTAAATTTTCATAATAATTTCATGACTAATCCTTGGGGTAACTCTAGAGCCGTTTCTGGTGAACAAGATTCTGGCTGACTCTCAAGATAGAACTTACAGACATAAGCAGTACTTTAGGGACAAGGTTATTCATTATTTTTCCTCAGTCTCACCGAGTTAGGAGCAATAATTCCACTGTCCATGGTGCTGGTGCCTTTTTATTTCCAGAATAATGTTCCCCATGTCCTTTGCTGTTCAGCTGTACTGTGCTGTCTGTGAGTGACAAGGCTTGGTGGGGTCCTTTCCTCTCTGGCTGGAGAGGTGCCGGGTCCCAGTCCCTGAGGGCACCCAGGCTCCTGGTTGGAATTCATGTGGAAGTCCCTCAGTGTCACATCATCCTTCATATGGAGCCCTGTGGATCACAATATTCTCCAAAGAGATGCTGGGGCAAACAAGGAGACTTGGTCTAGCAGGATCTGTAAAACAGTATCCAATAACATCCACTTGTTCTCACACAGACACTTGGCTGCAGGGACATATTCCCATGGATCCTGGCCAGGTTTCAGGGTTCAAAGTGCTGTCTTTCCCCAGAGCTGTTCCTTCAGCTGGCTCGGGAGGGTCATTTGGCCTCTGCACCCACATTTTGCCTCCATTATTAGGGCTCCTGGATCCAAACACTTTACCTCCACAAACAGTGGTGATTTGAGGTGGGTCTCCTTTTCTCACTACTGTTTTAAAAACTTAAATATCAATAATTGTGCTAATGTGTCATAGGACTAAATGACACTTGTTCACTATTGTTTAAAAGGATTACTTTGATTTCTCCTTGACAATCTGCATCAATTACTTTTCCTGTGGCATGAACACTTTGCAAAGCCAAGCTCCAGTGAGCAGTTCCCCAACCAAAGTGTCCTGGAGTAATTGGAATTCCTCTTTCTGTATTGAAAACTCTCATTTGCTTCTGATTCATCCTAATGAATTCCACTGCATCCAAGTCCACCTCTGCAGCCTCTAGGGGGCCCTGTCAGGGGCCAGCACACACAGAACAATTTCCCAGCAAGTCCAAGTCTCACTGGAATGGCTGTATTTGCAACCTGAGTGCAGCCATGCACATGCAGGGGCTTTCCATTTCCCTGTGAGCCCATTGTTAAGGGTATGGAGCACATCTGGGAGATGGGTTTTCCATCAGGACAGGCTGTCATCTCTTCATGTTTTCAAATGTTTTTAACAAACATTCATCTATTCAACCAATCCTGCAGTTTGTGGATAGTCTGGTATATGAAAAACCCAGCAATCTTCATATTTGATACATATATATATATATATACACAATATAATTAGTATTTCACTAGTACAAAGAAATTCAAACTCAACATTAAAAATTCTTCTGTGGCTGTATGTGGGAGTGTTCCAACAAAAATGGTTCCTTCGGTTGGTGCTGTGTCGAATATGCAGTTAACAAAATCCATCCTCATCCTCCCAAACCCATCGGTTCTCTTCCTTTTTCCATATGCAATTTTTTGGATGCATTTTAAGACATCCAGTGGTTCAGCCTCTTTTAACTGACTGCCCCACTGCTCACAGGCTGTTCTGACCTCAGCCCACTGCAAAGACAGCGAACTCTAGGGAAGGGCTTTGCATCCAGCAATTTCACATGGCACTGATTCCTTACATTTACATTTTAAAAGTGACATTTTGTTGTGATCCAGCCAGATGACGCCAATTTGGTTTTACCAGTGGGCAAGGTCAGCACTAAAGACACAGACACCAACTGAAGGAATCAGTGTAATTTTCTGAAGTTCAAAGCAGCAAAGAATCACAAAAGGAGAAGCTCAGCAATGCACCCAATCATCACTACCAAAAATTGCCCATAATGATTTAGAAAGATCCATCCCCAGTTATCCCCAGACTTTACCATCATCCAGGTGCACACATCAGCTGGGGGAAGCTGTCACAGCCAAGGACTGCAGAGCCACTCCCGGACACTGGGAATTCCTGCAGGTGCCTCCAGCCACAGCTGAGGCTCCCAACCCTGCTGGGAGAGTGCCCAGCTCTGACAGTGCTGAATAAACAAACTGACAGCACTTCTAGTGCAGGAACATCTGGTTTCATTCTCTTGTTTGGTTTCTCCCAAAGCCTGGCCAGGGCTCAAGGAGGAACTGAGGGAGATGACTTTGACCACACACCCCCAAACAAGGCATGTTGGATTCCATGGCCTTGTTCAGCTTCTAAATACAGAAAGGTCAATCCATTTTTTACTAATGTGTGATACATCTATCAGAGTGCTAATGATATGCATATTTCGTTAATGAGTGGATACAAAGATAACCTTTGGTTGGAAGGTTCATACATAGGTCACCTTTGGCTCAGGGCCTGCAGTTCAGCCCTTAGTCAGGGCCTCTTGTCCAGGCTTTGGTACTTTAGGGATGTGATCTAGTGGTGGGCTTGACAGTGCTGGGTGAACAGTAGGACTTTCCCAAAGAAAAGATTCTGCAATTCCAGGATTCCATCTGCTGGGCTCAGTTAGGTCTATGTTGGCAGCACTACTTTGGTCAAGAAGCTGCCTCTTGCTCAGCTCTTGTGGCCTAAGGCTTCAGCTCTTTTAGCTCCTGGTGCTCAGCTGCTCATGCTGGACAAGACGACTCAGAGAGAAGAATACAGTTCATCCAATTCCTTCTGGGACACTGAGAGGGGATGCTGTGGAACCAGGAGCATTGTTTGGTGTGGTCTCCTCTCTGCCTTCATGCCTTTCAGCACTTTGAACCAGCCAAGAGCTTTCTCCAAAGGTGCAGTTTAAGCAGCTGTTCCTGCTCCCAGCTCTGGCTCTTCCCAGTCTCTGACCTTGACTGGTTTTGTCTCTCTTGCTGTGCCTTCTGCTCCCCCTGTGCTCAGTGGCTGCTGCCCAGGACTGTAGAACTGGCACAGATCAAGGGCTCCAGCTCCTCCTTTCTCTGTCCTTGGAGCTGCCTGGGCACAGCAGCCTTTTCCATCTGGAAGCTCCACATGGACAAGGAGTCCCCACCTCTGTTTCCTGCACAACCTCCAGGAGCCCAGAGCTGCCATCTCGAGTCCCTGCTGGCACTGGGGGCTCCCAGGTGCCCCAGGCTGCTGTGACACCGCTGCACACGGGTGGAAACAGTGACAGGGACTGTGCTGAAAGTCAGGTCCGTGATGTGCTGCTGCTGCTGCTGCTGCTGCTGTTGCTGCTGCTGCTGCTGCTGCTGCTGCTGCTGCTGCTGCTGCTGCTGCAGGGATCATTTGTCCTGCCCTGCCCCAGAGCCAGGGATCAGATCCAGGCACTGCTGTTGCTCCCTCGGAATCAGCCACAATTTGGGTGTGGCTGTCACTGCCAGCAGAAGAGGTGGCTGGAGCAGTGGGTGCTGACAGTGCCCCAAGCCCCAGGGCCAGAGGGGTCCCTGGGCTGGGAGGGAGTTGTACCTTGTTCTCCCTCTGCCCCACACAGAGCTGGGCTGGCACAAGTGGGGCAGCACAGCAAACAGGGAGCCTGCCAGTCTCTTCCAGCCCTGTCTGCTCAGAGTTTGGTCCTTGGAGCTGCAGGTGGACAAAGACAGCTGCTCCTGCTCCCTCTGTGTGTCCTCATGTTCAGTGCTGCTCCATCATTCTGTGCCCAGCAATGGGGAAAAGCCTCAGCCCTGCAGGGCCAGGAGTTGCCAGGCTCTGCCTGAGCAGCTCAGCCAGCGGGAAGGAGCTGCTCCCCACGGGAACCAGGAGCAAAGGACACTCTTTTTAATGGAACGTTTTCTGGTTTAATAAAAAAAAAAAAAGGAAAATCCACAGGAAAAATATGAAAGATAAAAACAAAATAAAGGTGTAAGTGAAAAATAGTTCATATCTTTGGATAAAGGAGTAACTGATTTTTTTAAAACAAGAACTAAGTTATTTACTTTGTAAATGCGCTGATGGCATGGGTCCATCTTACTGACCTCAGCAGACTTTTTAAAACAATTTTGGGGTCTATTTCCAATATTGCTATTTTAAATTTGGTTGAAGCAAGAGGAAATTGCTTTGTGCCCTGCCAGCTTCAAGCAGGACTGGGAATCTAAACTCTGTCAACCCCCAAATCCTTTAGAAGATGCCCTTCCTTCTCATCCTTCAAATGAGGTGCACATTTCCTTTAAATTGTCAGTGATTTCTTAAAGATGCAAAGTCCCACTTACAGCTTTTGCTCTGGTTTGGAAGTGCAGAAGGGCAATTCTCCATCCATCAGCTCCAGGCTGCACTGCCTTAGGAACACATTCCCTCACCAGGTTTTGTCCACTCGTGGCACTTCTAGAGGAAGTATAAAGTGCAACTGAACAATTGCAGCCAAGAAGGAATGAAGAGTGGAACAGACAAAACATCCTGTACAGATCCAGGGTTCAGCTGGGACCATGGAGAGTTTGGGTTCTTGCCAATTGGGTGTGTGTCCCTAACTGCAAACCCTTGGCCTGCAGGAGCGTCTCCCTTACCTGCAAAAGCAGAAAGCTCAGGCGGTGCGCTCAGAATGGGCTCGTCTGATGCAGAGCCTTGTGAGGGCAGAGCCCTGTGCCCAGGGCTGAGCCCAGCAGAGCCCTGGCACAGCCCAGAGCTGCCTCAGCACTCACAGAGTCCGGCTGCAAGGAGAGAAACCAGAACCTGCCCGTCAGCTGAAGGCTCCTGTCCCCCTTTCCCAACCACCACAGTGCCCAGGCCGTGCTGGCTGTGCCCAGAGCTGGGCACAAACCTCCCAATCACTGCTGCCCCTGGGAACAGCCAAGGCACATCCAGCCTCTCAGTGGCTGCCCAGAGCCAAAAAGCAGCTTGGCAGCCCACTGAAGAATTTGTTGCATCTACTCAGCAAAGGGGGGAACCTTTGGTGCCCGGTCAGGCCGTGCCATGCCCAGATCTGGGAGCATCCCCCTGGTTCGGGACTCACCTGCAAATTGGGTGTGAAGCATGTCTTTAAAGAAAGTGCCAGAATCAAAGTCGGTCATCTCCAGCTGCCAGCGGCGAGGTCCAGGAAGAGGTTGTCATCCTTGAGGTTGTCCTTGTAGCAGCCCCACCTGGTACAGCTTCTCCAGGGGCTGCTTCTCCTTCCCTGGAGGCCAGACTGAGCTGCCAGTGCTCTGCCCAGGGACTCAGCCATCACTGAACCAGGACAGGTAAAACCAGGTTGCATGGTGGCCGCCAGTGCTTGCAAGACCAGCTCAGCTCCAGAACAGATGTGCCCATCTGATGACCCCTGCTCCATGGTACAGACAGGACAAAGAAGTCTGGGTTTCTTTGCTTCTCATCACCAAGAGATGTGTGGAGCTGTGTGATCCAGGCTCCTGGATCAAATGGTGCCTGTGAATCTCTCCCATTTTCTAGGGCAGTTGAACACCCTGCAGCCAAGGTTCATAGAACAGATCTTCCACAGATGGCCTGTCCAAGGAGTGCATGGATAAACACGAACTGATAACATCTTGGCACTCTGGGAAGAGAAACCATAAATCACCAGGCAGTTGGAGAAGGATCCTGTTCGCTATGCCCCACCATTCCTATGCCTGGGCTCTGCTGGATGTTCTCAGAGCTGTGGCTAAACTTTCCAGTCAATTCCCTGTTTTGGAGGAGAGCAGGACATGTGCCACCTCCTCAGCAGCTGCCAGAGCAGGATGCTCACGAGCCTACTGCCGTCTCCCAGCACTGGTATTCCCCATGCCCAGAGATGAGGATCTACCTTGAGAGAGCCCTTGTGGGAACTTGAGCTGGCCCCAGATGATGTCCCGGCCCTTCTTGAATGGGTGCTTCCCGCAGACCATCTGGTACAACAGGATGCCCAGGGACCAGATCGTTGCTGCCTCGCCATGGTAGCATTTGCGGTAGGTCCATTCTGGGGGGCTGTAGGACCGTGTTCCTATGGAATACAGATGGAGCTCATCAGGGGGATGCTGCTGCTCCCAGAGCCTCGCCCCAGCACCCCTGGGCATGGGGGGGCTGCACCAGTGGCACAGGGGGTGACCTGCTGCCTCCTCACCAGCACCTGGCTCTTGGGTACAAAACTGGGGCTGGAAAAGAAGCCACTGGTATTGGGAGAAGGCAGCAGAAGCCCTGGGAAGGCCCAAGTAGGACACACAGAAGAAAAACCCACCCAGTGGTGGGAAAGACCCACTCTCCTCCCTGCCTGCATTGCCCCCAAAAAACATTAATAAGCTAAGGCAAACAAGGACAGCAAAGCAGTCCAAGGCCTTCCTTGCCTGCATACCAAACTGAGCGGTGCCTGGGTCTGACCCCGCTCTCTGCCACCCCCATGGGGTTTGTGTCGGGCTGGCTGCCCCAGCTCCAGCCACAGCTGAGTGGGTGGTGAATGAGGTTGGCAGGGCTGGCAGCTGGCCCCCCTCTGACACCCACCCAAAAGCAACTTGGATGCAGAAGCAATGCCATGGCCTGCAGCAAAGGGGGAATCCCTGGTGCCACAGCCAGGCTGGGCCATGAGATGTCCAGAAGCATCCCCCAGACTCGGCTCACCTGCAAACCGGGTGTAAACTGCGTCCTGGAGGAAGGTGCCACAGCCAAAGTCAATCAGTTTGAGCTGGCCGCTGTCCAGGTCGATGATTATGTTGGCCGGTTTTATGTCCCTGTGCAGGACCCCGCAGCTGCTGCAGTGCTGCACGGCTTCCAGCACCTGGAGGAACAGCTCCCGCGCCTCGTCCTCCGGCAGAAATTTCCGATCCGCGAGGAAATCAGAGAGGTCCTGACATCGCTCCGGACGTTCCAGCACTAACAAGAAGCAGCTGGGAAGCTCAAACCAGTCCAGCAGCTGAATGACTCCACGGAAGCCGGTGGACACCTTGTCTAGCAGCACGATCTCCAGGGGCGCACGGACGCCGTTGGGCTGCGCGAGGAGCACGATGCCGTCAGCGGGGCTGAGGCCGTGCCAGGGCTCTGGGGCTCCTCAGCCAGCCCGGGATGCTCTGCACCCCCCGCTCACCGCACGCCCACTCTCCCTGCAGGACTCCCGGCGGCTCCCACCCTGACGGGCCCCGGCTCCTCGCCGCCCGGCACGCCCCCGCTTCTGCCGCCGGCCCCATTCACTCACCAGGTCGCCCCAGTGCTGGATGCGATCTCGCGGTACGCACTTGATGGCCACCTGCGAGCAAGGGGCAGCAGTGGGCTGAGCTCGCCGCCCGGTACGGCGCGCTCCAACCGCCCCTTCCCCGTCTTCTTCTTCTTCCTCCTCCTCTCTCCTCTCTCCTCCTCCTCCTCCGCCCCCGCCCCCGCCACTCACAGGGGCGCCGTCCGCGAGCCGGGTGCCCGAGAAGACGCTGCCAAAGCCGCCGCTGCCCAGCAGAGAACCCATCTGGTACCGCTCCTGCAACGCCTCCTGCGCCTTCCCTGCGGGTGACACGCGGCTGTCAGCGCTCGGCCCGGGGCCAGACACGGTCCCTGACCGCCCCCCGAGCGTCCTGGGCCGGGCATCCCCACCCGCCCCGGGCCCCGGCGAAGCTCGGGCCGAAGGAGCCGCAGCGGGTGCGGCGGGAGCGGCCGCGCCGCGTGTGCCCTCCGCGAGCTCCGGGAGGAGCTGGGGACGGGGCTTGAGCCTGCGTTGGGGCCGGAGCTGGGGCCAGGGCTGGGGCCGGGGCCAGGGTTGGGGCTGGGGCTGGAGCTGGAGCTGGTGCTGGGGCCGGGACAAGCGGAGCCAAAGAGAGGCAATGCCTCTCCAGCCCCAGGCACTGATGCCCAGCCAACAGCGCCAAAGCCAGGACAGCGAGAACCGGGCGGAGGCGAGACCCCGGCGGGACGGGCGGGGCCGGGGGCGGGGACGGGGACGGGACAGGGGCAGCACCGCCCGGGGCCGGGGGCGGGCTCGGAACATGGCCCGGAAGGCGAAGAGGGGGAGAGAGTCCGGGAAAGGGACACCGGGGAAGAGGATGTGGGGCTGCAGGAGAGGGAGAGGAGGAACAAGAAATCAAGACGGTCTGTAGAGTCGCTGCTGCTGCCGCTGCCGCTGCTGCCGCTGCCGCTGCCGCTGCCGCTGCTGCTGCTCTCGCAACTGAAGCACCGGGGCCGTTTGTCCGCGTGTTCGCTTGTCCGCGTGTTCGCTTGTCCGCGTGTCCGTTCCACGCTCGCCCCACACGCTCCATGGCCGAGTCCCGCGCGCCCCGGGGGCAGCCCCTGAGTATGTCCCAACACGAGAACTTTGCCCTGTTGAGCCAAGGCCACGAGTCCTGACTCCCGCACGGTGACACGGGAATCCCCTGGGTCCCTGCTCCGCATTGGCCCTACTGAGGCTCAGACACTGCCGTTATAATCTGGGACGGGGCTTTTCCAGTCTGAAGTGCTGCCCTGTCAGTCACATATGCCCAGGCTGTGCCAGCTCAGCAGCTCTGCAAAAGTTCTCAGTGGTGGCACTTGATTGTTCTTTCTCTGGGAATTTTCCCATCCCTTCATTTCCCACTGGGGGCTTTGCAAACAGAGCCTTGTTGGAGTTGTTTGAGCCCATTGCAGGGAGAGCCTTCTGCTCCAGCAGGAACTGACTTTCCTGTGCTATGGCCAGGCCAGGTCCCACTGCAGGAAAAGCCCCAGGCAGCCTCAGCACAGGGAAGGGCTCGAGCACAAATACAGAGTGCCATGGTGGGACCTGTGCCAGGGTGAGCCTGAGACACCAAAGGCACCTGGGCAACTGCTTCCAGGGCATGGCCAGAAGCTTACCTTGGCAAACCAGCCTGGTGGCCACCAGTGCAGAGCTGCTGGCTCAGGGGTCATTTCTGGCTGGGATCTGCAAAGCCACTAGTGCTCCAGGAACCTGACTGGGAAGCAATTGGCCCCAGCACCCTGGAGACAAGATATTAATGACAAAACTGTTCATCCCTGCAGAGACAGGACAGGGACAGAGGAAAGGGAAGAGCCAGGCCCAGGGACATGGCTTCAATGGTGATGGCTGTGAGGTCACTGCCCCTGCAGCAGCCTGGCTGGCCCTCAGCAGATATTCTGGCCAGAAGTGTTGTGAGGCCTCCCAGCACATCAGAGAGCCCACACAACAGGAATTCCATCCTTGGGGAGGGGTTTCACTATGTCAGGTTACACAAAGCTCCTGCTCTTGGAGCATTTCTGGCATGGGGCATCTACTTCTCTATGGTAGGACCCACAGCTGGTCTGTGGGTTAGAGAGGGTTAATGAATGAGGTTTGTTTTGAGAAGTATTCTCTGACCAAGGCTATTGGCATGGAGACCAAGACGAAAAGAAGGAAAAAGAAGACAACCAGGGAAGAAAACCCTGCAGCTGGCAAAAGTATTTTTGGCCACCTGAAGTGTGGAGTGTCTGTGTGTGTCACACCCACCTATACAGCAACACTTCTCTGGAAAAGCAGTTGCTGTTTTGTGCCAGTCATTGTAAAATATTTTCTCCTAACAAATGTAAATCCACCCTGATTCAGTTTAAAGATATGGACCCTTGTTTTGTCACTGAAAGATTTGGGAGAAAATCAAAGTCCATTTTTCATGGACTTTGACCACTATGTTTCCATTTTCAAAGACCTTGGAGAGGACCCAAAAATCTCCCAAGACTGGGTTTGGAGGCCTCATCACATAATCATCAGGCAGAGGCTGAGGGCCCTGGGCTCAGTGGAGACTGAGGACAGAACAGGAGAAGCCTGAGGGGCATTGAAGGGAAGTTCCACAGATAGTGGAGCTTTTCTTCATTGTATAAAACAGCCTGAAAAATAAATATTGGCACCAAGGGCAGCTGGGGAGGTCCAGACTGGACACAAGGAGAAAGGACAGCTTTGTCAAAACTCTGTTGGATATATGAAGTAGACAAGGCACAAATACCATGATAACTATGATGACAACACGTACATGCCTATTTTCAAAAGTTCTCTCCACAATGGGGTAAGGCTCAGCCAACCAAACAGATCATTTAACCATGATCCTTCTTCAACTCTGAGTTTGGTCATATCCTCCTGGAATTGTTGTATGCTCTTGTGTATAGATACTGAATGGTCAGAAAGATTCATGCAACACATTCCATCAAAGTCTTTGCATCCATGTCCATGCATTAACAAAAGAAAATGAACCACTGCTTTGTTTTGCAGAGTTGCATGTCTCACCATGAACATCAATTAACAAATTGCTCAGTGCGAGAGAAATGGCACGAGATTGCATCTTAGCCAACAACCTAGTTGATTCAATTGTTTCAAGGCTGCCCCTGAAGCAGTCTGAGGCAGAAGGAGAGCTCCTGTAAACCTCCTTCCAAAATACCAGGCCCTAAAGTTATCATCACAGTCAGGTTTATATTGATTGACAAACCTCTTCTCTCTACATTTGTGTTCTTCTATCATTTTTATGTCAGCAAAGTAAGTCTCCCTAACCCTGCCTCCTTCTCCTACTCCCATCCTTTCTCCCTCTCCACCTCTCCTCTCCCATCCCTCCTCCCCAGCAGCAATGACACCCTCGGTGCCCCGTTCCCGAGCCCTCGCAGCCCGCGGCAGGAGCGGGGATGGAGCCGGGACAGGTCGGGATGGGCAGCGCGGGGCTCTCGGCTGCTCCCACCCGCTGGGGTCGGGGGGAACCCGGCCCGGGGAAAAGGAGAGGGAAACTGGGAAATCTGGGGGCTGCACATCCAAACTGGGGCTTGGTGGGGACCCTGGGCAGGGACTGCCAGCCCTTGGGGCTTCTCTCGGGAGTCTGGGAGGGGGGAACGCAGAGAGGGGCGGGGCATCCCAGGATTGGCATCACTGGAGTGACTGGGAATTACTATAAGCATGCTGAGGGACATTGGGACCATACTGGATCATATTGGCAGCAACTGGGACTGCACTGAGGGTGACTAGGAACATGCCAACAGCAACTGGATACACTGGGAAAGATTGAAACCATAATGGGGGTAAATTGGAGCAACTGGAACCACATTGAGTAATCATGGGAGCAGCTATGCCCATGCCTGGGTCATACTGGGATCTTGCTGGAACTGGCTGGCATCAGACTGGGAGTGACTGGAATAGTACTGGGAGTATCTGAGAGTGACTAGGATCCTACTGGAATCAGACTGAGAATGACTGGAAAATTGCTGGCTGTGACTGGAACTATGCTGGAGATGACTGGGAGCAGCTGGGCCCACACTGGGAGGGACAGGGAGTCACTCTGGGCATGACTGGAATAATACTGGGAATATCTGGGACTAACTGAGATCATACCGGGAACGACTGGTATTGTAGCAGAAGTGACTGGGATCATCCTGGAAGTGACTGGGACCATACTGGGAGTGACTATGGGTCCTACTAGGATCATCCTGGGAGCCACTGAGATTACAATGGGTGTGAAGGGAACTTGACTACTTACTGGGTTACTGGGAGCTACTGGGCCCATGCTGGGAGGCAAGTGTGGAGACATTGGGAGCAACTGGGATCATCTAGAAGGTATTGGAACCATATTGAGGGAACTGAGAGCACAACTGGGATCATACTGGGAGTAAGTGGGACTATACTTCAGGCAACTGACAGAAACAGGTCATGCTGGAGCCAAATGGGAGTAACGGGGAAAGACTTGGATCATTCTGAGGTAACTAGAACCATACTGAGCAACTGGGATATACTGGGAGTGTCTGTAACCATATGGGGAACTGGAATCATGCTGAGAACAGCTGGGATCATGCTGGGGACAACTGGGAGTGGGTGGGACTATGCTGAGAGGGACTGAGACTATTCTAGGGACAACTGGGACCATACTGGAAGGAACTGGGAACAACTGGAACTATTCTGGCAGCAACTGGGATCATATTGGGATCACACTGAGAGTTACTGAAATCATACTGAGATTGACGGTGAGCAGCTGGAATCATGCAGAAAGGAACTGGGAGGAAGTGCAAGTGACTGGGATACACTGGGAGAGACAGGGTGTCACAGGGATCGTGCTGGAGGCTACTGGGGTCATGTTGGCATTGACAGGGAGCAACTAAGATCACGCTGGGGGCCACTGGTATCATACTGGGAGTGACTGGAATTAGACTGCAAGTGACTGGGATCATACTGGGAGTGGCTACAATCATACAGGGATTATAGTGGGTGTCAACAGATCCTGACTGGGGGCTACGGGGAGCTACCAGGCCCATGCTGGGAGCCAACTGCACACACACTAGGAGGAACTGGGAATGACAGGATGCATGTTGGTGACAGCTGGAATGTACTGGGAGTGACTGGGGTAATCCTGGGGGCAACTGAATCATGCTGAGGTAACTGGGAGTGCCTGGGAATAACTGAGAATGTTCACAGCAGCTGGGATATACTGGGAGTGCCTGAGACCATGCGGGTGGTGACTGGGACCACACTGGGAGCTGCTGGGAATGACAGGATGCATGTTGGTGACAGCTGGAATGTACTGGGAGTGACTGGGGTAATCCTGGGGGCAACTGAATCATGCTGAGGTAACTGGGAGTGCCTGGGAATAACTGAGAATGTTCACAGCAGCTGGGATATACTGGGAGTGCCTGAGACCATGCGGGTGGTGACTGGGACCACACTGGGAGCCGCTGGGAATGTGCTGGGGAGAAATGGGGGCAAGTGTGAGTGACTGAGGCCCTGCTGGGAGAGACTGGCATCATACTGGGAGTGACTGGGACTATACTAGGGGCAACTGATAGAACAGGGAACACACTGGACAAAAGGTGGAGGAACTGGCAGTAACTGGGGGCAAATTGTAACATAATAATAAATGACTGGGAATGACTGGGTTCATACTGGGAGCAACAGGGATCATGCAGGCAGTGACAGGAAGTGACCAGAATCATACTGGGAGTGACTGGGCTCATACTGGGAGCAGCCATTTCTGGCACTGGGATCCCCCAAACCCCTTTCTGGCCATCGTGCCACTCCAGCCCCAGCAGCCTCCACTGGCGGCCCAGGAATCCTGGGGATTCCACTCTCTTGGGGGGTCCCTTCTTTGGGGTTCTGGGGGACCACAGCCTTTGTTGTTGCCATTCTTGCCTTTTATATACCTGGTTTTTATGCATGCCCACAGTTGATAGGTTTATATCTTTTATATCAGAATATTTTTCCATGGATCTTGTGTACTGAATGAAAGCTTAGGACCAAAGCCATTCAGCAGAATTCTGGCTAGAGGTACATTCCAATTCCTGGATTACACTTATGACTACAAGCAAAACAAACAAAACAATTCTATTGACTAGATTTCTACAGGCTATGCCTCAAATTGCTCATTTTGCTTGAGTAAGTTCTAATTTCAGTTCATTGTCACCCGGTGTTACTTTCCTGAATGACAGTAGAGTATAAATTTCTGGCAGTTAATCTTTCCAGTTAGATAGTTATACAGGGCATCTACTCCCCAATATGTTTTCTGGTGCTTTTTCAGTAGTTATGGTTACTAATGACCGTAATAGATGAGAAGGGATGACCATCATCCCTTCTACAGTAACCCCCATCCCTCTTCGTTATACGTTCCTCTTTGATCCTTTATTAGTTTTCTATCTGTTCTGGTATATATTGGTTTACCTTCAAGGGAGACCTGTCCATCTGGAATTAAAGCTCCCTCAATCGTCATCTCACCTTTTGCTGCTTCTTTTGCCTCTCTCTCCACCAGCTCATTTCCTTCCTCCAATTCTGAGCTCACCTTCTGGTGTGCCTTAATGTGCATAAATGCTACTTGCCCAGGTAGCTGAACTGCTTCCAGCAGCCGCAATATTTCCTGTGCATGTTTGATGTCTTTCCCTTGCAAGTTTAAAAGTCCCCTTTCTTTCCAGATGGCTCCATGTGCGTGTACAACCCCAAATGCATATCTTGAGTCTGCATAAATGTTTATTTTCTTTCCCTTTGCAATCTCTAGGGCATGGGTTAGAGCAATTATCTCAGCTTTTTGTTCAGAGGTATCTATTGGAAAGGGTCCAGAGGTTCAGACTCTATTACCTCTTTGCAGGTGGTAACTGCATACCCAGTATGTCTCTTTCCACTGATGACATCAGTGAACCAGATTCTGTGTCATCCAAAGGGATGTCCTTCAGACCAGGGTGCGGGGGTGCGGAGCTGCTCATGGAGGAATAGCGAGGGGATCAACCAGCCAATCAATGTGATTGATAAAGCATAATCCAACTTTATTGAGAGCATCAGACAGTTTTATAGCCCAACATAGCATAAATCAACATTATTCATATTAGTGCAATCTTACTGGTTTTTACTATGTACGCCTTCTCTTATTATTGGTTATTGCAAGTGTGAGATAATCACGCCTACTGAATTTCTAGCCAAAAAGCATATGTGCTATTCCGCTGCTCCTACTTCCCTTATTGCTATATAGTATCCGTCCCAGGGTTATACCTTGCTTGCTATGTGCTTCCCTGGAAGTTAAGGCCTTGATTGAACAATGGGCATATGTATTACTTATCGACTAACTCTGCAAATTATGCTAGCTGCATTGCTTTTGCAAAAGTCTCTTAAAAGCAAACACTGCTGCTCAGCAAAATCTGCTTAAGAGCAAGGCCTAGCTGCTACTTAGCAGGAGCTGCTCTCCTGCAACAAGGCCTCAGCCAAGCCATATCCACAGTTGTGTCCATGGCTTTCTAACCAATTCTCAACAATTCCCCCTTTTTTATTTTGTGCAAGAAAAGCATGACTCATGGCAGACTCTGCTATGCGTGTCATGCTTTTCTGCAAACATTGAAAAATGCACGGAACAAGCAGAAGTACAACCACAATTACAAGTGCAACTATTATAAGGTGCTGTAAAAGAGATGTCAGCCATGGCCCCAAATGTAATGACTCAGTTAAACCTAATCCAGTGTATTCTTGCAAGTGAGTAGTAAGCTGTTTCAAATCACTTATTTGTTTATGAATGGACACAGAGTGATCAGAAAGGTTCATACAACACATTCCTTCAAAGTCTTCACATCCATGGCCTTGTGCTAAAAGCAAAAAATCTATAGCTGCTTGGTTTTGCAAAGTAGCATGACGAACAGAATCAACGTCAGTCAAAAGTTGTGATACAGCTATAGAGGTAGCAGAGTTTTGCTAACCAACAGCCAAGTTTATCAAGTTGAGATAAAACTCTTGCACTAGCAGCACCTGGAGTAAGAATAGATGCTGCTATAATTTGTGCAGTTGACCAAAATTTGACATTATCTTGACAGTCAGATTTGTAAGCATGAGCCAATCTTTTAATGTGAAGATGTCTTTGACGTGCCTGTAAAATCATTGACACATTAGTAGTAAACAAGGTAAGTCTTCCTAAGGTACATGGTCCTCCCCTGAATCTAGATGGTATGCCTGGCCAAGCTCTGTCTCCACAAATCAAAAACACACCTGGGGACAAAGCAAAAGGAGTGTTTGTGGACTCTGAGATAGTAGCAGAAGTATAATTGCACCACAGTGAAGCATTTCGATACACTGAAAGAGATGCATTTACCAAAAATGTGTCTGGCTGATGTAAAGATTTTCTAGAGTAATTGAACATCACACATGCATCAGCTCGAACTGACCCCATCAATTCCAATTCTAAAGATGCATGCTTTAGATATGGAACCCATAAGTCCCAAAAATTAACATTCATCTTCGGATTTGAAATGTTACAGACTGAAAGTGCATCAGGACATGGCCAGGAATCAAGTGGGATACCAACCAAGCATGTAGAAAAAGGATTACCTGGTGTTGATAAAGACAGGCATATAGCATCTTGCCCAGTCATATTTGCCAGGGTAACCCACACATTAGTTTTGGATTGTGTTGGTATTCATGCTTCAGTCAGGATGAAAGAAGCAATTAGCATCTCTAAGATTACCATGCCTAGATTCAGGCCAAAGATACCCCTTAATAACATCATCCCATTGATGTTCTGGTATACAACAGTGACGTGTAATATCTGGGATATCCCGAGAACAGACAGATTTTAGTACTACTGTAGCAGCAAACCACTCTATCTGTTGGATAGCAAACAAGAGACACCAATGTACTAAAAATCGATACCTGTTCTTACAATTTTCAACAACATACCCTACAGTTACAAGAGAAGGTTGCCGGCGATCACGTTGTTCACCTCCTGAGGAAAAGTGAGTGTCAATTAATGCCAAAGCCTCTTGCTGCCAATTAGTATGTTGCAGCTTTTCAGTACAAACAAGACACACAGGTTGCCATAAGTGTGTTTGATGTAACCAACACTTTTCCTTACATCTGCCACATTTTATCAATACCCATGCACCTCTCTTACATTTTTTATTACAGCTTAAACATTGTCTCTTTCCCAGTCCAATTTGATCAGCAAATAATGTAGGTTGGTAAATAGCAAACTCTTCCAAATCAGAAAGAGTTGACCACTTAATAGTCCTCTTCAGAAGAGTCTCGAGTTGTTGGACCAAGGGTTGTACTGCCAGATGATCCCTCAGTCACTCTCTCTCATCTTGTTCCTCTTCTTCCTGGGTCTGAGGTGGAGGAGGTGCAGCCTCCGTCATCAATCACTGGACGAACCTATTTGCTGGGTACCCAAATGGGTCCTGTGGGAGTAATAACACACACGTAACCTCTACCCATATATTGTACCTCAGCAGGTCCTTGTGTCCTAGGTTGCACAGATGTAAAAAGCCATTCCAAAACAAGTGTCTGATGATCCACTGTGAGCCGTGTGAGAGCACCCATGAGGTGATCTTTTCCCTGTAAAATAGTAATGTCAATGGGTACATCCTCCACTCTCCGAGAAACAGCTCTTTCGGAGATAATTGTAGCCAGTTTTTGTAAAATCCATGTCCAACCCCTTCAACTGCCTCCAGACGATTTTGCAGTGGCCAATCAGATGGCCAATAACGCTTAGCAACAATGGTAATGTCAGCACCTGTATCCAATAATGCTCGAAGTTGCCTTTCCTGTTGAGCAAAACGTAATATAGCCTCCAGAACAGGGTGCTGATCCATTGTAAGGGTAAGTAATACCAAACCTCCTGTAGATCCAAATCCACCAGTTCCTCACAGTGGTCCTTGGGCCTCCTTAATCAGCTGCTGTTGTGGAATCAGCTGAGCTATGCGGCTTCCTGCAGGAATACCGATAGGAGGAAAACGTGTATGAACCATAATCATAATTTCACCTGTATAATCCACATTGATAACTCCAGGTTCAACAGTTAGTCCCTGTAAAATAGTTGAAGATCGTCCCAATAATAAAGCTCCATAAGATTGTCCATTTAAAATTAAAGGTCCACAAACCCCAGTAGGAAGCTTTAAAGGTTTGGAGTCTTTAAGTACAATGTCTGTTGTGGTTGCCAAGTCCAGGCCGAGGCTCCCTCTTTGTGGCTGGCTGAAGTTCACCGGCAGGGAGCAAGGAACCTGTTGCAGTGGCTGGCTGACGTTTGCAGGCAGGGAACAAGGAGGGGCTACCGAAAGTACTTGGGTGACTTGGTGTGCAGTTGGTGTCTTCGCGCCGCGTCTCCTCATGCTTGTCTGTGGAATGTGAGTTACACTGACAGATATGGCACCAAACATTTGTAGTTTGACAGTCTTGTTGTATGTGGCCATTCCGCCCACATTGAAAACACCTCACATTGGAGTGAGACTTGTCAGCAGTCTGAAATTTATGTGGCTTTAATGGCTCAAGTGCAGCAACAGCAAAAGCTTGATCCTGAGACTGCCTGCCTTTTAGAGTTAATGTTAAATCCTTAACAGCCTCAACTAACATAGCTTGAGTTCCGTGTGGAATTTTACTCATATGATCTAACAAATCCACTACAGTCCAATCACCTGATAATGTAGCTATTATCGATCTTACTTGTGCATTGCTATTTTGTATAACACATTCCTTAAGCTGTGGTCCCTGCATATATTGAGGTATTCCTGCTCTCTCTATTGCAGCAGTAAGCTTGTCCACAAAACTAGAAAATGACTCCTGTGGACCTTGTCTAATATGCATATAGAATGGTAATTCTCCTCTCTCAGTTCTAACTAAATCATATGCAGTCCTAGCTAATTGCATTGCCTCCTTTACTATATCTGGGCCCAATAATGCTTGGGCGTCTATCCTGGTAAATTGACCTATTCCCATAAATCTGTCCATTGTGACCCCCCTAAGTGGATCATTAGGTGCCCTTTGAATACGTGCAGCTTCTCCACATAAAGCTTAAAAATGAGCCTGCCATAGCATAAACTGTGATTGTGTCATAATTAGTTTAAAAACATTTTTCATGTCCTCTTTTAACAATAGTCCTGAACCCCAAATATAATTAAGCACTTGTTTTGTAGGCTCCCTGTGTATTCCTGCTTCATTTACTGTACTACGTAATTGCATTAACAACTTCCAATCCAAAGGAGCTATTGTTACCTGCATGCCTTCTGCAGCAGGAGAATATGCAACCGGAAATGCCTGCTGTTTAACTATTGAGTCTCCCTGTAATTTTGCAACAAAATTTTGGTCCCCAGCTGCTATTGCTTCCCCCATGATTTTATTCCAATCTCTAGCCTCAATTTCTACTTTCATCTTTGCTTTTTCCTCGACTTCCTTATCTGAAACTTGCTCAGTTTGCTGTTTTGTTATGTCTATGGGAGAGGCAGAGGGCTCTGCTACAGAAGGAGACTGAACAGCTGCATTAGAAACAGATTTTTGTGGCATTGTAAATTGTGACAGAGTTGGTGGATCTGAAAGATTATTTTCTCCAAAAACATACATACCAGCTTTTGCAGCTCGCTCTGCAGCAAGAGGGTTACCATCTAAACATACGGATGCAACAGCAGCAATTTTTCTCTCTTCCTGATATGCTTCTAAAGAGTTAAAGATAGCCTCCCAAGGCTGAACTAGCCTTTTAGCTGTCTTATCTTTCCGAATGACCTCCCAAGCTAAACAATCTCCTAGTTTTTTCCACTCCTCAACTGTAAAAAGCTCCTCAGGAGCAATAAAAAATCCTTTCTCCCTAGCATAATCTAATACTTTAATAAGTCCTTCTTATAATCTATTTCCACCTTTCGCTTTTCTAGAAAGCATTTAAATAAATTAAAAGCCACTTGTCCTGTCTGCTTAGCCATAATTTCCCTTTTTTTTTTTAGTTTTTTAAACTAACGAAGGGGGCAGCTCAGGAATCAAAACTTAATTTGCATGCGCACATTACATTGCAGCCTTTACCACAGTCATGTGAAACGCTGTACGGTGGCGTAATCGGGACGGCGAGCCTCCGAAATGTGGAGAACCCAGGCACGGAAACCAGCAGTATGCCAGCATATAGGAATCTTTGCCCTCCAAGCACTGCAACTTAGAGCTTCCCCACTCGCTTACCTCCAACGATGCGGTGGAACGAGCCCTGTGGTAGAAGGCCTTAGGGTCGGAAGCCACTTGTTCAGGTGCCACTGCGGGGGTGTGGAGCCGCTCGTGGAGGAATAGCAAGGGGATCAACCAGCCAATCAATGTGATTGATAAAGCATAATCCAACTTTATTGAGAGCATCAGACAGTTTTATAGCCCAACATAGCATAAATCAACATTATTCATATTAGTGCAATCTTACTGGTTTTTACTATGTACGCCTTCTCTTATTATTGGTTATTGCAAGTGTGAGATAATCACGCCTACTGAATTTCTAGCCAAAAAGCATATGTGCTATTCCGCTGCTCCTACTTCTCTTATTCTTATACTTATTGCTATATAGTATCCATCCCAGGGTTATACCTTGCTTGCTATGTGCTTCCCTGGAAGTTAAGGCCTTGATTGAACAATGGGCATATGTATTACTTATCGACTAACTCTGCAAATTATGCTAGCTGCATTGCTTTTGCAAAAGTCTCTTAAAAGCAAACACTGCTGCTCAGCAAAATCTGCTTAAGAGCAAGGCCTAGCTGCTACTTAGCAGGAGCTGCTCTCCTGCAACAAGGCCTCAGCCAAGCCATATCCACAGTTGTGTCCATGGCTTTCTAACCAATTCTCAACACCAGGGTGGCTGGAGTAGGTCTACAGGCAGTCATGGTGTAGAGGCTCTCCTTGATTTCCACTAAGGAAAGAAGCTGGGTTGATAATGTTAGTTACAACTATCTCTGCATCGTCTTGTTCCATCACGATGACTTGGTATTTCAGGAACCTTTGTGGGGAGAGCCTGCCCTTTACTTCCAGGACTGCAGATGCTGCATGAGATACCAGTTTAGTCATTTTCTGGCCCAAAGTGAGTTTGCATGCCTCTTGAATATTCAGCACCACTGCAGCAATGGCTCTGAGGCATCCTGGCCATCCCTTGGCTGTTGTGTCTAGTTGCTTGGAGAAGTAAGCAACTGCTCTCCAGTATGGACCCAAGTCCTGGGCCAGTATCCCCAGGGCAATTCCCTGCTTCTCATGGAAAAACAGAAAGAATGGTTTACTCACGTCTGAGAGTCTGAGAGCTGGAGCTGACATTAGAGCATTCTTCAGCTGGTAAAAGGCCCACGTGGCCTCTTTTTGTCCACTGGAGGTCTCTGTTTCCATTTGCAATGAGCACAGAGAGGTTTTACAAGCAGCCCATAGCTGTGTATCCACAGCCTACACTACCCTGTCATTCCTAAGAATCTTCGCCGTTCCTTTATTGTCTGAGGTTTTGGGGTTTGGCAGATCACTTCCTTGCAATCTTGCCCTAGAGTCTGTTGTCCCACACTAATTTCATAGCCCAGATAAATTACCTTTTGCTTCACTACCTGGGCCTTTTTCTTTGATACCCTGTATCCCTGAAGTCCTAGAAAGTGTAGGAGGCTTACTGTCCAGGCTACACATGCCTCTTTCATCCGGTGACTATGAGGAGATCGTCTGCATACTGCAGTAGCTTTCCTTCTGGGGGAGCCTCCCAGGATTCCAGATCTTTGGCAAGTTGTTCTCCAAACAGGGTAGAAGAGTTTTTAAATCTTTGAGGCAATACCGTCCACATGAGCTGGGATTTGCACCTGCTTTTAGGGTTTTCCCATTCAAATGTAAAAATTTCCTGGCTGTCCTCATGGAGAGGGAGGCAAAAGAAGGCATCTTTCAAGTCTAAAACAGTAAACCAAGTTAGCTCTGGTCTTAGGCACATTAGCCAAGTGTATGGATTTGCTACCACATGTCTTGGGTTGCAATACAGGATGAGACCAAAAGTATGTAATCTATCATCATCTGTTGACACCAAAGGTGAGGCAGTGATCCTTATCTCCATGGGAGATAGTATCTGCTAATGGGCCATCTGTTAAAACCAGGTGGGGCAGTTATCTTTATCTTTTCACAACCCATCGTCCTTCCAGGGAAGTATCTTCTGTTAATGGCCCATTGAGTCCCACTGCATGACTGATAAAATTGCATCATCCCACTGGGAGATGCTCCAGCCAGGGGGAGGAGCCAAGCTTTTCCCACCAAGATAAAAACTGAGAATTTGGGACACTAAGGTAGCCCTTTTTCCACTGGACTGCAGAGGAAAGCCAGACCTTTCCACATCATATCTGGACCTTCAGAGGAAAACTGCACTCTTCTACAGGAGCACTGCTTCAACTGAACTACATCTGCCACTGCAGGAGAATGCAGCCACCATTGAATGGGACTGCTACCAACACCCTGACAGGGTGTCAGGTTGTATTCTGACTTTGTTAGTGTTTCTAGGTTTATTCTTTGTAATACTGTATTTCTATTTTAATTTTCCTAATAAAGAACTGTTATTCCTATTTCCTGTATCTTTGCCTGAGAGGCCCTTAATTTCAAAATTACAATAATTTGGAGGGAAGGGGTTCACATTCTCCATTTAAAAAGGAAGCTCCTGCTTTTCTTAGCAGACACCTGTCCTCCAAACCAAGACACCACGGGATAGAGATGTTCACTTATTTTGTTAACAGCTCTTAGATCCTGTACTATCTGATAATGACCCACCAGCTTTTTGGATCAGTAAGATGGGAGTACTGAACTCAGATTGACATTCTTTTAACAGCCCTAATTGCAAAAAGTTTTCCACTATCGGGCTAATTCCTTCCCTGTCCTCTCTTTTTGTTTAATTTGAACCAGGTGTTTTCCTTCCTTAAGTTTAATTACTATAGGAGGTGCAGTTTTTGTCCTCCCTAGTACATTAGAAGTCCACATTCCAGGAAACACTTGATTTATTATTTCTTCACTAATTTCACCTTCCATTTGAACGGCTGTTAACACTAAACTTAAAATACCTCTATGTACTGTCAATAATTTACTTCCAGAATAACCTCTCAATTTTTAAATTTAATGGTTACTTGTAATTGTTCTAACAGATCTCTCCCCAGATGTCTCAGGGAACTGGGGCAGGTATAGAAATTTATGAATACCCCATTGCTTTCCAGGCCTGTTGTCACAATCAGCTCAACCCGAGCGGGAGTCATTATGGTTCATTCGACCCCAGGGTGCAAAAGACAAAAGGCAAGAGAGTCAGATTTTGTTAAGCAGAAAGCAATAATGCAGTTTATTGAATGTCAACAATTCAGTTTTGCAAGACAGAGAGAGAAAGAGAGGTAAAAGGGGGGAGAGAGAGAGTGAGAGGTAAAGGAAACAAAGAAAAGGGGGGAGAGAGAGGATGGGATAAAACTACCAACAGACAGGATGCATCCTTGTGGTCGTCCGACGAGATGCGTCATCAATCCATTGGGGAGAAAGAGATCTCAAAGTCTTTTCAGGAAAGTCACTTTTTATAATCCTTTTCTAAAGCGAGTGGCCTCTGGCCAAAAGGTGGGGAGATTTACAGACTATTGTACATGGAGATCATTGCTCCAAGAAACAGGTGGAACAGGATGCTACATCCTATACCCTGCTCAAGAGCAGCGTACTCTGGCAAGCTCCAAGCACACCTACAAACAGTCCTTGGCAAGCACCCACCTTGGCCAGGCCAGAATTCAGGTGAGTGGTGGGGGCCCAGGTCTCAGTCTCTAATGATGGTCATGAGGCAGATCAGACAAACTTCGGACCAACTCTTACAACTATACTTAAATGTTTTGTGAAAATATACTTTTTCAGGTTGGCCACTTGCTCCTATTACTGTAACATTATCCTTTCCTACAGGTGCCAGAATCTTATTTGGAGCCGAATACGTTGCCCCTGTGTCAACCAGAAATTCCACCTTTTACCCTTTTCCCTCCAGCTTCAATTTTTAACCAGTGGATCTCCTGGGGTGAGATCTACCAGTCCTCCTCAGACTTCTGTTACATGTGCAATTGTTTTTCCCTTTTCCTGAGAGCCACCACATTCGTTCTGAGCATTGATTTTTCCAGTGACCATATTTCTTACAGATCTCACACTGGTCTCTGCCCAGTCGGGACGGGCCTTGTCTAGGTGGTCGCTGTCCACGTCTTGCTCTTTCCCTCTCACTTATGACAGCTACAAACCTCCTCTTTCCTTCTTCCCAGTTGCTAAACACTCTCCACGCCTCATCCACCAGAGTCTCGTTCCTCCCTTCTGTCCCCTGTATCTTTTGAAGTTTACATCTTATGTCACCCATAGATTGCCACAGGAATAAATTGACTGGCTGCTGTATCCCTGCTTCAGACCCAGGGTTAACAGTGGTGTGTGGCGAGGCATTGCAACCTTTAATCAATTGAGGAATTTGGATGGGGACTCAGAGGGCCCCTGCTTAATTTCATACAACACTGACTAATTTATAGTCTTGAGAATGGCTCTTTCCATCCCCTTTGCAATCCACTCCTGACAGCTTTCCAGCTTTCTCAATTACGCTGATCTGTTTGGGTCCCACTGTGGATTTTTGGAGTGGGAAATAATCTTTCACATCCAGTTGCTGGATTTTACAATAATCTTCTGCTGGCCCCCTGCCATTTTTATAATTAATTGTTTTTCTGTCTCGGTCAGTGCATCCAATAATAATTGCATATCATTCCAATCCGGATTATGTTATTACATATTGCAGACATTTAGCCATGTTAACTGGATTGCGGCGGTAATTTTTAGCAACCTTTTCCCATGCCTCCAAGTCGATTGAGGAGAAGCGAGCTTTAACCAATACCCTTTCTCTTTTGGTCCCACTGCCTCTTGCAGAGGTGCCTATAATATCTGTGTCTGTTGTATAGTCCAGTGTGTGATCAGAGGGGATGAATGGACTGGGGCTCATGGTAGTGCATCCCCATCCTCATTCTTTTCCTATCTTATATGGGGAGACCTGAGCAAATCATCTGCCAGATCTTGTTCCTGGACACAGTCTGGTAAACTTTATCAAATTTTGTGCATCTTTGCCCTATACTACATGCTAAACAACTCCGCTTGAGCTTTCCTCTCTTACTCTCCTTCTCTAGGGCCAATACCAAAGGGTCAGATGGAGCCCTGAGCCCACAGTCCCTCTGCCATTCAGGGTGATTTTGAAGGGAGAAAAACATATCTGCATATGCTACCTCTCTCCACTTCCCTTCCCTCCTAAGAAATAGCATGAGCTGTAATAGTGTGATATAATCCAAAGGTCAACTAGGTGGCCACTTCGCTCCCTCATCCAATTTATATAAAGGCCACCGGTCCTTGCAGAATCTAATAAGGTTGCTTTTGTTTTCTGTGGCCCCATGTCCAGCAACGCCTTTCCAATGTGCAATAAGACACCCATGTCAGGGATCTTTTTACTTTGTCCAGTTCCCATTATCTTCTCCGTCTTGTCCTGTCTCATTTCCACCTAAACTTTTCCTCAACACAACTTCACAGTTCTTTCCCAGTTTTCTTCCCACACACAACCCCAATTCACGGGCACCCAATGTGACTTTCCACACACTAACTTCAGAATTTTAGGTTCAACATTGACTTGATTAGGACAGTTTTTCAATTAGGACTTGGGGCATATTCCCTGCTGGTTATTAGAGCAACAATACCAGTGTATTTCACAATCTCTACACTGTAATAAAACCCACGCCAGATGCCAAACCCTTGATCCTCTGACAGCTCTAAATCTTCCCAAAAAAACAAGCTATCCTGTTCACCCCCTCTGGTCTACTGCAGGTTGTTCCCAGTCCAAGGCTACTAAACTCTCCACAGAGGTTTCGTATATCCCTCCTAGATAGGCCCGTTCATTCCCTCTTTCTATCCAATGATTTATTGGATCAATAAATTCCTAGGAATCAAGCCCAAACCACTACTGAGAATTCAATTTGTCTGTCCATGACTAAAACAAATGCTAACCACTCTGTATTTGAGCACAACACTCCTCCATTCACAGTTGCACTCACCCCACACTGACCCCGGTCGCTTTGCTGTTCTCTGGTCGCCTCAGTCGCCCAAGGTCAGAAATGTGGATAGAGCCCCACACTCACTCTGTACCAGAGGTACATCTCACGTGCTTATTCACTCACTGACATACTTAACAACTCAATGTGACACAAAACAGCAGCAAAATCGAGGGTTCACTCGACCCACCCCCAGAGTCACTAGCAGGCTGCTCTATCAGCTCAGTGACACGCCTCGGTCAGCTGTGTTATCAGCCAGGTTCGATCCCTCTCCCTCCGTCTCTCGCCCCTTCGGCCAGCTGCTTGCAAGCCCACCAGGATGGCGCTGTGTGTCAGACAGCTCTGTACAACTTACAGAATGCACAAACAGGATGGAAAAGTGAAGCCTCTGCCAGATAAGGGAGATTCCTTAGACCCCGGAGCCAGTGAAAAGTGGTATCAAGGTCTGGAAAGTGACCAAAGACTAATACACATGCACAAAAAAGGCGAGGTGAAAAGCTCAACTGAGATGAAGATTATTTACTTCATCCCAGACCCCCAGACGAACACCAGAGCGACCAACTAGGAGCAGTGGGCAGTCACAAAGAGGCGTGGAGCTAATTTTAATATGAAGCAGGGACAGGTGGACATAGGAAACGAATATGTATTATGTAGTCCTAGCTTGTAGAGAATAAAAAGAGATGTGCAGGTCACCAAAGGCATGCATGTTTTTGGAGAAGCTATCCCCCATGCACCTCAGCACTGAATAAATACATACCATTTTACAAGTTGTGGAGTTCTTCCGCGCTTTACACTCACCTGCACTTTTTGGGGGGTGCCAATGCTGGAGCAGCCGGGGGAACTCTGACCTTTGTGGCGGGCAGGGGAACCATGTGGTTCTGCTCCTCTTTCTCTTTCACTTTCTCTTTCTTTCTTTCTCTTCCCCTTCCTCTTCCCTTTCCTCTTTCTTTTCCTCTGGCTCCTGACTTTCCTTTTCCTCCTCCTTTTCCTCTGTACCTCCTCTTCCTAGCCCGGTCAGGTGCCAACACCCAAAAGTGGCTGTACCCCGCGTGGCACTGGAAGTCGTACTGGGAGCACTGGGAATGGTACTGGGAGCACCTGGAGCAATCCTGAGAGCCCTGGGAAGGAATTGGAAGCGCTTTCTCTCCCAGTACCACTCTAAAATGCGAGTGCTGGGAGAATACTGGGAGCACCACAGGGAGGGCACTGGGACGTGCAGGAGAAAACTGGGTGCACTGGACGAGCACTGGGAGGGACTTGGGGAATAGTGACAGCATTGGGAGAGATCTGGGGAGAACTGGGAGGGACATGAGGGTATTTGGGGTAACTGGAAAGGGATACTGGCAGTACTGGGGACACTGGGAAGGGATACTGGGAGCACTGGTTGAGTCACTGAGAGCACTGGGGGTGTTACTGGGAGCACTGGGGAGGTGACTGGGAACACTGGGGGCTGACTGGGTGGGTCACTGGGAGCACTGGTGGGTTCACTGGAAGCATTGTCAGCCTGGAGCCGCGTGGCAATCGCCCGGGATCGGCGGGGCTGGGGCTCGGCACAGCAGAGAAGGGCGGCACTGGAATTGGGGGACCCTCTGCAGCCTGTGGGGGGCCAACATCCCCATAAGGACGTGGAGCCTGGATTGGGGGAACCCTGGCAGGCTGGAGATGTTGGGACCACAGACAAGGGAAACCCATGGGTACGTTATGTATGTGATTCGTGCTTATTAAATTGTAACAATATTGGCAGAATTGTTGCATTATAATTCATCAAAAATTGTATTTAATTGCTGTAAAGCAAAGAGATAAAGGAAATGGTTAAACAAAACAGAAAAAATCATCCTCCAGATATTAGGTGGGAGGCAGGATAGCAAGGGTATAGGTTTAAGAACAAGTGTCTAGAAATAGATTTTCAACCTTGAACTGGGCCAAATTGGGATGATTCCAAAGCGTTGGTCACTGGACTGAGGCCTGTCGTGGGAATTTATATTTATTATGTAACTCTAAACTCAGTGTGCCTGCGCTACCTGAGAGGTCACACTGTGAGCACTGAGGAAGACCCAGAGCCTTCATCGGAAACAAGACCCCGAAAGGAGGAGAGACCCCAACCACTGGTGACGCATGAGCAACACAACACAGTGACAGAGATTTTAGGAATAGAAATGAGGAGGAGCTTTCTAGAAGATTCTGTAGTAATATGTATTAGTAAACAGTATATAAGTGAGATTTTAGCTTGACTGATTTGGTACGGTGTGAGAGGAATGGCCCTGCCCGTGCCCCCAGTCGGGGATCCCCTGGCTTGTTTTGCTTATGCTTTATTTAACTGAACCATTGGACCTCTATTATACTGAAATTGCTGCTGAATTTTGTATTTACTCAAATTTATATAACTCATATATTTGATTGAATTCATTTACATACAATTACTATTATTAATAAATTACTGCTAAATTTAACTTTGTTGTTTGATTAATTGGACAAAATCAAACACATCCAATACCCATTTTAACAGGTACCCCAGGGCCCTGAAACAGGCATCCTGGACAGGTGGTACCCCTGGAGCCCCTGTGACACCCAGCTGAAGAGCCCAGAGAAGGGGAAGCTATGGAATTGCCAGGAGCCCCAGCAGCCCAGAGAGAGGGGATACCAATACACTCTGGAGCTGCAGAAGGCCGGATGGGAGGGACACCCTGAACCTCAAAGTGGAGAGACAAGAGAGGGGGAACTCCAGGATGGGTGGTTTTTTGAGTGTGGCTGAATCTGGGTGGTCTGGAGGTTTTTATGGACACCAGACACCTGGGGATCTCTAGGAATAGACTTGAGCAAGAGGAACACCCAAGCCAATGCCATTTTCCCCCAAAACTGGGATTCCAGTTCCCAAAATTTGGCCAGATGGAGGAGGAGAAGGCCATGACAATGAAGAAGTTGTTCTGGGACATGTAGGCAGGTGAAAAGGAAATCACTGCCCCTTTCCCCCTCTCCTGTTCATCTCCCAGCCCAGCATGGCCCCTGGCTGCAGGACAGCCCCACTGGCAATACCATCCTGCTGGGGATGCGCTCCTTCCCATGCCAGAGGGAAAATCTCATCCTCTCCTTTCCTTCCTCCCCTAGATAAGGAGCTGAGGATGGAGACCATGGAGGACAAATCCCTACAGAAGAACTTAATGGAATAGGGCACTTGGAGAGGCTTGACAACACACAAGTTCAGTAGGGACAAAAAGCCTGGCAGTTCCTGCATGTGGAGGGGCTGCAAACACAGCTCAGGGAGCCCTGAGGAGGAAAGACCCAGCCTGGGTCGGGAAGGCAGCCAGAGATTCAAATGCAGCCAGAGATTCAGATGCAGCTCAGAGCTGATGGTTCCTGAGCAGCTTCATGGCAGGGATATGCCCTACAAGTGCTTGGAATGTGGGAAGAGCTTCAGCCTGTGCTTCAGCCTCCTCAGCCTACTCACCTTCTGGTGCACCTGGATGTGACCCCCTTTGAACAGGGCCTGATTTGAGCTGGAATATCAGGATTCCCACACCCAGGCTGGCAAGTGTCCCCAACACATCCACCAGCAACCTGGAGATGCTGCAAGTCCAGTACAGTCAGAGCAGGGTGAGTAGGGGGAGCCAGGGACTGGGGGGATCCATGGAATAGGGGCTATTTGTCCGGCTGGGATGGGAGCTGTCCTCCTGCTCCTCACCATGCTGTGCTTGCCAGAGCCCAGTCACTCCCAGTGTAATTCCAGTTTCCCTCAGCATGGTTCCAATTGCTCCCTGTTCCTCCCAGTGTGATACCAGTGGCCTCTAGTATAGTCTGAGCCCCTTCCACTTGCTCCCAGTTGCCTCCAGCACGGTCCCAGTTGTCCCAAGCATGGTCCCTATTGCTCCCCTATTGAATGGTCCCTGTCAACCCCAATAGGATTACAGACACTCTCAATATATCCCAGTTGCATTCATCATGCTTGGAGTCATTCCCAGTCACTCCCAGTATGATCTCGTATGGTCCCAGGAGAGCCCAGTCACTTCCAGTAGGAGCCCAAATCTCAAGGAACACCAGGAGGACCCACCTGGAGAAGAGTCCCTACAAGTTCTCTGGCTGCAGGAAGAGCCCCGAGGAACGGAGGTCCCACCAGAACCACCACCCAAAGCAGGAGGTGGTGACAGCTCTGCAGCCTGGGAACATGGGACAACCAGGGGTGCCCCCATACCAACACCCTAGCAAGTGGCTCACACAGCCCCTCACCCTGTCCCCAAAATCCCACCCTTGGGATCCCTCATTCCTCTCTACAGTCTCCCCTCCAACATCTCTAGGCCTCTGGGAAGAGCCCAAAGGGATGGAAGTGCCTAAAATGCTGCTGAAGTGCCTGAACTGCTGCCAGCTGTGGATGTTCCTGTCCACAAGCCTCTCCTGGTCAGTGCCATGATGGGCTGGGAAAGGGTTTAGGGCATCCTGAGGGGATTGGAAGGGGATTGGGTGGCTCTTGGGGGCATTTGTGGTTCTGGGGAGGGGTTTAGGGGCTTTGGAGGGGTCTGTGGGAGAATTTTGGGAGTTCTGGAAGGGCTGTGTGGCTTAGAGAGAATTTGGGTGGGTCTTGGGAGAGATGGGAAAGTTTTGATGGATCCTGGGGCCATTTCTAAGGCACAGAGTGGTTTGTGGTGGGGGCGGCCCGGATCTGTGGGGTGGTTTGAGGGGGCTGCAAGTGGCTGTGGGGCTGGGAGGGGGTTTTAGGCCGGTCAAGACCCCCCCAGGCCTCCAGAGCTGCCACCAGACCCTGCCCCCAAGCTGCTGTGGGTGGACAGGGGCTCCATGCTGGAGTTTGTCTTCCTGGCACGGTGGGAGTGAGGGGGGACACTCAGGGGCCGTGTGTGACCCCTTCCCCATCCCGGTGTAACCTGCTTTTCCCTCTCACAGGGCTCCTGCCCCAGCTCCTGCTGCCCCCGGGAGGGAATATGGGGAGGCGGCAGAGGGGGTGCGCAGCCCCCGCCGGGGGATGACCCCAGCCCAGCCCCTTTGTTCAGCACCAAGTTGGGTTTGGGGCCGCAGGAGGAAGAGGCCGAGGGGAAGCAGATCCTGCATGTGGGACAGTGCTTGGGCTCAGGGCAAGGTCCTGCCCTGCACACCTGGCTCAGGTGTGACCCTGCCCTGGGAAAGGAGCGGGAATGGACATTCCCATCCCCACGGCTCCTGTCCCCAAAATCCCACTCTCGGGATCTCTCACCCATCTTTGCAGTCCCAGCTCCAACATCTCCAGGCCTCTGGGAAGAGCCCAGAGGGATGGAATTTCCCACCCAGGGCCCCACCAAGCCCCAGTCTGGATGTGCAGCTCCCAGTTTTCCCAGTTTCCCTCTCCTTTCTCCCAGTTTCCCCCCGGCCCCAGCGGGTGGGAGCAGCCGAGAGCCCCGCGCTGCCCGTCCCGACCTGTCCCGGCTCCATCCCCGCTCCTGCCGCGGGCTGCGAGGTCTCGGGAACGGGACAGGAGCAGTGGGGTGATGAAGTGGTGATGGAGAAACAGCGGGAGAAGGGCTGGAGGGATAAAGACAAGGAGGGGTAGGAGGGGCGGCACAGGAACAGGAAGAGGAGGGGGAGTGGAAGGAAGAGCGGGAGGAAGAGCTGGGATAGAGGAGGAGCAGCAGGAACTGGAAGTGGAGGGACCACGCGGTCCAGCTCTCACTGTGTCCGCATTCCTCCCCCCGCCGGGACATTGTCCCCCCCATCTCGCAGGTGACCGCGGAGGGGGAGCTCGCCCAAATATCCTGGGGGCTCCGTCGGAGGGGATGTTTTCTTTGGCAGGAGGGTGTAGAGGGAGATCTTTAGCGTTCAAAGGACTCCAAAGCTAAGCTGCAAATGCTCTTTTGGGAAGTTTTGGGGGCGGTGTCCCGGGAGGTTTTTTATTCCGCGGAGTGGAAGGGGACAACACTGGGACACCGAAGTGTGCAGCCCAGAGAGAGGAGACCACAGGATTCAGTCTGCAGAGGGGAACACCCTGGCGAGGGGGAACCCCTGGAGCACCTCCCGGCCTGGAGCAGAGTCAGGGGAAACGGGAGCGCCGGGACCCCAAGAGCGCAGACATGGCCAAGGGGGAGCCCAGAGAAGGGGGAGCCAGGGAACCCCCAGCAGCATAGAGAAGGGGGAGCCCCAGAAGCCCAAGGAAGAGCAGAGAGGAGGGACCCTTGGGATTCCTGGGACCCCTGACAGCCTGAATAGGGTGGAGACCCCAGAGAGGAGAACCCTCAATACACACAGGACCCCCAGAAATCCAAAGTGGAGAAATCAGAGAGGGGGATCTCCTAGGGAGCTTTTTTTGGGGATAATCATGATCCATTCAGATCCACTCAAGTATTGGAGGGCTAAATCTTGGTATTTCTAAGAGGTTTCCCAGCTAAATCTTTTAGTCTGGAGTATTTCTGGGCTGAATCTTGGTGGTCTGAAGATTTTTATGAAAACAAAATGTCTGGTGACTTCTAGGCATGGGCTCAGGCAGGAGGATCCCCAACCAAATGCTCTCACACTCTCACACCCAAAACTGGATTTCCTATTCCCAAACCTTGGCCTGATGGAGAAAGAGGAGGCTGCAAGGAAGAGGAAAATGGCCCTGGAGCCCCAGGCAGGTGAGGAGGAAGTCACTGCCCCTTTCCCCCTCTCCTCTGCTCCATCTCCCAGCCCAGCATTGCCCCCAGTTGCAGCACAACCCTGCTGGCAATGCCACCCTGCCAGGGACAGACTGGTGGGGAATCTCCTTCCCCTTCCCACTGGCATGGAGGAAAATCCCATCCTCTCCTTGTCCTTACTCTTCCAGACAAGGAGCTGAGCATGGAGACCAGGGAGGACAAATCCCTGCAGCAGAACCTCGTGGAAGAGGCTGTTTGCAGCAGCTCCACAGAGCAGGAATCCATCAGGGAGGAAAAGCCCCAGAGATTCCATATGAGGAGGGGCTGCAAATGCATTTCACGGGGATCCCAGGAAGAAAGACCCAGCCTGAGCTGGGAAGGTGGCCAGAGATACAATCTTATAAGAGCTCTTTTATCTTGTTGTCCCTGAGCAGCTTCATAATGGGAGGAAGCCCCACAAATGCTTGGAATCTGGGAAGAGCTTCAGCCAGAGTTTCAACCTCCTTACCCACCTTTGGGTACACACAGGTGAATGACACTGTAAGTGCTTGGAATGTGGAAAGAGCTTCAGTGACAATTCCCATCTGTGCTGGAACCAGAAGATCCACAAAGGGCTCCTTGGGGACATGGTGGTTACTACATGGGGACAAGGGGTTGAAGGTGTCCCCTGAGCCATTGGGGACATGGCAGAGGCCGCATGGGGACAAGGGGCTCCTTGGAGACATAGCAGAGGCCTTTTGAAGAAACAAGACTTGATGGGGACATAGTGGAGGCCTTCTGGAGACAATAGGGGGGGTCACAATCCCTGTCTGGGAGGTGACAAACCCTGCTTAGGGGGTGACAACTCCAGTTTGGGAGGTAACAACTCCCATTTGAAGGGTGACACCCTGCCTGTACCCACCCTCGCTGAACTCCCACGCCCAACGAGCAACAGCTGCCATCTCCTGTGTCCCCATGTCCCTCAGAAGCTCTGGGCTGGGCGACAGCATCCTCAGCACCCCCAAAACCACCACAACCTCCTTCAGATGTCTGTGTCCTGCCCATTCCCCAAAATCCTGGCGCCAGTGACTGCTGACTGCATGCTGCATCTGAGCCATTCCCAGTCCCATAGTAGCTCTGAAGCAGCTTGGTCCCCAGGCCAGCCACAGCCCCAGGACCACCCCATCCATGGCCTGATGGCCACAGGATCCAGTCAGGACGGGGGACCCCCCAAGGTGTAATTTTGGGGGTTCTCCTCATCATTCCAACAACCACTAGCTCCCAGCAGGGTGGTGTTGTCACCCCCCTCTGCCAGCAGGAAGGATGTCCCCAAAGGGATGGTGAAAGCCAGGTGGGGGTCGGTACATGTGTTGAGAGCGAGGAGAGGTGGCCCAAAGCTGCCCAATCTCAGCCCCATCTCGATGCCGGCCAAGAGCTGACCAAGAGCCACCATGGCACTGTCAGGGGCCAGCACTGCCCCAATTCCAGTGTCACCGGGTCCTGGCAGAGGAACTCAGCCAGGAGCTGCCACTGGCCTGCAGTGAGAGCTGGGGGGCTTTCACCCAGCACTGCTCAGCACTGCGGGGTGCTTCAGACCCCCAACCACCTCCCCAAGGCTGCAGCGATGCTGGGGGAGTTGCCCCGGGCCAGGGACTTGAGGGCATCCAGGATGTCGAGCACCAAGTCCATGTGGTGTGGGGCAACAGCTGGGGACACTCCTGGGGCGCAACCAGTGGGGGAGTGAGGGGTGTTAAGGGGTGGGGAGAGGATTGGAGGAGGGGGAAGGCACCCAAAAAAGTACCAGAAGCAAGAAGGTGCCTGAATTTGGAGGAAAGGATGGAAAAAAGGGGAAAAGATCCAGAAGAGGAGGAAGGGAACCAATAAGGGGGAAAGACCCAAAAGAGGGGAAGGACACAAAATATGGGAGAAAGTATCCAGAATAGGGGGAAGGTATCTAAAATGGGGGAAAAAAACCAAAATCAGAGGAGAAAGGATTTCATGGGGTGTCACAGGGTGTCATAGCATGTCCCTGCCTGTGCTGGGATGGGTGCAGACAGTACCTGGAGCAGCCACAAAAACAATCTGAGGGACATGGGGACACCCTGCAGGACACAGGCCTGAGACCTCAGAGGCTTAGGCCCCACCAGGGGTGGGGGGACAGGAACATAGGAGGACAGATAGGGGCACATGGAAGGGTACTGACACAGAGGGGTGACAGGGAAGCGCAGTGGAGGATGGGGACAGAGGGGAGGGGACACAGTGCCACCAGGACACACAGCAGGACACAATGTCACCACACCTCTGGTGACACCCCACGTGGGGCCATGTGACACTGCTGATGGCACTGACCCTTGCCCTGTCCCCAGAGGTAGTTGGGCTCACCTAGGGTGGTGGCCCTGGGACACTAGTGGCTGTCACTTGCTTTCACACCACTTGTCACCAACTGAACAAGCCCTGACAACAACTTGTCAACAACCCTCCTGCCCTTGTCAACTTGTCAACAACCCATCCAGCAGGGATGTGGTGACAGGAACTGCATTGGGCAGTGCTTTGCTGTGGCTGAGATGAAGGTGCTGCATTGATGCTGTTCCATTTCACCTCTCCACTCATGTTCATGTCCCCTCATGTCCCCAGCTAAATCTGTGTCCCCATCCACGTCTATGTCCCCATGAAAGGCTGTGTCCCCTCATGTCCCCATCCATGACCTCACCCATGTTCATGTCCCCCACATCTCCCCATCTATGCCTTAGTTCAACATCTTTATTTTTACCCCAGTTTCAGGGCTTTCAAAAGGATGAACAGAAACCTTTTAGTTTCAAGGCCAAAACAAAAGGATTTACATGTGCCTACTGGCAGAGCATCCACATGCTTGGCTGGGTGGGAAGAACTATTTTTGGTGTGGTTTCCACCCCACTGTCTCAAAAATCATAGGTTTTCCCCCAGTCTGTTCCCATTTGGCTGTGGAAGATGCTCATGGGCCAGAGAGAATTAAAATGATAGATTTAAGTTGGAGACCACCAAAGCAATCCAGTGTTGCTTCATGCCACCAGAAGATGTAAAAAAAGTGAGATTTTTCTGGGGTCAGAAGTTGACAACTGCTCTCCACAATGGATTTCTGACATTGGTCTGTAGATGTGTCCAGGTGCCCAAGAGAAGCCAGGAGGACGTGGAGCCCCAGCCAGGTGTCTTCCCAACATAGATCACCAGAGTTCTGCCCACTGGAGGATCATCCAGGGTAGATCCTGCCATGGAGAATGAAGCTGGAGCAGCTCACAAAGCTCTTCCCTCACTCGAGGCACTCACGGGGCTTCCCTTAGTGGAACCTCCGTTGGTGTTTGGTCAAGTGTGAGCTCTGTGAGAAGCTCTTCCCACACTCAGAACACTCGTAGGGCCTCTCCCCAGTGTGGATGCGCCGGTGGGTGACAAGGTTGGAGTTGTACCTGAAGCCCTTTCCACATTCGGGGCAGCAGAAGGGTTTCTCTTCTATGTGAATGCGCTGGTGCTGGAGGAGACTGGAGCTGGTTGGAAACCTTTTGCTGCATTTATCACACTCATAGGGCTGTTTGCCCATGTGGATCCTTTGGTGGACAATCAGTTCAGAGCTGGTCCTGAAGCACTTGCCACACTGGGAGCACTCATAGGGCCTCTCCCCAGTGTGGATACGCAGGTGGGAGACAAGGCGGCAGTTGTATTTGAAGCCCTTCCCACAGTCGGGGCAGCGGAAGGGCCTCTCCTCTGTGTGAGTCCGCTGATGCACGAGGAGATTTGAGCTAGTCTGAAACCTCTTCCTGCATTTGTCACACTCGTAGGGCCTCTCCCCAGTGTGGATCATCTGGTGGCGAATCAGTTTGTATCTTGTACTGAAGCTCTTCCCACACTCCCCACACTCATAGGGCTGTTCCCCCACATGGATTCTCCAGTGGCAGATCAGGGAGGATCTCTTGCTGAAGCTCTTCCCACATTCTGAGCACTTGTGGGGCTTCTCCCCATCATGAAGCTTCTCATGGA
Organism: Erithacus rubecula; assembly: GCF_903797595.1. Taxonomy (NCBI): domain Eukaryota; kingdom Metazoa; phylum Chordata; class Aves; order Passeriformes; family Muscicapidae; genus Erithacus; species Erithacus rubecula. The sequence continues at coordinate 10,788,661 of NC_136674.1, forward strand.
TCACCAGCTCTGAGCTCTGATTGCAGCTCTGTCCACTTCTCTGGCCTTTGGTGGATGTTTCCTCATCATATACCCAAGATCTGTGTTTGCAGCCCATTGTCGTGAAGGATCTCTGGAGCTTTTCCTCCATGTTGGATTCCTGTGCCGCGGAGCTGCTCCAAAAAGCCTCTTCCATGAGGTTCTGCCACAGGGATTTGTCCTCCCTGGTCTCCATCCTCAGCTCCTTGTCTGGGGGAGAAAGGACAAGAAGAGGATGAGATTTGCTTCCATGCCAGAGTGAATGGGAAGGAGATCCCCATGGTTTGTCCCCGGCAGAACGGTATAAGCAATGGGGTTGTCCTGCAGCCGGCCGTGCTGGGCTGGGAGATGGAGCAGGACAGAGGGCAAAAGGGGCGGTGACTTCCTCCTCACCTGCCTGGGGCTCTGAGGCCATCTTCCTCTTCCTCACGGCGTCGTCCTCCATCGGGGCAAGGTTTAGGAATGAATAATCCAGTTTTGTGGGGAAAAGAGGGCTGAGCGCGTTGTGTTTGATGGCCCCGCTGCCCAAGTGGAGCTGGAGAAGTCAGCGCCCCTTTCAGCCTCGGGGACCCGGAGCCCGCTCAGCACCAACCTCCCGCGCCCCTCCAGTCTGCCGGGGGTCCCCCGGCTCCGGGATCACCCCTCTGTGCTCTCCCCACTCCGGGGCTCCCGCGCTCCCCCCCAGCTCTGCCGGGGATCCCCAGAGCCGATATCGCCCCCTCCCCGCCGCTACCGGGACCGCAATGTGGGACCCCCCCAAGATCTCTCCCGGGACATTTCCGGCTCAGCTTTGGGATCCTATAAGATCCAAACATCCGCTGCCCCGCAAAAAAAACCCTCCCGGAGACCCCCCTCCACGATGGATTCGGGGCGAGCTCCCCCTCCCTCCTCACCTGCGGCTTCCGAGGGGAAGGGTGATGCCGGGGGAGCTGCGGCCTAAGCAGGCGGGCGGGGGAGCCGTCCGGTTCTGCTGCTGCTGCTCTTCCTCCCGCTCCTCCTCTTCCTCCCTCTCCTCCTTTTCCAGTCCGGCCCAGGCGCGCTCTGCCCTGGGAGGGGTTCCAAAGCGGCTGCACCCCGCGCGGCGTTGGGACCGATACTGGGAGCACTGGGAGCGATCCTGAGAGCGCCTAGAAACAATTGGGACCGCTTTCCCTCCCAGTATCGCTCTTTCTGGGAGCACCGGGAGGGAACTGGGAGCAAACAGCCCAGACTCAGCTACAGCTGGTGGTGGGCGGGGCCAGACTTAAGGGCGCGGTTATGCAAATACAGGAGCGATCGCGCGCTGGGATTGGTGGGCGGGAGCATCGCGGGGTTTCCCCGGTCACATGAGGGCCGGCGAGGGCCGGAGCGATGGCGGCAGCGTCCTGAGAGGGGGCAGGGAACGGGAGTAGGGACAGAGTATGGGGACGGGGAATAGGGACTGGGATAGAGACAGCCCGTGTCATCCCCTGGAGGGCGAGGAGGGGACAGGGACAGAGGAGGAGCCAAGGTCAAGGCTGTCGCACCGTGACCTTACTGAACTGGGAGCTCAGGGTGGGGTGTCTCAATTTCGGGGCTCATCGCCCTCCCCCCCCGAGGGTTCCTCTCGTCCTGTTCTAGGGGGGAGCAGTCAGCACCCCCAGTACCCCCAGTAACCTCAGTACCTCCCACTGCCGCCAGACCAGCCCAAGGGCTTTATCCTGATCTTGGTTTGGTGTCCAGTCCCAATCCCAGTGCAAGTGTCCACTCCCAGTGCCCAGTCCCAGCGTCCATTGTCCAGTCCCAATCCTCACCCGTGTCCAGCTGCTGTGCCATGATGCCAAGCACTGTCCCAGCTGACTTCCAGCCTCAGTTCCCAGGGCCACGATGCCAAGCTTGAGCTTGGTGTGAGGCCCTGGGCATGGCTAGGGCAGGGCGTTGTTGCAAGTAGATAAACTTTATATATATATATTAATTTAGTATTAGCAGTAGTTATGCTAAAGGTTATTTTATAAACTAGGCCCTGTGTTGGCAGACTCTGTGTGTACTGGTGTGGAACTAGCTGATATAATGTATGAGACTTATCTAAAGAAACTGTAACAATTTACTACTAGAAGGAATGTAAAGGGAGTGAAGACACCTTGAGAAAACCATGTAGGAGCAGTGAAGCAAAAAGATCAAAGAGTAAAGTAATTCTTTTAAAAGTGTATTTAAACCCTGAAAATGTAACTAAGGGGGAGGCTCTGACTTTGGACGCTAGTCCTCAGACCCCAGGGCCCTCAATAAAGCACCGCACTAAACAACTCTGTTGTTTCGTGTCTCTTCTTCACTGTCAGGCAACAGTTTTCTGGTGACCGCGGCAGGACTCCGAAGGTAGCTGGGGTGGTTCGCGTCCTGATCCACTCCACGCCGGCACCGAGTGATTCTCGGGGAGTCATTGGTTCCTGCCAGACCCCGCACCTGTCGGACAACTGCAGGAGGTAAGCCCGAAGGTGCTTTATTCTCTGGTACTGGGTGCCTGCCCGTAAGACGAAGCATCGGCTCCGCCGGGTTGGGCTAAAGACGTCTTGGGTAAAGCCTAGGCGCCGGCTGTAAGACGCGGCGAAAGCTTCGCTGGTCCGGCACTTGCTCCCCCGCGGCGTCAGAGGGTGACAAGTTGGTTGGTTGGCTGGTCTATCTTTCTATCTGCATAGTTTTTCTTTATTTTCCTGTCTATTCTGTTTGGGAATGATGTCGCTGAAAACTTTCCAGGCATTGGTACAATCTAATGGGAAGGTTCTGGAGAATACTCCCTTGGGGTGTCTGTTAAAGAAATGGATAAAAGGGGGGTTCTCTGAAGAAGGTTTGATCAAAGGGAAGTTGATTGACTATTGTAATCATTGGTGGCCACTTTATGGGTCCGAAGGGGGGCCTGAGTGGCCATTAAATGGGACAATTGACAAAGGAAAAATAACTCCTCTAATGCAATATTTGAAAGATAATGAAAAATGGGATGAAATGCCATACTTGGATTTGTTTTATTACTTGGGGAGGCACCCGGAATGGTTGAAAGAATGTGAGATATTGATGATTTGGCTTCAAGATAAGAAGGAAGAATGTCTGGGGTGTAAGAAAAAGGGATTGTGTGTGGATTGTGTGGTAAAGTTGGATACAAAGGAGGAGGATATGTCCCTATATGTTGCTGGTCCGTCCCGTGCGGGTCCCTCTGCTCCATCATTAAGCGAGGAAGAGTTGGGGGGGAGTGATGAAGATAAAGAAGATGAAGCTACGGAGTCTCCACGGACTCCGGGGGTTTCTCGGCTTTCAGTAGCCCTTCGTCCTCAAACCCCCTCCCCAGGTGCCTCCTGTGAAATTCAGAGGACTCCACTGGCTTCCCGTACCCGGCAGGGTTGGAAGAACCAAATGGAGCCACAATTAATTGCCCCTCTTAGGGAAGCGGTTAGACCCCAAGGGGAACGTGTCATAGTTAAGGTACCGTTTTCACCTAGTGATTTGGTTATATGGAAACAGTCGGCTGGAAGTTATAGGGAAGATCCAGAAAGAACTGCGCGGGTGGTAAAGATGGTTGTTAAAACTCAGAATCCGGATTGGAACGATTTGCAGGTCCTGCTAGATACATTGATGAATTCCACTGAAAAGGAAATAGTGTTAAGAGCTGCTAAGGAAAAAGCTAGGGAAGATATCCAGACCCAGAGAATAATGGGGTTGTCAGTAAATGAAGTAGTTCCCCAGGATGATCCGGGATGGGATCCAAATACTGGAGAAGGGTACCGCAGATTAAAACAGTTTCAAGAATTAGTAATAGAAGGGGTCAAAAGCGGAATGTCTAAGATGTTGAACTGGTCTAAATTATATACGGTCAAGCAGGAGAAAAATGAGTCCCCCTCGGCTTTTCTAGAAAGACTGAAAGAGGCAGCTAGACGGTTTACTAGTCTAGATGTGGAGTCGGAGGCTGGGCAATTACAAATAGCTTTGTTGTTTACTGGGCAATCTCAGGATGATATCAGAAAGAAATTACAGAAGTTAGAGGGAGAGGATACCCGGAGGTTAGAAAAGTTATTGGAAACTGCATGGAAAGTGTACAATAATAGGAAAAAGGAAACAGCCAAGCTTCAGCAGGCTAGTATTTTGGCATTAATACGGCAAACAGGAGGACAACGTGGTAAAGGTAAAGGAAATAGGGGCAGAGGTCGTGGAGGATTTGGCGGCAGAGGTAGAGGCTTTTACCCGGGAAATAATGGAAATTTTGGACAAGGAAGTTTGGATCCAAATCAGTGTGCTTTTTGTAGACACCTGGGATATTAGAAAAATGAGTGCCCCGTAAGAACAGGGCTTGGGAGAGGAGGGGGCGGAAACAATGGTAACTTTCCTAGTTACCCTCTTTTGCCAGTAGATGCCGCTCAAGCCCAAATAATGATGATGGAGAGCTATCAGAATCAGAGTCAGAGCTGACTAGATCAGGATTTGAAGGTCAGGATCGAGGTGGAGGGAGAAGAACAGGTATTTAGGGTAGACACTGGTGCAGTACATTCGGTTTTAAATAAGCAATTGGGACCTTTAAGCGACACAACAGTCCAAGTGGTAGGGGCTATGGGACAGGTAGAGAGAGACCCTTTTTACAACCTATGAGTTTGAAATTCGGAAAGAAAGAATTAGACCATAGATTTTTGTACATGCCAAATTGCCCCGAACCTTTATTTGGAAAAGACTTGTTATCTATTCTAAATGCTAAAATTATATTTGAAAATGGACGGGTGAAATTAGAAATTCCAGATGAAGAGATTGGGAAAATATTTGTGATAAGCAAAGTGGATCCACAGCCTGTCCCACCTGAGATAGAACAAGCAGTTGTGCCATGGGTATGGGAATCAGGGATACCTGGAAAATCAAAAGCAGCTCCCCCAGCAGTAGTAGAATTAAAAGAAGGGGCAAAGCCAGTAAAGGTACGGCAGTACCCCATTAAATTAGAAGCTAAACAGGGAATAGCCCCGATGATTTTTCAGTTCACAGTGTTAGGATTGTTAAAAGAATGTGAATCGAAATATAATACCCCAATTTTTTCGGTTCGGAAACCAAATGGTAAGTACAGGTTAGTGCAGGATTTGAAAGCCATTAATGAAATAGTTAAAGACATTCACCCGGTGGTTGCCAATCCTTATACTCTGTTAACATCAGTATCAGAGAAATTTAAATGGTTTACTGTGATTGACTTGAAAGATGCCTTCTTCTGCATTCCATTGGCTGAAGAGAGTATGAAGTATTTTGCTTTTGAATGGAATGATCCAGCTACAGGACGCAAGAAACAGCTCACCTAGACTCGACTCCCACAAGGTTTCAAGAATAGTCCAACCATCTTTGGTAACCAGCTCGCAAAGGAATTAGAGAAATGGAAAATGACACAGGTAAAGGAGCCTCCTTTCTCTTATGCAGTCCTGCAGTATGTAGATGACATATTAATTGCTACGGAAGAGAAAGAGAAGTGTACTCTTTTGACAATTGCTTTGTTAAACATGCTGGGACAGGCAGGGTACCGAGTCTCAAAAGAAAAAGCCCAATTGGTTCGTGGAAGTGTGCTATACTTGGGATGTGAACTCACCCAAGGACAGCGCCATTTGGGCGTGAACCGAGTAAAGGCAATCTGTTCAATTCCACTCCCCAGGAGTCATCAAGAGTTAAGATCATTTCTTGGAATAGTGAGCTAGTGTAGATTATGGATATTGAATTTTGGACTTATGGCAAAACCTCTATATAAGGCCTTAAAAGAACAAAGATTGGAGTGGACCCCTGCCCAGGAGAAAGCATTCCAAGACTTAAAACAGGCCCTAAAGGAAGCACCTGCTTTAGGGCTCCCAGACCTAAATAGACCTTTCCAGCTTTATGTGAATGAAAGACAGCAATTGGCAATTGGTGTGTTGACTCAGAAAATAAGATCCTAGAAGCGGCCGGTGGGGTACTTCTCGAAGCAATTAGACCCAGTAAGCGCTGGGTGGCCATCCTGCTTGAAAGCTGTGGCAGCTACTGTATTGCTAATACAGGAAGCTTGGAAGTTTACATTAAGGAGAAAAATGACTGTATATGTTCCCCATATGGTTTTGACAGTCTTAGAACAAAAAGGGCCATATTGGTTGTCATCTAGTAAAATGTTACAGTACCAGGCCATCCTGAGGGAACAAGATGATGTGGAATTAGAGACAACTAACCATGTCAATCCAGCAGAGTTTCTCCGCAGTGAAGCTAAGGGAGAGGAGCTCGCACATGACTGTGTGGAAGTAATAGAACAAGTGTATTCCAGCCGCCCAGATCTGAAGAACACGCCGCTGGAAGTGGTGGACTGGGAACTGTTCACAGATGGATCCAGCTTTATGGAAAATGGTACCAGGTACGCAAGATACGCGGTAGTGACTGTTACACAAGTAGTAGAGGCAAAGGCTCTACCCCCTGGAACTTCAGCACAGAGAGCTGAAATCATTGGACTAACTAGAGCCTTAACTCTGAGCACAGGGAAAAAGGTGAACATTTGGACTGACTCAAAATATGCCTTTGGAATAATTCACATTCATGGTGCATTGTGGAAAGAAAGAGGGTTGCTTAATTCACAGGGAACTCTAATTAAACATCGTGAAGAAGTCTTATCTCTGCTCGAAGCAGTTCACAGGCCAGAAGGAATAGCAGTGATGCATGTACGAGGACATCGAAAGGAAGAAGGGAAAATATTCGATAGAAATCGTCTAGCCGACTTCACTGCCCGGGAAGCCACTCAGCAGGTTTGGCCTCAGATGGCCCTGATACCAGCCAAGGTAAACCCTGTGACACCCTATTTGACTCAACAGCCACAATATGCACCTGACGACAAAAAACTGGCAATGTTGCTAAAAGCACAAAAGAATTCTACTGAATGGTATGTAACAGGCACGGGACAAGTGGTAGTACCAGAAAACGTAATGAAAACCATTTTAGTCACGGAGCATAACAAGTGTCATTGGGGTGCAGATGTATTGGTGAAATTTTTGAGAAATGAAATAGTCTCTAATCGGATGTTAACATTGGCAAAACGAGTGAATGCAATGTGCCCATTGTGTTTAAAAAACAATCCTGTAGTCAGGAAGCAAGTTCAGTTAGGGAAATTACAAGTAAGGCCAGAACCAGGAAATTATTGGCAAGTAAACTTTTCAGAGTTACCACGATCCCAAGGGTATAAGTATATGCTAGTCTATGTGTGTACTTTTTCAGGGTGGCCAGAAGCATTTCCTTGCAGGACAAATCAAGCAAAGGAAGTGGTAAAAACTCTTTTAAGAGAAATCATTCCAAGGTTTGGGGTACCGTTAGGATTATCTTCAGATAGGGGACCCCATTTTATTGCTACAATAGTACAAGAAGTAGCCAGAATGCTAAACATAACCTGGAATTTGCATACTCCTTGGAAACCTCAATCTAGTGGGCAGGTAGAGAGAATGAACCAGACATTAAAAGGCCAAATTAAAAAAATATGCCAAAAAGCTAAGTTACAGTGGCCTCAGGCTTTACCATTGGCATTGTTACGGGTTAGGATTAAACCCCGAGAAAAGGTGGGAGTGAGTCCGTATGAAATATTGTATGGCAGACCATGCCATGCTACCACCTTAAAAGGAGATCCACATATATCGGGGGATCAGGTGATTTTTAATTATGTTATGTCTCTGAACAAAATTCTCAGCTCCTTGCGGGGAGCTTTGCAGTGAAATCGGCCTCTGTCTCTAGAAAATCCGGTTTATAGAATACAACCGGGAGAAAATGTATATGTAAAGAATTGGTCCACAGAGCCACTGAGAGAAACATGGAATGGCCCGTACCTGGTGATTTTGACCACATTTACAGCGGTCAAGGTGGCAGGGATCGACAGTTGGATACACTACACACGAGTCAAGAAGGTCCCGGCTCAATGAAAGTGCAAATCGTATCCCCAGTGCAAATGAAGATACGAGCTGTACCAGGTTGCTAGTTATTGCTTTGTTAGTGATCTTAAGGTCCTTGTCCACTAATAGAATAATAACGGTTTCTGTTTCAGAATCATTGGTCGGAGCAATGGAGAGAATGACTGTGAACCTAACCTGCGAGATCCAAAATGACCAGGAAATTGGAGCTGGTAAAATGACTGTACATTGGAAAGGAGGAAATAGAGAGCACAAAGGTAGCACTGTCACGATTTGGGATAAGGATACACGCACTGGAAACACTACTCTGACAATTGCAAATGTAGCCATAGATGACACCGATGTGTTTACATGCTTAGTAATAATGAAAGGTAGTTTTGACTACAAACAGATCACACTTAGGGTAGAAAAATGAAAAAGTGTTGTCAACAAAGTGGTAGTTGCTCCTTTTGAAGCCGAAGTTAACATTTAAGTTGGACCCCCTTTAAGAATTAATTGTACTTGGGTCACAGAAAGCTCGTATGGACACAAATATTCACTAACTTGGTGAAAACGAAACAAAGAATTAGACCAATGGGAAAAACCGAAAGAACAAAGTAACGTAGTTTTAAGTAATCAACACGGAATTGGATGGCTAAATGATACTGAGGCTAAGATAAGGAGTTCGAAAGGAGAAATTATTTGTGTTGTAATTTGTGGATGGTTCGCAAATTATGGAAAAAGAAAAGTAATTGCTAAAACACACCTAGGACAGAAAATAAAACCAACACATGAAGTTTTCCGAGTATCACAGGGGCAGTCAGCAATTTTAAAATGCAAAGTGAAGGCAAATCATGAATTTAAAAAATTTGGATGGTGGTTTAAAAAAAGTAATCTTCCTCAAAGTGATAAACACTACACTGAGAAAAAGTTAAGACATTCTCTAACATTAGTTGTGCGAGATGTACAGGAAAATGATAAAGGGACTTATTGGTGTTGAGTAGCTAAGGATGCTTGGTAGGTACACTCAAAGACTACAGTGTCATTAGCTCAAGGACAAATTCAGTCAAGAAAGGTCCGAGAGGTATCAAGTAATATAAGAAGCAAGTTCCCAGAATTCCAGAAAGGTACAAAACAAGAAAATTTAGTCGTTGGACTAATTAGAGATTTTGGAATAGTCCAAAATGTTTCCAAAATTACAGCATGCTTGCCGTTACCACAGGCAGCAGGAAAACCTATCCCATGGGGAGTAATACCAATAACTGAAGTGCCAAATGCCTTTGCTAATATAACATAAAATTGTCAAATTATACCGAAAAAGGTTACCGAGTGGGTGAAAGTATGTGCCATAGTGTCTCAAGAGTTAACACAAGAACAGTGTAAACAGTTACCAGGATACTATGCTTGGGTCGATGATCCTAAATTGGCAGGAAATTGTATGGTGTCAAAGTCAGTTATATGGCCATGTATAGAAAGTATAGTAAAAAAAGAAAGAGTAACCAAAGAAGAGGTGTGTGGGAACCATACTCGCTTTACTACCTTAGAAGAATAAAAAACAATTTAGGGACCAAGCTTGTTAGAAACTTACAGTTACATCAATACAGTCAAATGATGCATCCAATGGACAGGAAAAATTAATCAAACACACAAGAGCCCGACAATGTTACAATTCGCCCACCGGCAACTTCGGCAATAAAATGAGAATTAGAGTTGTACAAAGGTTTATACTTGTAATACCCCAGAATTAGAAATAAGACTCATGCCTGTAAGAATGTTATTAAAATTAAGATGTGAATGCAAAGGATACAATCACTCAATGACAGAAATTTACAAAAAGGATGTTAATTGCAAAACCACTACAGTGAAAAGTCTGAAAAATTTGGTATGGGTTCTAAGACATAAATTATGGATGACTCACATGCCAATAGATGGCCCCGTCACTCAAATCACATTAGGAATTCCCACCTTATGTCCCTTTTGGAGACAATCTAAATTAAAACCTCAAGTAGAAAGAAGCAAAAAAGAAGTAGAAAATGAAAAAAATCAATGGCAGGAACCTAATAGTGAAGTAAAATTTGGATGGGTATTAGAATCCTTGTTTGCACCAATTGCCTCTTATAAAAACAGAGAAATAATTTATCGATTAATGGGACAAACTAAGAAATTAGCTGCTGCCACCAAGAAAGGTTTTAAAAATCTAAATTTGCAATTACAGGCAACTACTTGAATGACAATACAAAATAGAATGGCATTAGATATGCTATTACTAAAGGAGCATGGAGTGTGTAGTTATCTCAGTAATAAAATTGACCATTGTTGTATCCATATCCCGAATGTGACAATTAATGTAAAAAAATGACATCTCTCAATTAGAAAGTGTAAAAGGAAAGGTTAAAGAATTAAAAAAAAATGCAGAACATAATTGGGTCGGTGCTCTGTTTCAATCCTTCGGGCTCCAAATTTCTGGATGAATCTCATCAAAAATTCAATATGCTATCATGATATTGATCATTGTATTAGTTGTTATTAAAGTCTTTAAGTGTCTTACAGGAGTTATCACCAAAGAGCGCCTGTACACCAGGAGACTGCTCAGCGCAGTTACCCATGCTCCAGCGACATCACCTCCTCCATACAAAAATGCAGTGCAAGTGGTGAAATTTCAAGATGGAAACCATGTAAATATTTAAGCATCCCTGCAAAGAAGATTAAGTGATGCTCAAAAGGGAAGATTTGTTGCAAGTAGATAAACTTTATATATATATATTAATTTAGTATTAGCAGTAGTTATGCTAAAGGTTGTTTTATAAACTAGGCCCTGTGTTGGCAGACTCTGTGTGTACTGGTGTGGAACTAGCTGATATAATGTATGAGACTTATCTAAAGAAACTGTAACAATTTATTACTAGAAGGAATGTAAAGGGAGTGAAGACACCTTGAGAAAACCATGTAGGAGCAGTGAAGCAAAAAGATCAAAGAGTAAAGTAATTCTTTTAAAAGTGTATTTAAACCCTGAAAATGTAACTAAGGGGGAGGCTCTAACTTTGGACGCTAGTCCTCAGACCCCAGGGCCCTCAATAAAGCACCGCACTAAACAACTCTGTTGTTTCGTGTCTCTCCTTCACTGTCGGGTAACAGCGTGACAGGTTTCATGGTACACAGGGCATGGAACATGGGACATGGGGCATAGGACATGGAACAGGACACAGGGACAGAGGACGTGACCTTGGAGCATGGCATAGGGCACAGGACATAGGTCCCTGTGCCTACATGTGCCCCACATGCCACGTGCCACCTCCCATGTGTCACCACCACATCCTCACTGGGGTCCCTTCTGCCTTCTGGGTACAGGTTGGTGGCCTTAGACCCTGCCAGTGTGGGTCCTGCTCTGCCACGAGCCCTGGGGACACTGTGGGGTCAGGAGGTGCCACCTTGGCACCCCAGGGGACATTCTTGATGTGCTCACTCACCTCCTCATCCCTGCCTAGTGGCACCACGTGTCCATCCACAAGTGAGAACTGGGACACGTCCCACATGGTGGCATCAGGTGGCAGTACCACTGGCAGCGGGGATGTCCCCAAGAGGGCAACTGAGAGGACAGAACAGGGTGTGGGTGCCCATAGTGTCCCTGTCACCCATGAGGCTATGCCTTCAGGGGTGCCAGGATGAGGTGGCCATGGAGGTGCCACCAGGGGTGTGATGACACCAAGGGACACATGGCCACAGAGTGCCACCATAGGTGCCATGATGCCCATGGAGATGCCACCACAAGCATGGCAGTGCCAGGGGACATGTGTCCATGGGGTGGCAATGCTGGCGGGTGTGGCAGCATGACAATGACAGGCCAGGTGCGGGGCTAGGCCAGGGTGGCTCTGTGCCTGCCCCATGGGTGGCCCTGCTGGTGCTGAGCCAGTTTGGTCGGTCTCTGTGCCAGTGCCATGGGGCCTGGCCTGGTGCCACCGTCAGTGCCAGCCCTGGCACAGGGACATAGAGGGACGTGGGATCAGCAGGGGGGACCGGGCACCCTGGGGTGCTGTTCCAGGCCAGCACCTCCCACCCCTGGCCTTCGTCCTTGATAAGGTGTCATGGGGACCCTGAAAGGGGTTGGAAGAGTTGGGGACCCAGTGGTGGTTTGGGGAGGTTCTCAGGCCTGTGGAGGTGATTTGGGACACGAGAGTGATTTGGGGACACTGAGGTGCCCCAGTGCTACCCCCAGCATTGTTTCCCTGTTCCCACAGTACCTGGCTGTCCTCAATGAGGACATGCAACTTCACTCTCCAATTCCACAGGTAAATCTCAAAAACCCCCAAAATTCCAAAAATCCCATCCAGGGATGTTTCCCATCCCTAAAATCCCAGTGTCGGATTTGTGGTCCCATTTTCCAAATTCCTGTGTGGGATTTTGGGGAAGAATTTTCCCTTTCCCAGTATTTTTGGGGGAATTTTGTGGCCAAATTTTCTCTTTCCTGTTGGCTTTTTGGGATTTTGGGGCAGAATTTTTCCTTTTCTAGGTTTTTTTGGGGGGGATTTTGGGAACTCCTGGGGTTTTTTGGGATTTTATTTTCCATTCCCGTTGGAGTTTTTGAGATTTTTGGGGTGGAAATTTTCCTTTTCTCTTTGTTTTTTTTTAGGATTTGGGGGTGGAATTTTAATTTCTAGGGGATTTGAGGATCGAATTTTTCCTTTTCCAGGTGTTTTTTTGGAACTTTGGGAACTCATGGGGTTTTTTGGGGATTTTGGGGCAGATTTGTTTCCTTTTCTGTTGTTTTTTGGGGGACTTTTTGGGATGGAGTTTTCCCTTTTTCATTGGTTTCTTTGGGATTTTGAGCTGAATTTTTTCCTTTTTTGTGTGATTTTGAGACCTCTTGTGGTGTTTTTTGTCCTCTCAGGCTGATCAGTGTCATCATGGAGTTCCAGCTCAAGGCCATCGACATCCAAATGCTGCTGAACCACAAAATCCCCTACTGCTACACTTCCAGTGATACTGTGAGTGTACGCAAGTGTCCCTGAGTGTCCCTAAATGTCCCAAAGTGTCCCCAGAGCCCTCTGATTGTCCTTTTTGTATCCTCTCATGTCCTTTTTGTGTGTCTCATGTCTTCTGTCCTGGTGTCCCACTCATGTCCCCCTCGTGTCTCTCCTGAGTGTCCCTCTGTCCCTCATCTGTCCTTCTGTCCCTGTGTCTCTTTGCTGTTCACTGGTACCCCTGCAGACCCTGGGGGCAGCCAGTGAGTGCTGTGACAGTGACTGTGATGACGGCAGTGGCAGTGACAATGATGGTGACGGTGAGAGTGCTAATGACAGTTACAGTGATGTGCCAATGACAGTGCCACCCAGTGTTCTCAGGTCATGTTTGACAACTGCCCACATACCAGGCGAGTGCAGATCCATCTGGACACCCTTCTGGGAGTGCCACCACCCCTCACTGCCCAGCAGAAGAGACAGTGGGTTACAATGGATGACGGGAGACAGGGTGAGAGGGGATAGGGGGACAGGGGGACACGATGACAGGGTAACAGGTGCTTGCCACCCCTGTGCTCTGGGCACAGACAGGATTGGAGGCATTTCCGTAGAACCACACTTCCCCACCAAACCCCTTGCACCTTGGGGACAACCCTAACCCCTCCTTTGTCACCCTGTGGTGTGCCACAGTTGGGAGGTGGGCTTGGTGGCACTGCAAGACCCCCTCTGTGCAATCATCAAGGTGGCACCTGTGCTTTTTGTCACCACCACCTGCCAATTTGTCACCAGCGCCCCAAAGCAGGGGCTGGCCAACATCCTACAGGAGGGCGAGTGGTGACATTTTTGGGGTCACCTCTGGCCACTTCCACCCCCCTGCATCCCCCTAAGGATCCTGTGCTACCCCACACACCCCATGCTGCCTTGACTGCAGCATCCCCCAAGGGGACCTTGGGGATTGTCCCCATGTCCCCCGTCCCCCCGGTACCTCTATTGCTGTGCCCATGCTCAGTTCTTGTCGTGGCTTTCCCATGTGACCAGGCAGGAGTTTCAGTCACATCCTCGCCTTCTCCTCCTCCGCTTCTTCTTCATCCTTCTCTCCTACTGAGGAGGTGATGTCGATTCTCCCGCTGGGGACACGCTGGTGACACTGGGGGGACACCGCGAGTCACCCCTCAAAGGGACTGTGGTGTCTTGGTGGCTCCTGGAGTACCCCCCCATGTGACAGCTGGGGGCTTGAGGTGCTGCCGTGACAGTTTGGGCAGGTGGATGCTCATTTTGGGGTCTCAGGGTCTCCTGGGTGGGTCCCCTCCCATCACCGCGAAGTCACCCCCCAGCTCATGCCTTAGCTTCCCACTCACTCTGCAGGGACCAATAGGAGCTGATGTTCTGGAACTGGGTTTATTTTGGGGGGTTTTGGGGTTGGGGCTACTGGGATGCGCTGGTGGCCCAGTGGGGTGGGCCAGGGTGTGGCCAGGCTGGTGGTCATCTGGGCTGAGAGCTCCCTAGGCTGAGGGGCTGCAGGGCCAAGGGCTGTCCAGACCAGTGTCCAGCTGGGATCTATGACTCTGGTGTCCATCCACACCAGTGTCCATCCAGAGTCAGATCCATAGCTCTGGTGTCTACCCAGACCAGGGTCCAACCTCTTCTGCCCCTGTCTATTCCAGGCCCCCCAGCCAGGGCTGCTCTTCACTGCAGAGTAGACAAGACCCACGGTCAGTCCCAAGATGACCCCAGACCCCCTCCCACCAACCTCACCAGGCCACCCACCCGGAGCTCTGGGGCCACCAGCATGCTCTGGCAGCTGGGCCAGCTCTGGATCACCTAGATGAGGAGGTCACAGCCATGGCCAAGATGAAGGTGCTGGTGGCACTGTGGTGGCACAGGTGATGGCATTGATGCTGTCCCAGTTCACGTCCCTATCCATGTTCCTCATGTCCCCATCCATGTCCATGCCCCCCATGGCCCCACCCATGTTCATGTCCCCCACATCTCCAAATCCACGCCTTAGTTCAACGTCTTTATTTTTACCCCAATTTCAGGACTTTTAAAGGGATGAACAGAAACCTTTTTGTTTCAAGGTCAAAATAAAAGGATTTACGTGTCCCTGCTGGCAGAGCATCCACGTGCTTGGCTGGGTGGGAAGAACTCTTTTTGGTGTGGTTTCCACCCCACTGTCTCAAATATCATAGGTTTTCCCCAGTCCGTTCCCATTTGGCTATGGAGGATGCCCATAGGCCAGAGAGGATTAAAACGATTTTTATTGCAGAAGACCACCAAGGCCATCCAATGTTGGTTCATGTCACCAGAAGACACAAAAACTGAGATTTTTTGGGGTCAGAAGTTGACAACTGTGCTCTCCACAATGGATTTCTGACATTGGTCTGTGGAAGTGTCCGGGTGCCCATGGGGAGCCAGGAGGATGTGGAGGCCCCAGCCAGATGTCTTCCCAACATGGGTCATGGACACCATGGATCACTGGCACTCTGTCCACTGGGGATCATTCAGCGCGGATCCTCCCATGCCAGATGGAGCTGAAACAGTTGGTGGAGCATTTGATGAAAAAATGCATGTGACAGCTTTGCCTGAGCAATGTCAGGGACATTTGCAGTTTCCATAGACATGGCCAGTGCATCTGCTCTTTGTTCCCTTCTGTTATGAAACACAGGAGATCAGTGTATGATCTTACATGCACAATAAGGTAAGTTGTTTTCTATGAGAAATTAAATGTGTCAATGTAGAAATCAATTGGTGTAATTTTGGGCTGGAAACGTCTTTTAAAAAAGCATGTTCTGCTCTCATAGCTATACCAGCTACATATGCTGAATCTGTGACCAGATTAAAGGATTTGTCTTTGCATTTTTCAAAGGCTCTAGCAACAACAGGGCATGAGACCGGGAATGGGATCCAGGCTGGGATGGGAGCAGGACAGGACTGGGAGTGAGGTAACATGAGAATGGGCAGGGGGCAAGGAGAGGGCGAATCCAGGACAGGAGACACCCAAAACTGGTATGGGCAGATATGCACAGTTTCAGGGCAGGGAGTCCTTGTTCAGCTGCCCCAGAACCTCTGCCAGGGTCTCCCAAAGCAATTGGAGCTGCTCAGCCTAGAGTGCCCAAAGCCCTGAGCCCCCCCCAAGTCCCTCCCAGGAACCCTCAACTCCCTTGAACCCAGCATCCTCCACATCCCCTGGAAGATTCCCCACCCCCCCCCCCCCATGCTGCCATCCTTGTCTTAGCTCAACATCTTTATTTTTGCTCTGGTTTTGGATATTTTGAAAGGACAAAGAGAAATGCAAAGAAAATGAAGGCACGAGGAGCCAGGAGGATGTGGAGTCCCCAGGCAGGTGTCTTCCCAACACAGAACACTGGCAGCATGGATCACCAGGGCTCTGCCCACCGGGGGTCACTGGGGATCATCCAGCACAGATGGAGCTGGACCAGTGCATGAAGCTCTTCCGGTACTTGAGGCACTCCCAGGGCTTCACTCAGTGCTACCTCCATTGGTGTTGGGTCAAGCCTGACCTCTGCATGAAGTTCTTCCCACACTTGAGAAACTCACAAGAAGGAAAAATGTCATAGTGAGTCAGAGACTCGCTCTCCAGATCCTTAAGGAGCTGAGTGGCCATTGTGATACTGGGAAGTTGTGGAACTAAGGGGTTCTTGTGCCACTGCTGGGGCTCGCGTGACACTGTGGGGCCTCACAGAAACAAGAGACCATTGTGGGTATGCAGGGCTGTAACACCCCAGAATGCTTAAATGCTAGGGTCAGCCAAAGGCTCCTTTACTTGAACTTGGTGTACAGGAGAAACACCAGCCAGACACTCCCAAGATGGAAAGAATATTCTTATTTGGCAAGGATCATCAGTTCCAAGTCTTAAGTAAATGGCGCACACAGGGATTGAACCCACAGCCTCAGTGATAGCAGCACCATGCTCCAACCAGCTAAGAGGTCAAAATGACACAAAATTTTACTGGCAAGATATAGAAAATCAAGGAACATTGGCAAATGATTTATTACAACATCTTGTTCAACATAAAACACTTATCATACCAGTAACTTCATTAACTTAGCCCATTTAACCTAAAAACCTTTAACTCTGAAGATGTCAAGTTACCCAAAAAATGTTCTAGGTAAATAGGATTAGATGGAGAAGAAATCGAGAACATCAGAAAGACAGAAGAGCTATAGAAAGATGCACACATAAGTACCAACTGCTCGGTTCCAGCATCGCTCACAGAAGAGCCATAGGAGAAGGCAGGATGCAAACCAGGGGCCGGCCTCATGCTCCATCTTTTAAGCCCCGTGCTGTCATGGGCCAGCCCCTTGGGAAGGACTTCTGGTTGCTTGTCCAATCAGAGTCAGGGTTGGGAGCAGGTGCTAGTGTGTGATTTATTGACAGCTCGGCCAATCAGAGCTGGGTTAACATCCCCTCCCCCCACTGTGTGACTGACAGCTGGGCCAGGGCCTGGGCGCAGGGTTCTGTCCCACTGCAAACCCGGGCAGCCTTCTTTCCACTGGATTCCCGAGGAAAAACAGACCTTCCCAAATACTCACTGGACCTTCAGAGGAAAGCTGCACCTGCTACAGGATCACTGCTTCAACTGAACCACCTCTGTCACTGCAGAAGGACTGTAGCCACCATTTAATCGGATTGCCACCAACACCCTGACTGACAGGGTGTCAGGTTGTATTCTGACTCAGTGAGTGTTTTGGGTTGGTTCTTTGTAATACTGTATTTCTACTTTAATTTTCCCAGTAAAGAACTGTTATTCCTAATTCCTAAATCTTTGCCTGAGAACCCCTTAATTTCAAAATTATAATAATTTGGAGGGAGGGGGTTTACATTCTCCATTTCAAGGAGAGGCTCCTGCCTTTCTTAGCAAGACACCTGTCTTTCAAACCCGGACATTACAGAACATGTATGACAAGATATGACTGCTCTTGCAGAATGTATAATCAAGATAGAACAAGCAGAGAATAAGATACCATAAACGGAGAATACCAAGTCTAAAGTGGCATCAGAAGACCACCCTGGACTGCCTCCCTGATGGACCCTCAGAGACTATAGCTGTGGAATTATGCAATGCTGTGGCAACCTGAGGCAGAGTTGTGTTAAACAGGCTCCAAGAAATATAGAAAGTCACTTGGGGAAGAAATGCAGTATATGCAGTATAAAGAATTGCTTGCTAAAGAATTGGGTGTGCCTCTGGCTGTTGCCACACACACAGTGCTGTTACTTTTGCTTTATTTATCTGTCCCTTACTATCTCTTATTAAATTCTTAAAATTTTGAGGAGTGTGTTTTGTTTCTCACAGAACCATGGGTGAATTGGGACAATCCTGGATTCAAGGATTCTGTAGTGACACTATGGAACCTCATGGAACCAGGAGACCATTGTGACACTGTGAGGCCTCACAGAACCAAGGACTCCATTGGGACACTGTAGAACTTCACGGAAGCCAGGGGCCATTGTGACGCAGCAAGACCTTATTGAAACAAGGAGCCATTGTAATGTTGACTGGTGCTGGGTCCGGGACAAAGACATGGCACTCTATGATTCATGTGAAAAAGCATTTTATTCTTGTGAACTCTCCTTAAATAGAGATTATGGAGTTCCCGGGCAAACACATGTGATTGATTGGGAGTTTGGATTGCTCATCTCTCTGACCAATGGTTTCTGCAGCTTAAGATAGAACTCATTGGGTGAAGTCCCTCTTTGGGTTTGAATCTATTTTATCATTGTTCATCTAGGGGCCTGATTGTCAAACCAGGCTACTTGAACTCCATCTCTTATATATGGCTGATCCTGTTTTTTATTAATAAAAAACCCCCAAAATGCAAATATGCAGCTTGTTCTTTGTTATCTTACCTGCAAGCGCCCTTTGCATGCAAGATGACATAGACAGCATAAGGTTAATTTGAATGAGCCTTTTACCTAGTTTAATAAACTTGGCTCTCCCAGATGAGTTCCATGTATCTGAAGTTGAAGTACTTATGTTCAGGAGCTGTTGGGTAAATTTACTGCCCTCAGGTTTAACATTTCACAATTTAATGGCTTAAAGATATAATTATAACTTCACTCTATAAACATAAAACTTCTCTTCATCTGGAATTATAATAAAACATTCAACTTTAGAACTGTAAGAAATTCAACTTAACAGAAACAAACAATTGTAAAGAGAAAAAACAGTTTGGAAACAAATCTGTTATTTTAAAAGTCCTGTAATTCTATGAGGTAGATGAGTAAGTTCTTCCAATTATTTTTCTGCATCTGGCTCCACCATGTCCGTCAAGGAGCTATAAGGAGGATGCTGTCTGTGTTTCCGGGCAGGATGAATACATCTGCCAGGTACCCTGTGTGTATTCACATCCGTGATGACACACGCACACTCCTGTCCCCAGGGGATGACATTTCCGTGGACCCCCCACTTACTGGTGGCAAGGTCTGGTGCCATCACCTTGGGTTTAGGTAACTGTTCATCACCAGGTGATTGTAGTGATCGGAAGTGATTTAATATAACTGGGTTCTGGGAGTTTTCTATTACTCTCAAATGATTTAGTGTATAAACAGCTTTTGCTATCCTGCTCTGGGGTGTCTCACCACACAATCCTCTCTTTTGTTTTTCAAGTGTGATTTTTAAGGTCCCATGTACTATTTCCATGATGGCTTGTCCTGTCACTATTTTAGGAATACCAGTGTGGTGTGACATACCTCAGAGCTGTAGGAAATGTCTTGTTTTTCTGTGAAATGTACGCGGGACCGTTATTGGTTTTGATGATATGGGGCAGCAAAGGCAGATCACCAATGTGCAATGGCATCCTGATCCTTTTCTCCTGTAGCCCATATGTGAATGAGATGAGAATGTGTCAATTGAGACATGTACATATTTTAGACAGCTAAATTCAGGGATATGTGTTAGAGCAGTTTGCCACATTTGCAAAGCATGCAGTCTACGAGGGTTTACCCCCATCTGTAGTGGTGCAGTGTGGTCTTGGAAGTCAGTTCATGTGTCAACAATGTTACGAGCTTCTGTGTTTGACAGCTGAAACTGCCGCAGCAAGGCTCGAATGCCTTGGTGGAAGAAATCCTGTGACATTCTTGCTTGTGTTGGTGTATCTGGCTGTGGTGCTCTCCAGGCAGGAGCAGCGAGCTTATCTGCTCGAGCATTGCCTTCTGTGATGAAACCTGGTAAATCTGTGTGACTTCTAATGTGTAGTGCATAATAAGGGCAATTTCTGGTTTGGATAGTAAGGCATAAAGTTTCAAGTAAATTAAATAGGTATCCATTATCAACTTATTTTAATAATGCTTGGTCTAATCTTTGTGGTGTGTCAGTTACATATGCAAAATCAGTTACCACGTTTAGAGGAGTGTGGGGAAAATGTTGAAAAGCCATAGCTACAGCCCATAGCTCTACTATTTGAGGTAATCCACTCTCATAAGGCTTTAGTGTCTGCCAACAACCTTTCTCTTTCCATGTTACAATGGCTTTTCCTGTTTTCCCAGAGACATCAGTAAATACTGTAACACCTTTTAAGGATGTGTGGCTATTCAGAGGTGTAACAAACAGTGCAGTTTCCCCACTTAGCTTAAGCAATTTATGGCCTGGTAAATGATAAGTAATTTGACCTGAGAAATCTTGTAAGGCACTTTGCAAGGCTGTGCAATTAGCAAAACACCATTCAAACTGTTCTTGTGCCACATAAGTAATGATTTTTGAAGGATCTCTAGCATTTAATTGTAAACACCTGTGACAACATTTGATAATTAACTGTTCAATTAGTTCAAAGATGGTGGGTGTCTTTTTGGGCTGATGAGACAAAAACATCCGTTCTAGTATATGCGAAGGATCAATCCAGTGTGAATTCCACTGCCCAATAATTTCAGTAGGATGAAAATTGACAATGAGGATAAATACAGATATACACAGCTCTAGGCATATCTGGTGGACTTGTCTGTTTGTTGTGGCTTGCTCTACTGTCTCAAGAGCAGCTTTTGCCCCTGGATTTAGTTTTCTGGGAGAGTTAACTCAGGATCATCCTTTAAAAGTTTTAATAAAGGTACTAATTGTGAATCAGTTAATCCTAGATACCATCTGACCCAATTGATAGTACACAAAAGTTTCTGTGTATCATTTAGAGTTTGAATCTTAATTGAAAATAGAATAGTTTTCAGCTGTAAGGTCTGATTCATTATTTTGAGTCCCAAATATTTCCAGGGTGCTTGCTGCTTTACCTTTTGAGATGCAGCCTATATGTTTTCAATGCTTGCAACAAGCTTGGCTGAATTTCAGAAAGTTCTCCTTTCGTTTGGGTCGCTACCAAAATATCATCCATATAATGGTAGCAATATGACCCTGGAAATTGTTGTCTCATGGATGAGAGTGCTTGTGCCACATACCTTTGACAAATCATAGGACTGTTTTTCATGCCCTGTGGAAGAACACACCATTGTTAATGTTGCACTGTAAATGCAAACTTTAGCGTGATTTCGTGAGATCCCCGAAATTTTCCAGCCCCTCCCTCACCTAAAGTAGGAGGTAGTGGGTTCTTTTGGGTTGAATGGGTAGACCTGGTGTCCCTAAAATTCCCCTCTGACTTTATTGGGTATAGCTTCTTTCACATCTGAGTACCCCTGTTTAGATATTGGAGTGTCCCCTGCTGCCCCCCCTGAGATTTTTGGGTTCCCCCTTTGCCCTCCCCAAAGCTGGAGCTGGTGTAGAATACTGTCTACAGTGACCCCACAGACCAAAGTGCCTGAATGTGTTGCATTCTCTCCCAAGGTAACTCAGGGCTCCCTCCCACCCCTGAGACCCTCACCTGAAGTTTTGGGGTACCCCCTGAATGCTAGGGTGCCTCCCAACAGCTCCCCTGCCACTAGGCTCATCTGTGTCTATGTCGACTGGTAGGAAGCAATAGTGGTCGTCATATTATCCTAGCCTATCAGGGTGAGTCAAGACACTTGGGTGCCCCAAAAATCACTTGGGGTATCCCCAGAAATCATCTGGGTACCCCCAAAAATCACCTGGATACACCTGGGTACCCCTTGGATCACCCAAAACCCCTGGGGTCTCCCAAAACTGGTGTCCCAAAAAGCCTTATTTCTTTGACAGGGTAGATCTGGGGTCCCAATTGACTTTAATGAGTAGACTTGGTGTCTGTAAATCCTTATTGACTTCAATGGGGTAGACTTTGTGTCATGTTTATTCCCAATTATCTTCACTAATCCATCCCAGTGGTCCCAGTTATGCCTCAATGCTCACAGTAACCCCAGTGCCCCCTTAGCTGCTCCCAGTGCTCCCAGGAATAGCTCCCAGTTTGACTAATTTGCCTTCCCAATTCTCCCAGTGCTCCTAGTAACCCTTCCCAGTGCTCCCAGTTTGTCCTGTTTCCCCTTTTCCTCCCTTACACTGGTTCCCATTCCCCCCCAGTGGTTCCAGTTCCTCCTGCAGTGCTTCCCTTTAGCCTTTCCCAGTGTTCCCATTTAACCAGTAACCCTTCCTGAACAAGCCCTATTAATGGATAGACCTGGCGTTCCTCAGTCCCCATTGACTTCAATGGGTAGACCCAATGTCCCAAAATTTTTGTTGCTAAAAATTTCAAGTTTGAGCTCAAAATTCCTAGATTTTGGGATGAAAACAGACATTTTTAGGCTTGCCTGGAGGCACCACTCCAGCATGGGCCACAGGTATGAGATCAGGGATTTGGGGTTGGCTTCCAGGAATGCATCAAGGACTTCATCAGCGCTGCAACCCTGGAGCAAAAATTCCTGGACATGCAAGATTATCCCCAAATTTCCTCTATTTTCCCCATTTAAACACCAAGTTTACACAAAATCTTCATTGATTTTAAAGGATAGACTGAATGTCCCTAAATCCCTATTGACTTTAATGAAGTACAGCATATTTCTCTAAATCCCTTTTGATTTCAAAGGGGTAGACATGTTGTCCAAAACATCCACATTCATTGTAGCAAGTAGAACTGATGTCCCAAAAGATTTGTGTTTAAAATGCCAATGTTAGGCCTTGAAATTCCCAATTTTTGGTAGGAGAAAGCCCGAAATTTTGTTCTTTTTTCCCCTTCAGGTGATCCTGGTGATGCTGAAACAAAAGACTAACTAGTTGAAGTTTGAAAGTGAAATGTTTATTACTACACCCAGCATACCTGGGAGAAATCTCCCACAGGGAAGTGCAAAGTACACAGGGTTCTTGCCTTCTTTTATCCACAAAGGTCTTACATAATCATATAATTACCCAACATGGCTATATACATGCATTACCTAACCACACCAGCCCTGCTTCATATTAAAATTAGCTCAAAGTCCTTTCACGCTTGCGCAGTTCCTTCCTTCAGATGGGTCAGTGGGTGTTTGAAATATGTCTGTAATCTTCTAAGATTAAGTCAGGGAGTCTTGCTCACCTTTAACTTTTCACCTTTGTCTTGTTGCTAGGTTCTCGGGGCCCTTTGGCCATAGATTAAGCTCCCAACCTGGTTCTGGCTGGTTTCAGGGCCCAGATGCAGTGGCAGCTTCTTCACTTTAACAATATAACTTATATAACAATATAACTTACAACAATATCCCAACCACCCATCCTGACACAGCAAAGCCAAGTAAGCGATTTATTGCCTTAACTCTACTGGCTCGACCACTTTCTACACTGCTGCTACACTAATTGTTATATGTATAACTTCTATTCCTTAACTAAGCTTTTAACCCCTTGATATTTACTTCATGAAGATGATGCTGTGAAAAATACAAACACAATCAAGTTGTCATATCAGGATGCTTTGCCTGGAGTGCAGTTAAAACAGCGCGAAAAACGTTGTATTTTCAAAGATTTCAGGGGTGGATGGAGAAAGGGATGTCATTCTGCTTTTGGTGCTGAGGAAATGCTGAAAGTAGCATGACACATTTAAACTCCTCCTGTCCTTTCTGGGATGAGGAGCCCCTCAGCCTTCCCTGTGCCGGGCTGGACAAGCCCAGCTCCCTCAGCCTCTACTCACAGCCAAAGGGCTCCAGCCCTGCCTTGGAGGCCCTTCCCTCACCCTGCTCCAGCTGCCAGACATCTTTCCTGCCCTGGGGAACCCAAACCAGGCCCCAGTGACCTGGGTAATCCACATCCTTGATGTCCTGGTTGCACAGCCCTGGTCCCTTGTCCCCGTGTCAGGCTCTGGGGGTCATTTGTGGAACATCCTTGGGAGAGGCTGTGGCTCTAGGGAGACCAGGGGGTTGCCATGGGACAGGGGACCCTACTGGGCATGAACAGCATTGGACTACTCTGGGGAAACTGTAAAGGGGGCAGGGGCAGAGTGATCAGTGAGGATCATCTCCTGCAGGCAGAACTGGAGGCACTGCAGGTCAGGGACAGTCACTCAGTATCTAGAATGCTCAGCAGATGCTCAGCTCTGGCAGCTTCTGCAGCCCCAGGGCCAGCCCCACTGCCCAGAACAGCAGCAGAGAGTTGGCTCCAGGGCTCCTCAGGCAGGTGCTGCTGCCCCAGGGACAGGACAGACTCTTTCCAGGGCTCCTCTGCACCTCAGGGGCTCCTGCTCTGCTCCTGGCACATTCCAGCTGCCCACAGAGCCTTTGCCAGGGGAACATGTCTGTGCTGGCCTGAGCAGCCACTGCTGCAGACCCTGCCCTGCTCCCAGAGCCCAAGCTGGGGCTGCTGCTCGCAGAGCACAGGGGCTGTGCTGCCCGGGGCCCTGGGCTGCCTCTGCTGGGCTCTGTTGCTCAGCCTGGGACACAGAGGCAGCTGATGGTGCTCCCTGCACTGACCCCCTCCCACACAGGCTCTGATGGGGCCATGCAGGGGCTCAGAGGTGCCTGCCTTGTTCCAGGGCTGCCAGATGGCCTTGGGGCTGCTCTGCATCCTCCTGGGGAAGGAGCCTGAGGCTCAGAGCTCTCAGTGCCCAGACTCCTTTCCCTGTGCCTGCTGTGTCCCTGGGGCTGCAGAGCTCTCCTGGATCACAGCAGACATTCAGCCCTTGATCTTGGGGTGACCCCACCCTTTGCAGGCCTGTGCCCAATGAGCTCCACTCCCTGCTGATCCCTGGCACACCATGTCCCTGTGTTCTCCTGGCAACTCCCAGGACCCTCCAGACAAACATTGCCCTGCCATCAGCCCTGGCACAAGCTGCAGAGCCCCAGTAAGGTTCAGCACAGACCATTCACCATCTGATGGACACTGGCCACCAACAAACAAGACCTGACCCAGGCCTGAGTTCCCTGAAGGCCACACTGGGACCCTGGTCTCATCCCACTGTTATAAATAATAAAAAGAACAAGCCTAATTACAAATGATAAAAAGAAGCAATTTTATTTTGAGACTGAAATACAGTCCTCGATAACCACAATCAATAAGGACAGAACCAAGCCCAGGATCGGCGCCAGGTGAACACAGACTGTTCCGAACTCCATCGCTTCGGATCCCCCTATGTTCACCAATGTCGTTTCAGCTGGTCCTGGTTTTATACAGTTTTTTCTAGCCTGGAGCAGAGGTCCTCCTTTCTTTTTTGCTGTTTCACATATTTATGTAGCCTTCTTTCTCTGCCTTGGGCTGGACAAAAACATTTCTGGGACGCAATGAATGTCGATGAGCTGCTGCTGTTAGTTTACAGGGAATCCAGTATTGAGATGTATCTTCTTGACGACTGTGATTATCTTGATCGGTGGTATTTATCAAGTGTTCATCGCTTGGGTATTCCCTGGACTTGTCTCCAAAAGAGCCATCTCCGCTGGAGCCATTTCTATTAACTTGGTAATTTAGGTTCCTCTGCTTTGTGACAGCTGCAGTTTTGTAATTCTTATGAAGCAATCCTTTTCCCCCCACTGCTGCCTATGTTCTAAAGATTTTATTAATTTTTATTTATACAAGCATGTTTTATTTCATATAAATTGCAAACCAACACGAATTATTTTATAAGATATATTACAATCCCTTCCCTTCTATATAAACACATTTACTCATGTTCCCTTTTTTTGGGAGAAAAAAAAAAACCCTTTCCTCTTCTCTCAGTCTTTTTCAGATTTTCCACTACTGTCCCATTCTTTTTGTGACTCCTCCTAATAGTTTATATAAATAAACTTATCTCTTTGTATTTGTTCTTCAAATTTAGCCAGTGTTTCTACTGCGTTGGAGTTTACTTCTTCTCCTCCTAATTTCATTATTTTGGATGCTTTATTATTTAACATTCCAGGAGCATGTTCTGGGTCTATAGGCATAGCTGCTGTTTTCATACCCCGTGCTACTGAATGTATTAACCTAATAAAACATGGTATTAAACAGGGTAGAAATAAGACTCCAGCTACCGAGCACAGTACAAAGAACACTATCTTTTTCCACCAAGCCCCTTTGAATAACTGATCCCACCAAGATGCCTGGAGAATGAAATTCCATTTTTGGACTGGAACATGTGCTCCCTTTTTATTTCTGCAGCAAGGCCCCTGATAATTTCTCCATAATCACCAGTTTCTATACAGCACTCAGATTCATTGAACTTTCCACAGACTCCCCCTTCTTCAACTAATAAGCAATCCAATGCTATCCTGTTTTGACACACAAAAGCCCGCATTTAGGAATGCTGTTTGGCCAACTGTCCCAGTCTGAGGTTTTTCCTTAGATCTGAGATCACCTCAGAAGGACATACAGTGGTTTAAATCCTGGTTTTTCCCAAAGCAGCCGAAGAGGTTGCTGGAGATGGTTTTCAGAGGCTTCAAGAATTGTTTATTGTTTCTTATCTCAGGGACTTTTTGTCCAGCTAACAGCAGTCTTCTCTGCCTGGCATCCAGGATGGAATCTGCCTGGTGAAGGCAGGGCTTATCTTATATAGTCTAAATTACATGCTACATGTTTACAACAATTTTCCAATACAATACAATCTTGTTAAATGGTCCAGCTCTGACCCCATCCAATCTAAAAGTGCCAAAATGCCACCTAGCATGGATTACAGGGAGAAGAAGGAGGAAGAGGTATCCACTCCCCAAACTCTCCACCTTGGCCACATGTCCCTTATCATAAACATTCCCAAAAGTCTATTTATCTATGTTCTAACAATCTGATTTATACTTTACTAATTTTGGTGGCTTGTTTCCATTCCCTCTGTGTTGGTATTTTCCCCCAGGGGTTAGAATTCCGCACCTAAGACACCAGGGTCTCACTCAGGGGTCTTTGAGACCCTCGCCAGGGGGGTTTTGAGACCCCCAAGGAGGCCAGGGGTACGCCCTGGGATCCAACATCCAACAGTTCATGGACATCTAAAGTGTGATTTGACACAATCTCCACTACCGCCTGTAGCCTTATTAGTCTATTCAATATGTAAATTGGAGTTTTGTACCCCTACCTTCCATCCTGGGCCCATGTTGCAGGGCCATAATACTCTATTATCCTTTCGGCAGGCTATTCTTCTCCCTCCCAAGTCTGGCTGCCACCTACATTAGGGAGTTTCCTTTTTATTTCCCTCTTTTCTCTATTCAAAGTTTCATATAATGGTGCTCCTAATAAACTACTTTCAGATCTAGGTAAGGTAAAGAAAACAGATTGAATCATCCCCAGAGTGCATGACCCATTTTGTGGCAACTTACTGTAGGCTTTCTTCCCACACACCCAGTATATTCCATCAGGGGCTTTCCATGTAATTTCTGTGTTTTCTGGTTCAGCCCAGTAAGTACTCAGTTCTCCCAAAGATGGGTAAGGATTAGCTCCAGAGCCTTTGCTCCAATAAAGTCCAGTTTTATCATTCCATTCAGAGTTGTCTTTCCTTTCAAGACTCCAACACCCAGCAGGGGGTTCTGGCTGCTGGATCTTGCTTTTGTAAATTGAATTTACCGCTTGAGTGGATATACATGGGGTGTATTCCACTATTTCTGTGTATTCTTTTCCCTCTTGACTAATAAAATTTTTTCCAATTACCCTCTTATCCAGGACTCAACCCGCAGGTCTTTGGATTGTTCTCAAAATTTGGGAATTATCCCATTTTAGGAGCTGCTCTGGAGTTGAAGTCTCACTTTTTCAGGGTCATTTTTCAGCTGACTTAAGTCCTCCACAAATCCAACAATTCTACAATCCCAATTTTACAGCTTAATTGTTGGAGGCTAATCTATTTTCGTATTTCAAATTTTTGCCTATCCAGTAAATTTTTCCTGCCATAACACACTGTGTGATTACATTGATTGCATGTGGAAATTGGTACCTGTTTTGTATCTCTTTTCTGTATTTTGTGCATGAGTGTTTCTGACTGCCTGTCATTAGATCTCGCCTTGAGGTTATAACATACTGTTTTCCCATCCAATTTACACATCTGATATCGAGTGCAATACCCATTTTCCTTACCATTGATGCAGTCTGCTGAGGCTGAGTATGCTGGAGTGTTTGTATTCCTTTGTTCCTTTGAGATGATTTGCAAGCATTTCCCACACTCATCACCAGGGCTCTGGCTCACAGAGCTTGGTGATTTCTTTGGTTGCATACTAGTTGTATGGCA
Source organism: Erithacus rubecula (assembly GCF_903797595.1). Lineage (NCBI taxonomy): Eukaryota > Metazoa > Chordata > Aves > Passeriformes > Muscicapidae > Erithacus > Erithacus rubecula. The sequence goes on from NC_136674.1 coordinate 10,816,964, forward strand.
CACAACTAGGCTCAGGCTCATTAGGATTCCCCATAGATGTACTCCTCTGCCTTTGACTGGGTTGCCACCAGTGGCGAGGTAAGCCATCTTCTCGGCAGCATGAGTATTCTTCTGGGGATCCATACCCAGACCAAGCCGCATACCACCTCTTAAAGGCACCTCACCTTCATAATTTGTCTGCATCCGCTCTGTAGGGTACTCTATTCGACCTTCGGGACTTGATTGCTAAAATTTCAACCTTGGAAGCAAGTTTTCCCCTTACCCCGTTCTGGTACAAAAGGTACCACTCTGGAGAGTCTAATTCGATCAGATTTAAGTTAGCGGTGAATGCTAAGACATGGCTAGTCAGACACTGCTCGTCCTCTAAACTCCTTGTGCACAGACCCCACAAATGTGTGAATCAAACCTCATGACAGTATTCGCATTTGAAATGAGTAAATGGATGGCATTCACAACCACGTACTATACACCTTATTTGATCCCTTTCGGTCATTCTCTTGATTGGCACAGCTTTATCTTTAGGTCTCCCAGGGGGGAGGTAATCTCCACTTGGATATCTTTTCCCTTGGTTCGATCTTTTTCACCTGAGAAATGTGTGTCTAGTCTTTTTCTGCTGTTCAAACTGCTGTGTTTGTGGTTAAAAGGACAAGAAAATGACCTTCCCAGTGAGGAGAGAGGAGGACCTCTCTCCAGGTTTTTATAAGAACTCTATCTCCCGGTTGAATTTTATGTATGGCAAACTCCCTGTTTTTGCAATTCCTGTAGGTTTTTATTTATTGCTATCAGGTAGGGCTGTATTTGTCCATCTTATATCCTAGGATGTCCTACTGGCATCCCATGATCATAAGGCATTCTATATAGCATGTCAAAAGGTGATAATCCTGTCTCAGAGTGAGGCATGGTTCTGATGTTTAGTAAAGCTAAAGGGTGGCATTTTGGCCAGGACATCTTAGTTTCTATCATTAACTTTGATAATTGGGCTTTTAATGTCTGGTCCATTCTCTCAACCTGTCCTGAGCTTTGGGGATGCCATGGGATATGGTATTCCCACCGAATTCCTGAGGCTTCTGCCAATTGTTTAATTATCTTTGAGGTGAAGTGGGTTCCTTGATCCGAATCTATATAATTGATTATTCTGTATTGGGGAATAATCTCTCCTAGGAGAAATTTTGACACTGTCTGGGCTGTAGCCCTACAGCTCAGAAAAGCCTCTACCCAATGGGTTAATTTGCCAACAAAAATTTATATCGTCCAACTTTGGGCAATTCGGTAAAATCTACCTGGATCCTTTCAAAAGGACGATATGCTAGAGGGCAACTTCTCCAGACTGCCTGTCTTGTTCTGACCCTATTAACCCTTTGGCAGACCAGGCATCCTTGCACCTCCTGCTTGGCTAATTTATAAATCCCTTTACACCCGAAAAATTTTGGAAGTTGTTCTGCCAGGACCTGGGCCCCCCCACTGAGTTTGCTAGTGTAGTCTCCTTAAAATCTTTCTAGTATAAATATTAGTTCCCTCCCGTCTGGTAATTTCCACTTGCCTTCTTTCAACCTTCCCCCCATCTTTTCATATCCTTCAATTTCCTTTTGGGAGGGAGATGAGGGATATCCCTGGGTCTCACCCTCTCCGACTTCTGGGCTACTTACCTTTAATAATGCTTCACTCTTAGCTTCTTTGTCTGCCAAATTGTATCCTCGAGTCTGAAACTGTATTCCTACAGGTGTCCTTTCACCTGTACAATTGAAATCGCCTCTGGCTCCCTGATACCCTCTAAGGTTTGTTTTATTATTTCCCCCTGAACTAGTCCTTGTCCTTGAGTATTAATCAACCCTCTCTCTTCCCAAATTTTCCCAAAGGTGTGGACTATCCCAAATGTATATTTTGAATCTATAAAGACTGTCCCTCTTTTTCCTTTCAATCTCTTTAATGCTTGCAATGCTGCATACAATTCATATACTTGAACTGACCAACTTGCACTTAAGGGTCCTGATTCTACTACTTCCTCCATCTTGCCATCCACAATCGCATATATCAACTTTCTTTTTCTTCTATAACTCTCACTGACCCATCCACAAACCATTTTTCTCCTCCCTCTAATTCCTCTTCCTCCAAGTACGTTCTTATTTTTGTCTGTAATTCCACCACCTTGGCACACTCATGAGTAGGTCCTGCTGAGGCTTCCCCAAACAGAAATTGATCTGGATTTAGTGCAGAGTTTGTTCTCAATTCCAAATCATGTGAGTGAATTAGTATGGCCTCATACTTCAAAAACCTAGCATCTGTGAGCCATTTGCTTTTTGTTGCAATATACTCCCTACATTATGAGGGGTATACACTACTAACAAAGCTCCAAACGTTATTTTCTTAGCTTCTTTTACTAATAATGCTTCTGTCACAATTGCTTGTAGGCAAGTAGGCCACCCCCGCTCATGGGGTCCAAAAGTTTTGACACATAGACCACTGGTTTCTTAGCTCCAGCCCAATCCTGTGTCAATATTCCATGGGCAGTGTGACTACTAACATCCATGAATAACTGGAATGGTCTTTTAGTATTGGGAAGGCTCAATACTAGAGCTGTCATGAGTGTTTCTTTTTAGCTCTTTGAATCCTTCCTCATCTTGTTCTGTCCATTTTAAGGTATCTGTAGTGAGTTTCTCATATAGGAATTTTACCTTTTCACTATATCCTTCAACCCACTTTTTGCAATATACCAAAAGTCCCAGTAGCTGCCTTATTTCCCTTTTTGTTCGTGGGGAGGGTAGAGCAACAATCCCTGCGACTCTTTCAAGGTCTAACTTCTTTTTCTGCTTTGTTAACCAATGTCTCAGATATTTAACCTCAGGTTCAGTAAACTGTAGTTTTGACTTAGAAACCTTTAATCCTCTGTACTCTAAGAAATTTAGTAGTGCTATGAAACTTACATCTTCCCCTTTTGGACCTGCTACTAGTAGATCATCCATATATTGTAATAATTTGGTCCCTTCTACTGGCACAAATTGACTCAGCAACTGTTCAAGCGCTTGGCCAAACAGGTTTGGTGAGTCTACAGACCCTTCCGGCAAAGAAGTCCACCTGCATTGTTGCTTTCTATTTGTATCTGGATCTTCCCATTGAAAAGCAAAACAGTCCTAACTATCCTTAACTAGGAGGCAGGTCCAAAACGTATCTTTCAAATCTATCACACTATACCAGGTATCTTCAGGAGAAACATTATTTAATAAAGTGTTTGGATTTGAGACAGTAGGAAATAATGTTCTAGTTCTCCTGTTCACAGCTCTCAGGTCTTGTACTAACCTGTAGCTACCATCAGCCTTCCATACTGCAAGATAGGGGTATTATGCCTAGACATGCAAGGTTCCAAAGTGTCCTTTTTCAATAGGTCTTATATTACAGGTTTCAATTCTTTCCTTCCTTCCATAGAGATGGGGTATTGTTTAATTCTATTGGGATCTTCTGGTCTATCAATTTCAATGTGGATCAGCTCCATCTCTAGTTTTCCAGCTTCCCCTTGGGTGTGCCAGACTTTAGGATCTATTTTATTCTCATCTTCTGTGGTTAATCTATATGGATTTACCACAAGCTGGGAGCCCTGTACAATCAAACTTATTTCTAAAGCTACCATCAAATCTCTCCCTAGCAAGTTATAATCAGATTCCTCAACTAATTGTATATTCCCTAAACAAAACCTGGTCTCTGACTCTATTTCTACATCTTTAATTACAAGAAGGGTTCCCCTTTTGCCCCAATAACCACCATAGTATCCTTGCTTCTAGTACATCTGGGGGCAACTGCTGAACAGTACTTTACTCAGCTCCTGAATCCACTAAGAATATTAATTCTTGGTTTTGGTGTCCTATTCTCAGCTTTACCAGGGGCTTTCTGGATGTTCTGGACCCTAAATGAAAAAGCCCCTGACCCCTCTAATCTTCCTGAAAAATCTTCTCATCTCTCATCCTCTTTTTGCACTTTCTCTTGAAATAGCCTTTCCTCTTACAATAGAAGCACTCTGGCGCATCCCTTTGATTGTCCATCTGCTTCTTCTGAGAGGGGCTTCATTTCTTCAAGGTTGAAGGTTCAGCATTGGTTCCACATTATCTTGGACCAGCTCCTGTCTTTGTGCTTCCCTCAGAGCTGCTACCAACATCTCTGCTTGTGCTTTCTGCTGCTCTTCTCCCCTCCTAGTATAAACCCACTGCACTTCTCTAAGCAGGTCCTGCAACCCTTTTTCCTGCCATCCTTCTATATCTTCCCATGGTTTTGCAACAAACTGTGTTTTTAAGAGGACCGCCCCGACTGGGGAATCAGGATCCGTTCCTGAATACATTCGGAGACTTTTTCTCAACCTCTCCAACCATTCTGTGGGTGTTTCCTTGTTCCTCTGACATTCCCCAAGTGCCTTGCTCATGTTCTGCCCTTTTGGTACTGCCTCCCGCAAGCCTTATATCACCATACTCTGTAGCTCTTATAATTTTCTTCCTGCCATCTTCCATCTGTGTGTTCCACGATGGTCTCTGGCTGGGCCATCTCTGGTCACCTTGTGCTCCCTTGAGGGTTTCTACGCTCCCAATCCCAAATCACGGCTTGCCTCATAATTTCTTGTTCCTTGATGTTGAACAGTGACCTCAATTTGGCAATGGTATCATCATATGTATATATGCTAGTTCCTAGGAACCTGTCTAATCTATCTGCTACCCCTAACGGATCGCCCATCAGACTGCCCATTTCTTTCTTAAAAGCTCTTATATCCCCACTGTTAGTTGGTGTGTTTACAAATATGATTCCAGAGGCAGTTGATACTTCTCTTAAAGGGAGGAGATTATGCTTATCTCCCTCATCCTTACTATCATCATTGCTCACCCTCCTTGTTTTGTGCCGTATTCTACTAGCTGGGAGAGAACCAGTTTTCCCGGTGGGAGGGGTTTTTTTCTTTGTGTCCAGCTGGTTGTGGAGGGGGTAGGGGTTGGGGCACCGCTGAAGTTTGTCCTTGTAAGTGCAGGGTTTCTGGAGGCTGCACAAGCAGAGGGGGTGCCTGAGCTTGCATGGATTGGTGTGAGAGACCCGTGGATACGAGCAAAGGGACCTGAGCTTGCATGGTTTGAGGTATGGGATTGAGGTATGGGGCAGGAGGCTGTCTAATGACTCCCATGCTTTGCCCGGGGTTGCAGCACCCTTGCAAGTTTTGATTGGGAATAACCCTGTAGCAGCATATTTCCATAATTTGCATAGTCTCTTTCCTCTTTATCTTGTGGATACTACTATTCACATGACTAAGTAAAGCTTGGTAAACCTATCTCTCAAATGTACCAAAGATGGGCCAGACTAGATGTTCCCTTATTTCCTTATCTCCCCATATTTCTATGCAGTAGTGACTCATTTTCTCCTTAGACTGCCTTCTATTGGGACACTCCTCCCAAAGTTCTAACATCCACCCCAATGGGCTGTTTCTTGGGATTTCGGGCAAAATCCCCCCCCCGCCCCAACCTCCGTGCCTTTATGGGCTTCTCCAGGGTTTTTCCCTGAGTTTTACTTTTTCTCTGTCCCATCCCTCTTAAAAAATTACAACACACATCTCTTTACCATAATTTCACGCTGGGATTCTCCAAAGGATTTTTATTTTTTTAAAAGTCTGAGTGGTACTGTACTCGTGTCTGATTTTGTTCGAAATTACCTGTCTGCTAGCCTTACAGAAAACTGATCTGTAAGTTTTTTGAAAGGTAGTGAGCTCTCCTTTCCCTTTCCTGGACTTACCTAGTCCTGGATCCAAAAGGTTTACCAGTTCCCAAGCACCTGAGAACGTACCTTTTTGATCCTCCCCATGACACACCCCCAAAACTTTCCTGAGTTTTAGGCTTGACGCGGGAGAGAGTTCTACTACTTTACGTTCACTTCCCCCTTAACCAACGACATCCCTCGCAGGATAGCAGAACTGTGATCTTGGAGTCCACACTTGCTTTGTGATAATATCATGTCTTACACACGCACTTGATCACCCCTCACTCAACCACACGATACTTATGGTTCCTTTTCCTGCGTGGTTTCTTTGTGCACGTAGAGTCTTATGAGTGAACAAAAAATTTGCACCACAGCATCTGAGAGCTCTGGACCAGTTTTCATCCCCTCTTTGATTGTGGCTCTGGCTTTTAGTTCGAGATTCTGATTGGTTCCAATAAATTTCCCAATTCCGTCAGGCTGCAAAAGTTAGCGGGATGCCTCCTGAGCGGAGGGAGGCTTTCCCAGACACCCAGTGCCCTATGGCCATCATGGGACCCTTCTTCCTGCGGTCCCAGTTTATCTTTTCCAGCCTTCTCTGTATTTTCCTGCCCCTTTCCCATAACTCCCCAGTGGCCAGCCCTTCCCCCCCAACATCTGTTTGGGGGTCCCACCTCCCTATTTCCCTTTGTTTACACAGTCTTCCCACCATTCCCACCCCTTCCCTTCCTGCCCCTCCTGCTCACCCAAGAGTTCGTTGTCCCCAGCCCAGGGGGCTCCCAGTGACACCAGCAGGGCCCCAGCTGCTGCCACACATGGTCAGTGCCAGGCAGGTTCTGACACCTCCCCCCTGTTTGAACCCTGGAAACAGAGAGGTTTGGGCATTCTGTGCTGACAGGATCTGACCCTCAGGAAAACACTGCTTTTGACGTGAGGTTGTGAAAAATGCTTCCAAAATTGAGTGATAGAACTGAGATCATTGCTGTGTGGTTTGAATAGCAATGTTTAATGTCACATGGTGGAAAACTTAGAATTTGGGAGTTTAGAATATAGTAATATATATAAAGCAAGATGGAGGTTATGTGGCAAAGGTTTCTTTCTTCTTCACCTTCTTCATGGATCTAGGTGGCACTTCTGTAATTGGATAGAAAATTCCACATTGTGAGTCATGGGTGATTGGTTATTGGGTTAAAAGGAAAAATAATTTAGGTATCCCTTGTTAATTGGACAGACTGGCCTTTAAAAGGCCTTGTAGAGAGAAAAAGATGGGTTGTTAGCTAGAAGTGTTGAAGAACTCACGTAATATAGATAAGAAATAATAAACATCTGAGGCTGAACAAGAAATAGTCTCTCAAACATTTAATCCTGACTCTGGAAGAACAAAAAAAGAAGATAAAATGCGATATCCCCCTCCCTAAATTCTCCTGGCAGGGGGTGCTGGGGGCAAGGGCAGGGTGCTTGGAGTCCATGAGAGGAGCTCGGGGCACTGTGGGACTGCTGGACACTGAGGAAACATCAGCGCCACACATTCTGATTGGCTCGATTATTTTAGTGCCTTCTCTGATTGGCTGAGGAGAAGCCCAGGAGTGTAGAAAAGGACCATGAGAGATCCTCTCCAACTTAGTGGTGGAAAAACATCAAATTAACAAGGCATGGATATCACTTCTAAGTGGTCCCCACACGCCTGTAGGAACAAAATGCACCGAGGATCTCATGAGGGTCACCAACTCTCTGGTGGCCAAATCCAGCCCTACATTCCCTGTGGTTGTGGGCACTCTGGGAAGGGTTCACCTGTGTGTCAGATGGCCGGAGAGTGGGTTGGTGATCACCTTGAGTGTGAGGCAGTGATTGGCTGGGGAGATGCGTGGGCACCACATGATCAGAGAGCTGACTGGGTAAAGGGACATGTCAACAGCAACACCACAGCGACAGGCAGCCAATGCTTGCTTGGTTCAGTGAAGTTTGGCATAAGTTTCGGTTAAGTTTCAAGCATAAAAAGGCTCAGTTGATTACAATAAACAATCTTCTTATAAGCAAGCAACAAAATACATGTGTCTTTGCTCCTCATTGCTATGTATGACCATGAGATGGCCACTACTGTTACCATAAGATGGCCATGATGATGACTCAGCTGTGATCCTGACACGACCATCATATGATTGTGGCCATGTGTCCTAGGTTGCAATGTAAAGATATTCCCAAAAAGTATGTATTCTATCACCATCCATTGAAACCAGGTGAAGCCATGATCCTTATCTCTGTAGGAGATATCCTCTGCTAATGGGTCATTTGTTAAAACCACATGGGGCAATGTTCTTTATCTTTCCGATGACCCATCCTTCCTCCAGGAAGATATCTTCTGTTCATGGGCTGTTGAGTCCCAATGCATGATTGATAAAAATCATCCCATTGTGAGATGCTCCATCCAAGGGGAGCAGTGGAAAATTTCCTACCTAGATAAAAACTGAGATTTGGAACACCAAGACAGCTTTTACCCACTGATTTCCAGAGGACAAGAGCTATCAGACTTTTCTATGGGATCACTACTTCAACAAGACCAATTCATCTGGACTGCTACCACCACCCTAACTAGCGGGGTGTCAGGTTGTATTTTGACTCTGTCAGTGGTTTTCTTTTGTACTATTGCACATATCTTATTTTTTTCCCCCGCTTAAATAGTATTTCTGACTTGGAATCTTTCATTTATTTTACTTTCAATCCAGTATACCATGAATTGACCACAAGACAATAATGAGATGACCATGATCATGAGATGACCATGACCATGACCATCATAATGGCACAACCATGACCATGAGATGACCATGATATGACTGTGGCCATGAGTTGACCATGAGATGATCATGAGATGACCATGACCATTTGATGACCATTACTGGGACCATGCCCATGAGATGATGATCACCAAAAGAGCACTGTGACCATTAGATGACCATGACACAGCCATGAGGTGATTGAGATCATGATCTGCCCATAAGATGAACATGACACAACCATGGCCATGAGGTGATAATGATCATGAGAGGACTGTGACCATCAGATGACCATGACCCAGCCATGAGCATGAGAATGCAACTGTGAGATGACCATGACCATGAACATGAGATGATTGTGATCATATGACCATGACATGACTATGACCCTGACCATGTGATCATATGACCATGACATGACTGTGGCTATGAGGTGACCACAAGATGACCACGACTATTTCACGACTGTGAACCTTTCATGACTATGACACAGACGTGTGGTTATCAAGGTCATGAGGTGACCATGAGTTAACCATGGCCATGGGGCCATAAAGACCATAATATGAGCAAGGGATCACCATGGCCATGATACAATAATGCCCATGAGATAACCATAAGGTGGCCACAACCATGAGCATGAGATGACTGTGACCAAGAGATAACCATGAGATGTCCACAACACAGCCATGGCCATGTGACCATTGTGACTATGAGGTGATTCTGAGATGACCGTGTGATGACCCTGACTGTGAGATAACCACAACATGACCATGACGGGATCAAGACCGTGACATGATAACGACCATGACATGGTCACAAGGTGATCATGACTATGACTATGCAATGACCATGACACAACCATGACCTTGAGATAACCATGACCATATGATGACTATGACCATAATATGAACTTGACAGAAGTATGACTGTGACTGTGACCATGACCATGAAATGACCATGAGATGACCATGATCATGAGATGACCAGGACCATGGGATGACAATTACAATGATATAAGCATGACTGTGAAGTGACCATTAGCATGAGATGATTGTGACCAAGAGATGACCATGACATGACCACAACACACCATGGCCATGTGTGATCATGATCATAAGGTGACTGTGAGATGACCATGAGATGATTATGACAATGAGATGGTGGTGATTAGGAAATTACTGTGACCATGACACAACCACAGTCATAAGATGGCCATGATACGATTGTGGCCATGAGTTGACCACAAGATGATCATGAGATGATCATGATCATGACATGTAAGTGATCATGAGATGACCATGAGCATAAGGTGACCATGAGCATGCAATGACCCTGACTGTGGACATCACACAGTCATGGTCATGACAAGACCGTTACAATGAGATGATCATAAAAGTGAGATTACTGTGAGCGTGTGATGACTGTGACGAAGAGATGACAATAAATGACCATGCTAATGAGATCATCGTGACCATGAGATGGCCATGAGCTGACCATGATGTGATTATGATCATGAGATGACCATAACAATGAGATGACTGAGAGGATGAGATGATGACTATCAGGAAATGACCCATCAGCATGCTGTGGCCAAGAGATGATTGTGATCATGAGATAACCATGACCATGACCCAACCACAGCCAAGAGATGACCATCATAAGATTTTGTCAAATGAGTTGAACATGAGATAATCATAAAATGACCATGACACAATCATGACCATGGGATTACCATTAGAATGAAATTAACATGACTGTGAGAAGACCACGAGAATGAGATTACTGTGACCAAGAGATGACCATGAAATGATCACAACACACTACAGCCATGTGTGATCATGGTCGTGAGGTGACTGTGAGATGACCATTACAGTGAGATATCTATGAGCATAAGATGATGATCATTAGGAAATGACCATGACCCTGAGATGGCCATGAGATGAGATGATCAAGACCATGAGATGAACCAGGAAGTGATCATGAGATGATCAAGACCATGAGATGAACCAGGAAGTGATCATGAGATGATCATGACCATGACACAACCATGATCATAAGATGACCATTACAGTGAGATAAACATGAATGCAACCATGACATGACTGTGACCAAGAGATGACCATGAGCATGAGATGATTGTGACCAAGACATGACCACAATACAACCATGGCCATGTGGTGATCTAGACCAAAGAATGATGCCTTAAGTTTTAGCTTTCATGTTTTCCAGTTTCTGTACAACATTAGTATATAACTCTGAACTTCATAGAAAGTGTCAGCAAGTTTTTCTCACAGTTTAGTTAGACAAAACAATCCTTTTCCAGCCTAAGAACCAAGGGCATGGTTGCAACTTCAGGCCCAAAGAACAGCAAATTGAGGAGAGCAATCTGGGAGGATGGGAGCATCCAATGGCACTGCCCCTAGAGGTGGAGATGGGAGGGCAGGGCCTTCTACCCAAAGGGCGCAGAGGCAACCTCCCATGGAGACAGTGGTGCCTCTACCACTCTCAGAGCTGTGAGTTTCCATTGCAACACCACGCCTGAAGAGCTGCCTCAGGAGATGATGGCATCAAAGTGAGAGGCAACCAGCCCGGCTCCCACAGCGCTGTAAATCATGTGGGCAATTTCTAATATTGGGATTGGTCAAAGCAGATCTACCACAACAGACAGAACAGAGGCAGACAGCTCTTGCTCAGAGAGCTTTTCTTAAGAGGAAGATGAGTTCACAACTGCTCTGAGCAGGCAAAAGAAGGGAAAGATAGCTAGAGAGGCCATAAAAGAACACAACCCTACAGCCAAATGTACCAGGCCAAAAAAGAAAAAAGGAAAAGAAGCTGTTCTGCAAGCCCCTATACAGTAAGCAGTCAGCAGCCAGGGGCCAATACATGTAAAGGTTCCATACTTTCTTTTGGAATTAGAACAGTGGAAAAGTACTGTGGGCAAATATAATGAAAACCCAGAGAAAGTTGCCAAATTAGTAGAAAGGGCAATTAACACACAGAACCCTGACTGGGCTGATTTGAACTCTATCTGTCACAGTTTGACTTGGGTTTGCCAATTTTAATATATTAAATTCCTTTTAGGAATTTCTTTTAGAAATAAGATTTAGGAGCAAAAACAAGGCAGGCTTAAAACTAAAAAGGGTATAAGAAAAAATGTATTAATAACACACACACACAAAAATTCAGAATAAGATTTCAAAATTATTCCTTCTTCCTCTCTCCCTTGCCTTCCACATTTTCCCAACAAAAACATACAGAGAACACTTTAATCAGTTATCTACCTACTTAAATGATCATTTCAGTTCACTCTAGAGAGAAAAGTTCATTTTTTTGGTTTAGGCTTAGGGGGTGTCTTCACTTTGACAATCTGCGTCCACCCAGAGAAAAACTGCAAACCATGAACTTCCTCTTATCTTCACAGTCTTTCTAGAGCTTTGTTATGGGTTATGCTACACAATTGGGGTATTACTTTTAAAGACAAGCTGCTGAAAGACAAAATTCTCTTCATCTCTTTTTCTATCCCTGGCTGGGCCGAGACGGGGCCTGGGCTGAGCCCAAGCCAGGGCCAGGGCCCCACTGGCTGTTACCTGCGTCACCAATGGAAGTGAAAAGAGAACGGATTAGTTTTACCAGTGTTATTTATGAAAGCGAAATAACTTTTAATTGGTTGCTCAGTTTGTCAACTACTAAATCAGCTCTCTGATTGGTCCCTGCAGCCCACAGAGGAAGCTCCCAGAGAGGGGACAGCCCTCCTGTTTCCAGGCCCCGTGCTCTTCCTCTCAGACCCCTCTCAGCCGACCTCCCTCTATGCAAAACCAGCACACTATGTTAGACACATTACTTGATCCCAATGAGAGACAAATTGTTAGTAAAGCTATTACATCCTCAGTAGAGGCAAGTATAGCAAGTGGTTGATCCAAGGCAAAGTTATAGAGGTATTCCCATTAAAAAGCCCAGGATGGGACACTAATTTACCAGAATATATGTCGAAGTTTAAACAATGCCAAAATCTTGTGGCATATTGTTACATTGGGGGTCATTTGTTGGAGACATACAAACTGCACAAACTCTCAGACATCCTTGTGACAACAACCCCAGTTTATTCTTCCATCCTCCTTTTATAGGAAGGTCAAAACTCCTGGGTCTAGATAGTTGATTGGTCTGGATTTCAGCACTGCCCAGCTCCCTGGCTAATGATACATTTGCATTTGGGGCTCAATGAGATTGGCTGAGGGTCTCTGTGTACACTTAATTCCAACCAATCCTTGCAGGGACTTGTTTACTTCTAGACTGGTTGAGTTTTGGGGGGCAACTTCAGACTAGCTGTCTGTGACAATATATGGGGAAAATATGGTGTCCGTAAAGCTCTAAATTGGTCCAAGCTTTACAAAGTACAGCAAAATTATGATGAATCACCCACTGATATTTTAAATAGGTGAAGAGAAACTGCCATCAAATATACAGATCTAGATCCTGAATCATCTGAAGGGAAAGCACATCTAGTTCTCTTGCTTATGGGTCAAGCTACAAATGATGCAATGAGGAAGCTGCAAAAGATAGAGGGAGTTTGAAATATAGATACATTGCTAGAAGTGGTCTGGAAGGTATTTCAAGACAGGGACCCATATGAAAGAGTTAGACCCCAACCTAGGAAGAAGGCAACTCATGAAAAGTCACCCAAGGCTTCCCCTACAGACATAGATCAGTGTGCCTATTATAAAAAATTGGGATGTTGGGAGAATAACTGTCCAGCACAGAAACAAAAATTCCCAGTTCCCCAACTCCCAGTAGTACAAAGCTCAAACTCAGAATGATGGGTACCAAAAGCTTCTCCCCCAGCAGAGCCCTCAGTTAGAGCTAAGCTGGGAAAAAGTGACATCAAATTCTGGTAGATATTGGAGCAGTACATTCTGTGTTAAATACCTTAGAAGGGAAACTGAGTCAAGATACTGTGCATTTTGTTGGGGCGACTGGGTTAAGCGAAATACGATCTTTCTTCCAACCTTCAAAATTCAGACTGGGGAAGCATTGGGTAACCCATTGTTGGGGGTTGAGTGCTTTTCTGTTACTGTGTCAATTGAAAGAATTTTTCCCATTATCATGCCAATGGAGCTGGCCGGGCTACACCCAGGGTCTCTGATGGGTCCAGACAAAAGGGGGTGGGTGGGGACGGCCCCCGGAGGGGCCTCTCAGGCTTCCAGGAGGGCACTCGAGTTTCCGGCGAGCCGGGAGGAGGACGCCTGGGATCGTTCAGCCACGCGGCCGAGCACAGCAGAGCCAGACCCTCTGCGATCACCTGCCCTACATCTGCCCTGTTCCAGCCTCCTGCCTCTGCGGACACAGCTGATCACCCGGACACACATGGTGAGCGAGGAGCCGCCGCTCCAGCCCGTTCCCGCCCGAGACCGGCGTGGCCGCTGCTGTCCCTCCCCCCTCCCTCCTGCCTTCGTTCCCGTCTGTCCTCTGGCAAATCTGGGCTCTGGACTAAGTACAGAGACAGCGTGCTTGCATCTAAAGGGACTGACACCAAGTTATCTATTTTGTTCTGTTAGCAATTTTAACTGTTATTGTTTTCTGTTTGTATAGTTAGATATATATTAGTAAAAGAGCTGTTATTCCCACCCCCCCTTATCTCTGCCTCAGAGTCCTTGATTCCAACAATCATAATACTTGGGGGAGGGGAGTGGAACCAAAGCCTCTATTCCAAAGGGAAACTTCTGCCCCTACTGGCAGACACCTGTCCTTTCAAACCAGCACACCCATCAATTCCTCTATGTGCCTAACTCCCCACAACCATTGCTGGGGAGGGATTTGCTTGAAAAATTGGAAGCAGAAATTAAATTAAAGAAGAGGAAGGGTGCAAAAGTTGTAATATCTGAATCTAAATTTGTCCAAGATGCTGCACTTTTTATACAGGAAAGAAGTGGTGAAATCCCCACTGAAGTTGAAAATGCAGTCAGTCCAACAGTGTGGGCCAGTGATATCCCAGGAAGATCCAAATGGGCAGAAACCAGTGAGTATTGCACTCAAACCAGGAGCCACACCAGAAAGGCAAAAACAATACCCTTTGAAATTAGAGATACGTATGGGATTGGCATCTGTAATTGAAAAATTCCTCCATCACGGGTTACTAGTGCAATGTGAGTTCAAATACAACACCACTATATTAGCTGTTTAAAAAAACCAGATAATACGAATTCTCAATTAGTACAAGATTTAAGAGCAATTAACAAAATTACAGGCGACTTATACCCAGTGGTAGACAATCCCTAGACCCTTTTGACCACACTGACAAATTAGGATGGTTTGCTGTTGTTGACCTGAAGGATTCCTTTTTTGGCATTCCTGTGCACAAAAACAGCCAAGAACTTTTTGCTTTGGAGTGGGAAAATTGTGAGACAGAGAGGAAAAGTCAACTTACTTGGACAGTTTTACCCTGAGGTTTCAAGAATAGCCAAAAAATATTTGGAAACCAGCTAGCAAAGGAATTTGAAGGCTGGAAAGGAAAAGAGCCAGAAGGAGTCATTCGATATATGGATGACATCCTGATTGCAGCCAGAACCAGAGATGACTGCACATGATTTACACTAAATTTGTTAAATGTCTTGGGGCTGAGTGGGTACAGAGTTTCAAAAGACAAAGTACAATGGTCAAGGAAGCCGTACTTTGCTTAGGGCTTGAGATCTTCCATGGACACAAGCAGCTCAGCAAAGTACAGAAAGAATCCTTCTGTCGACTCCCAGAGCCCCATACTGTGAGAGAGATGTAAGCTTTCCTGGGAATGGTAGTTTGGTGTTTGTGGATAGCGAATTATGGGCTGCTTGTTAAAGCCCTCTGTGGAGCATTAAAAGCAGCCAGAAAGGAATTATCATTTGGACTGAGCAACTAGAGCAGCTTTTAAACAGTTGAAACATTCTCTAATGACAGCACCAGCACTGGGACTGCCAGACCTAAGTAGACTTTCGGAACTTTTTGCATATGAGAGGCTGAACTTGGCTTTAGGGATACTAGCACAGCGCCTTGGGAACCAACAGAGGGCTGTGGCCTACTTTTTCAAACAGCTAGACAATGTTGCCCAAGACTGGCCAGGGTGCCTGAAGGTCGTGATGGCCACTCTCATCTTGATTCAAGAGACCCAAAATCTCACATTGCAGTGTATGTACCCCATACCAGTTGTACTTGAACAAAAGTGGAGACATTGGTTGTCTGGTAACTGGATGCTTAAATACCAATCACTTTTATTAGAGCAGGATGATTTTACCTTGAAAACAATTCTTGTTATTAACCCTGCCATGGTTCTGTCATCCACCTTAATTGACAATGTGCCTGAGCATGACTGTTTGCAGAAGAGGTCTATTCCAACTAACCAGATGTGAAGGACATGCCCCTAGAAAATCCAGATTGGGAGCTTTTTACAGATGGGAGCTAGCTCAGAGAGGACATGAAAACACACATTTTATGGTTGAAAATCTGTAGAAGCATCTAAAAAAGGTAGTAATAGGAAAAGGAATTACTTATATTGTGCAATCAGTAGTGAGAAAATGTGAAATCTGCTGTAAAAACAACCCTGATATGAGAAAAAGAATTGTGTTAGAAAGAACAAAGGCAGGGGATTTTCCTGGAGATTACTGGCAAATAGATTTAGCAGAGTTACCAAGCAAAGACTTCCACAGGAAGCTTTTCTAACCGAGTGGCAATGTCTTTCCACTCATCAGCAGCCCAGATTGGTTTTCTTCTTTGCAGCCATTCAGCCTTTTTCCACCTTTCCAGCCAACCCCAGAGAACATTGGCTACCATCCCTGAATCAGTGTAAAGGTAGAGCTTTGGCCACTTCCCTCTTTCATCGAGGTCCAAGGTGTGCTGAACAGCTTTTGGTTTGACTTGATGTTGACTCGATCCACCTTCTCCTTCGGTAGCTTGTGCAACCTGTCATGTGGGGCTCCATATGGCAGCTTTCCACTCACGGTTCATCCCCACAATGCGGCAGGAACCGTCAGTGAAAAGGGCGTAGTGTGTTTCATCTGCTGGCAGCTGGTTGTACGGTGGAGCTTCTTCAGCTTCTTCAGGTCACTTGTTCCTGCTTTTCTTCATCAGTGAGACCAAAGTTTTCATTTTCTGGCCAGTTTGTAATTATCTCCAGAATCCCAGGGCAATTTGGGTTTCTAGTATAGACACGCTACGTGATGAGGGCAATTCTTTTGCTCCATGCGGCATCGGTGGCATGGTTGGTAGAGGGAAACTTTTCTTTAAGCATCCACCCCAGCACTGGCAGTCGGGGTGCCAGGAGCTGTGTTTCTGTGCCGATTACCTCGGACATGTCTTGACCTATTTCATAAGTGGCGAAGATTTCCTTCTCTGTGGGAGTGTAATTGGCTTCAGACCTTTTGTAACTTCTGCTCCAGAATCCCAGGGGTTGGCCTCGGGTCTCACCAGGCACTTTCTGCCAAAGGCTCCAGAACAGACCATGGTTCCCAGCTGCAGAGTAGAGCACATTCTTTACCTCTGGTCCCATCCTGACTGGGCCAAGGGCTACTGCATGAGTGATCTCCTGTTTGATCTGGGCAAAGGCTTCCTGTTGTTCAGGGCCCCAGTGGAAATCGTTCTTCTTGTGCATGACCAGGTAGAGAGGGCTCACAATCTGGCTGTACTCAGGGATGTGCATTCTCCAAAAGCTTATGGCACCTAGGAAAGCTTGTGTCTCCTTTTGGCTCATTGGTGGAGACATTGCAGTGATCTTTTTGATGGCCTCAGTGGGGATCTGGTGCCGTCCATCTTGCCACTTTACCCCAAGAACTGGAGCTCTTGAGCAGGTCTTTTGACTTTGCTCTTTTTGATGGCAAAGCCGGCTTCCAGCAGAATCAGGAATTATCTTCTCTCCTTTCTCAAATACTTCCATTGCCTTTTCCCCCATACAATGATGTCACTGATGTACTGCAAATGTTCTGGAGCCTCAACCTTCTCCAGTGCAGCCTGGATCAGCCCGTGGCAGATGGTGGGGCTGTGTTTCCACCTCTGGGCCAGTCGGTTCCAGGTGTACTGCACGCCTTTGCAGGTGAAAGCAAACTGAGGCCTGCACTCTGCTGCCAAAGGAATGGAGAATAATGCATTTGCTATGTCAATGGTGGCAATACCACCTTACTGCCTTGGACTCCAGCTCATACTGGAGTTCCAGCATGTCCAGCACGGCATCACTCAGTTGTGGAGTCACTTCATTCAAGGCATGATAGTTCACAATCAATCTCCATTCTCCATCAGACTTGTGCACAGGCCAGATGGGACTGTTGAAGGGTGAGTGTGCTTTGCTGACCACCCCTGGTCTCTCCAGCTCACGGATCATCTTGTGGATGGGGATCATGGCATCTCTATTCATTCAGTACTGCTGGTGGTGCACTGTCAAGGTGGCAATTGGATCCTGTTGCTCTGTCACCTTCAGGAATCCCACTGCAGATGGGTTTTCTGATAGCACTTGCAAGGTTTTCAGTTGTTTCACGCCTTCTGCTTCTATAGCAGCTACTCCAAAAGCCCACCTGAGTCCTTTTGGGTCTTTGTAGTAGCCATTCCTGGGGAAGTCTATGCCTAGAATACGTGGTGCCCCTGGGCCAGTTACAATTGGATGTTTCTGCCATTCCTTCACAGTCAGGCTCACCTCATCCTCTAACAGAGTCAATTTCTGCAATCCCTCCATCACCCCGGCCATGGAATCAGGTTCTGCCCCCACATCTCTCAAGGGCATTAGCGTACACTGTGCACCTGTATCAACTAATGCCTCATATTTTTCTTGCTTTGATGTGCCAGGCTATCAGATCCATGCCTTCCAAAAGACCCAGTTTTCCTGTGCCTTTTCCTTGCTAGAGGCAGGGCCCCTCTAGCTGTGGTTATCATTCCTTTCCTGGGCATACATAGTAGAGTTTTCTTCAAGGGGGTCCAAAAGATCATCCTCTCTTCTGTAATAGCCAGCAGCTTGGGAGGTTGAGGCAACCTTCACTTTAGTGTAGCTCCCTTGGTTAGTTTTTCCCTCCCTGAGTTGATGCACCCGTGCTGCCAGGACAGAAGTGGGTTTCCCATCCTACCTTCTTACATATTCCCCATGGTCATGCAGAAAGAACCACAGGTCAGCTTGTGGGGTGTACCTTCTCTACAGCTCGGGGAAGTTAAGCTCTGACTTTGGGGCCTGTGACTTGCACAGATGCCATATAGGAACTGTTCTTCCTCACCTCCTCCCTCATCTCCCTCATCTCCTCTTGGAGGGTCTTAATTACAGATGAGACATAAGCCTCCATTGGGCCTTGATCATAATCTCATATTTCTTAAGCTTGTTGGTGACAGAACCCATTGTCTCTTGGTTGTATTTAATTATTATAATGAAGGTGGTGTATGGAGATAAAGCAAACAATAAAGCAAAAGGTGATAACAGCAGGGTGCTGCATTCCTTAAATGCATCAACTAGTTGCATATTCATAGATCTTCATTCATTATTCAAAATAATTACCCTCCAGTCTGTAAATCAACATTTTTTCCTTCCATGGGGGTCTAGTGTCCCATAATCCAAGAATGTGAAGGATTTCCTGATTATCTTTTCTACCATTCTCCAGGTTAGTTACATGAACAAAAGTTTTTTACATCACCGTGTTATAGTCCAAGAAAAACATACTTATTACACTATTGTTTTTAAGTTTTGTTAATAGCAAAACTAAAAGAATCTATGTTCATATAGCAAAGTTTTCCAACATTATACACCTATCATTCATTTTAATATTTCCCAAAAGCCAATAATATAATATATACTATAACACACATAGAATTCAAATTTCTTTTCTGAGTCTGGAGCAGCCATGGCTGGGCACCAATCATTTTGGTTTTATTTAATTTTCTGAAGTTTTGCTGTTTTTCATGTCCACACCACAATATTGAGGCTGTCTGGGGTTAAAAACTCATAAAGTGTTCTGGCTTGAACAGAAAATCCTCAGTCCAGGTCCTGTGATTCTCTATTAATTCTCAGAGTTTTCCCAGCTCCATTTTATTCTTGGGGAATGTTACTTCTGAAATTCCCCAGACCCTCTCTGGGTCAATACACCACAAACCTTCCATCAAAATATGTCCCAAATATTTAACCTTTTTATTCAGTATTTGTGATTTTTTTTTTTCCCAAAACTCTGAGATGCTTTTTAGCCTGAACATTCAGCCATTTCACAGAGGCTTCTTCTTACTGGAGCAAGTCATCCACATCCTGCATTAACCTAATCCCTGGGGTGGGGTAAATTCTTGTGGTATTTTCTCCAAGGCTTGCCCGAATAAGGTTGGTGCTTCTGTGCATCCCTGCAGAAGGACTGTCCATGTCTTTACCATTTTCCCTTCTACCTCTTGTTCCCACTCAAAGGCAAAATACAGTTTACCATCCTGTGTGAGTGGGCATCCCCAGAAAACATCTTTGACATCAAGTACTGAGTGGTGTCAGTGTGAGGAGGGAAGCTGATTCAAGATGGTGTAAGGATCTGAGACTGTGTGGTGCCTGGGTTTAATAATGTCATTTATTCTTCTCAGATCCTGCACCATTCTATGGATTCCATCTGATTTCTTGACTGGCAGAATAGGAGCATTATAGGGAGAGATCCCTGACACCAAAAGCCCTGCCTTTAGAAGGGACACAATAAATCGCTGTGAACCCTTCCTTCCCTCCCTTGGCATCAGGTATTGCTTTTAGACACCACTTGCCCTGGTTGCTTCAAAGTACCTTGCAAAGGCTCCATATCTAATTTTCCCTATTTTCCTGGAGCTGTCCACACTTCTGGGTTCACTTTAGCATAGGCCTTGCAGACATTTGACAGAAAGATACAACAGCACTAGCCTCTGTATCACATTTTGTGATATAAATTTGCATTCCCAAATTAGCCATCAAATCCCTTCTCAGTAAATTACAATCACAATTAGGAACAAAGAAAAATTCCTGCATTTCAAACCCATCCTTTGGGTGCTGGCCTCCCTTAGGTCCTGGAGTCCATCCCTCAGGGGCCGTGGAAACTCTGCCATGGCCTTTGCCTTCACCTTGGCCTTTTCCTCCTCCCTTCTTGCATTCACCTGCTGTGCCTCTGTGACCAATTGCTCCAGGGGCTTCTTCTGCCCCTCCTGCAGCCCCCCTCATTGCCTGGGGGTGCTCATCCTCTGACAGTTGCTGAGCTTTTTGCTAAATCATTTGTTTCTGCTTAAAAAAATTTAAAAAATGCTTAAAAGCTGATCTCGATCCTTCCACGTCCCATCTACATTTCCCAGCTGTTCCTTGCTCCCGGTCCTTGTGCTCCCCTGCCCTCCCCAGCCCGTGTCCCAGGGCCGGTCCCTGTTCTGCCGCAGTGTCCAAACGCGGCTCCCCCGGCGGGCAGGGCCGGCAGCTCCACGGGGCCGGGCAGCGGCCGGGGCGTCCCGCAGCCTCCTGGGGGTCCCTCAGCCTCCTGGGGGTCCTGCAGCCTCCTGTGGGTCCCGCAGCCTCCTGGGGGCCGGGGGCCACTGCCGACCCTGCCCGGGGTTGTTGGGCTCAGGCAGCGCCCGGCGCTGAGCCCCGGCTGCCCCACAGTCCCGGCCCGGCCCTGCATCTCCCCACAGGCCCCCAGCCCGTGCTCCCGGTGCCGCCCTTCTGTGCCTGCTCCTGCCGCGCCCAGCACAGAGAAACCCCCTGAAATCCTCACCTCCTTGTCTGCCTGTCCTGGCACCGGGGATACAAAGGATTTGGATCAGCTGGCAGCTTTTAAGGAGAAGAGCCTGCTGAAAAACATCCCCATCCTCAGTAATTTTCTCCTGCTCTTTTCAATTATCCTTTTTCTTACCACATGGATTGCTCCTGCTGCTTCTTGCCTGAACTTATTCCTGCACACTCCCCTTCACCCAGTCCCTTCCCAGCACACCAACAGCATCCATCTCCTGTTGTCTAAATCCCTTCTTGGCTTCCCTCATTGCCCCTCTGGTTGTCCATGTCCTTAATTTCCTCTGGGAGAATGTGCAAACTACCCCAACGTGCTCTCAAGGGACCCTTCAGAGATATTTTGGGATCATCATCCCTTGTGCTAGGAGCTGCAGCTCCCAGAGTTCCCCACCTGGACCCCACCTGCACCCCCCTGGGCCTCAGCACCCCTCGCGAGGGGAATTTGGGGAGGTAGGAGGGGGCAGCGCCAAGGCCGGGCCCCCCCGCGCCGTTGGGGCGGGAGCGGCTGCAGTGGGGACCTAGTGCGGGTGGGAGCGGCCGAGAGCCCAGCGCTGCCCCAACCCGAGCTGCCCCAGCTCCGTCCCTGCCCCTGCGCTGGGATGCTGCGGGTCTGGGGGGAAGAGGGAGCCGGCAGTGGGTGCTGGGGCTGGGGGCAACAGGAGAAGGGGAGGAGAAGCAGGGCTGAAGAACAAAATGGTCAAACCATGCACATAGGAGGAGAAGGTGGGATTGTGCAGGAGATGGAGGAATAGTAGGAGGAAGAGGATTGAGGAAAAGTGGGGACACAGGAGGAGGAGCAGAAACAGAAAGCAGCACAAGATTTCACTTCTTCCTGTATCTGCAGCCTCTCCCCCAACCCCAGGAGCGTTTCTCCCACCAAATGCAGCAAGTGACTGGAGAGGGGGGATCCACGATTTTCACAGGGGTTAATCTTGGTGTTTCTGAGCTTTCTTGGGCTAAATGTTCGTGCTTTGGTTTTTTGCAGGGCCTGAATATTTATATTTTGGAAGGGATTTTGGCTCAGTCTTGCTGTTTGAGTAGTTTTTGATCTGTGTCTTGAATTTTGGGGAACTTCTGATTTGAATCTTAGTGTTTTGGAGGTTCTTAGAGATACGAGATGCCCAGTAACTTCCTAAGATGAACTTGGGCAAGGAAGAAACCCCAGACCAATGCCCTCTCCTCCTGCTTTTTCTCCCAAACTAGGATTTTTCATTCCCAAGGCGTGGGTGGATGGAGGAGGAGGAAAAGCCCCAGAGATCCCTCATGAGGAGGGGCTGCAAACCCAGCCCTGGGAGCTGTGAGGAGGACTCTCCCTGATTTGAGAAGGCAGACAGGTATCCAGGCAGAGCTGGTGGAGAAGCCCCACAAGTGCTTGGAACGTGGGAAGGGTTTCAGCTACAGCTCCAGGATGATCAAGCATCAGAGAATCCATACTGGGGAAAAGCCTTTTGAGTGTGGGAAGTGCAGGAAGAGCTTCAGTGACATCTCCCACCTGATGCGGCACCAGGTGATCCACACTGGACAGAGGCCTTACGAGTGTACTGAGTGTGGGAAGAGCTTCTCCAGGAGCTCAGCCTTGACCCGACACCAATGGAGGCACCACTAAGGGAAGCCCTGTGAGTGCCCCGAGTGTGGGAAGAGCTTCGTGCTGTGCTCCAGCTCCATCCCCCATGGGAGGATTGGTGTTGAATGATCCCCAGTGATCCGTGTTGGGCAGAGCCCTGGTGATCCATGGTCTTGGTGATCTCTATTGGGTGGGAGGATGGTGTTTGAGAGATTTCTCTCCCTTCTCCTTGTCCTGCTTTGATTTGGTTGGTAATGAATTCCCTCCTTGGGCCTGTGCCCAGGCTGGGTCTGTGATGCCTGTTTTGCAGCTTGGTAAGGGATGTTTCCCCATCTTAACCTGACCCAGGAGTTCTTGGTTAAATTTTGTCTCCCCTGTTGCTGCTGGAGAGGCAGAATCAGAGTGGTTGTGGTGGGTGCCTGACATCAGGTCAGAGTCACCCAGGCCATGGGTACCCCTGAGATCCCAGTGTGGTGATGCATTCCCCCACTTCTAGAGGAAGTGCCATCCCAAACTGTGGCTAGGATGAAACATTGTTATGACTGGAGCCCACTCTCTTGTGACCCAAATTACAGAAATCCAAAAGGAGACCTTTGTGCTCTCCTAAGCCACCGTGGGCTGTGTGCAGCAGTGTCCCTCTGAGGGGCCTCTCAGAACCAGCAAACCCTTGGCTTTGCTGTGCCTGG
The DNA here is from genome assembly GCF_903797595.1 of Erithacus rubecula. Classification (NCBI taxonomy): domain Eukaryota; kingdom Metazoa; phylum Chordata; class Aves; order Passeriformes; family Muscicapidae; genus Erithacus; species Erithacus rubecula. The sequence continues at coordinate 10,840,388 of NC_136674.1, forward strand.
AGGATCATGGAAACACGACGTGTCCTGGGCTGATCCCCTGGCTCCTCAAGGCCCGATCCTTTGGCCAGTGGGAGATGCAAAACATCTGAAGGGAGGATTTCACTGAGCTCTGAATGGAATTTTTCACAGGTACCTTGCTTGCACTGACTGTTCCTGTTTGTGTGCATGCCCCTGCACATATGTTATAGCAAATCTGGGAGAAATACAGCTTTCCTAGATGTGGAAGTACCTTGGATATCTAAGTTAGGCCTGTAAGCAAGGTTCAGTTATAGTTACGGGCTTACTTAAATGCTGCTAAGTGTTGTTCCTTTGCTAAGTTGTTAAATGTAAGCTAAGTGTTGTTTTTCTCTTAATTTGCTAAGTAACTCTTGGAAGTTATAGCTCTAAGTTAGGTTAAATACTGTTAAGTGTTATTCCTCTGTTGAATTGTAGAGGTTAAATTATAAGTTAAGTTAGTCATAAGTTCAGTGTTATTCCTCTGTTGAATTGCTAGGCATAAGGTGTAAGTTAAAAATTAAGGTAAAGTGTGGGAGTCTTTGTGTGGGGATGGTCATCAGGACAAACTCAGGTGTTCTCTATATTCTGGTCTTGAAGTTTGCAGTTTATTGTAAACAGCGTGGGTATACACAGCTGAGAGCTGCCAGCCAGAACTCAGAGCAGGCGGAAAGAGATAAGAGAGGGGGATGATTTAAGAGGTAAGAGAGAGAGAAGTAAGAGGGCAATGTAAGGGTGGTAAGAGTGGTAAGAGACAGATTTTCCCATTTACAACACAATAAATCTTCTTCTATGTTGAATATTCTAATTTCCACTAACCAATCTAATACAAGATATAAATACTCTAACATTTGCATGCTACCTATAGGAATCGCTATATTACCATGTTTAACTGCTTTTTTATCTCTAAACCTTATCTCAGGCCTTTCCTGTCATGCTTGGGGAGGATGTCTGCTGCTTCTTTGGTATTTGTGGTGTTTGGCATTATCGAAACAAAGGAAGGAGGCCTTCAAACCTTCAAATTTTTGTTCTCAGCTGTAGCTGCCAGGGCTAGGGTGGTTCTAGCTCCCAGCTGCTATGGGAGACCCGACAGCTCCAAAGGCTCCCGAGACAGAGTGCCAGCTACGAGCTAGCAAGGGACAGAGACTTCGAGACTTGCTGGTGACGTTCCAAAAGTCGCTTTAATTCTTCAAAGGGTTCTACCAGCAAAATCTGGTTACATAGCACAGCAAGGGGTCTTTATAGGTTTCAAAGGGATTGAAATTCTAACCAGTAAAATTATGAGGTGAGAAACTATCCAATTACTTTAAGATTCTAAGTAAGAAAAGACTAATCATCTAGTAAAGTTAAAAACCAATAGAAATCCTAAATGATAAGAGGGGTTTTGGCAGGGAGGGGGGGCATCCCTCATGAAAGGTTTCATTGTCTCAGGGCACAAAACCCAAAGGCCTTTTTTAGGCACCGTTGTATCATCCACACTCAGTCACACAGTCAAAAATTGCTATCATTTCTATCTCGCTTATGGTTTCAAAATCTTTTGCTAAGCAGTCATATTTGAGGTAAATAGGTTCAGCAGCCATAAAATTAAGGGTTACAAATAGTTTAAAGAGTTGTCCCCTCTGTTAAAATGTTAAGCAACTTACTGTTCTTGATGTGCATGTTCTGTATCCCCAAGTTGGCCATCTGTTTGTATTTTCCCAAACAATCCCAGTTCTAGTTCAATCACTTCCTACTTCTGCCCTGTCCCTCACTTCGCTTTCGGCTGCCTGCTGCTGCCCCCTGTCAATCAAAAGACACTGCCCCATATGCAAAGTTTCCAGAGTTCCCAAGAAACACCGCTTCAGTGGAAGTCCTAACTAGCCATGAACTAAGGAGCTGTTGAGAAGAGTGACACCCCTGGACCAACGAGCCCCAGTTGCGGTCTGGATGTGCCTGTGAGGTTGGAACTCCGCCTAAGCAAGCAACAGCAGGTGTTGGCCCCTGGCAACCCCCCCCCCCCCCCCCCCCCCCCCAGTTCTTCAATAGAAGAGCTGCTATTTAATAAAGGCTTTGGCCCTGCTCCGCTTATTACAATATTTATAAGGTTTTCCTGATTCATCCTTCCCAACAGTAAAGTGCTGCTCAGTGTTGTTAAGTTTTTAGGCCATATTCCTTTTAATCCTTCCCCACACTGTCTTTTGTCCCATGCACCTAAACACAGCACACACCCACCCACACTCCCCTAGAGTTCTCAGTTCATTTCTGTTTTGGTTGCCTGGATTTTGTTTATATTGCTTATATTGTTTATATTGTTGCTTGTTTTCCCTTGTTGTGTCTTAGCTGTCATGTAGGCAGTAAAGTGAATCTTAACAACGAACCTGTTGTGCTTTGTTGCTTAATATTAAATCTGACTTTTTCTCATGCTCTTGCTACTGATTTTTAAGCGATTTCAAACACTCTCATTCATGACAGCACCACAATGTCCTGCATCACCGCGGGCCCTGACACACGCCTGTGTCATAAAGGGCCACACCGGCACCCAGCAGCAGAGGGACAGCCTGGAACCGCACGGAGCAGCCCCGGACTCGTGGCCTTGTAGCCGCCGCCGTGCCCAGAGCCCCGGGAGGCTTTGGTCACGGTGCCAGGCTTTGGCCTCTGCTCCGCCCTGCAGAGCCCTGGGGCTGCAGCCCGGGCTGGCCGGGGCAGCAGGAATTGGCCGGCCGGACGTGCCAGGGCTTTGTGGGCAGCGGCTCCGTGTCCTGCGGGAGGCCGGGGACGAGGGGTGTCCCTCAGGGCTCTGCCTGGGCCCCGGGGCTCGTCACTGCCTCGCTCAGTGACACCCAGGGGCAGCGAGAGCAGCCTGGGCGCCTTTGCAGGGCACGGGAGCCGAGTGGGGCAGGGGCACCACGGAAACACCGAGTGCCTGCCCGGGGCAGGGCCGGGGAAAGCCGGGCTGGAAAGCCGGGAGAGGCTGCGCAGAGCTGGCCCGGGGACTTGGGCACCTGGGAAACAGAGCCCGGTTCTGAGCCGACACTGAGCCAAACACCTGAGAAATTACAGCCGGCTTTTCTAGACACACTTCAATTTTGTATTTTCACAACGTGACTTTTTAATGTGGGAACATTTTCAATGTTCCTTTTACTTTACTTTTTACCCTTTAGAAAGAATTCTGTTGTGTTTTTTTTATGGGTGAGGAGGGAATGGTTGTGGGTAATGGAGTTTTTTATTCAGTATATTTTCAAAACTGAGATGTGACAAGTCCAGACTTTGACTCCAGCAGCTATGTCTGGTTCCAGACTGCTCTGCTTTTCATGGTGAGATCTCAATTCATTGAAATCCAGCAGTCAAAGCCCTTGAAACATGGAAAAGCTGGGAATCAGGTTAAAGCCCTTGGAGGGTTTGCTCTCTCTCTGCATTCCACATCTCCCCTGGTGTCCATTCAGCCTCTCCACTCCTGTCCTACGTACACTTTGCTGTAACCGGACTTCAGTACCTACTTTGATAGATGGATAGATACATGTGATTGTTGTATACACGATTCTCTTGGAGTGAGTTATTGTGATGGTACATTCCATGATCCTCTGCTTTGTGCCCAAAGAAGGGGCACAAAACCCCAGCAGCCCAAGAGGGAATGTGTGTGGAAGCAGGGTGCAGAGAGGCTCCTTAATCACTGTGCAGGCATTTTGAGGCTTCGCTGCTCAAGTTTTCCGTGGCTCTCTCTGTGCACTGAGTTTTTCTGTTTTGCTGAAGAGCTTTTTTTGCCCAGGCAAACAAAGGGGTTTTTTCCCTTTTAATTGGCTCGGAGAGGCTGCAGTGCTGAACCTTGGCGTGCTTGGATGTGAACTGAGCAGATGCTCTGTTGGAGCCCGGGCGCTACATGATGGCAGGAGCAGAGCGGTGGTGCTGCAGCCCAAAGCCGCTGTGAGCCAGGCTGTCCTGTAAGCGGGAGAGAAAACAGCCCGAGGCTTCAGCCCTGCTGCTGCTGGGACCGTGCCCGCAGAGCCCAGCTGGAGAGGAGTTCAAGGCCGGGCAAGCCCCAGGCTTTCATCTTCTTCGGGATAGCCCCTGGAGGAGAAGCCGATGCCACCTGTACCATGTGTCCTGAGTGGGGATTTCTCTTTTCTCTGGCATTTTCGGTCTTTTGTCCCAGGTGTGTGTGTGGGGTAAGGTCTGACAATTTAATATCTAGCAGTTATTTACTTTTATTTTTCTTGCCTTGTGGGCTTACTGTTTGTTAATAAACTGCTAGAGTTTTTTTCACTTTCATCTATTAATATTCTTACTGGTGGAAAGGGACTATTGGGACGCTGTAGAGGAGACAACACTCATTCCAGAGTGTCCTCTTCTAAATTGTCTCCCAACTCTCAACTGAGACACCCTACAAGTGCTTGGAATGTGGAATGAGTTCCAGCCAGAGCTCCCACCTGATCCAGCACCAGGAGATCCAAACTAAGGGACATCTGTGCTGGTGCTTGGTGGGAAGAGCTTCATACGGAAGCCTGTGTTGGTCACTCCTCGCAGGATCCACCCCGGGGAACAGCCTTACAAGTTCTTGGAATGGGGGCAGAGCTTCAGCAAGACCTCCTACTTCATCAAGGACCACAAGATCCACACCGGGGAGAGGCCCTACGAGTGTCCCGAATGTGGGAAGAGCTTCTCTGTGAGCTCCCACTTGACGCAACAGAGCCACCAGGAAGGGAAGTCCTGTGAGTGCCCTGAGTGCAGGAAGAGCTTCGTTCTCTGCTCCAGCTCCATCCCCCGTGGGAGGATCGGTGTTGGATGAACCCCAGTGACCCCCGTTGATCAGAGCCCACGTGACCCCCGCTTTGGGTGTTCCCCGTTGGGTTGGGGAAAGGGGTTGGAGAGATTTCTTTACCTTCTCCTTATCCTGCTGTGATTTGGTTGTTAATAAATTCCCTTCCTGTGCCCAGGCTGGATCTGTTGTTCCCCTGCCCGTGCTCGGGGCGGGATCTCTCCTGGTCCTTCCTTCAACTCCCGGGCCTCTCCTCAGCCAATCAGAGAAGGCACTACAATAATTGAGCCAATCAGAGCTTATGGTGTAGATGACTCCTCAGTGTCCGGGCAGTCCCACAGCACCCGGAACTCTTCACCTGGACTCCACCTGTGCCCCGCCCCCTCCGCCAGGGGAATTTTTGGAGGGGAGAGGTGTCAGAACCTGCCCGGCGCTGGCCATGGAGCGTGTGGCGGCAGCTGGGGCCATGTTGGTGCCACTGGTGGTGCTGGGAGCCTCCTTGGCTGCGGGCGCGGAGCTCTCAGGTAAAGGGAAGGGAAGGGAAGGGAAGGGAAGGGAAGGGAAGGGAAGGGAAGGGAAGGGAAGGGAAGGGTCGTAGAGGGAAAAGGGGAAATTTGAACTCTCAAGTCTATGTAGGGTGGTGCTGGTGACTGAGGAGTTATGGGAAAGAGGGAGGAAAGTGTGAAGAAGGATGGAAAAGAGGAAGGGGGAGCGCGAGAAGGGTCCCATGGCGGCTGCGGGACACTGGGGGTGCACAGTGGGCACACGGGGTGGTTCTCTAAGCTCTTGGCTTGCTGTGGGTGGTGGCGGCTGCTGGGAGGACACCCCTTGATCTGTGTCCTTTACACACAGGGGTGTTCCAGGAGATGGTTAAATCCGAGTGTCACTTCATTAATGGCACCAACCGGGTGAAGTTTGTGAAGAGATTCATCTACAACAGGGAGCAGTACGTGCACTTCGACAGCGATGTGGGGCACTTTGTAGGGGATAGCCCATATGGGGAGAAGGTTGCCAGGTACTGGAACAGCGACCCGGAATGGATGGAGTACAGACGGGATGCGGTGGACAGGCACTGTCGGCACAACTACGAGTTGTCCAGCCCGTTCTTCGTGGGGCGCAGAGGTGAGCGTGGGGCAGAGCCTGTGCGCTCGGGCCCTGCCCTGGGAATGACACTGGAGCCCCTCAGAACCTCCCTGCGAATCACCCCAGAGGCCCCAGCACTTCTTGTGCCCATGCCCGTGGCCTCCTGTCCCCTCCCAGTGACTCCTGTGGCTCTCCCAGTCCATCCTATTTTTTCCCATTACCACGCGCGTGTGCCCCTCTCGGCCGTGCATAGAGCTGAAGTCCCTCAGCCAATCAGAGCGCGTCTCTGTGATGACTCACCAGTTGCCAGGCAGCTCCCCAGCGCCGAGTGCCCCGCGCTGGACTTAACCTCCTAGCGCCGCGCACTTCATTCCCAGTCCCTCCCAGTGCCGCCCCAGGCCCACCCAGTGCCCTCATAATCCCTCGCAGACCCTCTCAATCCCTCCTATTCCCTTTCAGTCCGGACCATTCCCATTCTATTCCCGGTCCTCAGTCCACTCCTAGACCTCCATCCTCTCTCCCAGTGCCCTTCCATCTCTTTCAGTGACGTCCCAGTCTCCCCCCAGTCCATCTCAATGTTACCCAAGCCCTCTCCCCATATCTCCCATTTTACTCGCATCTCACCCCAATGTCTCCCCACTCTCTCCCAGTGCCCCCCAGTGTGTCCATCTCGCTGGTGCCCTCGAACTCCCAGTCTGGCTCTGGCCGCCTGCTCTGCTCTGTGATGGATTTCTACCCTGCCGAGATCCAGGTGAAGTGGTTCCAGGGCCAGCAGGAGCTCTCGGAGCACGTGGTGGCCACTGACGTGGTCCCCAACGGGGACTTGACCTACCAGGTTCTGGTGCTGTTGGAAACCTCCCTGCTTCCCAGAGTCAGCTACACCTGCCAGGTGGAGCACGTCAGCCTGGAGCACCCCCTGAGGCAACAATGGGGTACACCCCGCATCACAGCTTCGGCATAGTAGCTGGGATTGATTGGGCGGGAGTTTGGAGGAGCCAGGGAGTGATTGGGAGAAAGGTGTGGATGGCCTGAGAAGACAGAGAAGAGGTTTGGAGGGTGCTGGGAAGACTGGGATGCAGTTAGGGGTTTCCTGGTGGCTACTGTGAGGGAACTGGGGATACAGGGTGTAACTGGAAGGAAGTCAGATACAGCTGGAGGGGCTGGAAGTAGGTTGGGGATGTAAAAGTGGGAGTGGAAGGGAAATTAAGTGTGCTTCGATCTACTGGCAGTGGTGTTGGTGAGTCCTGGTGTGACTGGGAAGGGACTGGGAAAAGGTTGGGGGATGGGTGTCAACTGGGAGGGAGTTTGGGCTCTTAGAGGGACGACGAAGAGATTTGGGTGGTACTAGAGAGGTTGGATGGGGATAGGAAATGTCTTGGGTGGGCTACAGGGGTGCCAGGGTGCTTGAAGGGTCTTGGAGTGTCTGTGAGGTTTTGGGTGCTCCTAACACCTGTGGACCTCCAGAGATGCCACTGAATGCCACCCCCAGCAAGGTGCTGATGGGGATTGGGGGCTCCGTGTTGGGCTTCGTCTTCTTCGCTCTGTGCCTTGGCTTCTACCTGCACAAGAAGGTGAGGAGGGGTCCTGGGTCCCCCTCCCCTTCCCCAGAGCATGTGTACTCCCCCTGGGACCCCCAGCCCGGTGTCACTCCCTTTTTTCTGCCCACAGAGCTCCTGAGCCAGCAGCGGCTGCAGCCCCTCCCTGTGGCCTTGGGCCCGGCCGGGACCCCCTGCTCTGTCTCCGTGCTGATTTTGGGGGAGTCGTTGTCCCCCCCAACCCCACTGTCACTGTGCCCCTGCCGGCTGCTCCCAGTGTTCCCAGTAAAGCTTCCCAGTTCTCCCCAGTCCCATTTACTGGGGGAGAGATTTGGAGGGGCCCTGAAGGGATACTGTGATGAGAACTGGCCCTGAGATGGATCAGGAATGGGGACCTGCATGATGCCCCCCCATATCACCCCGGTCTGTGTGCTGGGAGCCCCCCCAGCTGTGGGCAAGGAGCTCTTGGGTGAGAGAGGTAGCAGCACAGGGAAGATGAGAAAGGTGTGAGGTGGTTAAAGGGAGGGGGGACAGAGGCAAAGGGGCTCCTCTGGGAGTCCCTTCATGTCCCCATTGTTCGATCTCTTGATCTGTTCCCTGGGGCTCTGGGGAAGGGGGGTTAGGCAGAACCTTGCTGGGAGGTCCCCCAACCCGCCCTGTCCCTCCTTGGGGAGCTCACAGTGGAGGTGCCCCAACCAGCAGCCACTGCTGTGGTGGCCATAGGGCAGAGGGGGATGGGAATGGGGGATCTAGAATGGTCCTTGAGCCCCCAACCTGCTGGGGTAATGGGGGCTCTTAGGGGGCGAGGGGGAGCACTCCCTCACCTGTCTCCTTTACCACACAGATGTGTCCCATTTTTGGGGAAAAGCCTACTGTCACTTCCTAGATGGCAACAACTGGGTGAAGTTCATGGACAAGTGTTGGAGTCAGTGAGTTAGGGGTCTCTCTTAATTCTTCAGAGAGAAATCAGAGTGAAGGGATTGAATAAATCTTAAGGTGAGTTCTGATGGTTTTAGTAAGTAAAAGGCCTCAGACACCACAGTAGTAGAGTATGTTCTACTGAAGGTTGCAAAAATACTGATATCTTCAGTAGAGGCACCAAGGCCACAGTTGTAAATAGGACTTAGACATAATAGTTATAATAAGAATATTGCTTACATTTCTTAGATAGAACACAATAGATTCTATGTGTAGTGTTATACGTAACCTGGTGAACTAAGAAACTAGAATTCTAATATGCTAAAGAGTAGTGGTCTGAGCTTGCATCTTAGCTTGTTGGAGAAATCCTGTATTAACAGTATGTATAGGGAGAGTTGTTGCTTTTAGCCATTCTGGCTTTTAGCCACTTGCTTCTAGCCATTTGCTTATTGCTGCTGCTTTTGCCATTGCTTGCCATTGCTTTTGCTATTGCCTTTTGAGACGGATGTGCTTTGTAATAAGATGTGCTTGAAATAAATAACCTTTTAAACTATTAGCTGCATTGTTTATTTAATATTACCTGATGAGCAGGAGCCAATAGAGCTACGGAGTCAGGTGCCTAAGAGCACGTGGGGATCAGAAAGAACCCCATCACCAGTTTCCACAGACAGGAACATCCACAAGTGGGAGCAATTTAGGCACAGGGGATACCCAAAAATTTTGAAGAGGGATTGAGATGTTTTGAGGTCAAATTGAGCCATTTTCAGTGGATGGAGTAGTTTTCAGGTACCATCGATCCCTCTCGGCTTTTGGGGAACAGAGCTGTGAGGAACTGAAATGGATCAAACCATTGGCCATTGGCAAAAGCAGTGGGGGGGCCTTTGCTGGCCATGGGCAAAGGAAGTGCCAGGGGCAGAGGGGGTGAACACCCAGTCCCAGAGGGGGGAGCCCAGCTGGGAGCCAGGTAAGGGAAGAGGCCGATCAGAAGAAGATGCTGCCAGGTGGGACAGGGCTTTGGACCTGGACAATGCTCTCCCTTACACAACTGGCTCAGCTCTGGAAACTCCCCCGGGGAAGGCATGGCACACCCGCACAGAAGGCTGGAGGTTTTCATCCCCTTGCATGGACCATACCTGGCTCAACTGCACTGCTGGGAGATGCAGCGCCACGTCTTAGAAGGGGACATAAGCCATCAGAGCTCCCCAGAGTGCACCAGTGCACCACAGTGTGACATCAGACAGTGTAAAATTCCTCATGGGAGGTACCTGGGCGTTCACCCAAACCTGAACCTGTACTGACCCCCAGAACTTGGTGTTTCCAGGGCTTCCCCAGCCATCAAGGGATCCAGCCTGGGACCACCACTTGGACCAAGGACAAGGACATTGCAGCAATCAAAACCAAAACTTTTGTTGCTGGATCCAGGGCTGGCAACTGTGTATCTTTCTACTCTCATACTTTCTTTTCCCTAACACAATTTCTCTAGTGTTACTTTAATGCTTTTAATATTACTGGAGATGGTAACCAAAAAGGACTCCAAATCCCCTTTACAGAGCAACCAAATGGTTCTAAAATAAACCCAACAGAAATATACTTATAAACACAGATCAATCAGTGTCTTTTCACTCTAAACTCCCCTGTCCCAGGGGATCCATGAACCAGAACCTGGCTTACCCTCATCTTCAGGGACGGGGCAGAACAGAAGCTGGACATGGGAGAAGCTTCTGGAAGCTGCACACAGAAGACACCGCTGGAGCACCCCCGCTTCCAAAACCTGATCAAAAACCATACACTACCCAACATGGATCATCAGAAACATGGGTTACCAGGTCTCTGCCCTATGGGGTTCACTGGGGATCATCCAATACTCATCCTCCAATGGGTAATGGAGTTGGAGCAGCAGATGAAGCTCTTCCTACACTCAGGGAACTCACAGGGGCTCCGTTCCCGGTGAACCCATTTGTGTAAGGTCAAGGCAGAGCTTTGGGTGAAGCTTTTCCCACAGTCAGGACACTCTTAGGGCTGTCCCCCAGCATGGATATTCTGGTGGTGAATCAGGTGGGAGTTCTGGCTGAAGTTTCTTCCTCCGCACACTGGTAGGGCCATTTCCTGGAGTGAAGGTGCTTGTGCCTGATGAGGTCGGAGTGGTCACTGAAGCTCTTCACACATTCCCTACACCTGTAGGGCCATTCTCCTGTGTGAATTATCTGATGGTGGATCAGACAGGAGCTCTGTCAGAAGCTCTTCCCACATTCCGAGCACTTCTAGGGCTGGTCCTCTGTGTGAATCTTTTGGTGACAGATCAGGTAGCAGCCACATCTGAAGCTCACATTCTGAACACCTGTAGCACATCTTCCCAATGTGAAACCATTCAAGAACCACCAGATCAGAGCTCTGGATGAAGCTTTGGGGGGCTGCATTTGGAGCCTTTCCTTGTGGGATATCTCTGGGGCTTTTCCTCCACACTGGATTCCTGTGCTGTGGAATCAACTCTTTCACAAGGCTCTGATGCAGTGATGTGTCCTCCCTGGTCTCTGTCAGTGGAAAGAAAGAGGAAGAAGAAGGAGGATGGGATGGAATTTGCCTCTGTGCCAGAGGGAAGTGGAAGGATATCCCCCCAATCTATCCCTGGCAGGATGTGCTGCTGGGATAAAGGTGGGAAGTAGGGAGGGTTGGGGGAAGGTGGTTTTAAGGGCTTAATTTATTTATTATCCTACTCTGATTTTGTTATCTCAAAGCTGAGCCTGTTTTGCCTGTGAGGGTGTCTGGGGAGGGATGTCTCTCCTGGTCCTTATCTCAACCCATGAACTCTTTGTGACACATTTTCACTCCCCTGTCCAAGTGAGTAAGTGGCTTTCGTGGATGCGTGGCATCCGGCCAGCAGCAACCCACAACATCTGGGTTCCATCCAAAGCCTGGTCAGGGGTCAAGAAGGAAACAAGGGAGTTGGCATTGGCAATGTACAGGGAAGGACAAATACATTTGCATCACATCATATATTTCACTAATGATCATTGATATTTCACTAATTAGCAGATACAAGTATCATATAATGTTTGGTTGGGAGGTTCATCTAGAGATCAATTTTGGTGCACTGCCTCAGTATTCCAATTTCCGATGTCAGTCCACATCCTTATGGACATTATTTCCCCTATGTTCATCCAGGTGCCTCCAGGGAACCAGGAGCAGGTGAAGACCACCAGCCAGGTGCAGATGATGTGGAACATAGGTCACCAGGTCTTCACTCAACATGGATCACCAGGAATGTGGATCACCATGTTTTTGCATAATATGGGTCACTGTGGATAATGCAACATGGGTCCCTTTAGTGGGTGATGAAGTTGGAGCAGGAGACAAAACTTTTCCTGAAGTCAAGGTGCTGGTAGGACTTCCCCTACTCATGTGTCTGTTGGTGTGAAGTCAAGGCAGAGCTGTGGGAGAAGTTCTTCCCACACTCAGGACACTCGTAGGGCCTCTCCCTGGTGTGGACACGCTTGTGGCTGACAAGGTGGGAGTTGCGTTTGAAGCCCTTCCCACAGTGGTGGCACCGGAAGGGCCTCTCATCCGTGTGAATGCGCTGATGCAGGAGGAGATGGGAGCTGGTTCGAAATCTCTTTGCACACTCGGGACACTTGTAGGGCCGTTCTCCACTGTGGATCTTCTGGTGCTGGATTAGGTCGGAACTGATGCTGAAGCTCTTCCCACACTCCCCACACTGGTAGGGCCGTTCCCTGGCATGCAGACGTTGGTGGGTGAGGAGGTTGGAGCGGTCACTGAAGCTTTTCCCACATTCCTTGCACATGTAGGGCCGTTCCCCCGTGTGAATTACCTGATGACGGATCAGACAGGAGCTCTGGCTGAAGCTCCTCCCACATTTCAAGCACTCATATGGGCGTTCCCCTGTGTGGATCATCTGGTGGCGGAGGAGGTGGAAGCTCCGGCTGAAGCTCTTCCCACATTCCAAGCACTTGTAGGGCTTCTCCCCCACGTGAGGCTTCTCCATCTGCTCTGAGCTCTGGCTGAAGCTCTGGGCATCTTCCCAGGACAGGGGAGACCTTTCCTCTTTGGAGCACCTTGGGCTGGGTTTGCAGCCCCACCTTGTGAGGGATCTCTGGGGCTTTTCCTCCCCATTGAATTCCTGTGTCATGGAGCCGCTCAAAACAGCCCCTGCCACAACGTTCTGCCAGGGGGATTTCTCCTCCTTGATCTCTGTCTGCGGCTCATTGCCTGGGGGTGGAAGGACAAGGAGAGGATAGGATTTGCCTCTGTGCCAGAGAGAAAGGCAAGGAGATCCCCCCCAGTCCATCCCAGGCAGGAGGCATCAGCAGCGGAGCTGTGCTGCAGCCGGGACACCGTGCTGGGCCGGCAGATGAAGAAGGAGAGAGGGGGGAAATGAGCAGAGACTTCCTCCTCACCTGCTTCAGCATCCCAGGGAACCTCCCTCTTCACTGCAGCCTCGTCCTCCATTCAGCCAAGCCTTAGGAATGAGAAATCCTAGTTTTGGGGGAAAACAACATGTGAGCATGCTGGGTTGGACATTCCTCCTGCTCAAGTCCATTTCTAGAAGTCACCAGGCATCTTGCAGCCATTAAAACCTGCAAAACTCCACGATACAGAAAAAGCCCCCAAAATATTAAGATTCAGCAAAGGAGCCCTCCAAGATTCCCCCTTCTCTGGTCTCTCAGTTTTGGGGTTCTGGAGGTCTTCTGTCTCCTGGGTTGCTTCTGTCTCTGTCAACTTAGGGTTACTGGAAGTTTTAGAGGTCTTAAGGGACCCTAGGACCCTTCTCTGCTGAGTCTCTGTTTCGGCTGCTGGGGGTCCCAGGGTTCCCCCTCTTCAGGCTCGCCCCACTCCAGGATCCCGGGGATGTCGCCTCCTCCCAGTTCCCCGTTTCAGGGTCGAGGGGATCCTGCCCTCCCCGTTAACTCTGTGCTTCCTCCTTTCCAGTCTGCTGGGGCTATTCCAAACCACTATCGCCCCTCTCCGATCTCCCACGCCAGGGGTAGCTAGAATCGGTGTTCCTTAACCCCGTCGGGCGATCTCCACGTGGAACCCAGGATCCCACATCCTCCCCGCCGTAGCCTGGGCTCTGTCGACAGGCACGGTCGGGATCCCCCCGAAAAAAAACACCTCCCGGGGACGCCCAACATATTAGGGGCAAGTTCCCTCTCACCTCTGGGATCCTGGGGGACAGAAGCTCCACGGGCCGGGACGGCTGCGGACACAGGGCGCGGTGGACCCTCGAATTTCCTCTTCTTCCTCTTTCTTCTTGTCCCCTGTGGAAGATCAGACGGCTACAGAAGATGGGCTGGGTAGCGCCGCAGATCTCCCGGCCCTGGTACAGTGGAAGCCGTGGGAGAGATAAGGCATGAACAAAAATGAAGACTCCCCTTCCTCGTCCTCTTCCAGCTTCTCCTCCTTTTCCGGCTCCTGCTCTCCTGCTCCTCCTCTTCCTCTGTCCTTGCTGTGCCGCCAGCTGCCCCGCCTTCCGCGCCGTCCGTTCGGCTGCGGGCGAGCGGCTCTGGCGTGAGACGGGACCGGGCACGATGTGAACGGGGCAAGAAGGGAGAAGACGGGGGGAACCCCCAAACGGAGCTGTGGAAGAGGTGGGTCAGCCCCAAACCGAGATGGGGGGAGCAGGGATTTGGGGGGACGATGCGAAAGGAGTGACAGAGGGAAGATGAAAGGAGGTGGCATAGAGGAAAAGTGTTTCCCAAAGGCGGTGCCTTCGTTTCTCCTTTACCCCCTGGAGGGGTTCCCTGCGGCTCACTGGAGGCTCATGGGGGGTCCCCCCCAAGCAGCAGCCGGTGCTGCGCTGGCCGTGGAGCAGAGGGGAGTGAGAAAGGCGGGTCCGGCATGGCCGCCTGAGCTTCCAAGCGGCTCTGGGGTGCTGGAAGTCGCTGTAGTGTGGGGCTGGCGGGGGGCGCGCCTTGACCTGTGTCCCTGCCCACAGAGGGGTGTTCCAGCGGACGGGAAAGGCCGAGTGTCACTCCCAGAATGGCACTGCGGAGTGAAGTCGGTGGACGGGAGCAGCTCGGGCACTCGGCTGGGAAGGCGCTCGGCATCATCCTATGGTGATTCTGGTCTGCCTCTCACCCAGCTCCGGGCTCTGGCAATTCTCTTCTTCCATCTGCATTCATCACCCACCGGCACACGGGGAATAGCCTTACAAGTGTGGGGAATGTGAGAAGAGGTTTCAGAACATCTCGGTTCACATGAGACATAAGTGGACACACTCGGGAAAATCTCTCCCCAGCCTCCACTCCTGTCAGGTCACACCATGATCTGAGAAATACTTGTTTAGTGCTGGGTTCAACTCCTCTTGAGTTTACCACAAACAGTCTCTTCCAGGAACTGGTTCTGTCCAACCAGCTCCAACAGACTTGGAATTTTTTTTTTCTTTTTTTGCCTGAATAGCATCCCAGATGGGATTGTATTTTTGTTCTCAACTTTTCCCAAAAAGTCACCAACCTGAGCTGGGGCCAGGATGGAAGCTGCCTGTGACTAAAGCCCATCCCTTGGGCCCTATAAACAGCAGCCCTGAGTGAGAGCCTTGGAACCCTCCTGGGCCACAGCAGCTGCAACAGCAACATGCCTGTGCTGGGGCCTCTGCAAGTTCCCTGTGCTGGGAACTCTCCCATTTGTTGCACTCAGGGCATCCCTGAATGATGATGGGTCCTGAGCTGAGCGCCCCCCCCCCACTGTTTGAGGCGCTGCGCTGCACCTGGTGGGAAGATGCAAAAGCATCCGAAGAGAGAATTCCACTGGATTTCAGGGGAATTTCCCACAGGGACCTTGTACAGACTCCTGTCCATGTGTTTGTGATGGTGAATATGCCATAGCAAATGTCCTGGGAATGCTGCTCTCCTGGAGTCGGAAGTACTTTAGATTTGTAAGTCAGTAAGGCATATGGATATTGGTGTTGTGGTGTAATAAATTCTGTGTGAAGTTACAGATTAAGTTTCAGTTATGTGCTGTTGAATTTAAGTGCTGTGGGCCTTTAAGCATAAACTGTTGATAAAATCCAGGCTCCATTCTGCACAGACTCTCACTCTGACTCTTGTGACTCAACTAGTCGGGTCTTCCACATTCCTTTTTCTCCTTATCCTTTTCTGTTTTTTTCCCTTACCCCTCCCTCCCTCCCTCAGAGCCTCCTCAGCTACCACGTAAATAGTTTTGCATTTATTTTAGTTTGGATTGATTGATTTCGGATTTTTGTTTCCTTTTCCTTGGTGTGCTTTAACAAACGAGTAATCTTCTCCTCCTCTATCCTTCCTTCTCCTTCTCCTCCTCTTCCATCCCTTCTCCTCTTCCCCCCAGGACCAGTACCCACCCCGGCCTCCAGGGCTCCTCTGTCTCCTTTGTGAACACTGGCTCTTCACAGGGTGATTTTCCCATGTCCCAGTCTGGGGTTCCTCCTTTGACCTGAGATCACCCCAGAGGGACACGAAGGTGGTTCAAAACCTGGTTTTCCCCGAAGCCGCCGAAGAGAGACTGCCGGAGACAGTTTTCTCTTTTTCCAAGGACAGTTTATTGTTTCTTATCTCTGGGACACTTTGCCTGGCCAGCAGCGGTCTGCTCAGCCTGGCATCCATGGTGGAATCTGCCTGGTCAAGGCAGGGCTTATCTTATATAGTTAGTACTACGTATTACATGTTTACAAAATTTTACCAATACAATACAATTTTATTAAATGGTCCAGCCCTGACCCCAACCAATCCAAGAGGCCAACGTGTCACCCAACATGGATGACATGGAGAAGAAGGAGGAAAAGGTGTCCACCCCCCAAATTCTCCATCTTGGCCACGTGTCCCTTATCATAAACATTCAAGAAAACCTATTTATCTATGTTCTAACATTCTAATTTACACTCTACTCATCATTATTTTCTGTGTCTCTTCTCTCAATGTGGGCAGATTCTCCCAAGGAGCCAAATCCAGGCCCTGCAGCTCCTGGGCAGCACACAGGGGTCTCTGAGAGGTCTGCCAGGGGGGTTTTTGCACCCCCAAAGGAGCCAGGGAAAAACCCTGGACTCCCACATCTCCCCCCTCTGTTTGCACCAAAAAGACCTCCTTCACGGTTTTGTCCAGAGCCCTTTTCACAGCTTTGTTCAAGGCGTGCCGAGTGCATGGGATGATGCATGGCAAAGCAATGAGAATAGTAACAAGCTCCACTAATATATAAAAACCTACTTTCAAAATTTCTTTTTACAAAGGTAAAAGATCAAAAAGGTCAAACAGACCATCCAGGCACAATAACTGTGCTAGAACTCGGAAGGATGGTTTGTTTGAGACTACCATATAATTGCTATATACATTCTAATTCGGAGTAACATCCATTGTTTGGTTCTTTTTCACCCCTAAAACATCATATACAATTCCAAAATCCATTGTTGAACCAAAAATTTCTAATTTGTTTGGTTTGAAAACAGCCACAGGGAGAAATTGAACCCGCACATGCCATCCATTCACAGGAGTTGTCACAACTCACATCACCCATGAAGGGATGCCCTCCGGAATGGACCATTCTTTCACTGTCAATCCCACCAGACATGTTGAAAATGGCTTTTTTGCCTGGAATGCCTCAAACAAATTGTTTCCAACCCCACTGTCCATGCTAAACTTTCCCAAACACTCTCCCTTGGCTGCATCACTGGTAAATCCTCTTTTTCACCTAATACAGTTGACAAAAAATAAGATACAACAGCATATAAACAATCATTTTTCACTGTCAGTCCTTAAGTCTTTTAAATCTTATTTGAAGATAAGTTCACATCCTTTTTCCTTGATGTCTGCCAACACTCCCCTTGGAATCTTGGCGGCTTGTTGTACTGGATCATTGTGAGGAGGGTCTCCTGCTAATTCTGCCATGGTGAGGTTAGCATGAGCACCACCTTGGTATTTCTTTCGCAGCTCCTTCAAAGCTCTTCTCCATCTGCGCTCCCATATAAGTTCTTGTGTGTCAGTAAGTATCAATGACACAAGAGATTTCATGTCACATGAAGTCAAGTCATATTCATTGAGAATACCTTTTAAAAACGGTTTAAAATATGAAGATCCCAGTCCATAATCTCTAATTGCCTTAATAAAATTTTTAACTAAATCATGATTTAATTTTTTCCATCTTTGGTTTTGTCCTTGTGGGTCATAATTCACTGGCATGGCTATTTCGCCAGTCCCAATTGCAGGACATTCTTTGCTTCTTGTCAAGTCCATTAGAATATTTGTCCAATCAACTAAAGTATCTTGAGCTGCTGTTGCAGGTCTGTGTGTCTCTGTAGGAATTTGTCTGTTCAAAGGTATTACTTGTTGAGATTGAGGCCAAGCTGCTGCCTCATCCATTTTTTGATTCATTGGTATTGTAGAAATCTGTGGTCCTTGCTGCATTGTTCATTGAAAAGTCCCTGCCCATCATTGTCATCAACCTTGTTCTTCCCTTCATTATCACTTGTGCTGTCATTTCTAAGTCTGTAAGAATTGTCCTTGGAGATCTGTAAGATAGGAAAACCCATTCTATAATTAAAAGAGGGTCTTTTTGTATTCGTCCCACTGAAATTGGAGGCATACAGAACTTCCTCCAATGCCTTTGATTTGGTCCAAAGGTACAATCAAGTTCCATTCTCGAGGTCAGAAAATATATGAAATCAGTGTCATGTCCGGTGTTCACCATCCCTGTGATGGATGTTTTCCTGTTATGGTCTATCAAGTCCCAAGTAATAGTTGGCTGTTCACGGGTTATGTACTTCAACCATAACGTGTGTACTTCGACATGGTCATTGTAGTGTGGATGCCCTTCGCCCATCACCAGCATTGCTTGATGCTCCAATGGATGCGATGGCAGAGCTATTGCTTTTGCCAGTTGAGTATTTTGTGGAATTGTCAATGGGGGTCGAAGAGCCCTTGCTAAAATTGTCATCTCTTCGAAGCAGTCTGCTGAAACAGCAGTAGGATACATTGTCAGTCCAAAATTGCTGCACCGGTCCCTGCCTATTATCAAAAAATCTTGTCTCTTTCGGCATGGTGCTTTCAGTTCTGTACGTATAGATGCAGATTCTTCATTCAAAAAAACAAACCACTTTTGAAGCTGACAGGATGTACTGCGTTCCTGGGCAGCAAATCCCTGTCACAGGGGATGTCCCCTAACACCCTGCTGAGGGAGTCAGATTGACGCTCCCCGACAACTGTATTGTCTGTGCTGGTGTTGTTGCTGTTCCTTGTTGCACTGCCATCATTTCTGTCGTAGCACAAGATGGTCCTGCACTTCATGTTTTTTGGCAGTGGCAATGGTTTTCTGTCCACATCCGTCAGAGAATAACATTCATTTGCCAGATGTCTTCCTCTGCGACATCTAGGGTAAAGTTCTGGTGGCTTGGAAGTCTTTGTGGATTGAGGACAATTTTTCCCAAAATGTCCAAAAATTCCACAGTCGTAGCATTGTCCTTTAGATGGATTCTTTTTCTTCTTAAAATTTGCAAAAATCTTTTCATGTTGTTCTTGAAGAACTTCCGTCATTTGCTCCTTGACAACTGAAGCTATATGTTGTGGTGTTCCAATCTTGCTGCAGGCTTCAACCATCTCCGTCCTCTCTCTGTGGAGACACAAACAGAACCCTTCCCCCAAATGCTTACTTTGTAAGCTTTTCAACTTTCTCTGTCTCTATATTTTTGATCAAAACTGGAAAATTTTCCCTTGTACTATTATTTCAAGTATTATCTAACAAAGAAAACAAACCCAAAGTTTACAATCTTCTGCAAGTAAACATAATACAATAATTAACAATACTTTAAATAACAGGCATACATTTACAAGATTAAATAATTATCAATTTAAAAAAAAAACTGTGTCATCACCTCAGGGTCTGCAGACAGCTGACAAACTTTGATTCAATGAGGAATTAGATGGTCATCTCCGGAAAATGAACACCAAATTCATTTCAAAGTCAGCTTCAGCTGTTATATTGATAAGTCAAATTGTCAATCCAAATGATTGGAATATTATTTTGATGCAGAAAACACCTGGGTTTACACAATTTCTCTTTCAGTTAGAATCAAGGCTTGGCCAGCGCCTAAACTCTAATTGGAAGAGAACTCCCTGACATCTTCTTATTAAAGAAATAAACCACAACTCTTAACAACAAAGTTGCAATTAAACATTTCAAAAAGAAATCAAACTCCTCTGGCAACTCATTTTCTCTAAAATTCATCTTTAGAGTAAGATACTTTGAACATGGCAAGACACTGCAGTGCTTCTATGATAACAACTTAGGAAAACCATAACATTAAAATTTTTTTTCTGAGAATGAAGCTCAAATAATTTTCTGGAATTCTGCAAAATATTCAAAACCATAAGATATCAAAGTGTCAGGTCACAAAAGACCTGCCAAAATAAAACAGAGAATTAATAAAAGGAAAATAAAGAAACATTAAGTTTACAACTTAGCTGATTATCTTCATACATTTGATTCAAGGACATATCTGGAGGCTTTCCAAAACTTACTTAAAGTATTGAAAGATTTCAAATTAAACAATGAAACAGAAAACAAAATCATTCTGTAATATAGAATTCATACAATCTTATTACAGTGTTTTTAAAATTAAATACAGAAACTAAATTTAAATTTTAAAATCCAACTCAAAATCTATTGATTTATATTGACAATATTGCAAATACTTATAAACTGGCTTCTCTAAAACAATTAACTATAGGAAAATTAAAACTCAATATTGACATTTAAATAAATGTCCACTCATATCTGACCAATAACAAATCACTAAATATAGGTGATATATATTCAAATAAAATACAAAATACCTTATTATACCTTCAATTATTAAAATACCTAATACTATTAAAATACCTTTACCATTCTTAAAGTTTCAGCTATTTTTTTAACAGAAATGCAAAAACAAACACCTTTAGTTTAACATACAAGAACTGAAAATAAAACTGACTCTCTTGTCCTGTTCCCTTGTTCTGTTTGTTCTCCACAGTATAGATAAAAAGCAGCTCTTGGCCTCTCTCCATCCCCCATTCCCCTCCCGTCTGCAGCACTGGGTCTGTGCAGGCACAGGGGGAGCAGCGGGGGTGCTGCTGGAGCCTCTGGAGCAGGGTGGCTGTGCCTCCCCCCCCCTCTCGGTGAGCCTGGGCTGTGACCTCACGCTGCTGTGCCTGGGTTTGTTCTGTCTGGCTCTGTCCGGGCAGCTGCCTGCAATTGCTTAAAAGTTGTTAATTTTTTCACCTTTGACTTAAAAAGCATAAATTTCTCTCCCCATTAGAATCTGCCAGTTCTAATGTGGACAACTCAGGTTTCCCTGAAACAGGGCATTCATGTCCTCCCCCAGCATTTCTGACAGCTGGAGACAGGTCTGTCTGTGTCTTTTCACAATTCTCGCTTTTCTGCGTCCCGGCCATTGCTGCAGGTTGCCCCTCCCTGGACATCCCTGCAGCTAAATGCACCGAATTCGCGCTTTTTTCCTGTTTTTGTCCCGGTCAGTGTGAAGGCTGCCGCTCCCTCCCCCTTTGGGCTGAGAGCCGCCCACATGGTCCTGTCCTTCTGCGTCCCGGTCCCTGCAGGTTGCCTCTCCCTGGACATCCCTGCGGCACCGAGCCCGCATTTTTTCGTGGTCCCGTCCCCCTCCCCTCTGTCCCCCACGGCCCGGGGAGTCACCTGCAGCGCCCTCCCGCCTTCTGGGGTCAGGGTTTCTGAAGGGGTGAAATAGCAAAAATGTATGTCCTGCAACTCACTTGGAAATATTTCTAACTTAATTTTTTCCCTGGCCTTGCTGATGGCAAGGCCCTTGCTGAACCACCTGCTGCTGGCAAGGCAGTCATAAACTTCCCTCCCCCAGCTCATAGCTAGGTGAGAATCCTTCCCCAGTCTCTGAGGAACTTTAATTGCTCTCTCCGCCTGCTGATAGCAAGGCAGCCATAAACCTCCCACCCCCTGCTCATGGCTAGGTGGGAATCCTATGATGTGTCTGATTCTGAACCATCTTACCCAAAAGCAATTCGTCCAAAATCGATTCGAAGGTTCCTGATACCGACCAGCAGTGCACAGGAGTGAGGCTTCCTGGGACACCTCCTCTCCAACTCGCGTCTGGAACTCGGCTTTTCTTGGCAGAGGGCCGTAAATCTCCTCCACAGTCCTTTTCAACAGCTTGCCTCTTCTGAAGCTCTGTCTTTTGGGGGTCTGTACCTGCCTTTGCAGGCTACAAGGATCCACCAGGGTCCGTGCCAAATGTCTCTGCCTGGGGGGGTCTCCTCCATCTCTGTGCGTCTTCTTGAGCTTGCCCGTCTGGGGGTCCGCACCCATCTTTGTGGGCTGTGGTGCATCCAGAGACATCAGATGTCACTGCCCAGCCAGGGGGATGCCAGATGTCAATGCTCAGCCAGGGACGCCAGGTGTCCCAGTCTGGGGTTCCTCCTTTGACCCGAGATCACCCCAGAGGGACACAAAGGTGGTTCAAAACCTGGTTTTCCCCGAAGCCGCCGAAGAGAGACTGCCGGAGACAGTTTTCTCTTTTTCCAAGGACAGTTTATTGTTTCTTATCTCTGGGACATTTTGCCTGGCCAGCAGCGGTCTGCTCAGCCTGGCATCCATGGTGGAATCTGCCTGGTCAAGGCAGGGCTTATCTTATATAGTTAGTACTACGTATTACATGTTTACAAAATTTTACCAATACAATACAATTTTACTAAATGGTCCAGCCCTGACCCCAACCAATCCAAGAGGCCAACGTGTCACCCAACATGGATGACATGGAGAAGAAGGAGGAAAAGGTGTCCACCCCCCAAATTCTCCATCTTGGCCACGTGTCCCTTATCATAAACATTCAAGAAAACCTATTTATCTACGTTCTAACATTCTAATTTACACTCTACTCATCATTATTTTCTGTGTCTCTTCTCTCAATGTGAGCAGATTCTCCCAAGGAGCCAAATCCAGCCCCTGCAGCTCCTGGGCAGCACACAGGGGTCTCTGAGGGGTCTGCCAGGGGGGTTTTTGCACCCCCAAAGGAGCCAGGGAAAAACCCTGGACTCCCACATTCCCACACACCCATTTCCAGACTTCCCCTTTCAAGCCTGCCAGGGGTTCCGACTCCTCCCTTACTCCCCTGTTCTCCCCTCTCCGCTCCAGACTGCCGGGGGTTCTGTCTCCTCGGTGCCCCCATTTCATTCTCGGGGTTTTCCCCCTCGGCTCTCTGAAAACGAGGCGTCGCTCACGCTGCCGGGACCGGGCGATCGCCGTACGGCTCCGGAACCCCGCATTTCCCCACCCACCGCCGGGGCTCTGCCGGCAGCCGCCACCGGGACACTTCCAAAAAAATCCCATCTCTAGGGGATGCCCCGAGACATCGAGGGCGCTCTTACCTGCGGAACGCTGAGGGGAAGGAGACGATGCTCCCGGCGGCGGTACAGTGAGCGGTGGACTCCCGAGCTCACTCCTGCACCTCTTTTTCATCCCTCCTCTTACTTCCTGCTCCTCCTGGTCTTGCTCCTGCTCCTCCTCTTCCTTCTCCGTGGCTACCCTTTCTCCCCCTCTGCACCACGGACTAACCCAACCTTAACCCCACGACAGCACTGGCTACGGAATAGGTTAGACCTCCCCGCCCCGCACCCCCGCCCCCCACCCCCATTAACTCCATAGGGATGGACTGGGAGCTTGGCGACGCCCCAGCGTAGATCCGCCTCCCTCCCCCCGTGCCCCAAGGAACAGCTCCGAGGCTCAAGTGATGGAGGACAGGGGGGGATCCCCATATAAATCTCTTCTGCTGTCCCATCTCCCCTTATTCCCCCTCTTCCACCCTTTCCCATCGTCCCTCCAATTTCCAGCTACCCCCAACCACCGTTTTAGGGGTGGTCGACTCCAAATTACGTCAGAATGGGGGTCTCACCCATCTCACCCCCCGTTATTCCAACGCTTCTCTCGCTATTCCAACGCTTCTCTCGCTTTTCGACCGTTACCCGTTCCCTCCCTCCGCGCTCCTCGCCTGCAGCCAGGGGGAGTCCCAGCAGCACCAGTGCCACCAGTAGGGCCCCAGCTGTGCCATCCCCAGCGCCGGGCGGTGCCGCAGCCCCAAAGCAGCCGCACTGTGCTCTGACGGGTTCCCAAAGCGGCCCCGTCCCGCCCGGCGCTGGGGGCAGCAGTCCGGAGCAGCTGGAAACGTGGGCGGGCAGCATCAGCCGTGCCCGGACAGCCGGGACAGCGCGGGGGGACTGGCCTGTGCACCTCCGCCTCCGCAAACTCCCGTCCTAGGGGAAGCCCCCAGGACCTGTTTATTATCTCAAAAATTGGTGGAAAGCAGCAAAATCCTCCCCAAAACGGGCTCTCCAAGGGGCCCCACTCCAAGTGTCAGAACCATACGTTCACTTCTGGAACTGAGTACACCCAAGAATCCGCTCAGGAGTGAGGGATAGCCCAAAACAACCTACTATTTGAGAGTTATTCTGAAAGCCCTCAGGAACAAGATCACACCCAACCCAATAAAAAACACTTGTGTTTTATATGCTGTGTTCAGCACAAATCCAAACACAGACCCACACCAGCCCCTGCAAAGTAAGTCAACTCTCCCCCAGGTAGAAGCAGCACAATGGGTCACCAGGTCTCTGCCAAATGTAGATCACCCAGATGGGGGTCAGCAGTGCAAGGAGTTGAGGATCATCATTGTCCATCTCAAACACTGTCAAGGCCACAGAAGGACTTTGCCATGAGATAAGCACAGAAGGGAGTAAGAGGAAGGTGCTGACTCCAGGCCTGGATGAGGCGAGGTCTAGGTGGCACTTGGTGGGAAATACAAGCCCACAAAAATTCCCTTTGTGGCAATGTGTTAAGAAGCAACTGCCCATATGCATATCACCGGTCAAACAAAGCTCACCCCAACACTGCCAGCTGCCACCACCAATGACCATTGAATCCTCCCTTCTCCCTCCTCTCCTGCCCTCCCCCTCCTTCTCCCCTGATATTCTGCTATTCCTAAGTGAATTCTTGGCACCTGGACTGTAGCTAAGATCAAGGTGGGACAATTGCCCAGGTGTTATGTCAGGCCTGGGGGAGGTTAACAAAGATGGGGGAGGAGAATTTATCACTGAGAATGGACACAAAGAATGCAGAATTCATGGGCCACAAGGAAAGCCCAGTCCAGCAACTGTGTGAAATCAGCTCTGACTGGGTCAAAGGAATTTTGGCAGGGCAGATAGTGACCACTGACTCACAGCCACTAACCCCAGAAATCATGAAATCATGGCTAGGTGTCCCCTAGGTCTCATATTGCCCCCCTCCCCTGTCCTTCCTCTTCCCAGGGTTCCCGCATACCCTGTTCTCCTGGAGGGGTCCCCAAAACCGGGGTCTCCCCATCTTCTGTGCTGGGCTGACAATGGAGCCGATGGTGCCTGAGCTCAGGAAGCCCTGCTAGCAAAAATCGCTAAAAAGAAAAGAAACTCCTTAACACCAATGTAGTATTAAGAAGCAGGCATTCTTTATTCAACTGGATGCACGAGGGGATGCCTCATCTGAAGTACTGTGCATGCTGAGTACACAAAAACCTCCTGTTTCGATACTATATCATACAGACATATTCATAGTTTTCCCAGAAGAAACACACATATATTAATAATTTCCCTGAAATGATTAACGTATCTTCCCTCCTCTCTGCACCCGCTCTTCTGGCCTGGGGTCTCTTTGGTGGAGCGGTGGAACTGGGAGCTTCCTCCTGTTCCTGCTCCTCCTCCTCCTCCTCTATGCCTTCTCTTGCTGCTGTTCCTCGTCCTCCTCGCCCTCGTTCCTTGAGGCTGCGGCCGGGGAGCTGTAGGGTGAGCGGCGGAGGCGGAGAATAGATGGGGAACAAGGGAAGAGCGGGGGAAAAAGCAGCTGGGATCCCCACACCAAAGGCCAGGGCGGCTGGGTCACCGGGGGGCGTTCTCGGAGGAAGAGGGTATTTTGACCAAACATCGCAGAGGGTCTCTGGTTTTTGTGCTTTTTTTTTCTGTGGGGTTGTAGGGCAAATCACACTATGAAAAGCCAGTGTCCACAAAAGAGATGGGTGAGTCCTGCAGCTTTATTCGGATAAAGGGAGAGAGTCCACTGGAGCGTATGCCCGTGGGGTTTTCTCTTTCGAGGTTTTGAAGAACACAGCCTCATTTTGACCCAAACTCCAGCCGCATGTTGCCCTCTTCCTTTCCCCAAGGGCTGAGGTACCAGGAAGGTGCAGTCTTCCCGAACCACCTACTACATATTCCCACCCCTTGAACCTGTCATTTCTGCCCAGAGTTCAGAAACTCAGCCTTGTGTGGGACCCATTTGTCTGTGTCAGGAGTCAGACCGTCTGGGTTCTGCGGCTTGAGGTTGCCACACGTTAAGGTCCATTTCAAAGACACTAACACCCATAGCCTCCCCCATTGACTTGTTTGTAAAGGCATTAGCACACATCTTTCCTATCGGAATGGGGGGGGAGGGGGGCAGATTTTGCAGCTTGAAGGACTCAAACGCCCGTTGGGGAACATTGGAGGGTTTTCAATATCAATAAAGCAAAAGTAACAGCGCTGGATGCATAGCAGTAGCCAGAGGCACTTCAGTCAGCCATAGCAACTCTTCTTATCTACTCTTTCTCTTGCATCAGTCAAATGCATATTTATAAACAGTTGTACATATTCAAACATTTCCCCGAACCAGTTTGCATGTTCCAGGAATGTTTTAGCATGGCCCCTGCTCTGATTCACCTTTTCATAGCATGAACAGTAAGCTTGGTTGCGGTTTTGAGGGTTGTGTGTCATCCCCCCGCCAGTCCCTGGTTCTGTGGTTTCAGCAGGTGGCAGTTGTTAATAGTCAAGTGTCAGTAGCAAGTGTCTCCATTACACCCGTTCCTCAAATGTTATCCAACCAAGCAAACGGTCTAGTTATTTCAGTTATTGCAAGTTCATGTGCTCTGAAACAACATCAGTTATTTCACAAATATGTCTGAGTTATTTTAATTGTTGCCAGTTAGCCACAAAAAGAAAAGCATTAGTTATTATTTTACAACTATATCTTCATAACAAAGCTACTTCTGCAAAAGTTAACATTATATTATAATGCACAGACATAGCATCCACTTTAATATTTGCAAAAGCCAAAACTATAGTATTTGTTTATCACACTCCATTTGCCCTTTCTACTTGACCTGCATCCTCAGGGTGCCAGGGGGTATGGAGATCCCACTGAATTTCTCAAAGCAGCCATAATCCCTTGAAGGATCCCCCTGTAAATGAGTTCCCTTATCCAACTCCACTGCCTTCACAATCCCGTCTTCAGAAATCATTTGTCAACTGATCAAATATTTGCTGAAGTGACTAGAAACTCTTCTGGCCACCCTGGCAGCCAGCATACCACTACCAGAGAATATGTAAATCCTCTTGCTCAGGGCGTCTCAGCAAAGTACACCTGACATCTCTGGAAAGGTCAAATAGGCCAAAGTCACTCCCCTGCTTTGCAATCGCCTCTGAAGTCTGGCTATTAACTTTAGCCAAGCACCCCTCAATAGCTCATTTTGCAAAAACAAAAAGACCCAAGGCAGTGCATCTTGAAGAACGTCTCTGCCAATGTTGGAGAGCCCCAATGACTCCCCTTGTGGAGCTGTCCCAATATTTGCAGGGTCAAAACTCCTGGAGTTCCATGTTTACTGGCCTTTGTAAATCAATTCTCCCTTTTCCGCTGCCCCACCACCTTCAACTCCTCTGGTGGAAAAGACAGCACCACCACCACCCCTCCCTTTGGCAATAGCTGAGCCACAGGGAGCAGAGGGAGGATTCCAGAGACCTCTGGCAAAAGTGCTGCTTTCAGTAAAGAAGCTGACAGTGCAGTGGTGTTTTACAGTTCATTACTGGTGTTTAAATGTCATCACAGACCCACTAACAGCTGCAGTAGCCAGTTGTGCAAATATAGCAGCTACACTACAAGCAGCCCCACACTCGTGGATGGCAACCTGAGGTGGGCAAGATACATCTTAAATAATTCGCTTAAACAGAACAGGAAAAGGCTCGGCTGTCACTTCACTATTAGGGAGGGCAATAGAGCTTTAACAGTTTCCTTCAGGGTACAAACATTCACCCATGATTGCTCATGCTGCACATGCTGAATTTTTACAGGAGGTCTCAGTCCCTTCAGGTGTGAAATTCTACCAATATTGAAATGACATTCTAAGTGGAAGACATTCCTGTGAAAAGGTAGAGTAAGCACCAGCAGCAGTATGGGAAGCTACCAATAGACATGATACAAAACAGAATTAATGCACAGTGGATTTTTCCTTCTTTTTAATGGGGAATCCTGTCCAGGTAACCCCAAATGAGACCTGTTATATTTTACTTTTACAAAAAATTATATTGGAGACATACACTTTTCCTATCTCTAGT
This sequence comes from Erithacus rubecula, assembly GCF_903797595.1. NCBI lineage: Eukaryota > Metazoa > Chordata > Aves > Passeriformes > Muscicapidae > Erithacus > Erithacus rubecula. Next base: position 10,868,029 of record NC_136674.1, read on the forward strand.
GGTCACTATAGCCCCACTTGAGCCTGAATGCGTTTCAATGACAATTGCTGATGAAGCAACATATACTTGTGCAAATCTAGGAGCTCCACCTAATGACATGAAGGCAGAAGGAAATGGCAGAAGGAAATACAACCACAAGATATGAAACACAACCTCCAACCAATGAAGGGGAAGTTTATTTACCAGTTTCCCATTGACATCTTTTGTAAAACAGAATAGCTGTTACAAAGCCAGTAGAAGCTCTGTGAGCATTACATGGAAACAAAATAGGGAAAAGGAAGTAGTAGCATGTGGAGGTATAATGTATCCACAGCCCTAACTGGGCTGATGCCTATTGGCACAATAAAAACTAATTTAGACCCTCCTGATGCCCTCCATCACCTCCCAAGCTCCTGATAAGGCTGTTGAAACCTTATCTCCAAGAAATTTCTAAAATTGAACCCTATACCATCAAATATACAGGCCAACAACCTGTTGATGGCAGAGATAGTGATCTGCACTGAGCTTTCCACATGTTAGCGAGGAACCAGGGAAGTTTATATAGTTGCTGTGCCAGTCAGTCTGGGCAATGCCAGTTGCATCAGCATTTGCAGTTCAAGACATGAACTGCATGAATCTGCTGCTGAATATCAAAAGTAGTTCAGATGAAGGGTGGCCTTGCAGAGGTGGCCTTTTCTGTTCCCAGCTGTCATGGGCACTGCTGGTTTCCAATCCAGAGAGTGGGAGGGCTGACTCCCCTTCTCAGGACAGACTTCTTGTTAGGGAAACACCACCCACTGGGTTATTCATCAGGCTCTTACCAGTGTTACACTTGGCATTTCTCTGAATGCATTTGGTGCTTTGCTCTGACTAGAGAAAGAACCAGTTGATTCATATCTAGTTGTCATCAAAGCCCTGTTATGGACAAGAAGGTTCACCATGAGTGCTGGAGGCTGGCTGATGGAAGGATTTGCCCTGATAAAGATTGTCTGCTTGGCTGGGAATCTGGTCAGAAGATACAAACAATACAAACTATCTGTGATGAGTTACCAGACATGTTAGTGTTATTTTTTGGTGTTGGATATGCTGGAAAGCCCTTCTAGTTCACCATCTTCAAATACATATCTGTCCCTTTAAAGTAAGAGTTAACAGACAGGCTGCTGAATTGAGCTGGAGGCATATGTCAGACAGCCAAGTTGTTCACATTATAAAAATTCAGCCCATTTCAATACTGGTCAAGTCTTCCGTATACTTGAAGTATATGGAGTTTCTTCCATGGGTTTGGACTCCTCTTCACCTGTTACTTCCAAGGGGTTGAGAGACAGAGAAAGAAGTGCCCCATGAAACAGGGTATTGTGAGATAGAACAACCTCTGCTTAGGGTTTCTTTTGCTAGTTTTGCTATATAATTGCTTTAACATAATTGCTTTAATATAGTGCACTTTGCCATTTTATGTTATGGTCAACTATTGATTTTAGCTTTTATCCTGTGTAGTAAGTAATTCTGATTAAGATCTTCTGTTTGTTTGTTTGCCATTGTAGCAGTGATTGGCCCTGGGTGTGGGAGAGGATCAGGGGATGTTAGTGAGAAGCAAGTGTGAGAGTCTGTCTGAGCCTCTCGTCTGTTTCTGCCCAACGACCCTCGCCTGAGGCCTGTGCTGGCCAGGGATGGGAGGAACGCCAAGTGACTGTTCCGCAGGTGATGCCTACCAGGACTGGTTCCTCATGACAACTAGTCACGGGGCATTTACTCAACAAGCTCCCACAGATGAAAGAACAATGGACTGGTCAGTATGGGCTGCCCTGCGTGTGTTCATGATGACAAAGATGGTTTGATGTGCCTTGAAGCGTCCTGTTTCCACCTGTTTCCCAGCGTAACGAGCTCCACATACAATAGTCCATAAATCTTCCCACCTTTTGGCCACAAGCCACTTGCTTTGGGAAAGGACTATAAAAGTGACTTTCTCAGAGGAGACCCCTGAGATCTCCCCAGACAGCAACACACATCTACTGGCTGTCTCCATGAGGATTCGTCTGCCCGTCTTGGTAGCTATAATCCCGACCCCGCTTTCTCTCTCTCTCTCTCTCTCTCTCTCCCTCTCTCTCTCTGTCCCACTATCGCATTTTGGTTGGCACTAAATAAAGTGCATTTCTGTAGAAGTAAACTGGTTTTGTCCCCTGCTGTGTCTTTTGCGCTCTGAGATCCATAAAAGAACCAGTAGTGACTTGCTCTTGAATTGGGCGGACCGTGACATTATTTGGCGTAGTCGGCAATTGAATTCCCGATACTGGGGGAGTTGGGGTTTCTGTGCACTTTGTACCAGAGGAAGACCTGTGCCATTTCAGCCGCACCTAGCCTGACAGTGCCATAAGGACTGAACAGTATTAGAAAGCAAGGGAGGTGGTATTGGGTTCTTCCCGCAATCTGCACACAGACCCAGGTGGATAATGAACTCCATTTCCGTTATCGGAGAATTTTTGGAAAGGATCTCAACTGAGCAAAAGATGGGACTTGTGTTTTTTGTTGTTTGCTGCTTGATGTAGTTGAGGAGACACCCATTGTGCAACTAAAGAGAACCTCCCAAGCAGTTTGGTCTCCTCAGCCACCCAGGGATGACAGGGGCTTGTCCCCAGCAGAAGTCTGAGTGACGAGTGTTGACCTCCCTGAAGTGGTTTTTCCCCCTCGCACATAATCGTAACTCAGAGGTTACAGTTCTTGTACAATTATTGTACTTGACTACTTGGGATCGTGAAGAAACAAGTGGTTTTTGTAGTTAAGTTAGTACCTCCTGAGTAGTGTGTCTCTTCCCCCACTCCAGGGAAGAGAAGGGATTCACAGTTTCAGCTGTGCTTTTTGTGTAACTTTAAGTATGTCTCCCTGAGAGTGGTTTTAGTCCCTTCATAAAAATGTCTGAAAATGATAAAGCTGCATTTTAGGCTTTACTAGCTAAGTATAATGCCAGACCCTCCCAAGGGGGGGAAGACTGGGCACACAGTAATTGGTTTAATTTACAAAATATAATTGATAGGATACATTCTTTGCAACATGAAACAAAATACAAACTGAGCAAGAAAAATAAAACCACACTTTGCTCAGTTCTAGGCGCTTGTCTTTCAGCTGCTGTAGAATCTCATTTTAAACAAGTGAGTGAGGAAAGTGCAGTGATAGACTCCTTGCAAAATTTGGTGGAAGCTTTGCAAAAACTATTACAGGAGAAAACAAATCAACTAGAGCAGGAAAGAAATCAGGTACAAACTCTGCAAAACCAACTAGAGCAGGAAAGAAAACACAACTATTTGCTACAACTATCACATGCCTCACAACATGCAGATACACCTAATGACACAGAAGAAAAGGAAACATATCACATAAAGCAGATATACCCACAGAGAGAACTAGCACATGTACAAAATAGTGGGGAAAATTGCTGCTCTAAAATGAGACCTCTCGTTAAAACAGAATATAGATACCTGAACGACGAGGATTTTGGACCCCCATATAACCTCCAAAGAAATACCATACACTGCTACTGAATTGGCCAAATTAAAGAAAGAATGCTCACGCCTCCCACAAGAATCTGAGACCGAGTATGTCTTTAGAGTTTCACTCACTGGAGGAGATCAAATTAAATTAAGTGAACAAGAAGCCAGTGGGTACTGGGGGCCTGGAGTTTTCTTAACAACTGGAAACCCTTGTGTTCCATGGTCTCTAACACAGCGTGCAGCCTACTGGGCTGGGGGACTTAGCCCCCTAGAGAGATGTGATCCTGTAGCCATAATTGGCACCCCAGACCAACTCCTAAAAAACATTCACAAAGCTGCCTGCTTGCCAATTATACATTAAATACAATTCACTGCTGGTCATAAATCACCTATGCAATTGTCTGTAAATGTAAAACAATACCCTCTTCACTCTGGTGTCAAACCGGTTATACAGGACTTGCAAAACTCCCCTGTATGGCCAATCTAAACCCCAAACCTGACACTGTAGCTGTGTACCAATACATACATGATGTTTTGATAGGAGAAGAAGAAAAAGAAGAAGTGAGGGATGTGCAACAGAAAATAATTTTCCACCTAGAAAGCCCTAAGTTGCAAATTGCCTCAGAGAAAATTCAAAAACTTTCTCAGGAAGTGAAGTTTTGGAAGACTGGGACTGCATCCCCTGACAGAGTGGCCCTGAAATCCTAACAGAAGGAACTGTAAAAAATCTGGCAGTAACAGAAATTGAGAACTTGGGCAACAGCGATGACAAACCTGCCTCAGTAATTAAAGTAGCTTCTGCTTTCTCCCCCAAACAATCTTCGTTCACTAATTCTTCATTCACTAATGCTTCTGCTGAGCAAATTATTGCTGGGGGACGGGGTGACTCTTGGGTTGGAGCGCTGATGGTTATTTGGGATGTTTTCCAGCTTGAAGTGCGGAGTGCCTCCTTTGTTTGCAACTACACTGACTCTTATGCTGTGTTTAAAGGAGGTACAGAGTGGCTTCCTTCTTGGCAGCAAAATGATTGGGAAGTTAACAGAATTTCTGTCTGCATAGTTCCATCATTTTAACCTCCTCCCTCTTTGTGGCAGATTCTGTTGTGTTTACTTTTCACAGAATAACGCCATGGAACGTAAAGATTAATTGCTGAATCCCTCATCGAACCTGTATACAGTTACAGCACAGGACCTTACAGCTGTGTTTTATTTTGTGAAAATTCAAAATCAAAGTTGAACTTTGTATAATTTTCCCCCCAAAAAATTATGTGTGGGAAAAAAAATAAAAAATTATGAAGGGGAACTCAATGTTAATGTTGTAACACCTACTACCCAACCACCGGTTATACTGAGCCTGAAAATTTTTGAGATTGGACCTTGAGTAATTCAGAAAACTGGCCAACAGCAAATATTGTTTAACCCAGCGTGGTCCCTTAAACAAGTCAAATTGCCAATGCAGAACAATATTTCAGAAATTCAGCCAAAATGTTCACCTTTTTTACAAACTTCGTTTCAGGGGTGGACCACCTGGCTGTGGAAGCGGACTCCTTCCAAAAAACGCATGGCAAGGGACATAACCGGTGTTGTGGGAACAGGATTGGGAATTTTAAATAGCATTGATTCAGAGGTATTAATGAACAAATTGGTTGCCACCACCAGAGACCTGACCAAATTGAAACAATCTCTGCAGTCCTCTTTAACAGCCCTGGGGATGCAACAGTGGTTATTAATCAAACTTTTTACCAAATTGGGAAAAGGCAAATGTAAATGATCACAAATTGATAATTGATGCTCTTGGTACTGCTCAAAACAACATATCCTTAGCCCTCAGCTGTATCCAGGCACAGCTTTGGATGCAAACAATTGTTGCCTCAATTATAAGAGAAGGGGAAAAAGGTATCTTCCCTACTGAAATCCGGACAATAATTTGGGACAATGCTAATGATTTTGAAAGGAAGTTTCAGTCCTGGTGGAATTTAGTAAACTTTACCTTCAACCCCAGTACAAACACAGCCACAGCCTTTGTGTTGACAATATGCAATGCTTCAGTGCATTTGATATACCCCATCATTGCATTAGGATTGAATCACGATGGAACTATTCTCTATCCTTTCGAGCATAGAGAATGGGCCCGTCAAATTGGTGAGAAATGGCAAACTGTTAATTTGGAATCTTGTGTTGTTCGGGAGCAGCAGGGTTTCATTTGTGAAAGCAATATCATTGTGGCCCAAGACATCTGTTTAGACACAGAGCAAAATATCTGTAATTTTGAAATACACCTTGATGAGACTCCTGCAACAGTGCTGGTGTACATAGGAAATGGATGTGGGTGTGTAAGAACTGCTTGCAGCTTAGTGTTTGCAGAAAATGTAACAGTGGATCTAAAAAATAATTTAAATTTTTGTGTTTGTAATTTTACCACGATCATGGGCTGTGACTTTTCCTATACTGCTCCAGTTATGTCTTATCACCTTTTGCAATCCAGTTTTACACTGATTCATCAGTTAGTGCCTGCTCCCATCGGGATGAAACTCATTTTGATTAAACAATTGTTGCTTCACCAGGACTTAATTGAGATCTTGGGAAAAATCAAGAAAAATGAGCAGAAGACCCTGGTGACAGTTCATCACGAAGTGAGAGAAATACATAGGATTTTAGAAAGGGTAAAAGGGGATGCTGAACTCAGGTACTGGGATACTCTTTTTGAGCGGTCACCTACTGCTACCGGCATCCTAAACAAATTGTGTCATCCCATTGTTGTGCTTTTGATTTTGGTTTTGATCAGTTTTGTTTGGTCAGTCATTTTATACATCCTGAATTGGAAAATGGTAAAACGGCTGACACAATTGGCATCAACAATGGAAGCACATAATTTGATCACTACTCCATCTGCTAAAGATACCCCTAAAGTTATTGACACCAGACAAATTGCAAAAGCAGTAAAAGTCAGGCCATTAACAGCAAACTGATTAGAATTGTTTGTTGCTTGTTATGATTGGTATGATCAGTTTTAGTAATGTTAAGATTTTGATTGAAAATGGTTTTGGAAAATAATTGTTTTAATCATAAAAACATATTATAATGGATACTGATTTGTTTGAATTTTAATTGTTTGCATTTTAATTGTTTGAATGTTATTTCATTGATTTTGTTTTAATTTTAATTGTTTGAATTTTAACTGTTTGAATGTTATTTCATTGATTTGTTTTAATTCTAATTGTTTGAATTTTAATTGTTTGAATTTTAATTGTTTGAATGTCATTTTATTGATTCATTTTGATTGTTTGAAAGTTATTTTAGCTAATATCATTGTGATTTGTTTGAAAAATTATTTTAATAAATTTTGTTTTGATTATTTTGCTTTATTATTTTCCTGTTTATTTTCTTTCCTTTTCCTTTTCCTTTTCCTTTTCCTTTTCCTTTTCCTTTTCCTTTTCCTTTTCCTTTTCCTTTTCCTTTTCCTTTTCCTTTTCCTTTTCCTTTTCCTTTTCCTTTTCCTTTTCCTTTTCCTTTTCCTTTTCCTTTTCCTTTTCCTTTTCCTTCTTATCCCCGAGTTTTTGTTTTCCCTTTCCCTGTTCCTGGGATGTGCTACCAATGATGGCTCCTGAAGACGCTACAACATCACAACATCAGGCTGATGGAGTTTCTCAGCGATGCTCGTTGGTCACAGGGTGATGTGAGAGTCCATCTGAGCCTCTCGTCTGTTTCTGCCCAACGACCCTCGCCTGAGGCCTGTGCTGGCCAGGGATGGGAGGAACGCCAAGGGACTGTTCCGCAGGTGATGCCTACCAGGACTGGTTCCTCATGACAACTAGTCACGGGGCGCTGACTCAACAAAGCTCCCACATATGGAAGAACAATATATAATAAAATAACAATATGGGCTGCCCTGCATGTGTTCATGACGACAAAGATGGTTTGATGTGCCTTGAAGCGTCCTGTTTCCACCTGTTTCCCAGCATAACGAGCTCCACATACAATAGTCCATAAATCTTCCCACCTTTTGGCCAGAAGCCACTCGCTTTGGGAAAGGACTATAAAAGTTGCTACAAACTGTAACTTCTTCCTATTGTATCAATAAGAAGGAGCTAGGTCTAGCATATGAGACAAGCACGAGGATCAAAAGAGTGGCTCTTTGCCTTTTCTTTATTGCATGGTGGTAGCAGGGCAAAAGAGGAAGTGCATCTCAGGTCTTGGCTTTTTCTAGGAAAGGGTCAGGGAGGGGATTTCTGGCTGTCTGCCAATAGGATAGGGACAGGAGGGACAGGTAAGAAATTCCTTATACCTCTGGTATCGGATTACAACATCTCACCGTTTTTTGTTTAATTAAGTGAGGGCAAGATAGTAAGTTTATTTTGATTGGAATTATGATTTTGACCAACATTTGTAAGTGGTGGGAGAATTAGATTGTTCTATGTTTTGCATTTCTATGCGATTGACTTCAGAGGTAGAAGGAATGATACTAGTAGCTTTGAACACTAAGTGATGTGGGATCCCGAATGCCATTATTACAAGGAAAATAATAACAAAGAATAACAAAATTGTTTTAACAATAGAAGTCCACCACCCTGAGAACCCTCAGCCTTTAAACAGTTCATTGAATCAATTTTCTGATTTTTGTTAACAAGAAGACAACTTCGAAGGGGTTCTTTCTGGGGTTGAGTGGAGGGTAGGTTTTCTCTAAAAGGAAAAAAAACCATTTTAAAACACATTAAAAGTCTCTGTCTGCCGGAAGGTCCTTCTTTATGAAGAATTTTCCTCTTCTTTCTGGCGGCATCTTCTTTTTGAAGCAATGGCAACTTGCTTCTCACCTTCTTCTGCTGGAGCTGGATTTTTTGGAACAAAAGGTTTTACCCACTTTTGGGGGATCTACTGAGGGCCTGAGGGAGTGGATACGCATGCATAACCCCTTCCCCAGGTTACTAGCTTATAGGGACCTTTGGTTTGAACAGGGCTTTACAGAGCTTTTGCTGTGGAGACATCCACACAGTGGAACTGCTCTGTCTATCCAGGAGCTGTTTGAGCGTCTGGTGGGCACGCTCAATCACAGCTTGACCTGTGGGGGAGTAGAGGATGCCAGTTTTATTTTCCACTCCCCACTGCTGGATAAACTCTAGGAACTCCTTGGATATGTATGCTGGGCCATTATCTGTTTTGATTTCCTTAGGGATCCCCAGCACTGAAAAGGCTTGCACTAGGTGTTGTTTAGCATGCACAGCCTTTTCTCCTGGAGCTGCAATGGTGTCTATCATACGGTTCCCTTCTGTGATCTCACCTGGCAAATCTGTGTGTGATCTCACATGCATCACATAGAAGGAATGCTCTCTGTGTGAAACCAAATAGATTAGTTTTGACAGCAGCCTAAAGAGCTGCTCATTATTGATGTCTTTGAGCACTGCCTGCTCTGCTCTAGACACTACCCCAGCAACATAAGCTGAATCTGTTACCAGATTAAGAGGCTCTGAGATCTTCTTAAAGGCTTTCACCGCTGCAGCCAGTTCGGCTATTTGGGGTGACCCCTCCACAAACTCAACATCAGCTTCCCAATGCTGAGTCTGTGGGTTTCTCCAAGTCATCACCAACTTATGAGAGGCCCCTGATGCATCTGTGAACACTGTGAGTGCCTTGAGCGGTCTCCTGCTCCTCTTCTCACAAGGGATGAGGTGGAATTCCTCATTGAACAACTTATGAGCTGGGCCATGGACTGATATCTGTCCACTGTAGCTATCCAGAGATATCTGGAGGCTGGCATTGCTTTGTAGCAAATGTTCAAACATCTCTTTTGTCAACCTTTCAGGAGAGTTCCTCCCTTCCTCTGAAAGTTTTACCGGAAGGTGGATGCATGCAAAGTCACAACCAGCTAGTTCATGCAGCCTCATTCTTGCCTTTTGAATCAGCTGAGCCATCAGCTCCTGTGGTTGTGTAATAGTTTTGGATCTTTGGTGGGAGAGGAAGATCCATTCTATGATTAAGAATGAATCTTTCTGCCCCTTACTTCACTGGAACATTAGACCATGCAGACGTGGAAGTTTTCCCAAAACAATGAATTTGAAAGGCAACTCAGGCTGATAACGGTGAGCCTGCCTCTCTGCTAATGCACAAATAATTTCCAGTTTCTGTGGGACAATAGTCCGTGCAATAATTTCCAAGCCCAGATACTTCCAAGATGGCATCTTTTGAATTTTGTTTTCCTGCAATTGAAATCCAGCAGAGGTTAAAACTTTAACCACTAGGTCAAGTGTGTTTTGGAGTATTAAGTTGTTGGCAGCACACACTAATACATCATCTAAATATTGCAAGATATTATGAGACAGGATATTTTTTCTTTAATAATCGTTAGAGCTATTTCAATTTCTAAGGGTGTGTGTGCTGTGTCTCCCACAACGAAATTACTCACTCTCCATTTCCATGTGAAATACCGTCATGTCTAATACGCTGCTTGCCAAGTCCACTGTTACAATTGTCCAGACAGTAGACTTGAAATGAAAACCCTTGGTAGTCTCCAGCCTGACACGGCCACAAGGCTGCTGGACCTGGTTAATAGAACATTTGACATTTAATTCGTTTTGTATACCCACACCTTTTATCCCCCCCCCCCCCCCCTTTGTTTTTAAGAGAGAGGCTTTTTCCACAGTAGTACTCGCTGCATTTGTGTCATAGCGCTGAATGTTAAAAGCGAGCTGGCGCTTTCTACTCTTTTTTTTTTTTTTTTTTTTTTTTTTTCTGGTTAAGAGGGCAGTCCCTAGAAAAATGTCCTTGCTTTTTACACTGCAAGCAGGTGACATTCTGCAGCTGTTCAGGTGACACTGGGTGCTTCCTCGCTTGTGGTGCTTCAGCTGCTGCAGGCTTGGATGGTGCTGGCCTGGGATTTCTGGATCATGGACTTGCCTCTTAATCTGTGAGCGAAGTCTATCTACGAACTGCAAAAAAATCTCAGAAGCATATTGTTTAACATCAATATAATCTTTGGAATTTACAGGGCTTTGGTGAATTTCTGTTAAAAGAACCATTAAAGAACATTTCCAAATATTAAACCACAAATCATATTCTGAGGGAGTTAGCAAGCACCTGAAAAGGTCCTTCAATTTATGGGGAACTAATTCATTTGAGGTAAAATTGCTTTCATCATGCCCTTAAAAATTTCACTTTCATGGCCAAAATTTTTCTATGATTTAAATTTTTTTTATTTTCTTATCATGGTAAGACAAAGGTTGAGAAACTTTATTACCATTTTTCTTCTACCCATATAAACTACAGGAGTAACGGAGGGTACATAATATTCCAAGTTTTGAGCTTTAGGGCTAGGTGTATCTTTATCTATCAGCCTGGGAGGCAATGCAGTTTCTTCCTCCCGAGGGACGGAGTCCCTGCTGTTAACCGAATTTTTTTTTTCCTTGACTGACTGTAGCCTCCGGGCACTCAGTTTGGCACTCGCTGTAATCAGAAGGGTTAGAAGCTGTAACCTGAGCCGGGAAGAAGCGACTAGCCAAACCTGTTGGTGTAGAGTTACACGGTAGCAGGAACGGGTCAGGAGGGTATGGGGGGAAGGGGACAGGGAAGGGGATTGAGGAGGAGAAAGGGTTAAGAGATGAAGAAATCGAAACGTGGTTTCCACCATTAGACACGCGGTCCCCCCCGTGAGACAAAGGAAAGTTTCTTGCCGAACTATTCTGAGGTAAACTGAGGGAAAGAGACGGGAACACAGAGAATCCTGTAGCAGGCTGTTCAAAAGTTTTAGAACTTGGGTAGCTGGAGGGGAGGGGCTTAGTATTTTCTGTTTTTTCTGGTTTTTCACTATTTCCAGGGACAGGGGATTTTGGAGGAGAGGAGGGGGGATGGTTTAAAGAATTTGTTTGTGGCTGTCTTTTATTTTCGGTTTCCAATAAGCATTTGCGTACTTGTAAAAATATCGGAAGAAATACAGCAGCTTTAGAGTCAAATTTTTCTACTTTAGATGTTAATAATTTTCCCACATTATCCCAAAATGAAACTGAATTTATATTTTGTAATTTGCAGTCTGGAATTTTAGAAAACAGCCAGAAAACAAAATACTTTAACCGCTTTTTAGAAACTGTAATTTCTTCAGCATGCAAAATTCCTTGAATTTGAGAAAAAACACTCTTTTGATATGCAGTTAACTCAGCGCCCATTGTTGTTCCAAAGAGAGCTGCACAACGCCTCACTTCCACGCACACCCCACCATACACACGACTCTGTCCCGCCGGCCGTGCCGAGCCTGGGGGAACCCTGCAGCCTTGCACTGCTTTCGGGGGGTTTCCCAGTCACTGCACAATGCCTGAGCCGTGAGCAGCTGCGTTCCGAACGGGTTTTTCTTGCGGTTTCCGCGGATACTGGGGAGGAGCCGCCCCGCTGAAATCGCGGCTGCTGCGGAGGCGCTCCAGGCTGCTCGCCCGCCCTGGCACCGCGCCCGCCACCAGCCTGCATGGGGGAACCCCCCTCCCCACTCCTAGGGGCCCTGGGGTTCATGCCTCCCACGAGGGACTTTACCTGTCCTGCAGACCTGGCTGTTGTGTGGTTCGTGAAAGCTGCCTGTCTTCGAGCCGACTTACTTCGGCGCTAAAGCAAGCTACCGGCTCTGTCCTCCTGCCTGGGGCTGTATAAACACAGCTACCAAGCACGGAGGTAGTTGATCGAACGAACAAGCGGAAAATCCTGAAACTGGGATTCCAGCTATCTGTGGGTTCTTAATACAAGCCCCAAAGTTGAGTCGCCAACTGCTACAAACTGTAACTTCTTCCTATTGTATCAATAAGAAGGAGCTAGGTCTAGCATATGAGACAAGCACAAGGATCAAAAGAGTGGCTCTTTGCCTTTTCTTTATTGCATGGTGGTAGCAGGGCAAAAGAGGAAGCGCATCTCAGGTCTTGGCTTTTTCTAGGAAAGGGTCAGGGAGGGGATTTCTGGCTGTCTGCCAATAGTATAGGTTCAGGAGGGACAGGTAAGACATTCCTTATACCTCTGGTATTGGATTACAACAAAAAGTGACTTTCTCAGAGGAGACCCCTGAGATCTCCCCAGACAGCAACACACATCTAGTGGCTGGCTCCACGAGGATTCGTCTGCCCGTCTTGGTAGCTATAATCCCGACCCCCCTTTCTCTCTCACTCTCTCTCTGTCTCTCTGTCCCACTATCGCATTTTGGTTGGCACTAAATAAAGTGCATTTCTGTAGAAGTAAACTGGTTTTGTCCCCTGCTGTGTCTTTTGCGCTCTGAGATCCATAAAAGAACCAGTAGCGACTCGCTCTTGAATTGGGTGGACCATGACAGCAAGGGATTTAACAAATGAACCCAGAGATGGTAAATGAAGTTAATGACTTGTCCTGGTTTGAAAGGACAGGTGTCTGCCAGTAAGGGCAGAAGTTTCCCTTTGGAATAGAGACTTTGGTTCCACTCCCCTCCCCTGTAATGAATGTAGCAGGGCCAAGGCCTTTATTAAACAGCTCTTTATTAATGGGGGGTCACAGGGAGTAGGCCCTACGCCTGCTGCTGCTGCTGCCAGGCAACGCCGGGAGGAGGTCCTGCCGATCCCGACGAACGTAGGGATGGGAGTCTCAGCCTCACGGACACGTCCGAGATCTCAATAGTGGCTCATTGGTCTGGGGGTGTCATTCTTCTTAACTGCCCTTAAGGTTGTGGTGATTAAACAGTTACAAAGGACATATTGCAGGTGACTTGGCTTGTTAGTTGAGATGATCTGTGAACTTGGGTTCGGTGTTGGTTGACTATTTTTGTGAATCTTTTCTTCAACAACAACTTCCAGTAATGGTGGTACTGGGAAACTTCTGGAGATTTACATATAGGGTGTGGCTAACTTGATAGGCAGGCAGCAGCAGGCCGGAAATGAGGTAAGGGAAAGGCGGAAATGGTAAGGCCGGAAATGAGGTAAGGGGAAGGGCGGAAGGAGGAAGTAACTGGGATAGGGGAAATACAATAAACCAGGGTTTGAATTACATAGGGACTACATTTAACTGGGGAAAAGAACATAACAACTTGATCAAAGAACCAACAAACGAATGAGTGGATAGAACGATAAGGTAAGCAACAATCTTTTTAACTCTTCTAGCAATGTTGTTTTATGGTTTTCAGCTAAGACTTTTTACCACAATCCCCCCTCTTTCTCTTTGATCGGGTCTTTGACCCGCATCAAATCACAATTTTCGGTTTCTTGGGGGTATAATTTTTGTAGTTCTAGAAATTGGTTTAAGATTTCTTTAGCTGAATCATGTTCTGGGTTTTGGGTTCCGATCATCAAAATTTTAGCTCTCGTTTGATCAGTCATATTCCTTATACTGGTTTGTATAGTGGTATTTATAAGCCTAATTAGGCATGGGAGTAGGCATGGTAAAAATAAAAAGCTTATGACTGCACTTGCAACTAAAAAGACTATTTTTTTCCACCATTTATTTTTTAGGGACCAGAAGTCATCCCACCAGCTAGTGTCCATTAGAGGGATCCATTGTTGGTTTCCTACATATGCTATTTTTCGGATTTCTTTAGATATGTTTCGTATTACTTCGCTTTTATCATCAATTTCCAGGCAGCATTCGGATGTATTAAATTTTCCACAAATACCTCCTTCATCAGCCAATAAATAATCTACTGCAAGCCGAATTTGATAGACCACTGCTCGGGTCTGAGTTAACTGTTCGGTAATGTGGTCTAATGCGAGGGCTGTTCGATTAGATATTATTTCTAATACTGCTTGGAGTCTGATGATTCGGTTCAGCATATAAATGGGAGTACGGTATCCCCACGACCCATCCTGTGCCCACGTAGCTGGCCCATATACTTCCATGATGCGTTCAGGTGTCCACACTTGTCCCTTCCATTTTTGAGTACTTCCTAAATTAATCATACTCCTTTTCTTTCGGTTAGCCCTTTTCAAATCATCGTACAAGGGAATTCCTAATTTAGACCCCGAATTTTTGGGAAGTAGGAAGAATGAAGGTTTTATAATCCCAATTGTACAGCTCCCGGCCCAATCTCCTGGAAGATTGGTATATGCAGTGTCTCCGCATATCCAGAATAGATACTCGGGTGCTGTCCAAAAGGTTTGGTTGGTTTCGGTGGGACATGACCAATACTTGGATAATTCCTCTAATCCCCAAAAGGGATTTATTTTCTTTCCAGCACATTCATGTAAATCATATCCTTCGTGATAAACACATCCTTTTTCCTTTTGGTGTATTGTCCAATATTTGTTTGGCTCCTTAGGTATCCACCTTATAATTGACTTTTTTATAGTTAGGTACCTTTTGCAGGGCATAGTTCCTACAAATGTTCTATATGGGTTTCCAACTCTTTTAATACATTCTTCTCCAATAGGTTTATATTTTAAATTCCATTGTTCTTTCTTTCGTTTTTGCTTAGGTAATTGAGATGTTTGGTTAGTTTGCTTCCATTTTAGAATTTCCAATGGGCTTAAACTGATCCCTTCCCATGGCCAAATCTCAGACATTTGTGTATTACCGCATACCCAGCAATTGGTTATATTTAATTCTTTACTAATTCTTTCAACTAAATCTATGAATAAATTTTTCCCTAAAGGTATTTCCAATTCGTTTTCCTTTTTGGTATTTATTACTAATTGTTTTTCTTTGATCAAATCTATTAATTCTCCTTGATTATTCTCATGTTCAAAGCAAAACCAGGCTTCCCCTATAGGACATTCTCCGAGCAACCGCTGCCGAAAAGTGGCAGTATTCTTAGCAATCCAATACGTTTTTCCACTTTCTTGACAAGTGGAGATCTGGGAATGATTGAAACAGCTGGGATTCACGTTGGTGTGAATTCTTATTAGGGACTCTTGGGTCTCCCCATCATATATCAGATGGTAACACTTGCTGCATTTAACCTCTTCGCTGCTTATCAGGTTATTTGTTAGCAAGGCCAGCAACACTCCTCTCAAGAGTCCGGTATGAACTGCTTTCAGTCTCACCCGGGCTTGCCTCTTGGAGGTGGGGGTCCCCTTAGGTAAGATTTTACTTTCCCAGAGTTCTCTCATCCCCTTTTTATACTAATTTAGGTGTTTTTATAAAGTGTTCTGTAGGGGAATTGGTCTTTATGGTTTGGCAAACTTCTAATTTGAGGATTTCGACGGAGGATTGAATGATACTTACAATCGGAGAAGGATGTATGATACAACAATTTTGTAACAACAAGAACTTTAGTGAACTACTGGGAACTTGAAAGACTACTGCAGGTGTGCAACAACAACGTTATCACAACAACTAGAGTTAACATAAACTGCGTACAGTAACACTTTGCTTTCAAATTGGAACTGTCTAAGTCTTTTCAGCTGTCTTTTTCTTTTCGCTTAAACTTAAGTTGGAGGTCTGTAGTTCCTTTTGTAATGGTCCATTCAGGTGCCTTTGGCTGAAATACTGTGGAGTCCGATTCACCAGGGGGAGGTGGAATTGGTCCTTTAATTTGTGATATGTGAGTCCAACCTTTTTCTTTTGTTCTTACAGCAGTGTGTGTAGTTAGGAGGACTAGGAAGGGGCCTTCATACCTAGGAGATAGAGATGTGTGACTTAAGGATTTAACAAGAACCCAGTCCCCAGGGTTGATCTGATGAGCATTTGAATCTAAGGGAGAGGTTTGGGGCAGGTATCCTTTTTTCTTTAGTTGCTCTATTGTTCTTCCAATGATTCTTAAATACTCTTGGGTGGCAGCTTCTCCTTCTAGATAGTTTGCAGAGCTAAAAGGGGTAATTAAAAAGGGAAGCCCAAACATCATTTCATAGGGTGAAACTCCTATGTCTGCACGCGGTCTGGTCCTAATGCGTAATAGGGCAAGAGGTAGGCATTTGAGCCAATTCATTTGGGTCTCTTCAATTAATTTTGTTAATACATTTTTTCAAGGTTTTGTTCATTCTTTCTACTCGGCCGGAACTTTGGGGATGCCATGGAGTATGCAACCTCCATTTCATTCCCAGTGCTTCAATGACTCGATGTAATATATGTGACGTAAAATGTGGGCCTCTATCAGAATCGATGTGATTAATTAATCCATATCTAGGAATAATTTGTTCAAGGATTATTTTTATGACCACTTCTGAGGTTTCTTTAATAGTGGGGAAGGCCTCCACCCAATGGGTAAGATGGTCCACAATAACTAATAAATGTTTATATTTTTGAACTGGGGGCATTTCGGTGAAGTCAATTTGAACACTTTGAAATGGTCTTAATGCTAATTCCCTTCCCCCATATTCAATTTTTCGCATAACTTTTTGATTAGCTTTTTGGCAGATTAAACACCCTTTAGTTATTGATTTAGCCAGATTATATATCCCAATACAAAAATTTTCTCTGAGGAAGTGGTCACATAATCCTTGAACACCCCAGTGGGTCAGTTCATGGATTTCTGCCAATACCTTTCTGGCTAGACTTTTGTTTAAAAATTTGCGCCCATCTTTCATTACCCACTCTCCTTGATTTCCTTGATGTATTTCTAACTTTTTTATTATCTTTAACTCTTCTTCACTAAAAATGGGCTTTGTAATTTCTGATTTCTCTGGTATCTCATTTAATTTAAAGACTTCTATAGGCCCTTCGGAACTTAATGAGACTTCTTTGGCTATTTTGTCAGCATACCGATTTCCTCTTTCTTCTAAGGTATTTCCCTTTTGGTGCCCTCTTATGTGCACAACTGCAATTTCTGTTGGTTTGAGCAAGGATTCTAATACGGATTTTATTAAGGTTTTATGTACCAAATCTTTCCCCTTTGAGTTTAAATACCCGCGTTCTGCCCAGATTTTTCCAAATGTGTGGACTATTCCAAATGCATATTTTGAATCAGTGTAAATGGTTCCTGGTTTTCCTTCTAATGAGTCTAGACCTCTTTTTAACGCATAGATCTCACAACATTGTGCAGACCAATTGGATGGTAGCTTCCCCTTTTCTATCACTTCTAGCTCTTTTCCTTCTGCTCTTTTTACTACTGCATACCCAGATACCCTTTTTCCATCTACTACTCTAGATGAACCATCGGTAAACAATACTTCTCCATATGGCAACGGTGTACTTTGTAGATCTTCCCTTACTTTGGTTTGGAAATTTATAAGCTCCAGGCAATTGTGCTCTAGCTCTGGCAAGGGTTCCCCTGAGAGAAATTGAGCCGGATTAATACTTTTAGAGGTGGCCAATTCTAAATTACTTGCATTCATTAATATAATTTCATATTTTAGTATTCTGGCTTCTGTTAGCCATTGCTGGGCCCCTTGACTGAGGATAGTCTTAATATCATGTGGAGTATATACTTTAAGTTTTCCCTGCAATGTCAGTTTTTGTGCGTCCTCTATCAAAATTACTGCAGCCGCAATTGCTTGGAGACATAGTGGCCATCCTTTTGCTACTGGATCTAATAATTTAGAGAGGTAAGCTATTGGCTTTCGACAACCCCCCCATTCCTGAGTTAGTACACCGTAAGCTACTCCCCCTTCAGTGTTCGTGAATAGTTCAAACTCCTTTGTGAGATCTGGTAAACTTAAGACTGGGGCCGAAGATAATTTCTCTTTTAATTCTTCTAATTGTTTTTCGTCTTGTGCAGTCCAATTTATGGGTTCAGGGTTTACTAATTTTTCATAAAGAAATTTTACACTTTGAGTATATTTGTCTAACCATAATTTACAGTATCCAAACAAGCCTAAAAGTTTTCGAATGTCATGTTTAGTTTTTGGGGTCGAAATGGCTAGTATGCCCGAAATTCTTTCGGGGCTTAACTTTTTGTATCCATTTCCAATTATATGACCAAGGTATGTCACTTCTGGTTCAACGAACTGCAATTTGTTCCGGGATACTTTTAGACCCTTTTCTCCCAGAAAGTTAAGGAGTTTTATACTAGTTGTTCTAACTAGCTGTTGTTCTTTTCCAGATATTAACAAATCATCTACATATTGGAGGATTCGTGTCTCATTTTCAGGGGTGAACTGGTCTAATAGTTCTTCTAGAGCCTGTCCGAAAAGATTGGGGGACTCAGTGAATCCTTGAGGTAGACGGGTCCACCTTAATTGTTGTTTTCTCTTCCCTCCTGGGTACTCCCACTCGAATGCAAACCAGTCACGGCATTCTTCTGCTAGCGGACACGCCCAAAAGGCATCTTTCAAATCTATGGTGGTGAACCATGCATGTTCCCTGGGAATTTTACTCAACAGAGTGTAAGGGTTAGACACCACAGGATGTCTAGCGATGATTTTTTTATTAATTTCTCTCAAATCCTGGACTAATCTATATTTTCCCTCTGCCTTTTTGACTGCTAAAATTGGGGTGTTATGGGGGGACATGCATGGTTCTAACACACCTTCCGCCAGAAGGTGGTCTATAATTGGGGCTAGTCCTTCTCTACCCTTTTCTGATATTGGGTACTGTTTTACCTTGACTGGGGTAGTTCCTTCTTGCATTTGCACTTTTATTGGCGTGATGTCTAAAAAGCCAGTTTTCCCTTCTTCTGCCCATACTTGGGGATTGATTTCACTTATATCTTTTTCGGTCAATTTCATAATACGCACAACCATCCTCCCATTTTCTGGAATAACTGCTATTCCTAACTTAACTTGTAAATCTCTCCCTAACAAATTCTTTTCTAAATGTGGTAAATAAATCATCTCTGCCACACACTGTTTAACGTTTCCTTTTAACTCTACTCCTTCAATTATTGGTGCTTTGAAGGGTGTCCCTTCAGCTCCTATTACTTCGCACGTTCGATTACTAATATGGACTCCTACTGGAAGATCTTTCAAACTGGACCGATCAGCTCCCGTGTCAACTAAGAACTCAAAACTTAAATTCTGGGGACCAACATTGAGGTTTATCAAGGGCTCATCTAGATGTTTCATTGGGTCCCCTAAAGGGAAGAGCCCCTGACACCCCTAATCTTCCCCTCTCAGAATCTTTTCTAAATTTTCCTGTTCTTTTTCAATTGCTTCATCGATGGCAATCTTTTTACAGTACCTTTTGAGATGACCCACTTCACCACAGTAATAACATCTGCCCTGAAATTTTCCGACCTTCTGCCAAGGGTTGGCATTAGAACCTCCTGCGCCTGGCGCAATCTTAGGTTCTCCTTCTCTAGATCCACATGGCTTCTCTAGCTTATTTCCAGTTGCATTTATACATTCTCTAGCTATCGCTACCACCACTCGGGCGTTCGATTTCGCTTTCTCCTCTTCCCTTCTCAGATACACCCTTAGAGCCTCTTTAAGTAGTTCATTTATCCCTTTTTCCTGCCAGTCTTCCATCTTTTCTAATTTCCTTCGGATGTCAGGCCAAGATTTGGTGACAAAATGTACTCTTAATACTGCTTGGCCATCCGGACTATCAGGATCTATACTAGAGTACAGCTGAAAGTTCTTCCTTAACCGATTTAACCACGCGGATGGGGTTTCATCTTTTTCTTGTACTGCTCCAAAGGCCAATTTGGTGTTACTTTGGCGAGGAACAGACTCTCTTATTCCCCTAACTATTAAAGCTCGATAGTCAATCATATTCCGCCTCCCCTCTTCTTGGTTTGGGTTCCATCCCGGGTCTGTGAGAGGTAGTTTATAGTCACCCGGTGGTCCTTGCCGGTTTTCCCTCTCCCATATGCGTAGGCCGGCTTCTCTAATCATCCTAACTTCCTCTGGGTTGAATAGTGTATTTATAACTGACTTCATTTCTCTCCAAGTATAAATGCTAGGTCCTAAGAACTGATCTACCTGTTCGGCAATGCCTACGGGATCTTCCACTAAATTCCCAATTTCTTTTTTAAATCCTCTCACTTCTGAGGCCGTCAACGGTGCGTCTACAAACCCAAGTCTGCCCTCTATTCCTCCCATAGGGACTTCCCTGAGTGGAAACATCCTTTCTGCTTTTGCTGCCCTTGACCTCGTATTATAATATGGTCCCTCTGCTTGTGCCGGTACAGGGTTCTGTTGATTACTGGAGGAAGAGCTACTGTTGGATGGAGATAGACTCAGTTCCCAATTGGAAGGAGGTGAAGGGACACCTATTGGTGGAGGGGCCTGAACCAAGGCAGGAGGAATTGGGGTTTGTGGAGATACTAGGGGTGAAGGCAGGTTGGGAAGTGGGCACATAGGTAAAAAAAGCTGATTTGGAATAGGGGTAAGTGGAACAGAAGAAGGAAAGTAAGTGGGGGTGTTGGTGGGTGGAGAGGAGGTAGGAGGAGAATTGACAGATGGAGCAGAAGGAAGGTTATTGGAAGCATTGGTGGGTAGAGAAACAGCAGGGGGTTCGAAGGAAGTAATGGACGGAAGAGGAGGAAGAGGAGGTTGAAGGGGAGTGACGGTCGGAGGAGGAGGAAGTGGGTAATCGGGGTTATTGACAGGCGGGGGAAGAGGGGGAAGATAATCAAGGGGGTCCCATTTACTTTTATTTTTCTCTTCCTCGTTCCTTTGTCCCTTTTTCTCTACTACTTTACATATCTTTATTGGTTCTTCTTTTGCTCTACTCCCTCTCCAACAAGCTGCGTATTCAAGTTGTTCCACATTTGATCCTCCCCAAGTCTTTAAATATTGATTCAGCATTGTACACATCCATGGATCTTGGGTACCGAACCATGGCCATGCTCCTGGTAAATCTAACTTTGGCCATACTTCAACACAATAATGGATCATTTTTATTTTATCTAACTTTTTAGTAGCTTCACAAGTATCCCACTTATTTAACATTATCGCCAAAGGGCTATCAGGAGGGATGTTCTTTACATTTTTGTTCTCTTTCGCTCTACTCTTTTGACTCATACAAGACCCCATAGTGATTTTTCAAACGGGCCTAACAGAAACTTACTGTGCCTCTACTCGAAAGGAAACAACTGACAGGCAACTAAAGACACACTCAACAAAAAATTTGGCCCTTTCTAACTTAACGTATAATTTCTTTCTTTAAAAAAAAAATATACGGTGCCCCTACTTCAAAGCAAATTTAATGACGGGCAACTAAAACAGGGCAAAGGAAAGAGCTGGTCACTACTGGGGTTTACCTATATCCCCCTCCCTATGCTCCTTCCTGGCCCACAGTTAAACTGAGATAGAGCCGGTCTCTAACGGGGCCCCGGTCGCCCCCTCCCTCTACTCTTCTCAGTTCCACCAGTGGGAGTCAGGCAAGGTCCCAGCGGGGCCCGGATACCCCTTCCTAAACCCTCGTCCCTGGGGGGCTCGGTCCCAGCGGGGCGCCGGCTGCCCCTTCCTGCACCCCCCCCTTCTTTGAAAATAAACACAGTGGTGGGTCCTAGTGAGGTTCTCTCCTCTTTCCCAACCGACAGAAACCTGGGTCCTAGCGAAGGTTCTCCTTCTTCCCCAAGCAAGAGAAAGCTGGGTCCTAGCGAAGGTTCTCCTTCTTCCCCAAGCAAGAGAAAGCTGGGTCCTAGCGAAGGTTCCCCTCCTTCCCCAACCGACAGAAAGCTGGGTCCTAGCGAAGGTTCTCCTTCTTCCCCAAGCTTGGGCCTAGGCCCCAAGGAGGCGCCTCTTTCACACTGTAGGCCTTGGTAGGCCTCACTCGCTTCCCCCTTTTCCCGGCCGGCCCCCTCGCGGGAGTCCGGAACCGCGGTACTCAGGGGTCCACACTCGCTTCGGGGGTCTGAGCTGCCAGCCCCCGTCTCATCCACACCACACTCGCTCGCCTCCCGTGCCCGCCACCGGTCTACTTACCGGTGCTCCAGGCGTTGTCCTGGTTCCGCGCAGCTCCGGGTCCGGGGTGGCCAGCTGTCCCAGAGGGCCTCTTCGGGGTGGTGCCTCCCCCTCCGACGTCCTCTTCTGGGCGTGGCCTATCCCGGACGAGCCCCCAAGTTGTAATGAATGTAGCAGGGCCAAGGCCTTTATTAAACAGCTCTTTATTAATGGGGGGTCACAGGGAGTAGGCCCTACGCCTGCTGCTGCTGCTGCCAGGCAACGCCGGGAGGAGGTCCTGCCGATCCCGACGAACGTAGGGATGGGAGTCTCAGCCTCACGGACACGTCCGAGATCTCAATAGTGGCTCATTGGTCTGGGGGTGTCATTCTTCTTAACTGCCCTTAAGGTTGTGGTGATTAAACAGTTACAAAGGACATATTGCAGGTGACTTGGCTTGTTAGTTGAGATGATCTGTGAACTTGGGTTCGGTGTTGGTTGACTATTTTTGTGAATCTTTTCTTCAACAACAACTTCCAGTAATGGTGGTACTGGGAAACTTCTGGAGATTTACATATAGGGTGTGGCTAACTTGATAGGCAGGCAGCAGCAGGCCGGAAATGAGGTAAGGGAAAGGCGGAAATGGTAAGGCCGGAAATGAGGTAAGGGGAAGGGCGGAAGGAGGAAGTAACTGGGATAGGGGAAATACAATAAACCAGGGTTTGAATTACATAGGGACTACATTTAACTGGGGAAAAGAACATAACAACTTGATCAAAGAACCAACAAACGAATGAGTGGATAGAACGATAAGGTAAGCAACAATCTTTTTAACTCTTCTAGCAATGTTGTTTTATGGTTTTCAGCTAAGACTTTTTACCACATCCCCCAAGTATTATGATTTGTTTGAATCAAGGACTCTGAGGCAGAGATAAGGGGGGTGGGAATAGCAGCTCTTTTACTAATATATCTAACTATACAAACAGAAAACAATAACAGTTAAAATTGCTAACAGAACGAAATAGGTAACTTGGTGTCAGTCCCTTTAGATGCAAGCACGCTGTCTCTGTGCTTAGTCCAGAGCCCGGATTTGCTGAAGGGCAGGCGGGAACGAAGGCAGGAAGGAGGGAGGGGGGAGGGGCGGCAGCGGCCACGCCGGTCCCGGGCGGGAACGGGCTGCAGCGGCGGCTCCTCGCTCACCGTGTGTGTCCGGGGGATCAGCTGTGTCCGCAAAGGCAGGAGGCTGGAACGGGGCAGATGCAGGGCAGGTGATCACAGAGGGTCTGGCTCTCTTGTGCTCGGCCGCGTGGCTGAACGATCCCAGGCGTCCTCCTCCGAGCTCGCCGGAAACGCGAGTGCCCTCCCGGAAGCCTCAGAGGCCCCTCGGGGGCTGTCCCCACCCACCCCTTTGTCTGGACTCATCAGATATCCTGGGTGTAGCCCAGCCAGCTCCATTGGCATGATAATAGGAAAAATTCTTTCAATTGATACAGTAACAGAAAAACACTCAACCCCCAACATGACTTCTGGCAGAGGATACAAGGAGAAGGTTAGTCCCAGAAAGATGGCAGGAAGGAAGGCCCCTCCTGTGCAAATCCAGGATAATACAGATTTTGGCACCCGTGACTCGGCTTAGGAGATGGGGGATGTTGCTTCTGGGGTGGCTGCACTCAGTCATGCCCCATCAGCTGTGGCTGGTCTCCCACCCTCCCTCCCTCCCTGTGCTTGCCTACACCTCGGGAAGCATTTGTGAGCCTGGAGGATGGGAATACCTCCTGGCTGATGCAAAATAGGCTGAGTTTTGATTTTAGTGCAGCAGAAGGAGGAGGATGTGCAGTTCAGTGTTTGGCAGGAGTCTTACTGCTATCCTGCCGTCAGCACACTCTGCCCTTACACCTCCCTGCTCCCAGAAAGAACTTTGAGCATCCCATGGGGAAAAGGGTCCCCATTCCCTGAGGATGGGCTTCAGAGTGTGAACATCCTGCTTCTTGAAACGTAACCTGTGTTCTCACAGGAACCTCCATGTCTGATTTTCAACCTGTAATCAGTGGCCTCTGACTTCCTGTTTCACCAGCCCCAGTGTACAGCAGCCTTATCTGTTTATCCTCTCCGTGGCCTCTCGCAGGGACCACCAATACCCTCAGACACCCGGAGGTTGTCTGCTGACTTCTGCTTCTCCAGAGGTCACTTCAATCCACTTCAGTACCCACAATTCAGGAATGTAGAATGCTCGTGAACATACAAGACAGAGACGAGTTGCCTCAGGTGATGCCCTGTCTCTCAGCATCATTGCCCTTGGAGCTTGCAGCAAGTTCCATGTATTGTGGACCACCCCTGTCCCATGGTATAGCATGGTCCCAGTCTCTCCTAGTGTTGACCTGGTCACCCCTAATTGCTCTCAGTTGCCTACACTATGCTCCCAGTTACCCCACCATGGTCCCTGCCATGCCCAGTGCGGTCCCAGCCACCCCCAGTGTGGTTACAGACATATTTCTTGCAGCATATGTCCCTTCACAGCTTCCATGACTCACCATATAGGGCTCCATACGGCTGCTTCCCATTTCCTGCTGCTCCCAACAAACCAGCAGGATCTGTCTGGAAAGGAACCATGTTGCCTCTCACTCTCCAGTAGCTGCTTATATGATGGGGCCTCCTCAGCACATATGATTTGCTCTTCTATCTCATCCAATGATAAACCAAAGAACCTTCACTTTTGGGTCGCTTTGTGATGACTTCCAAGATCCCAGGGTGATTTGGATTTTCTGTTGAAGCTTGCTGTGTGATCAGAGTGGTCCACTTACTGCAGATAGCATTGGTGGTATGATTTGTGGTAGGCACTTGACCTTTAAACATCTAGCCCAGCACTGGCAGTTGAGGTGCCAGAAGCAGCTGTGCTTCTCTGCCAGTCACTTTTAAGGTAGCTTGAATTACCTTCATAAACTGCCAGGATCTCTTTTTCAGTTGGGGTATAACAAGCCTTGGATTCCTTTTGTCCCTAACTACAGAACTCCAGGGGATGGAATTCTAGATCTAATGTTGTACCGCATTGTAATTTTGCTGATTTCTGTGGCGTTATGATTATTGTTAAATATTGTTCCATATCATAGGCTGTGGATACCATCCAGAAGGGAAACACCACCACACAGACTTCCTATTGTATTGTTCCATCATGTTTAACGAAGTCTTAAAACAAAAAGTAACTGATCAAATATTTCCTTCAGTTTATAAATGAAATGTAATAAATCTGTTTATGGGCACAGAGGCAAAAGGTGACCACATGACTGCTCTAGGGAGCAAGAGAAGTTGACTTTAATCATATGGTGGATTGTGGTTGTGAGCCCTGTCCCCACTGCACTTTGATCTGAGAGATGCTCATTAGCCTTGATTAACTGAACTGGGAGAGGGAGCCACATGGAAAAGGCTTTGTGCCATCCCTGTCAGAGGAGATCCTCAGCATAGCCCAGAAGATCTGCACATGAGAATGAAAGAGGTGATAATGAAAACAATACAGCAAAAATCTAACAAAGAATCTAGTATCACAAGCACAAGTTCCCCGAGGTACATGGAGTGTGAGCAGTAGAAGTTGAGGATGTGTGGGATTTCACAGAACTTGGTCAGAGCATTTCCCTGGCACAGGGGCAGGGAAAATGTATTGGCCATGTGCAGCAGAGCATTGAGAAAGTCACTGGCCCAGGCAGCTGCTGCCATGTGGGCACAAGGTCTGCTGCCCAGGAGAGTCTAGTGCAGGGGTTTGCACATGGATGCAGAGCTGTCATAGGACATGACAGTGAGGAGACAAACCTCTGCCGAAATGAAGAAGACAAAGACCTGTGCAGCGCACATCCTGGGTAGGAGCTGGCCCTGGTGTCCCACAGCGAAGTGGGCCAGTTCTTCTTTGAAATTACTGACATTCTCAAGCTCTCCTGTTCTTATCCTTTCTTAAGAGAAGCCAGGTTTCTTGCATTCAAGGGCTCTTTTTGTTGTTTTCATTATTTTCTCCTCTGTGCAGATCTTCAGGGCTGTGCTGAGGATCCTCTCAGCAGGGATGGCACAACGCATTTTTCATGAGCTCCCTCACTGACCATGTTCTCCCCTTTAATATGCAATGTTTTCTTACCTGAAGCCCTACTGCATCATCTCCCCATCTTTGGATCTGGTGGTGGCTGCTCTGTAGTCAGTGGTGCCTCCAGCACTGAAACCCCTCATCTACAGCCTGAGGAACGAGGAGCTCAAAGCTGCCCAGTGGAGAATGGTAACTGGGTGACTTTATAAAATACTAGACAGCTTCCAATCTCTGCAAATCACTTCCAGTATAACTATGTTTCAATGGTTCTTATTTCAAGATTTATTTTATCTTATTATCCTGCTCTGATTTGGTTGGTAACAAATCCAATTTTTATATCCAGGGTAAAAAGCTATTGCCTAACATTTTTGGTAACCCACTTTGACAGCAGACCTGGTGTTCCCAGTTCCTAGGAATCCATGGTAGGAAGATACCAGTATGGCATCTGCAGCCAGGTGAGCTCCCAGCAGCACCAGTGCCACCAGTAGGGCCCCAGCTGTGCCATCCCCAGTGCCAGGCGGTGCCACAGCCCCAAAGCTGGTTATAACCCCTCAGCCGTCAGAGGAACCACGGGGTCACCCCAACCCCCAAAATGAGGGCAGGGGGCTGCCACAAGCTATCTATAACCCTGAAAATCAGTGGAAAAAAAGCAGCATCCTTCCAAAATGGGGTCACATCATCCCCCCCATAATGAGAGGGCACCACCACAACCGGAGAAAATAGAGGGGAGTCAGCTCAGTCCCCAAAAATGAGCAGTATATTCCCAAAAGCCGTTTATAACACCCCAAAACTAGCAAAAAGCAGCAGGCTCTTCCTCAAAATGGGCTCCCTGTATTGCTCCCTATGAGTCCCTCTTCCAAGTGCCAGAGCCACATGTCTCCCCCCGCTCCCACTAACCCCCACTCAGGATTTTGGATACCCCAAAAGTTCCCTCAGGATAAGGTTGTCCAAAAATCCCCTCAGGAATGGGAAATATCCCAAAATCTCTTCAGGAATGACAGATACCCCAAAACTTCCACAGATTTGGGGGATACCATGAAACAGCCTCAAGGACATGGTCCCCCCCATCCTTAACACCTCCTATCTTTTGCTATCTTATTCCAGATCCCTTCCCACCCCTCCCAAAATTCATTCCAGTCCACATTCCACCACTCCCAATCCCAATCTCACCCCTCCTGGATATGAAGATCCCCTTTCCAAGTCCTGTTTCCTCCATCCCATCCCACCCCTCCCCTCCCAAACCCCATTCCTCTCTTCCTAGCTGCATCCCACTCCTCCCAATCCACATCACACCCCAACCCAAACCCCATCCCAACCCTTCCAATTCACATCCCACCTCTCCTATTCCCCTTCACACCCCATCCCACTCCTCCTGGGGGTTTTGAGGGTACTATGGGATCATGGAGTCTGGCATGGAATTGAGACATTTTGAGGTGGAATCATGCCTTTATATGGTGGGACTGAGATATTTTAGGTTGGGATTGAGCCATTTTGATATAACAGATTGATCTGTCTTGGATTTGGACTGTAAAGCAATGGAGAAAATTCTCCCACGTTTCTCCAAATATCCCCCTGAACCCCAAGATCACAGTAAAATGCTGGGGATTTAGAGCTTTTATTCAATTTCTTTACCCCAACCTTGGGTGTTTTTAAGGGATAAACAGGAATCAAAAGAAAATCAAGGCCAAAATAAAAAGATTTATATGTCAGCATCATGTGAGTGTCCATGGGGTTGGCTTATGTGGGTGGAAGAGACTTTTTTAGAGCGGTCTCCATTCCACTGTGTTCCAAATTTTATTTCTTTTCCCCAGTCCATCACCATTTGGCTGTGCAAGACACCCGTGGGCCAGAGAGAAGTAGAATAGTGGAATTATTTAGGTTGGAAAAAACCCTAAAGATTACCCAATGTTGCTTGATGCCAGAGGAAGAAACAATTGGATGAAGCAGGTGAAATTTTTTTGGGGTCTAAAGTCAACAAATTCTTTCTTCCCAATGAATTTCCAACATCAGTCTGTGTCCCATTGGATGTTTCTGCCCCTGTGTTCATCCAGGTGCTTATGGGAAACCAGGAGAATGTGGAGACTACAAACCAGGAGTCTTCCAATGTGGATCATCAGGAACACATTCACCAGGCCTCTGCCCAGCATGGATCCTCCAATGCGCTTCCTGCAGTTGGGGCACTTGTATGGCTTCTCTTACCAGTGGGTCCTTTGGTGTGAGGTCAAGGCAGAACTCTGGGTGAAGCTCTTCCCACATTTCAAGCACCTGTAGGGCCTCTCCCCAGTGTGGACGCGCCAGTGCTTGACTAAGTCAGAGCTACAGATGAAGCCCTTGCCACAATCAGTGCAGTAGAAGGGCCTCTCCTCTGTGTGCATCCGCTGATGCACGAGGAGATCGGAGCAGGTCAGGAACATCTTCCCACACTGGGGACACTCGTAAGGCCGTTCCCCAGTGTGGACACGCTGGTGGATGACAAGGCTGAAGCTGCGGTTGAAGCTCTTCCCACATTCCAAACAGCTGTATGGCCGTTCCCCTGTGTGCAGCCGGCGGTGGCTGATGAGGTGGGAGCTCTGGATAAAGCCCTTCCCACACTCCAAGCAAATGTGCAGCCTTTCCCCAGTGTGGAAGCGCTGGTGGTATGTGAGGCTGGACCTCTTGCTGAAGCTCTTCCCACATTCCAAGCACTTGTAGGGGCATTCCCCTGTGTGAAGGCGCTGGTGGACCACCAGGTCAGAGCTCTGGCTGAAGCTCTTCCCACATTCCTCACACGTGTAGGGACGCTCCCCAGTGTGGATCTTCTGGTGGCGGATCAGGTGGGAGCTCCAGCTGAAGCTTTTCCCACACTCTAAGCACTTGTGGGGCTTCTCCCTGCCATGAAGCTGGTCATGGACCACCAGCTCTGACTGAAGCCCTGGCTGCCTTCCCAGCACAGGGAGGGTCTTTCCCCCTCATAGATGCCTGGGCTGGGTTTGCAGCCATGCCTCACAAGGGATCTCTGAGGCTTTTCCTCCTTGTTGACTTCCTCTGCTGTGGAGCTGCTTAAAATGGCCTCTTCCACAAGGTTCTGATGTGGGCATTTGTCTTCTCTGGTCTCTGTGTGCAGCTTGTTCCCTGGGGGAGGAGGGAACAAGGAGAGGAAGGAAGAGACAGAAGAAGAAGGAATGAGCAAATCAAAGGAACAAGGAGAGGAGGGATCGAGGAGAGAGAGGAAGAAGAAGGAACAGGAAGAGAAAGGAAGTGAGGAAGGCAGAAGAAGGAATAAGAGGAGGAATGAAAAAGGAGGAGGAAGGAGAAGAAGGAACAAAGAAAGAAGAAGGGAAAGAAGAAGAAAGGAGAGGAAGGAATGAGGAAAAGGAAGTAAGAGGAAGGAACATGAAAAAATGGAGGAAGGAAAGACAGGAAAGAGAAGAAAAGGAGAAGGATGAAGAAGGAACGAGGAGAGGAAGGAAAAAGCAGAAGAAAAGGGAGGGAAAAACAAGGAGAAGGGAGAAGGAAGGAGGAGGAAAGAAGCAGAGGGAGGAGATTTGCCTCTGTGTCAGAGGCAAGGGGAAGGACATCTCCCCCAAATTCATACCCAGCAGGAAGGCGTCAGCAGCAGTGCTGTCCTGCGGCCAGGGGCAATGCTGGGCTGAGAGATGGAGGAGGAGAGGGGGGTAAAGGGGCAGTGACTTCCTCCTCACCTGCCTGGGTGTCCCAGGGCATCTTTCTCTTCCTTGCAGTCTCCTCCTCCATCCAGCCAAAGTTTGCGAATGAAAAATCCTGGTTTTGGGGGAAAAAACAAGATGAGAGTGTGCTGAATTGGAGATTCCTCCTGCCCAAGTCCGTCTCTGGAAATCACTGGGCATCTTATCTCTGTAAAAGCCTCCAAAACCCTAAGACACAGCCCCCAAACCCCCAATAATCAGCAAAAACCTCCTCTAAAATAGGAAATTCAGTCCCCAAAACTACAAATGGCCAAGATTTAGCCCAAAAAACAAGAAAAATACCAATATTAACACCCCAAAAACTTCAAAAGACCAAGATTCTGCCTAAGAAAAATCACTCAGGAGTTGCCCTTCTCTGGTCTCTCCACTTTGGTATTTCAGTGTTCCCCCTTGTGCAGGCTTCTGGCGTTTTTCTGTGTATTGGGGATCCTCACTCTCTGGGATGCCAGGGGTCCCGAAAATCCCAGAGCTGGTCGCTCTTTGGGCTGCTGGGGGTTCAGTGGGTCGTGTCCTCCCCTCTCCTCCATGGTCCCCCCGCTCAGGGATACCGAAGGTTTTGGAGTCTTGTGGGTGTTTTCTCTCCTGACTCTCTGCTTTAAGATGTTGGGCATTCTCCTCTCCACCCTGCGTTTCCCACTTTGGCGTTCCTTGGGGCAGCCCTCTCCAACCTATCCTCTCCCTGCCTGCCGGCAGTGCCCCCCTCCGGGTCCTCCGTTTCTGCGTTCACCCTGTGCAGGCTTCTCCCTCTCCGTGCTCGACCCCCCTCCAGGCTGCTGGCGGTCCCGCAGCTCCGGTATCGCCTCTTCCCGGTCTCCCCTCTCCTCCCCACCCCCGCTACCCCCTCGGCTCTTCCGAGGGGACCCCAAAAGTGGCGTCCCATCCCCCCGCCAGTACCGGGGACCGCCACGAGGGCGGGCTAACAATGGAGGCGGCGGGGCCCGAGCAGTAAGAGCGAGGCCCAGCGCGCCTCCGGGAACCCGGCATCCCCCCGCCCACCGCCAGGCTCGGCGGCCAGGTGCCACCGGGACCGCCCCAAAAAAACCTCCTCCCGGGGGCCCCCAACATCGCCCCAAGGGCCATTTCCGGCGCAGCTTTGGAGTCCGGGAAGATCCAGAGATCCTCTTCCTAGAAAAACTCTAGCAGGAACCCCCCCATGATTTTTGCTCCCCCTCCCCCGTCACCTGCGGGATGCGGAGGGGAGGACCGATGCTCCTAGGGCGGGGGTGCTGCAGTTACAAAGAGCTGTGGACTTGTGGCTCCTCCTTTTCCTGCCCCACCTCCTGCCCTTCTCTCTCCTCTTCCCCTTCTGCTCCTCCGGTTACTTATATTTATGCTGAATCCTTACTCCTCCTCCTCCGTCCTTTATCCGTCCTCCCCCTCCCCTCCTTTTTCATTCCTTCTTCTCTTCTTCCTGCTCCTCTTCCAGGCAACCTGGCTGTGTGTAGAGACTGGGAAGGAGGAGGCTGGAGAGCGGCTGCGGGAAGGGTCCTGGGGGTCCTGGTCCATGCCCCTGTGGATCTGAGTCAGCAGTGGCCTCGCAGCCAGCAGGGCCATCCGTGTGCTGGGTGCATCAGGCCCAGCATCGCCGCCCGGGCCAGGGACGTCATTCACGGACAAAACATACTGTTGGGGATGCAAATTGAATTAATTACCTATCGAAATAATAGCAGGGTAATGAAAAGTAAAGTAGATTCTATAAACACCTTCCCCGACGCCCTCCTTCCTTCGTGGGCTCTCCCTCCTCCTTCCTGTGGCACCGGGAGATGGGAATGGGGGTCACAGTCATCGCACCTTGTTCCTGCTGCTGCTCAGGGAGAGGAGTATGAGTCCTTCCCCTGCCCCAGCGTGGGTCCCCCATAGGGCTTCAAGTCTTTCCAGCAAAGCTGCTCCCGTGTGGGCTCTGCCCAGGGATCCACAGGATCCCAGCACGGGCTTCCCACAGGCGCGCATCCTTTTTAGGCATTCCCCTGCTCCAGTGTAGGTTCCTGCAGGGGCTGTATGGGAATTGCAGCTCTGGCACCTGGAGCTGCTCCTGCCCCTCCTTCTGCACTTGCCCTGGGTGTCTTCAGAGCTGTTCCTCTCGCTTGTTCTCACTCTGCTCCTCTCTGGACCCAATTCCATCTGCCCCAGAACTTTTCCGTTCTTGAATCCATTATCCCTGAGGTGACACTGCCATCTCTGTTTGACCACCCTTGGCAGTGGTGTGTCCATCCTGGAGCCAGCTGGTGTTGGCTCTGCTGGACACGGGGAAGCTTCTGGCAACTTCTCACAGAATCCATCCCTGTAGCCTCCTGCCACCAAAACCTGGCCACACAAACTCAACACAGGCACTAATGAAAGAAACTTGGAGCCCCTTGCTTTCTCTTTGGGAGCTATTGGTCAGGCCACCCCTCACATCACTGGTCCCACCTGGCCTGCCCTGCTTGTCCAGCAGGACAGAAAGAAAAGAGAGAAGAGAAAAGCAGTAGAGACGGAGGTAGAGAAAGAGCCTGAAAATGGGATCCTGAGAACAAGAGAGGGATGGGGAGATGCACCAGGATGGCAAGAGAGACAGAGAAGTGGAGAGGGATATCTGTGGTTACTGCAGGCTCTGCTTCTTGCACAGATGGTAATCTAGTGGCACCAAATTCTGCTGGTGGGCTCCTTAAGTGGATGTCAGTGCCCTTCCTTGGGAAGTACAACACCTGGGCCCATTGTTGCTGTGCAGGTGACGGCTGCTCAGGGGAGGGAAAGGACAGCAACAGCTTTCTGTTCTGGCACATTTTGTATGGGAGCAATGGGTTTTGGGAGGTGGGCTCTGGAGGAGATAGGAGCAGTCTCAATAACCCACCATCAAAATTTGGAGCCCAGCTCCCTGGTCAATGTCAGAGCTGGGGCAGTCCCCATGCACAGGAAACACTCCAGGAATGCCCCTCATCCCCCCCCTCCCCCCTGTCTCCTGCTCACCTTGTGCAGGTAGAGGAAGGATGATGAGCCCAGGTATTAATCCCCCCACCCATGTTGCCATCTGACAGCAGCTGCACTCCAAGCACCGCAGGGAACTGTTGGTAGAGGTAAGGGAGGATGTAATGGGAACCCCCTTCACACCATCTCATTCCCTCTTTCCCACCCTTCTCCTATGCCTTTTCCATAGTACCTCCAATCCCCAGCTGCCCCCTGAACTCTGTTTGAGGTCCCAGCCCCCTCCCATTCCCCACATTGTGCATCTGAGCTCACCTAAGAGCTTCTCACCCACACCTGGCTGTGCTCCCAGTACCACACACAGCCCCAGCTCCCAGATAATGGGAAACAAATAGGTGATTGGTGACAGCCAACATGCCTTTACAAAGGGGAAATCATGCCTGACAAATTTGGTGACCTTCTGTGGCAGGCCTACAGCACCGGTGAATGGGGCAGAGCAACTGATAGTGTCTGTCTAAACTTATGCAAAGTGTTTGACACTGTCCCTCACAGCATCATTGTCTTCAAAGTGGAGAGACATGGATTTGATGAATGGAGCACTTGATCGATAGAGAACTGTCTGGAAGGTTGCATGCTAAGGGTTGTAGTCAATGGGTCATTGTCCACATGGAGACCAGTGACAAGTGGAGTCCATACTGGGGCCAGTACTGTTCAGCATGTATGTCAGTGACATGGACAGAGGGATTGACACACCTGGAGCATGTTTGCTGATGACACCAAGCTGTGTGATGCATCACACATGGGAGGGAAGGGATGGACCATCCAGAGGGACCTTGACAGGCTTGAGAGGTGGGGACAATGAAAACCTCATGAAGTTCAACAAAGCGGAGTGCAAGGCCCAGAGTCATGGCAATCCCAAAAACACCAACAGGCTGGGTGGAGAAATTATCTAGAGTGGTCCTGTGGGGAAAGACTCTGGGGTGATGGCAGATGCAAAACTCACCAGGTGCTGGCAGTGAGCACTCCCAGCCCAGAAACCAATGGAGTCTTGGGCTGCATCCAAAGGACTGTGGCCATCAGATCAAGAGAGGTGACTCTGCCCTTCTACTCTGCCCTTGTGAGACCTTACCTGGAGTCCTGAGCACAGGTCTGGTTTTCCCAACATGAGAAGGACTTAGAACTGTCAGAGAAAGTTCAGAGAAGTCATGAAGTTGATAAGAGGACTGGAGCACTTCTCTATGGAGGTAGGCTGAGAGAGCTGGGGCTGTTCAGCCTGGAGAAGGCAAGGTGGTGTGGAGACGTCAGAGCACCTGTACTAATTCTGGCTGGGGTGGCATCAATTTCCTTTGCGTGAGTGATGGTGGAGCTGTGTTTGGGGCTGTGCTGAACACAGGGCTGAGAACACAGACATGGGTTTGTTCTTGCTGAGCTCGGCCACAGCCAAGGCATTTCCTGACCCTGTGAGGCCACAGTGGGGATGGGCTGGGCATGCCAGGGAGGCTGGGAGGGGACACAGCTGGGACAGGTGACCCCGATTAACCCCAGGGATATTCCAGACCTTGTGGTGTCATGCTCAGGATAGAAAGTGGGGGGAAGAGGGAGGAAGAGGGGGACATTTGCGGTAGTGCCATTTTTCTTCCCAAGTCACCGTTCCCTGAGATGAGGCCCTGCTGTCCTGGAGGTGCTGAGCACCTGCCTGGCCATGGGAAGTAGGGAATGAACTCCTTGTTTTCTTTGCTTGTGTGGCAGTTTTTGCTTTCTGTATTAAACTGTCTTAATCTCAACTGACAAGTTTTCCAGCTTTTACCCTTCAGTTCTCTCCCCAGTCCTGCTGGTGGGAGAGCAAGCAAGCAACTGTGAGGGCTTTGGGAGCTGGATGGGGTTAAATCACAACACTGTCCAAGGTGATTTTTACTGAGAAATACTGCAAGTGTTTAACAATACATGGCAAATGTCTGCTTGGGATGGATTTCAGAGAACATTCTTCCTGAATAAGAAAGAAATGGGGAGTGGAAAGCAGTGTCAGCCATCAGCTTTCAGGCATGTGGAGAATCCAGTCTACATATTTTAGCAAGTGACACCCTTGCAAAGGCCCATGATTTGCAGGATTCTAAGCGGTGAATATGCTTTAGAGCATTTGCATAAACATATCATTTCTCCTTCCTGAGATCAAACTCCTCTAGCTGGAGATGAGAAGGAATTTCCCTTCATGATCTGCATCTCATTCACTTGTGTCCCACCAGTGAACACCATGATATAGCTGGAAGCTTGTCATCAGAAAAGATTTGAAAATAACAGGGTTATATGGATGGCTGAAACACAACGGCCATAGGTGAAATTCATTACTCTCTCCTATTTGTTCATGTTAGTGCCTGTGAATGACTAACCAGTAGATATGGTGATCCTGTATTTCTTTGTTTCCCTCCATTCCATTGACTAATTGGCCACAGAACTGTTAAATAGGGATTTAATCCAGACTGGAAAATTTATAAGGTGTGTATTGTTGTGTACAAAGGACCAGATAAACTAATAATGCAGCCAGCATGTCAGGGTGGAGAAGAAAAAGGTGATTACTCAGAATTAAAGTGCTTCAGCAATGCTCAGGTGATAACCAGTATTTTAATGATCATCTGAGAAGAATTTGAGTAGCCCAAGGGATCTAAAACCTCCTGCTGTGCCACGATCAGTATCAAAAAACCTCTTCCCAATAAACAGCTCCATCATTTCCAGTTGAAAAAAGCAAGGGATGAGATTTATACAGTGTGACATCTAATGAAGGCACATCTACACACACACCAAAGATTAAGTTTCTCTAGAAGTGTCTGTCTTGTAAGAGAGAACAGAGTTAAACATCTGCCAGGAAGAGACATTATTATATCTTAATGGGGAAAGCTCACTCACAAGTGGAGTGAGCTCGTCTCTAGTTCAGTGTTTAGAGGGTTTTTCTTTTTATTTTTTAAACTTGTATTAAAAGGACTTGGCCATTCTCCAGACAGGCCATTCATTAGCCAGCTCAAATGTAAAGATGGGACTCGGGTTTCTGTAGTACCACACCAACCAAAAGTTGCTTCTACGTGATTTTGCTATCAATGAATAAACAGGTCATTTAAATTGTTACTAATTTAGAAAACAAACCCTTTTGCCTTCACAAAACATACATGAGAAAGTGTTGGTGTCAAGCAGTGTAGGCTTAACACTGACGACTTTACAGCTTCCTCTTCATCATCCATGTATTAAGAAAATGTCAAGGTCTGGGAAATGCGTCTTCCTAATTCTGAGACTCTCTGGCCATCATACTCCCACTTCCAGAGACTTTCACTGATGGGACCAGAGCCCCTTCACAACGGTGGTTGAAGTGCCCTGCCAGGACCCCCCCCCCCCCATAACCCCCACTCTCACAGGCAGACCAGGTTTCCTCACGGGTTCCACCCCAGGTTTCCCATGGCAGTCTCAGATGTCTCATTCCATAAAGCAGTTGATTCACAGTGCAGTAACACAGAAACAGCCCCAGCTGGTGCCTCCCAGGATGGACTCCCAACAAACAAACCCCTGGCTTTATCCCCTCACAGTGTAAGCATGCTGCAGTTTCAAGTCTCAGCTTTTGCTCCAGAGTCCTCTGCTCCTGCAGTGTCTCTCAATGTCCCTCCCTGGGCTGTACCACAGGCCCCTGGGCCCTTTATTGTGCAGAGCGTCCACAGTTCAGGGCCTCTTGTCTCTCTAGACTCCTCCCAGAGTTAAACCTGCAGCTCCCCTACAGCTGCCCCCGAGCCACCTGCACCAGGTGTATTCACAACCCTGCAGGGTCTTGTGGTGCCCAGGGGACATTTTGACGCTTTAGGGCCACATGGAAACAAGGGGACTGTGTTGGGTTCTCATGGTCAGCTTTTGGTAGTGGGGACAGAGAGCTACAGGAGTGGCTAATGTGAGAAGCTGTCAGAATCTTCTCCCATATCCAGTAGAGCCAATGCCAGCCATCTCCAGGTTGGACCTGCTGCTGGCCAAGGCTGAGCCCATCAGAGATGGTAGTGATAATATATTTAAGAAGGAAAAAACCCCAAACTTCTTGTACAGATGGAATTGGGTACAAAGAAGAGCAGAATGAGAGTAGGTGAGAAGAACAGCTCTGCAGACACCAAGGTCAGTGGAGAAGGAGAGGTAGGAGGTACTCCCGGTGCTGGAACAGAGATTCCCTTGAGATTGGATGCCCAAAAGAGAGCTCTGAACTTGTGGGAAGTCCAGACTGGAGCAGGTGGATGCTGAAAAAGGATGTGGTGACTTGAGAAGACTGTGGTGGAACAGACACCCTGTAAGGACCTGCAAACTTGCAGAGATAAAAGGCCACGTTGCAGCAACTTTGCTGGAAGGACTTAAGGCCCTCCTATGGGGGACCCATGCTGGGGCAGCAGAAGGACTCTGACTCCTTTCCCTGAACAGCAGCAGGAACAAGGTGTGAGGAATTGACCATGACCCCCATTCCCACCTCCCTGTACTGCTGGAGGGAGGAGGGATAGCCCAGGAAGGAGGGTGGGATAGGGAGAAGGTGATTTTTAGGATTTATTTCTCATTATCCTGTTCTGATTTGGTTGGTAATAAATTCATTTCCTGGTTCCAGGCTGAGTCTGTTTTGACCATGACTGTGATACCGAAATAATGAGAAAAAGGACTAATGTAGATATAGTAGTAGTCATGCTAAGGCTTAGAAAACTGCAGTTTTCGGACAGGCCCTGAGAACCTACCTTGTGAAACAATAGTGAAAAGAATTAGTAGAGCATATAGAACATTTAGAACTGTGAAAACAATAATCAAAGGATTTAGTAGAGCATATAGGACATCTAGAAACTTTCAAGATAAGGCTAAAGTATAATAATAATAAATAAAGGGTTCTGGTGATGGGCAAACATACAAGGGGGATTAAGGGGGGTAGCCTATAGTTCTAAGTAGACAAGCATGCAGAATTTATAACTTTTAGGAATGATACCTGCAAGATTTATGTATCTGTATTGTTCTGAAGAATGTGTATTTCTGCACGTAGACCACTTTGTAAAAAGGTATAAAAACCTGATGGAAAAAGGGAGCTGTGGGATCCTGACTTTGGACGCTAGTCCGCAGGTTCCCCGGGCCCTGAATAAAGCACCGCATAAACTGACTCTGTTAGTTTGTGTTCTGTTTGGGGCATCGGGCAACAACTGTGGTCGGTGAAGAATCTCTTCTGGTCCTTGTCTCAACACCTGGGCCTTTCCTTATATTCTCTCTCCTGCATCCAGATGTGGAGAGCAAGGACAGAATGATTTTGGTGGCACCCAGTGTAAAGCCAGGGTCAACCCACCACAAGATCCTACATGCTCTGGGACTGCAGGAAAAGCTTTGGAAGAAGTTCCAGCCTCGTCAAGCACCTGTTGATCCATACTAGGGAGACCCTCTGGAAGTCAAAACTGTGGGAAGGGCTTCACTGTGAACCCAAAGCTCCTGGAACACCCCTAGGACCCATCTGGAGGAGGTCCCTACAAGTTCTCTGGCATCAGGAAGAGACAGAAGGAGTCTAGGTCCTGCTAGGACCTCCACCTGAAGTAGAAGATGGTGACAAGTCTTAAGCCCAAGGTCCCAGGAGCACCTGCAGGTTTCCAGCTTATCCTGGGTTTGAAAGGACAGGTGTCTGCCAGTAAAGGCAGAATTTTCCCTTTGAAATAGAGACTTTGGTTCCACTCCCCCCAGGTATTATAATTGTTTGAATCAAGGACTCTGAGGCAGAGATAAGGGGGTAGGAATAACAGCTCTTTTACTAATATATCTAACCGTACAAGCAGAAAACAACAGCAGTTGTTAAAATTGCTAACAGAACAGAATAGATAACTCGGTGTCAGTCCCTTCTTTAGATGCAAGCACGCTGTCTCTGTGCTTGGTCCCAGTCCTGCAGCTGCAGAGGGCAGCTGGGAGTGGAGGCAGGGGGCAGGGGGGGCAGCAGCCACGCTGGTCTCGGGTGGGAATGGGCTGGAGCGGGTGGCTCCTCACTCACCGTTTGTGTCTGGGTGATCAGCTGTGTCCGCAGAGGCAGGAGGCTGGAACGGGGCAGATGCAGGGCAGGTGATCACAGAAGGTCTGGCTCTCCTGTGTTCCACAGCAGGGTCTGCAGACGGGCCATCCTCCTCTGAGCTCGCCGGAAACACGAGTCCCCTCTGGAAGCCTAAGAGGCCCCTCTGGGAGCCGCTGCCACCAACCCCTTTTGTCTAGAGCCATCAGAGATCCTGGGTGTAACCCGGCCAGCTCCATTGGCATGATAATGGGAAAAATTCTTTAAATTGGCACAGTAATAGGAAAACACTGAACCCCCAACACAGATAGACTCTCCTGAGCCCCAGGAAGGGGCTCACAAAGTCTCCCATCCTGCCTCCAAAATCCCTTGGGATCCCTGTCCGTCTCTGCATTCCCCCTTCCAAGATCTCCAGGCTCCTGAGATGAGCCCAAAAGCTTGGAAGTCCCTGTCTAGGGAGGCCACAAACTCCCAAATTTTATCTCCATTCTCCAATTTTCTCCTTTCCTCTACTTTTCCCCTTCTCTTATTCCCCCACAGCGGGTGGGAACTGCCAAGAACCCAGCGCTGCCCATCCCGACCTGCCACAGCTCCATTCCTGCTCCCCCTTCGGGATTGAAGGGGTTTTGGGGGGAAGGGTGGGTGCTGGTTGTGGGGGGAGGAGGAGAAGGAATGGAGGAAGGAGTGGGAGCAGGGATGAAGGTAAGAGGAGAAGGAGGTGAGATTATGGAGGACAAGGAGGAGGAGGAGGAGAAGTGGGGGTAGAAAGAGGAGCAGGAAAAAAGCTCATGGGGCCACCGCTCAGTGTATCTGCAGCCCCACCGCCCGCCCCCACCCCCCCGAGAGCATCACCTCACCCTGCAGGTGACCGGGGAGGGGGAGCTCACCCCAAATAACTTGGGGGGGGAGGGGGGGTCCCTATTAAAAAAGGACTGCAATGATATATTTCGCATTTATATATTAGTTTCTGCATTGATCATAAGTATTTAGGTATAGTATCATATATACTTTTATTTAGCTGTTTGTTAGTATAATGTAATCTATCAGTTTAAGTATGTACTGCATAGCTTATAGAAATAGTAGCGTGGTGAATATACAATATCCTAAGCCTTAACTAAACGCTGGATTTTAAAGTATCTCTGTGTAACCAAAACAAAGGGTGTAAGGCAACCATGTTACCCCCCTTCTCCGCTGACTCAGTTGTCCAAGTGACAACTCTGACTCAAACCAGAGAACTGGAGGACAATTAGAAAATACCATGGTACATTTAAAGAGGACATACTAAACCTTATTAGAGGATGTAAAATAACATGATGGAGATGCAAGGAGGAATAAAATGTGTTAACTTGACACACGAGATGTCATGCAAATAAGCCAGAGTATGAAGAAACCAATCAGAAGGATTCCCATAACATCAAAGAGTTCACAAGAATGTTTGAATAATGTAGGAACTGTATGAATATGTGTGCAAGAGTATAAAAATAACACTATGTGGTCTACTCGTCTGTTCTTTGGCTTTTTGCCAGGATGTCCTGGTTTGGGACAAAATTAGGGGGGAAAACTCTTCTAAAGGAGAACACCCCAGAAACAAATCCCGCAGAACTCCTCCCCCTCCCCCTACCGGGTTCGGGAAAGAACTTCCTCAGAGGGAAAAGTGGAAAAAACTTATTTATTTTGTCAAACACACAAAAAAAACCACTCCCCAACATAAAGGAAAAAAAAAAAAAAAAAACCAGCCACGATGGCAAAGGAATTTGTCACCCGTCTGAGTAGGTGTAACTCTCAGAGCGGCTCCGATGTCGGGGAGGGCAGAAACGCGTATGTCTCTTTCATGACCGAGTCCGGGATCTTCTTGATGTTTTCAGCTTAGTGATGTTCCCTAGTTACTAAGGAAAGAAAAAAAAAAAAAAAAAAGCAAAATAAGTCAAGCAAATAAGTCAAGCAAATAAGTCAAGCAAAAGCAGAGAGGAAAAGGGGGGAAAAGGGGAGAGCAGCCCAGCGAGCGGCAGCGGCTAAAGCAGCGAAAACCGGGGGGGGGGGGGGGGGGGAGGGGGCAAAAACCAGCAGGGAGGAGCACAGCAGCGGCGGCCGATGGGGGAGGGCGCCAGCGAGCTGCTAGCCAAAACAAACCTTCTACACGGTTTGGGGATAACATCAACCCAGGACACAGGAGCACCCCAGCACTGGACTTTTGTCTCTTCTTTTATTCCCTACAAAAAAAAAAAAATTAAAAAAACAAACATTGTAGCTTTATTCCCCTTTTCACAGTGTCTGGGACTTAGTTTTGGGGGTGGGAGGAGATATTTCAAGTTCATTCCAAATATCTTGGGGCAGGTTTCTGTTTTGCTTTTTTTGGGGGTGGAGGAATGTTTCATCCTTGCAGGATTCCAAAGCTGAACTGCAAAGGCTCCTGGGGTGGATACTGCGGGGCCCCCAGGACATGTTTTTTGGGAGGATGTGGTGCCTGCGGATGGTTAGTGGGGAGCCCTTAGATCCCCAGGATGCTGGAAAGGGAACCCTGAAGACAGGGAATCCCCAGGAGCCTAGAGAGTGGGGACCCTGGACAGGAGTGGTTATGATCAGCCTATGAAGATTATACTGGTGTCTGTCTATCTATCTATCTATCTATCTATCTATCTATCTATCTATCTATCTATCTATCTATCTATCTATCTATCTATCTATCTATCTATCTATCTATCTACCCACCTACCCACCTGCTTATCTTTATGCAGGGTTTTTTTTTAGAGCCCCCCAGTTTAGGTGCAGTGGAAAGAAGTAAGGCAACCTCCTTTTTGTTTGCTAATTGTTTTGGTTACTATTATCTATAGAAATACGGCAATATAAAAGCATAAAAGTACATGTAAGAAAACACATGAGAAAAGAAAGGATAAAAGTAGAAAGGTAGAACCAAACATGGGACTTGATTGTTGCAATTTTGATGTCAATTGGTCACAGTGATGGTCACAGTCTTGATTTGTTGGGGGTGGGTGAAGTCCATGAAACACAGATTTCAATGGGTTAATGTACACTTGGGTTTATGTAGGAAGGTCCATGTATTTCCCCTGGAAGGGGGAGTTTGCACTGTGTGTGACAACACTGTGGATTTGTTGCTACACTGTGGATAATGTGCAGTTCCCTGGTGGAAGGCCCCAGAAATCAGTCGGGGGTACTTCAAGGATCTTTGATGGTTTATGACATTTGTTAAGACACAACAGCTGTCTTAGTTTCTCAGTCCTTACAGTTGAGCTACTTATGCCCCATCAGAAGGGATGAAAGCCTTCAGCCCTCTGTCTGAGCGTCCCAGTATGTCCCTCATGGAGAGAGAGGGGAGTTTTTACAACTGAGCCAGTTGTGCAAAGGATAAAA
Source organism: Erithacus rubecula (assembly GCF_903797595.1). Taxonomy (NCBI): domain Eukaryota; kingdom Metazoa; phylum Chordata; class Aves; order Passeriformes; family Muscicapidae; genus Erithacus; species Erithacus rubecula. The sequence goes on from NC_136674.1 coordinate 10,910,177, forward strand.
TTGTCCCACCTCACTGGATCAGCTGCTTATAGGCTTCTTCATTTATTTGGCTCAAGACCCAGCTTCTTGCTAAACAAAGGTTGATTTGTTGTGGTCATCCTCTGGGACTCACTCCCTCTGCACCCGAGTTGTTCACCTGCACAGAATCAGCAAAGTCCCCCCTGCTTTTACAAATGGCCAATAGTTTGAGTCATTAACCACGAACATTCCAGTCTCTCATGGGGAGACCCTCAGAAACACTGACAGGTCAGAGAGAGGGAACTCCTGGGACCACCAGCAGCCCAGAGAGGAGGGAGCCCTGGGATTCTGAAACGTGTCTATAGAGAGGGGCTCTAGCAGCCTGGATGGGAGGGGGGGGGGGCATGGAAAGGAGGGAGCCCTAGGAGCCCTGTCATGACCCACTGGTAGGGGAGTGATGTTCGTTTTAAATTCCCATCAAATTGAACAAAGACCTGGACACATCTGAGGAACTCTTATGTTTTGTCGTACCAAACACTTTGGTGAGTTCTTGGATCCCATCACAAACTCCTCCTAGGCGTTGGCTTACAAGGCACAGCGCAGATCCACAGTGTCCCCAGTCCCACCACACAGTTCATGCAGATAGTGGGATAGAACAGGAGAGGCGTGCCTTGCCCAGGCACAGCCAGGGAAGGAAACAAAGAATACTTCCAGTGCTTCAATCCTGTGTTGGTGCTGCTGTGTGGATGGGCCGGAGCTGTCCAGAGGAAATAACAGGAAGAGAGGGGAGAGAGGGAGAATAGAGAGAGGCAGGGGAAACAGAGAGAAAAAAGAGTGAGGGGCCTGATCTCTCTTTTCCAGTTCACCTGGTGCAGCCTCTTGTGTAAACCAGACTTTTGATGGGTTTTGTTCCTGTGGGCACAGCTGTCCCTTCTCTGGTGGGTGGGTTAGGGGGCTGAGCACGAGTGTTGGGGCAGAGCAGGGAGTTCATAGAATTGCACAGTAGGCTGAGTTGGAAGGGACCCAAATGCTCCTTCTGCTCAGACAGGTTTGAAGCTGAGACCACTTCCCTGGGGAGCCTGGTCCAGTGCCTGACCAAGCTCTGGGGTAAAAATCTTTTCCTGATATCTCACCCAAACCTCCCTGACTCAGCTCTAGGTGTTTCCTCAAGTCGTGCCACTAGTCACAAGAGTGAAGAGGTCAATACCTGCTCCTGTGCTGCTTGGGAGGATGTTGAAGAGCTCTGTGTGGTCTCCACTCAGTCTCCCGTTCTCCAGCTGAACAGACAAAATGACCTCAGCTGCTCCTCATGAAACTTCCCTTCCAGACCCTTCCCACCCTTGTGGCTTCTTTTGGATGCTCTCCAATGGCTACATGTCTTTTTTTATGTTTTGGTGCCCAAAACTGCCCCCAGGACTCGAGGTGAGGCTGCCCTGGTGCAAAGGAGAGGACAAGTCCCTGCCTGGTTAGGCTGGCAATGCTGGACCTGATGACCCCAGGACATGGATGACCCTCCTGGCTGCCAGGGCACTGCTGATTTAGATCCAATTGGACATTGACCAGGACCTCCAGGGCCTTTCCCACAGCTGCTCTCCAGCATCTCATTCCCCAGTCCACACATGCAAGCAGGGGCACCCTGCCTCAGGTGCAGAAACTTGCCCTTGTTTAACTTCACATGGTTGGTGATTAGCCACATCTCTGATTTGCCCAAGCTTTTTGCAGGACCTCTCTGCCCTTGCGGGAGTCAATAGCCCCTCCCAATTTAGTCTCGTTGGCAAACTTTCTTAGTACTCATTGGTGTCCTGCCTCCTAGTCATTTAGGAAGATGTTGAAGAGAACTGAGCTGGTGATGGATCCCTATAGAACCCCACTAGGGACTGGTGCCAGACTGATTTCACCTGTCACTGTCACCCTCTGTGCCCAAGCGATAACACATTTATTCAGCTGTGGGCTGCACAGTTTGCCCAGAAGGGTTCTGGGAAAGCAGTATCGAAACCTTTGATGAAGTCCAAAAACCATTCCATCTCTGGCTTTCCTGGGTCAGCCATGTGGGTTACCCTGTCTTGGAAGGAAATCAGGTTCAATAAGCAGGACTTTCCTCTCATGAAGCTGTGCTTCAATTCCAGTTGAGTTTTGGCCACACAAATTTTCTCCCTACACTGTTGAGCAGCGTCTCTGTATTCTTCCTTCTGTTACCTGACCTTTCTTCCACTGGGCACCCACCTTCCTTTCTTCTTATATCCAAGGGGAAATCTCTGTTCAGCCATGCTGGCCTTCTACCTTGCCTGCTTGACTTCCAACATTTAGGAATTGCTGCTCCTGTGCCCTTAGAAGGTGATGCAGTGATGGACTCCAGCACTTGCAGAAACGTTTCCCCAGGGTACTTATTTGTTCCCTGAACAGCCTGAGGTCTTCTTCATGGCCAGAGTTGAAATTTTGCACTTTTCCTCCTGTCAAGAGAGGTTTTATACTTGATTGCTCTGTAGTCTCTGTGGCTAAGATGGCCACCAATCTCCATTTTGCTCACAAGACCCTCTCTGTTGACAAGCAGCAGATATACAAGAGCATCTTTCCTTAGAAGTGTCCCTTAGCTCCTCAAAGAATAACCCTTCACTATCCTGGGCCTGGCTAGGTTGTAAGAACCAAAATGAGAGATGGGAGACTCCAGACTGGGTCTTTAAAATGCTGTTTATTGTATCCAGATTATACAGCAATTCATGGGTTGTGGGTGACAAGAGCCAAGGCCACAGTGGTCAGCATCATTTGCAGTCTCGTCTGAAGCCAACTCTAGTTCTGAACATTCTGCTGAACATTCTAATACATGACAACCAATCAATACTTTTACTATTACCTATAGCCATCACAACTATAAACATTACCATATTCATGTTACTATTTTCCAATCACAAAAAGTTAGTACATTACAGTTTAAGCTAGAAGTTATTTTGCAGTTTTCTTGCAGTGGAAAATTTTGAGACCTTTCTTTCTACTTACATCATGGCATTTTTGTTTGCTTGTGACAATCTTTTTGCTTGGTAAAAACATATGTTGTTTGAGGTGGATTTATCGTTCTCTCTGAGCCATAAAATCCTCTTCCAACTCACTTACCCTTTGCTTTCTAGTTATCCAGGAAGACTGATTCAGCAATTCTTCTATATCAAAACTTCCTATCTTTTATATTCTTTCTTCAGATTCTACATTCAAAGATCTTTCTGTTATACATACATATCTGTGAGAGCTTCCTGCCAAATCCTTATCCTTCCCAACACTGGGTAGTTGTGGTAGACTCCCGCAGTGACATCTGCATTATTTGTTTGCCCCTTGATTCTCACCCAGACACTTTCAACTGTGCTGTTGCCAGCTGCGAGCTCCAGATATTCCAGCCCTTCCATTACATCCAATGCCACCCCAGACTTTTCCTGCCCTGCTTACCCTTCTGAAAGAGCTTTTAGCCATCTGACAGGGCACTCCCATTACATAATTGTCACATTCCTCAAGTTTCACTTATGCCAGTGATGTCAAATCTCTGGCAATGGGCCAAAGCTTCCAGGTCATCTTGTTACTCAGGCTGCATGCATTAGTGTGGAAACATTTCAGGTGTGGTACATTGTGGCAGGATTGAGGGATCCTATTAGTGCTCCTTTCCTCAAGTTTTGGCACTCCATCCTACTGCTCATCAGGGATGAGCCTGGTTTTGACCCTTTCCCTCTTCTGAGTTCATTCAGAGCTCATTCAGAGTCAATGAGGCCAGCTGGCTTTGGTGCTAGAGCTCTTTTTTTCCTTCTGAGATAGGGAAATCCCATCAGGTGTCAGTAGACCAGGTGTTGAATAGATAATTTTTATCCAATTGCATCAGCCTTGGACCCACGCATTGGTGTAATGGATCTTGCTATTTCTCTCAATATTACTCCTTGTTACCAGAAGGATCAAGGAAATCACTACCTGTGCTCCTGATCCTTCAACCAATTGTCTCAAGGCTTTGAAATCTCTTTTGGTTGCCCTTGGATTTCTCTTTATCATTTTGTCACTGCCAGCCTGAAAAAACAATAGCAGATAGTCATCAGAGGGCCTTACTAGACTGGAGAATTTTCCGGTAATGTCCCTTACCCGAGCCCCTGGGAGACTGCAGAATTCTCTGTGAGTTGGGTCCTGTCTGCAAATCGGGCCCTCTGTTCTCCTCAGAAGGGAGCCTCCTATTGAACTGCCCTTCTTTTCCTCTTAACAGGGGAGATCATGATGCTGGGTACAGGTGGTATTTTTTTAGGAGGCTCCTCTAACCGGGAAGAACCTTCACCCACCTCATCAGTTGTCTGGCTGCCTAATTCCAGGGCCTCTTACTTTTAATAGAAGGTTCCTGTCCTACTTGTTAGGTTTTCAGAAGGGGAGGAACCTCCCTTCTGGTACATACAGTGACTCTCTTCTAGCCTTCATCTTCAATGGACCCTTGACCTTGCAGGGTTCTGAGTCTCCACGACAATGAGAATCTAGAGACTGGAACATCTCTGAAAATAACTGGTCAAAGTTGGTATTCTCGTGTTTAGTGTCTGTTTTCTGCTCTGTGCATATCTTCAGTGCCATGCGGAGGATCCCCCCTGAGCAGGGACAGCACAAAGCCTTGTGCTTCCCTCACCCATCTGGTCTTCCTGTTTATCAGCGTTTCCCTGTTTGTTTACCTGAAGCCCATCTTCACCCCCTCCACATTGTTACATCTGGTGGTGTCAGTTCTGTTCTTGGTGGGGGTTCCAGCACTGAACACCCTCATTTACAGCCTGAGGAACCAGGAGATCAAGGATGCCCTGAAGAAATTTAGGACTGGATGTATTTGAGCAGCCACAGCCTGTCTGTTGTCATCTGTCAGTGACTCCCAGTGCATGTCATGACAGATCAAGTCTGTCTTTCCTTATTGACACATCTTTTCTTTTCCACTTGTGATGTTGTTGTCTTTAAGAAGAAATGTCATTACTCATCCTCTCCTCCTTCAGCATCCACCAAGCTTGTGTGACCTGGAGACTGTGTGTAAATAGGGAGACTCACATTGTATTGAAATGAAATGAATTAACCTTTTTTTTTTTTTTTTTTTTTTTTTTTTTTTTTAATCTTGTGATCCATCCTCAGCAGAACAGGAAAAAATGGGAAATGAGAACAACTTTCTGGCTGCACTAGCCTTGGAACGGGTCCTGTTCCTGGAGCAGGACAGCTCTAGGACCACAAGAGCTGGAACTTTTATGCTGGCCTGGGCAGGTGGGATGGCAGCAGGGGCTGCAGAGCTCTCAGGAGCTCAGGGAGAGGGGAGCAGGGCACACAGGAAGTCTCCTTTTGCCTTGGCCAAGCACCTTGCCCATGGCTGGGGCTGAGTCCTGTCTGAGCTGCAGCTGCTGCTGTGCCCTTGCCTGGGGCTGAGGCCGTGGGGCCACTGCCCAGAGCCCCCTGCCCTGAGCAGAGCTGTGGGGCCAGAGCCAGCTGGTCTGTGCTGGGGAGAGGCCCTTGGTGCTGCACAGAGCTCAGGGCAGCTGGCACAGCTTGCAGGGAGCTGGGCTGGCCTGAGAGAGCCTGCCAGAGAATGCAGCAGTGTCCATCTCAGCCTGGCTGAGCGTGTGGGGGCAGGACTCAGCCCAGGCCTTGTGGGGCAAGGCCAGTGCCTGGGGAAGGCATTGGAAACAGGCAAGTGGCCCAGAGAGGAGACTGCTCTGTGCCCTTGGTGGCATGCACAGAGCAGGGAGGGGGCCCAGGACATTTGTCAGTGCCAGCCTCTGGCCCCAGCCGTTGCAGCACTGGCTGCTCAGCCCAGGTTTGCCCTGGGCTGAGTTTGGCTATGGCCCAGCTCCATCCTCCTGGGAGTCTCAGGGCCTGTTCCTGGCCATGGCCAGCCCTGCCCGGCCTCTCTGCTGGCCCAGAGCCCAGCAGAGCCTGGAGCAGGGCTGTCAGTGCAGCCCACAGGTGCACGGGCTGTGCAGGAGCTGACAGAGGCTGCCCAGCTGGGAGGCCATGGGACACAGAGCCCCAGGGCTGCTGTGGGCACCACAGCACAGGGGCCGTTCCCACCCGCAATGCTCCTGTCCTGGGCTGGGCCTGCACAGGGGCTGTGGGGACACGTGAAGGAAGCAGGGCTGTGATGTCATAGGACAAGTTTCAAACAGGCACTGTGAAGACGCTGACAGGAGGTGACAACAAGGCCAGGCACACACAAGGAATTTCTGTGAATTGCTTGTGCTGTGCAGGGCTGCTTCAGAACAGGGAAGGGGATTTAATACCAGCAGACACTGATACTGATGTTGAGCGATGTAATGGTTTCCTTGCCTGAGTCTTTACTGGAAAGGTCTCTCAGATCTCTACGTTCAGTGAAGAGTTTCAAGGAAGAGGAATGCATGCACTGGCAGGAACCTCACTGAGGGGAGGAAGGGGTTAAACGCATAAGAAAGAAAAAATAAGAAAAAGTGATATTTTCACTGAAAGATGACCTTGCTGCTGAAAGACACTGATATTCAGTGGGGGAAATTTCACATATTGTGGTTGCTTTGGGTTGTTTTCTGTGTGCTTTGAGAAGTAGAATTTCTGTAGAAGATAACAGGATGTTGTAAAATAGTACTAAAAAACATTTCTCATAGGCCTAGGCCCCTGGTGAAAGGGAAGAGAGATAGGAAGTGTGGAGATTGCAAAAGTTCAGCCTTGTGAAGGAATGTGGCTGTGATAGGCCCTGTGGTATGTTATGGCAGAGAAACAGGCTTGGCATGAGCACTTGTTGCCCCATTAAGAAGGAATAAGCTTAGGATTGTATGTGTCCCCATTATGTTAGCGTGGTGATAGAATAAGTCTACTCTTCACACTTCAGCTGTGGATTTTGGCCATCTTGGTTACCTGCATACATTCAGTTCAAACACTCATAAAATCCCAGAAGGACAAATGCTGGTGTTGGCCCCTGCAGTGACACCAGCTGGAGCTGCCTGGCTGGGAGTATCCCTGTGGGAAAGGTCTTGGTGGACAGGGAGCTGGGCAGGAGGCAGTCATGTGCCCTGGCAGCAAGGAAGGCCAGGAGCACCCTGGGCTGTGACCAGGAGACTAAGGATGTGAATTATCCAGGTTACTGTGCCTTAGTTTTAGTTTCCAGACAGAAAAGATGCCTGGAAGTCTGAGCAAGTTTAGTGAAGACCCTCCAAGGTGGGGCTGGAGCACCTTGCCTGTAAGGAGGCCAAGGAAGCTGGACTTGGATTAGATCCATCTGCTCCCACATTCCCTTCTGAGAAATTTAGAAAGCCAGGGCATCCTAGATAAGTTTTGGCGGCATTGGGGGTAGTTTCTGTACCTTATATCTCAAAAGGAGCTTCTATAATAAACTTTAGTCTGAAGCTCCCACTCTGCCCACAACAAGGGGATCACTGCAAGGGGGGGCATCAGGTCACTGGGCACCAGTGATGAACACTGTGAACACTGAGAGGAAGCACTGGGAGCACTGGGAACTCTGTCATGTCTCCCAGCTGCCTCAGTTCAGCTTCCCACTTTGAGTGGTGTCTGTGTGGTTTTAGGGTACACATTCCAGCAGCAAGGGTTTGATTGACAGCTGGCTTTTATTGGGGAAAGAAAAATGGAGTGGGGAGTGCTGAGGCCACTGGGGAGTGGATGCTGAGGATCTCCAGATGTGGGGTTGTGAGGTTGCTGGGGTTGTTCAAGTGCGGGATGTTGAGGATGGCCATGTAAGGGGTGCTGGGAGTGCTGGGTGTTCTGGATTTTCAGATGCTGGTGATTCTGTCTGTTGGGAGTGCTCAGGTGCCAGATGCTGTGTGTTCTGGAGGTGCTGGGTGCACTGGGTGTCCGGATGCTGGGGTTGCTGGGTGCTAGGGGTGGCCAGATGTGGGGTTCTGTGTGTGCAGGGTGCTGGGAGTGCTGAGGGTGCTGAGCAGGTGCATCTCCTGTGCTCAGATGGAAATGCTGTTCTCTGTCTCCAGCGGGTTCAGGTAGTTGTATCTCAGCTCAGCCAGGTGGTTCCTCTCCTCAATCCGGTCCCGGATCTCCTCCAGCCGCCCTTGGAAGGCTCGGATGAGTCGGCGGGGTTCTGCCTCTGTGAACCACTCCTCCGGGTACTGTCCCAGGAGCCTCTGTGGGGGGGAGGACAGGGACATAGACCCTTCAGCTTCAACCCCTCAGTGCCGTTCAGGGGTTCTCTAGCACCTTGGTAGGTGTGGAGCAATGGTGGCTGTCCCCCAAGCTTGATGATACCAAAGGTGGTGACATCCACCCTTGTGGGCACCTCTTCTAGTTCCCCAGGCCCACAGAGCTGTTTGGGGGGGTACACAGGGACTGTGGGGCCAGACTCACTCTGTCCTTGAGCTGAGAGCTGAGGAGAATGAGGGCTATCAGGATGTTGGCTGTGGTGGCCACCTCAGGGATGGTGTCAAGGAAGTGCTGGAGGAAGGCCCGGCCCTTTTCGCAGGGTGGTGGGTGGCGCATGGAGGACGGGGCGTTGGGGACGAAGGCTCCCAGATCATACTGCAGGGCAATAGGTCACTGTAGAGAACATCCCCCCAAAACAGCAATGGAACAGGTGGGGGCATCCACCTGAAACAGCGAGGAGACAGGTGGGGACATTCTTTGGCACAGAGAGGGGGCAGGTGGGAACATCTCAGCATGGCAAGGGAGGCAGATGGGGACATCTACAGTATGAAGAGAGGATGGATGGGGACATCCTTCTGGCATAGGGACCCATTGGATGGGGATATAGGGTGAGGACATCCTTCCAACATGGAGATAGGATGGATGGGGACATCCTTCTGTCATGTAGAGAGGTGTTACATAGACATTAGTTCAGAATGGGAACATCCTTCCTGTGCACGGAGGAATGGGAGTGGGACATATCCCCAGCAAGGCTAGAGGACAACTGGGGATATCCTTTGGATCCCTGGCCCATGTCCCACCTGCCCATTGTTGACAGCCGCGTGCTGTGCCGAGCAGGTGAACATCACCATGGTGAGGAACTTGATGAGCTCCGCCACTGTCTGCAGCGAGGAGGGAACACCTGGGTGGGAGTGGGGACATCAAAGAGCCTCAGGGACCTGCCTGTCCCCTGCCTCCCTTGAGGACATCCTGTGGCAGCCACAGGTGTGCTACCTGAGGAGGTCCTGCCCAAGAAGCCATTGGTGAAGATGTCCATCACCCAGGCCTGCAGCTCGGTGTCCCTGCTCACCGCTGCATCCCCACCGTAGTAGAATGTCACAATGCCGCTGACAAAGCTGCCATAAGGATGAGGTGATTGTGAGGTCCTGGGGCACCCCAAGACCACCTTCCACCCCCCAAAACCAGTCTCACCTCTCAATGGCTTCCCAGAGGCTCATCCCATCATCTCGGTAGTAGTAGTTGGGGATATGGGACATGCCACGGTGGTGGATGTCATCGGGGAGGCACAGGGATGTGTAGGTCACCTGCTCCAGGCCTCGCTGCACCACCAGCAGCAGCCCCTCATAGGTCACCCCTGATCCCTGAGAAGAGGGCCACCCACAGATGGAGAGGGCAGGACGTGCCAGGCTCCAGTGTCCCCTGGTGCTCCCCAGTATCCTGCACTGCTCCCGAGAGTCCTCCATGTACACACCCAGTGCCCCCTGTACTCCCATATACTACCCCAGTGGTCTCCAGTGTCCTTTACCCCATGTTCTCTAGTGCCTCCCAGGTCTCTCATGCTTCCCAATGCCCCCTAGTTCCTCCAGTACACTACAGCGCTCCCCAGTAATTCCAGTACACCAGTGTTCCCAGTAAACACCAGTATTCCACATTGGTCCCAGTAGCACCCCAGTACCCTCCCAGTGTCTCCAGTAGACCACAAGGCTCCCAGGAGACCTCAATGACCCCAGCAGAATCCAGTACCTCCAGTGGCCCCAGTAGATCCCAGCACTGACAAGACTCCAGTGCCCTCCAGTGTCCCAGTGGACTCTAGTAGACCCCCAGTGTCCCCAGTACAACCCCATGCCTCTCAATACCCCAGAGCATTCAGTGCCCCTCAGTGCTCCCTACAGGTCCCAGTGCCCCAACAGAGTCCAGTTCCCTCAGGCCCCAGGGCTCACCTTGTCGATGAGGCCACCCCGGTTGATGAGCACAGTGCGGGCCAAGGTGTTGATGTGCAGTGTGAAGTGGAAGTGGGGCATGAGGAGCTGAAGGGGGAACAAACACCTGACAAGTGACTAGGGACCCCTTCATGGAGCTGGGGGGGCTGTCAGGTGGGCCATAACTGCCCTCAGATCCGGGGACAGGGAGCAGCGGGTGGTCCTGAGGGGGGACCTTACCTTGAAGAGAGGGTGACAGGTGGGCAGGTTGCGCAGGGTGGCAATGGCGAATACCTCCCCAAACAGGTGGGTCCTCAGCAGGTGGGTGAGGAGCTGGTGGCTGTAGAAGTCAGCATTGCGCACCCAGGTCTTGGCCAACAGCCAGTCCCACTCATCATCACTCGGCAGGAAGATGGGGTTGCAGGGTCCTGGTGTTGGGCTGAGCTGTGGGACACCACCTCATGGTCTAGGACCATCGCCACCCTCCTGATAGCAGGGTTTAGGGTGGGACATCCCTACCTGGATGGCGATGGGGCGCAGGAGCCCATCGATGCCCTGATGAAGCAGGCAGAGCGGGGCCGCTATGTGCTGCTGGCGCCCATAAATGGTGTCGGTTGGGATGTCCTCCAGCACTTTGTAGTCCACAATGAAAATCCGACCTTCTTGCAGCTCTTTGCCCAGGTCAGTGCCACCTCCCAGTGAGCCAGCAATCATCTCTGGTGTCACTGGGAAATTCACTGGCAGCGTGGTGCAGCGATGGATGATGATGGGGTTGTTACCATTGAGAAACTGGTAACCGAAGAAGTCATCTTCTTGCCAGTGCTTGGCCACGTACTCAGGGACTATGGGGATGGTCAGACATCAGCACCTGCTTACCCACCCTCCAGGCACATCTTGTGAGTGTTGCAGGTAGAAGGGCAGGGGACAACACATAAGGCACCCACCAATGTCTCTGCCCTGTGTCCGGGAGAAGACGGTGCGCATCTCATCCAGGCTGTTCCAGGAAGTGCGTCTCAGTAGGAACCCTGACAAAAAGTGGGAAGCCCCTCTACAGGGCAGAGGGGGGACCTCAGCACACCATTTGCCTTCTCTGGCCCCTTTCTCTGCCATCACCTAGGTCCTCCATGGCCCTTACTTACTGGAAGATGAGGAAACCGGTGAAGTTTTTGGCCCTGATGCGGGAGAATTGGATGTTGGAGTCCAGCTCAAAGATGGAGTCCACATTCAAGCAACGGGGCCAGCCCTGGGCAAAGTTCTTCCACCTGCGTGGGGAGAAAATAGGAGCAGACATCAGCATCACTGCTGACCAACCCACCTGGCCAAAGCAGGCCTTGTCCCCATGTTCCTGCTGTCACCGGTAAGCCTCCTGCCGTGCTGCCAGCTCCTGACTACGATGTTCCTTGAGGATCTGCAGCTTGTCGTCCACCAGCTTCTTCCCTGGAAAGAAAGAGGGTGTCAGAAGTTGGACCTCTGGCCATCAGAGGAGGATGGGGGCAGGGTGGGTCCTACCTGAGCCTTCTCGCACCTCCACCGTGGTGACCCCTTCCAGCCACTGGTAGCAGGGGAAGCGATACAGGGTCCCATTGGGGGCTGTCACACGGACATCCTTGCAGAACCAGGCGTCCTCCAGGAAGAGCCGCCACTTATGCAAGCGGATGAGGACAATAGGGCCCAAGTCCTGCCCACAGTGCACAGACAGGCTTCTCTCCTGGAGAGGAAGAAATGGCTTCTGGGGGAATGGGCAGGTACCCTGTGGTGGCACCAGGGATGAGAAGGGGCTCAAAGTATCCACACTTGATTCCATTGCCTTCAGGATCCTTATCCTCTACCATCCCCTCAAAGTCATTTTCCTCCATCCTTTCAGAACACCATTCCTCCAAATCCCCCAGGACCACTACCCACCATTCTCTCAAATTTTTTTCTTCTAGACCCTGGAAGCCCTTTCATTAATCTCCCTCAAATCCTTTCCCACCATCCCCTTGTATCCCCAGGACCCTCACATCCCTGGGGCACCCAGTGCCACCCCTCATGTACCAAGGACAGTTCTACCATCCCTTGTGTGCCTATCCCCATCCCCACCTTCCCTGGCAGGAACAAAAAGGAGACCGTGGTCCTGCGGCTCTCGCCGTAGCTGCCCACCAACGTGATGGAGATAGAGTTGTTGGTCCCAGCTTCCACCATGTCACCTGTTGCCACTGTCACCTTGTAGACGGCCATGACAACCTGCAGTGATGTCCTGGAGATGCCTTCAGAGAAAAGTGAGGGGCTGTGGAGTGCAAACCTGCTGTTTTGGATGATTTGGGTGTCGCAATCCTCATGGCCGTTGTGTGAGTGGGTGACAGGTCCTTCCTCCTCACGGAGGTTTTATCAGATCACCACTACTGGCTAGCGTTCAGTACATCTGATCTCAACTGATGTGGTCATGGGGAAATGATCCAAGAGATAGCCCTGGGGGTGGCTGTGGGGACATTACCCAAGCAATGGCCCTGGGGGTGGCTGTGAGGACATTATCCAAGCAATGGCCCTGGGGATGGCTGTGGGGACATTACTCAAGCAATGGCCCTGGGGGTGGCTGTGGTGGCAGGACCCAAGCGATGACCCCAGGATGGCTGTGGGGGCATTACCCAAGCGATGGGCCCAGGGGTGGCTGTGAGGACATTATCCAAGTGATGGCCCTGGAGTGGCCATAGGGACATGACCCAAGCAATGGCTGCGGGGGTGGCTGTGGGGACATTAGCCAAACGATGGCCCTGGGGTGGCCATGGGGACATGACCCAAGTGATAATACTGAAGGCGACTGTGAGGACATTACCCAAGCGATGGCCCTGGGGGTGGCCATGAGGACATTATCCAAGCGATGGCCCTGGGGGTGGCTGTGAGGACATTACTCAAGCGATGGTTGCGAGGGTGGCTGTGGGGACATTAACCAAGTGATGGCCCTGTGGCAGCCGTGGGGACAGGACCCAAGTGATGGCCCCTGGGATGGCTGTGGGGGCATTACCCAAGCGATGGGCCCAGGGGTAGCTGTGAGCATTATCCAAGCGATGGCTCTGGAGTGGCCGTGGGGACATGACCCAAGCGATGGCCCAAGGGTGGCCGTGGGGACATGACCCAAGTGCTAACACTGAAGGTGGCTGTGGGGACAGGACCCAAGCGATGGCCTTGAGGGTGGCTGTGAGGACATTATCCAAGTGATGGCCCTGGAGTGGCTGTGGGGACATGACCCAATCAATGGCTGCGGGAGTGGCTGTGGGGACATGACCCAAGGGATAAACACTGAGAGTGGCTCTGAGGACATTGCCCAAGTATGGCCCTGGGGGTGGCCGTGGGGACAAGACCCAAGCAATGGCCCCAAGGGTGGCCGTGGGGACATGACCCAAGTGCTAACACTGAAGGTGGCTGTGGGGACAGGACCCAAGCGATGGCCTTGAGGGTGGCTGTGAGGACATTATCCAAGTGATGGCCCTGGAGTGGCTGTGGGGACATGACCCAATCAATGGCTGCGGGAGTGGCTGTGGGGACATGACCCAAGGGATAAACACTGAGAGTGGCTCTGAGGACATTGCCCAAGTATGGCCCTGGGGGTGGCCGTGGGGACATTACTCAAGTGATGGCTGCGAAGGTGGCTGTGGGGACAGTAGCCAAGCGATGGCCCTGGGGTGGCCATGGGGACATGACCCAAGTGATAACACTGAAGGTGGCTGTGAGGACATTACCCAAGCAATGGCCCTGGGGGTTGCCGTGGGGGCATTACCCAAGCGATGGCCCCAAGGGTGGTTGTGGGGACACAATCCAAGTGATGGCCCCGGGGGTGGTTGTGGCAACATAACCCAAGTGATGGCCCTGGGGATGGCTGTGAGGACATTACTCAAGCAATGGCCCTGGGGGTGGCTGTGGTGGCAGGACCCAAGCGATGACCCCAGGATGGCTGTGGGGGCATTACCCAAGCGATGGGCCCAGGGGTGGCTGTGAGGACATTATCCAAGTGATGGCCCTGGAGTGGCCATGGGGACATGACCCAAGCAATGGCTGTGGGGGTGGCTGTGAGGACATTACCCAAGCAATGGCCCCGGGAGTGGCCGTGGGGGCATTACCCAAGCGATGGCCCCAAGGGTGGTTGTGGGGACACAATCCAAGTGATGTTCCCGGGGTTGGTTGTGGCAACATGACCCAAGTGATGGCCCTGGAGACGGCTGTGAGGACATTACTGCCTCTCCCAGTCCCCAGCCTTTCCCTTTCCCGTGAACCTGGCGCCCTGTGCCTATACTGGCCTTTCCCAAGTCCCCAAACCCATTCCTGCTTCTCCCAGTCCCCAAACCCTCTTCCCTCAACACCAGTGATGCCCTGAACCCTAAGGTTCTCCCCACCCTTATCCCAGCCTTTCTTTACCCTGGGACCTCTCTGAACTGCAGTTCCCAGCACCAGGAACTCTGAGCAGCGATTCAAGAGCAATAGGACTGTCTGATCTACCGGATCCCTGAGTTTCCTTTCCTGGCCACGCCGCCTCTCCACCCTCTAGATCCTCCTTTTCCTTCGTCCTGGGACCCTCTGGACCCCCATTCCTGCCTTTCTCTTTTCCTTAACACTGGAGACCCCCTATGCCCCCTTCCCCTTCTGCCTTGGTGTCTTAGTTTGAAGGACAGGTGTCTGCCAGTAAAGGCAGAAGTTTTCCTTTGAAATAGAGACTTTAATTCCACTCCCCCCAAGTATTATAATTGTTTGAATCAAGGACTCTGAGGCAAAGATAAGGGGGTGGGTATAACAGCTCTTTTACTATTATATCCAACCGTACAAACAGAAAACAACAGAAGTTGTTAAAATTACTGACAGAACAGAATAGATAACTCGGTTCCAGTCCCTTCTTTAGCTGCAGGCCCACTCTCTCTGAACTCGGTCCCGATGCTGCAGATGGAACAAAGCCCGGCAGCCGCAGAGAGCAGGCAGGAGCGGAGGCAGGAGGGGCGGCAGCGGTCACACCGGTCTCGGGTGGGAACGGGCTGCAGCAGGCGGCTCTTCGCTCACCGTTTGTGTCCGGGTGATCAGCTGTGTCTGCAGAGGCAGGAGGCTGGAACGGGGCAGATGCAGGGCAGGTGATCACAGAAGGTCTGGCTCTCCCTGTGTTCAACCACGTGGGGCTAGAGATGGGACGTCCTCCTCCGAGCTCCCTGGAAACGAGTCCCCCTCTGGAAGCACGAGAGGCCCCTAAGACAGCCGTTCCCACCCACCCCTTTTGTCTAGAGTCGTCAAAGATCCTGGGTCTAACCTGGCCAGCTCCATTGGCATGATAATGGGAAAAATTCTTTACATTAACACAGTAATAGAAAAACACTGAACCCCCAACACCTGGCTCTCCCTAACCTATGATTCACTTTTGCTCAATGCTGGGAACCCCTTGAACCTCCTATCCTGATTCTCCCAATTTGATTGACCCTATTTGCACCTTATTTGCTTGACCTTGGGATTTCTCTGAATCTTCATTCCTGTGCACTGGGACCCACCCCCCTTCATCCCCCAACCCCCATACTGACACCCCCTACACCATCTTCTCCACACTGGGACCCCCTGAATCCCCTTATATGGCACCGAGGCCCCTTATCCTGCACCCCCTATCCTCCACAGCACTCCCTTTCCTGGCTGTCCCATTGTCACCAGTCCCCAGCCTTCTCCTTTTCCTTGACTCTGGGACCTGGATCCTTGTTCCCTCCTTTCCCATTCTCCAACCCCCTGTTCTTTCACACTGAGGACCTCCAAGTTAATTTATTCCTGGCTATAACAGGTCTCCCCACCCTATGACTCCCCTTTCCTTGAAACTGGGGACCAATGGACAGCCTTTCCTATGCATAAGAATACAATAGAATTCCCTCTGCAAGACCCTGCACTTCTTGAAACTGTCTCCCTGAGCAACGTGTACACCATGTACCCCCTTATCCTTCGCCAATCCCCCCCTGCACCCTCTTTCCTGATCATTCAACCTCTCCCCACCCCCAGCCTCCCCTTTTCTTGGCTCTGGGACCCCCAGAACTCCTAAGTCCCCATGTTCCCCCAGTTCCCCACTCCCTGCACTTCCTGCAGTGAGGCTGGGAGGGTGGAATGTGAGAAGTGGGAATTTGAGAGAGGAATTCGGAACTTTGGAGCACCGGAATGGGGCTACTCCTCCCCCTCCTCACCATCCTGTGCTTCCCAGAGTCAGAATTTGGATGGAATGTCAAGGAGGTGTTGAGTCACTGTGTCTGTCATCGCTGCCAGCATCATTATCCTCATCGGATTTGATGTCCTGGTAACACCCCAGTTGGATCAGGAAAGCAGCACAGATCTGCCTGGCAGCATTCTGCTGTAGATGCTGGTCCCACTTCATGTTTTCTATCCTTGTTCAAGCCCCATGAATTTCCATCCCAGCCCCACACATCCTACCCCTGCCCCATGGATTGTCATCACAGCCCTGTGGATCCCATCCCGTTCCCACAAACCCTTGTCAGAGACTGATATATTATGATTTATGACTTAATATTTTCATGCCTGTTATAGCAAAACTGTACTACAAAAGTTACAGAGAAGACCACCACACCCTGAGGAGGCCTCCTGACTTAGGCCCTACACCACTCACTGATGAGGATAAGATAAAATAACAACTCAGCGCTGGGAGCATTCACAGAGCACAAGCTTAACACCTTCAGGGTGTTAGCAGCGCCAGGGCTATCAGCTGCCAGTCTTGAACAGACCTTCACACCTTAGGTTGGAGGGGAAAAGGCTTTGGGTGTGTTGGAAAAACCTCTGGCTAGAGATGCAGTGAGTGTGCATCCTCCACTGTGTAAAGAAGCCCAGCTGAGAGGCACTCAGGAAAAAGGCCACATCCACGTGAAGGATAGCAGAGGGGGTGTCATGGCCCATCAAAGCCCTTCCATAGCAATCTCCAGATTCAGCACCAGAACTGCAGCCTGATGCAGCAGACCCGCAGTGTTGCAAGGAACCGTGTTAAACTGGCTCCTGCAAGGGAGGCACGTGGGCATTCACATGTGGCCCAAAGAGTATATTATTAATTCTCTGGATTTATACTCTTTGGCATACACACACACACACATGCATACACGCATACACACACACACATACACACATAAAGACATACACACATACATGCATACACACATACACGCATACGCACATACACACTGGAGCTATGCACTTTCTTTCTTTCTCAGCTGCACTCACCTGTCCCCCACCTTGACCACTCTACCACTTTTATCTTGGCCTTGCTGTGCACGGAGTTTTCCTCTTAACACACCCATTGTGTTGCCTACCCTTCCCTTACATTGCCTTGCGTTTCCTACCCAACCTTGCATTAACTTGTCATTTCTGACCATTCATTTCTTATTACTTCCTGATCCATCCATGTCCTTCCCTTGTCCTTCCCACCAGTCTAGTGCCTTGCACTGACTTGCTCACCTATCCCCCATTCCCTTCCCATTTGTCCAGGTCCAGCCTTTAATCTCATTCTTCTAGGACTCTCATTGCCTTGCCTGCCTCTCCTCTCTCTTGCCTTGCAAAGCCACCACATGCCTTGCCTTGCCCTTGAATCTCTCCCTTGACTTGCATTACCTTGCTCAGCCCTCCCCCACCTGGATTCAACACCCCTCTTTGAGTGGAATTTCTTCCACTTGCCTTGCCCTGCATGCTCCTCCTAGTACTCTCAAGACCTTCATGTACTTCCATTGTTTCAGGAGCACGTGAGAAGAAACCCAGAGGGAGTCATGTGCAAGCATCTGTCCTTACAAATTTGTTGTAGCACCTATCCTTGTATGTCTTGAATTTTTGACACAAAAGTCACTTTTCACCCCTTCGGATTCATTGAGGGTACAGCAAAGAGGAATTTCTATGGAAGCTGCAGAGCCCCTGTGTCACAATCTGCTCAACCCAAGCGGGAGTCGTGATGGTTCGTTTGACCCCAGGGTGCAAAAGACAAAAGCAAGAGACTCAGGTTTGTTTAGCAGAAAGCAATAATGCCAGAGAGAGAGAGATAAAAGGGGAGAGAGAGAGAAGGATGGGATATAGCTACCAACAGACGGGACGCATCCTCATGCCATCTGACGAGACGAGACGAGATGAGATGAGATGAGACGCGTCTTCAATCCATTGAGGAGAAAGAGATCTCAAAGTCTTTTTAGGAAAGTCACTTTTTATAGTCCTTTTCCAAAGTGAGTGGCCTCTGGCCAAAAGGTGGGGAGATTTATGGACAATTGTACGTGGAGATGGTAGCCCTGTGACACAGGTGCCGGGACAGGGTGCGATAATCAGTACCCTGCAGCACCATGACAAGCACCACGCACAGCTACAAACAGTCCTTGGCGTGCAAGCATCCACCTCAGCCAGGCCAGAGCTCCAGTTCAGGGCGAGTGGTGCAATCTCAGGTCTCAGTCTCTGATGATGGTCGTGAGGCAGATCAGAGAAAACTTTGGACTGACTCTTACACCACCCTGTGACTCACGATCATTGGCAGGAGCACTTCCTTCGTGGTGTCATTGCGAAGTCTTCAGGGCTCGTCTGAGTTGATAGCATATCCCAGAAAACAGAGATAGAAAATTGGACAGAATAGGAAAGTAAGAAAAAGATAAGGGAAAGGAAAAAGGAAAGAGAAAGCAAAACAAATAATCAATTTAGCAATCAATGTTCAACTTCAATTTCTGATTACAAAAAGATAAATAAACAATTTAAATCAATGTTTATAAATTTTAAACTATTTGAATCAATATTTAAAAAAGAATGCAGCATAATTCAATAATAACTAAAAATCAATCTTAATATTCATAATGCAATACAACAAAGATAAACAATTTTAAAACAAGGCAATTTTCAAATTTAAAACAGCAATTTTAGTAAAGTTGCAAACACAAAGATTTAAATGATTTTTAGTACTCACTACCAAAATCTTCTATGAAAATACTATCGCAAGCAGTTCTAAAGCATGCACACTCATTGCTCATATACCCCAGTAGTGTTTCAGGAATCTCCTTTGGATAAATTTCAAAGTTACAGACATTCTGTTCTCTGTCTAAGCAAAGATCTTGAACTCTGATTGCATTAATTGCGCAAATAAACTCTTGTTGTTCCCAGACAATGTAAGTTTCCAAATTAATAGTTTGTTACTTTTCACCAATTTGACAGGCCCATCCTCTATGCTTGAAAGGATAGAAAATAGCTCTGTTGTGATTCAGCCCTAATGCAGTGATAGGGAATATTGAATGTACTGAAGCATTACATATGGTCAGTGCAAAGGCTGTGGCTATGTTTATTCTGGGATAATGGTTTCACCAGGATTGGGATTCTTTTTCATGATCATGGGCATTATCCCAAATTATTCTCCGAATTTCAGTAGGAAAAGTGACTTTCTTGACTTCTCATATAATTGAGGCAGCAACTGACTGCATCCACAATTGAGCCTTGATACAGCAGAGAGCTAACAAAATGTTAGCCAATTTATTCATTAATACTTCTAAGTCAATACTATTCAAAATTCCCAATCTTATTCCCACAACACCGGTTAAGTCTCTTGTTTGTTTCTTGAAAGAATCCTCCTGGTTTTGCAACCTGGTTGTCCACCCCTAGGAAAGATGAACAAGCTGGCTGAATTACTGAGACATTGTTTTGCATTGGGAATTTGACTTGTTTAAAAGACCATGCCGAATTAAACAATATTTGTTGTTGGCCAGTTTTCTGAATTACCTAAGGTCCAATTTCAAAAATTTTCAGGCTCAGTATAACCGGTGGTTGGGTAGTAGGTGTTACAACATTAACATCAAGTTGCCCTCCGTATTTAATATTGTTTTTACCACACATAATTTTATGGGAAAATTGTACAACTGTTCAAATTTGATTTTGAATCTTCACAAAATAAAACACAGCTGCAAGGTCCTGTGCTGTAACTATATACAGGTTCAATGAGGGATTCAGCAATTAATATTCATGTTCCACGGCATTATTCTATGAAAAGTAAACACAACAGAATCTGCCACAAAGAGGCGGGAGGTTAATATGATGGAACCATGCAGCATGTAACGCAGACTGAAATTCTGTTAACTTCCCAATCATTTTGCTGCCAAAAAAGAAGCCACTCTGTACCTCCAAACACAGGATAAGAGTCAGTGTAGTTGCAAACAAAGGAGGCACTCTGCACTTCAAGCTGGAAAACACTCCAAACAACCATCAGTGCCCCAACCAAACAGTCACCCTGTCCCCCTGCAATAATGTTCAGCAGAAGCATTAGTGAACAAAGAATTAGTGAAAATGCTTTAGTGACTGAGACAGGTTTGTCGTAGCTGCTACCCAAGCTTTCAGTTTCTGTTATTGCCAGATTTTTTACAGTTCCTTCTGTTACAGTACTGCTCAATCGGGGCATACCACTTCCTGACTGAGGGTTTCTGGGCCACCCTGTTGGGGAGAGGGGGGGGCAGTCCCAGTAGTGGCTGTCTTCAAAAACTTCACTTCCTGAGAAGGTTTTTGAATTTTCTCTGAGGCAATTTGCAAGTTAGGGCTTTCCAAATGGGAGATTACTTTTTGTTGGTTATCCCCCAGTACTTCTATTTCATCTGCTCCCACAAGGGGATCGTCAATATATTGATAAACAGCAACATTGTCAGGTTTGGGTTTTTGGATTGGCCATACAGGGGAGTTTGCAAGTCCTGCATAACCGATTTGATCCCTTCTTTGGCACCAGAGGGAAGAGGGTATTGTTTTACATTTACAGGTAATTGCTGAGGTGATTTATGGCCAGAGGGGAGTTTTATTTCATGTATAATTTACAAGCAGGCAGCTTTGTGACTGTTTTATAGGAGTTGGTTGGGGTACCAATTAAAGCTACAAGGTCTCGCGTTTCCAGAGGGTTAAGCCCCCTGGCCAAAAAACAGTGTGCTGAGTTAGAGGCCATAAGTTAAATTTGTCACCCATTGTCAAGCAAGCTCCAGGGCCCCAGTGGCCACTAGCTGCTTGTTCTGATAATTCAGTAGCAGTGTACAGGATTTTTGTAGTGGTTATTTGTGGGTCAAAATTCTCATAATTTATACAATTGTATCCTGTTTTAACCTCAGATTTCAAGCTAGGGCAGCAATGTTCCCCACTATTTTTCATCAGAGTTAGTTATTTTTGAGAATATAATTGATTAGTTTCTTTCTCTTCGTTTTCTTTTGGTTAATCAGTGTGTTTTAAAGTGTTTGTGTGTTCTTGTCTTTGGGCAGCTGTTAAAGAATGATTCTCATCTCTTAAAGAATTAATCTCATTTCTCAAAGTGTGATTCTCATTCTTTTGTTCATCTAATTGTTTTTGCAAAATTTCCACTAAATTTTGTAGAGAGTCAATAATTGTTCTTTCTCCACTTCTTCGCATAAAGCGAGTTTCTATAGCTTCCTTGAGACAAGTGCCCAAAACTGAGCAGAGAATGATCTTATTTCTGCCCCGTTTGAATTTAGTTTCATGTTTCAAAGAATGTATCCTATCAATCACATTTTCTAAATTAAACCAGTTACTGTGTTCCCAATCTTCTCCCCTTTGGGAGGGTCTGGCATTATACTTAGCTAGCAAAGCGAAAAATGCAGCTTTATCTTTAGTATTATGCTTTTCTGTCATTTTTGCGAGGGGGAAAGCATCACTTGAGGGAGGTCATGACTTACGCACAGCTTTTCACTGAGCACAGCCCCCTTTCTTCCCTGGGTGGGTGAAGAGACCACACTGCTTGGGAGGTACTACCTTAGTTACAAAACAGCTTGTCTCTTCATGATCCCAAGCAGTCAAAAAACAACAACAACAACAACAAAAGTTTGCTCTGCGATTTATGATTATGTGCGAGGTGGGGAAAGAACCACTTCAGGGAGGTCAAGACTTACCCACAGCTTTTTGCTGAGCACAGCCCCCTCTCTTCTCTGGGTGGGTGAAGAGACCACACTGTTTGGGAGGTACTACCTTAGTTACAAAACAGCTTATCTCTTCACGATCCCAAGCAGTCAAAAAACAGCAACAACAACAACTAGAGTTACACACACACTCCTCAGCCTGCGCAGTGTTCTCCCTGACTCAGGGAGGTCAGTACACATTCATATAGTAATAAAGAACCATTACAGCACCGTTCTGCCTTTTGCACCAAGAGATCTTTTGTGAATTTCTGAAGACAGAATCCTCAAAAGAGTGTAGGGATACTTTTCACCTAGTTGTGTGCAGTTTGTGGGAAATCTGAAATGCCCCTCCTTGCTTTCTAGTCTGGCTCACCCCTGTCGAGGGGGCCAGCTAGGTGCAGCTGGAGCAAGATGTCCTTCCCCTCTTACAGACTACACACAACCAGCAACCCTTCTGTCTGTCAGAAATCCTGTCCATGATGCCAAGTTAATGTCACAATCTGCTCTACCCAAGCAGGAGTTGTGATAGTTCGTTCAACCCCAGGGTGCAAAAGACAAAAGCAAGAGACTCAGGTTTATTTAGCAAAAAGCAGTAATACAGTTTATTGCGTGCTAACAATCAAGTTGTTTTTTTTTTTTGTGTGTGTGTGTGTGTGTGTGTGTGTGTGAGAGAGAGAGAGAGAGAGAGGGAGGGATGGGATATAGCTACCAACAGATGGGACTCATCCTTGTGGCCATCCAACAAGATGAGACGCGTCTTCAATCTGTTAGGGAGAAAGAGATCTCCAAGCCTTTTAGAAAAGTCACTTTTTATAGTCCTTTTCCAAAGCGAGTGGCCTCTGGCCAAAAGATGGGGAGATTTATGGACTATTGTACAAAGAGATTACAGCTCCAAGAAGCAGGTGGAACAGGACGCTACAGCCAGTACCCTGCTCAAGCGCAGTGTACCATGGCAAGCTCCAAGCACATCTACAACTAGTCCTTGGCAAGCATCACCTTGGCCAGGCCAGAACTCAGGCGAGTGGTAGGGTCCTGGGGTCTCAGTCTCTGATGATGGTCGTGAGGCAGATCAGAGAAACTTCGGACCAGCTCTTACAGCAGCCTAGCCCCATTGTGGACAAAACACTGCACTAGAGCTCCCCCTCTCCCCCTCCCCCCAAAATTGCTATCCCCTTGTGAATATAGCCCGGTACTGCAACCCACCCTTTTAAATAGCATTGTGCTATTGTGGACAGAAGCCAGTACTGCAACCACCCCCCCGGAGCAGTCCTGCCTCCTTGTGATGAAGCATGCTACTGAATTTCTGCCCCTTCTGAGAAGTGCTGCACCCTTGTGGACATAACCCGGTACTGCAGCCCCCCCCCTCCAAACAGTGTTGCCCAGTTGTGGTCACAGGATGCTACTGCAACACCCCGCTCGCCGGAGCAGTGCTGCAGCCTTTGTGGACATAACTTGGTACTGTAGTCCCCCTCCCAAGTAGTTCTGACCCTTTGTAGACACAGCATGATACTCCAGCACCCCCTTTGATGAGTGCTACCCCCTTGTGGACACACCCACGGGATTTTCTCTCTCGAGGTTTCAGAGCATGCAGACTCCTTTTATCCTAAACTCCTGGCTTTACCTTGCCCTCTCCCTTTCCCCATTGCCCAAGATACTAGGAAGATACAGCCTTCCCGACCTGCCTGCTCCATATTCCCTCTTGAGCCTGGCATTTGCCCAAAAAGTTCAGATTTTCAGCCTTGTGCAGACCCTTGTCTGTTTCAGGAGCCAAGCTGTCTGGGCCCAGTAACAAACTTGCTGCCCCAAATCAGTAGAAACCTTACAACCCAATTCAAAGACCTTAACACTCATGCCTTCACCCATCAAATTATTTGTAAAGGCATTAGTACACATCTTTCCTCTCAGATTGAAGTTTCCTGTGCTGGTGAAAGTCTTTTAAGCTCAGCCTTCAGCCTGAATTCTCTGCTGTTGTAGTTCCATGGACAGAGGTTGCTGTGTCTTCCATGGGCAGGCCAGTGTTCAGTCATCTCCAGGACAGCAGGGCTCCACGGCACTGTGAGCTGGGAAGACAAAACCCATCACTCCAAATGTCTCAATTCTTCCTTATTCCCAAGCAGTTGGCTCTGCCAGTGGGGTTTGCTGCTCATTGCAAAGGAAGAAAGGAAACCCCTATGACACTGTGAGGCCCCATGGAACCAAACATCAATTGTGACACCACAGAATCTCACAGAACCAAGGAGTCCAAAGGACTAAAACAGATAATGCATGGCTCTGCCTTGGTAAAATAAATCTTCATGGTGGCATCTTGGCATAAACTTGAGAAGTGTGTCTGTTTGTAGTGGGGAAACGGGAGTTTTAGACTGCTTCAAAAAGATTAAAGGAAGAAAACTGTGGTTTGCTTGAGTGCAGCCAGTTCTCCAACCAAAGCAGGTCCCAGGTGGGTGAGGACAGACAGGATGGGGTTGGGCAGTGTGGAGCAAGGTTATCCACATTGTGTCAGACCTCAAGGCACAGCTTCTCTGAGCAGGCCAGATCTCCTGAGGAAAGACCTTGGATCAATATCAATCACAGAATGCTACAATCAACTCCTCTCTAAAGAGAAACAGTAATAAAAGACATGCATTAAAATAGGAACGCTCATTTATAACAAGCTCTTTGAAATATTTCTCCATAACTGTAGAAAATACTTCCTAATGAACTACACCAGAGCAGAGGGAAATCAAGGCAGAGCCATGGTTTTCTCAAGACTTGCTTGATCCCAGTGAGCCCCGTGGTGCATTTGGTGCTGAGCCCTTGAACCTTGAGAAGAGATTGCACAAACCTTGCCAGGAGTCCAAGTAGAAGAAAAACCCAGAGTGTCTCAAAGCATTAATGGGTCCCACTGAGGTCCATCCCAACTACAGGCTCCTCATGGACTCCTTGTGAGAGAGAACTGGAGCCCATGATTGCCCAAAAATGTCTTAGAGACTCGAGAATAAAGGAAAAAGGAAAGTACTTTAGAAAAAGTGAAGTGTCTTGAAGCATTAATGAGCCCACTGAGTGTAGTTACTGAGAAAGGCTCTCAAGAGACTAATTAAAGCAGATAACTGGAGGCCATGATTGCATAAAGCTCTCAGAGACTCCAAGGCAAAACCAAAACACAAAGTCCTCTGAAAAACCATGCAGCATGAAGAAGCCCCCAGTATCAATTCCTGACCAAGGCTCCCCAGGGAGTGGTCCCAGAAGATTCCTGAGGCCACTGGGATGTGGGGGGGATACTGAGGACAGCACAAGGGGTGACAGTGCCCAGCCTTGCTGGGGCTGTGCCAAGAGGTCCCAGTGGCTCAGGACAAGGTGTCTCCTCACAGCCCTTGGTGGCACAGACTGTGCTGTGCCCCAGGGCACCAAGACTTGGCTTCTCTTTGTCCCCGCCTGTCATCTCTGCCTCCAGTTCTCTGCTCTGGTTGGGGCTTGGGGACACTTTCTCAGTCGTATTCCTCCCTGGGACCCATTAAAACTTGAAGAACCTTTTGAGTTTGATTCTGACTTGGAGTTCTGGAGAGGTTTCTTCAGCTCCCTCTCAGAGACTGATGTTCAGGGCCTCAGCACAAACCCCAAGAGGGTCATTAAAGTCCTTGTGCTGTGTCTGTGCCGCTGAACTGGGCCGGACTCCTGGCACAGAGGCAGCTCCTGCAAGGGAAGCACTGCAGAGAGAGCTCTGCCCAGGAGCAGTTCCTGTGCACAGCCCAGCAGGGCTGGGGCACTGCCTGCAGCCACCCTTAGCAGCACAGAGGCACAGAGGGGTAAAGCTCAGCCTAGGCTGGGAGCACAGAGCACAGCTCACTGAGGGCTCACTAGAGCAGAAATCCTCACAGTGTTTGAAACAGCCGCTCTGTGGCTGTGGGAATATAAGCTGCAGTTCCTGCAGGGATCTCCTGAAGCTGGCACATTCCACAGCTTTCAGAACCTTCCAGGAGGACTCTTAGAGCTGCTGCAGTGCAGGGGATGTGGCCCTAGGGCAGGATTGGGTTTCCCTGCTGCAGCAGCTGAGGCACAGCCCAAGGCAGCTCCATGTCCAGGCTCTGCTGCAGGGCTAAGCAGCCAGGGGTGCCCAGGGCTGTCCTGCAGAGCAGGGTCCTGCAGCCCAGGGCACTGTGCTAGGGCAGGGACTCTGCTGTATGCCAGGGACAGCTCTCAGCCAGCCTGGGGAACGGCTCCCAGTGCTGGGGGACAAGCTGTGGGGGCAAGAAGCAACCCTGAGCAGGGTACGTGCTGCTGCTGAGAGGTGCAGGGTGGGGCAGGGCTGCTCCCAGCTCCAGACCTGGGCACAGCTCCGGAGAGCACTTCCCAAAAAAAGGTGAGCCTGAAGTTGCTGTAAATATCAGGAGAGTTCCTGTGAGTGTTTTCAATTTCCTCCTTGAAGAAGGATGGGAAGGTTGGGGTGATGACAAAAAGATTTTTGCTTTTTATACTTTTTTCATATATTTGTAGCTCTGTAAACTATTATTATATACTTTATATTACTATAATACTTAATTACCTCTAGTGTATTTCCTAACATTTCTTCTAGATTTTTGAACAATAAGCTGACTTTATAAATACATTCTTCAAATACTGTATAGTCTTATTATCAGGAAGAAGACCCACAAGAAGAACATTTGAATGTGAGCACTCATAAAAAAAATTGGGGCAAAGAAGCCCTTGGAGCTGCTCCAACGTGGTGACCCAAGGGTGTATAACAGGGGAAAGCAAATCTCCTATTGGATATTCCTGTTATATATCATAATTATGAAACTTAATAAATTGTTGATATTGGGGGGCCAGGCGTGCCCCATCCCCACTGTGACATCCGGACGCTTCCAAAAATGGCCTGTTTTTTACTTTACTGGTCTAATGCTGTTTCAAGGGCATTTTTCGCTTTTGATTATAGACAACAGGAAGATGAGAGAAGCAGAACAGGAATTATAATCAGAGAATCACAGAACATTCTGAGTTGAAAGGGACACACAGACAAATTTACAGGACACATTTACAGAGACTCCTGATCTGTAATTTTGGGTGGTCAGTCTCCCTGCTGGGAGCCTCTCAAAGGGCCTTCAGCCACTCCTCAGACCTGGGCTGCCCCAGCATCCCCTTTGCAGGGCCCAGTAGGGCTCTCCTGAGCTGCCCTTGCCCACCTGCTGCCCCAGGCAGGGCCCTGCAGACAGGCAGATTTCTGTGGGGCTGGGTGACGGCACAGAGGGTGGGATGGGCACTGTGAGCCTGGCAGGGACAGGGCAGCTCTCAGGAGGGAAATGTCCAGCCTAGGGAGATGCTCAAGGAAGGAGGGGGGCTGAACAGAGCAATGCTGGGGGCAGGAGGGCACTGTTGGTCTGTGGGATGTGCCATGCACAGCTGAGTACAGGAACTGAGTGCCCGGCTGTCTCTGCCCTCTCAGCACAGCACCACAGCATCTTCTCTTGTTTCTGCACTCCTCTGATATTGTCACTGTTATCTGCTGATTTCAGTGAGTCTCTGGGTTTGCAGCAGTTGAGTCAGGTACAGTGCTTGGGATTCCTGCCAGGCAGGGGTGTCCATGGAAATGGGGTGTCCAATCTTCCCTATGACCTGTGGGGCTGTGGGAAAAGCTGTCATTGGGAAATGGGAATGAGCTGAGCCCCTTCCCTGAGATCCCATCATGGATACACCTGCGGTCTCCTTGCTGCATCCTTCTAAGCTCTGAGCTGCCCTCCTGGGTGCAAATCTGTGCCACAGCCTCTCAAGTGTCCCACAGGGAAGTGCAGAGATGCCATAGCTGAGGAAATGCTGTTGGGTTTACCAAGTGAGCTGTGAGTGTCATTGGCAAAAGGGCTGCTGAGACCTTGCTGAGACCTTTAGAGAGGGTGAGACATTCAGGGATCCCTCTGCTCTGGGCAAGGTCTGGTTTATCCCAGGGTGACACAGGAGTGTGATTGTGCTCTGATTCCAGCCAAAGGTGCAAAGCCAAAGGTGCAAAGTTGGGAACAAGCCCATCAAGTCCCTCACCTTGCCCTGAGCCACAGGGAATCTTCTGCCTCTCACGTCTCACTGGCAAATTCTGAGTGCAGCAGAAATGCTGGGATTTCTGTCCTCAGAGAACCAGGAATGATATGTGGGTAGGAAAACAAATCCTAAAACCAACTTCTGCCGTCCTTTAGATTTGGGAGTGCAGAAGCTTTCAAGCCTTTCAGCATTAGGAGTTATTCCACTGAAAAATCCTGAATATCCAGCCTTGTCCTTCTGCCACACAGCCACAAACCCAGAGCAGCAGGGCAGGGATGACTCCTTGAGAATCCCCATGCACAGGCCTGGCTGCTCCTGGCACACTGAGATGGCACAACTGGAGCTCAGTGAGAGAGCTGGTGAAGGTTTCCCCAGAACAGCAACAAGGGTAGGTGAGTCACAGCAGGACAGTCTACAGGGCCAGGCTTGGCTAAAAGTAGCCTCTGCTGACTTGTCACTGTCCTTTATCCATGAACAGATCCCCTTGGCCAGAGACAGCAAATGTCCAAATGCAGCTCCATCAGCCACTTCCTCCTGCTGGCACTGGCAGACGTGTGGCAGATGCAGCTCCTGCACTTCTGCCTCTTCCTGGGCATCTCCCTGGCTGCCCTCCTGGCCAATGGCCTCATCATCAGCACTGTAGCTTGCGGCCACCACCTGCATACCCCCATGTTCTTCTTCCTGCTCAACCTGGCCCTCACTGACCTGGGCTGCATCTGCACCACTGTCCCCAAAGCCATGCACAATTCCCTCTGGGACACCAGGACCATCTCCTACTCAGGATGTTCTGCACAGCTGTTTATGCTTGTCTTCTTCCTTGGGTCAGAGCTTGCCCTTCTCACCGTCATGAGTTATGACCGCTACGTGTCCATCTGCAAACCCCTGCACTACAGGACCCTCCTGGGCAGCAGAGCTTGTGCCCACATGGCAGCAGCTGCCTGGGCCAGTGGCTTTCTCAATGCTCTCATGGACATGGCCAATATATTTTCCCTGCCCTTGTGCCATGGCAATGCCCTGGGCCAGTTTTTCGGTGAAATCCCACACATCCTCAAGCTCTCCTGCTCACACTCCAACCTCAGGAACCTGGGCTCCTTGCTATTAGTGGCCTTTTAGCATTTGGCTGTTTTGTGTTCATTGTTTTCTCCTATGTGCAGATCTTCAGGGCTGTGCTGAGGATCCCCTCTGAGCAGGGACGGCACAAAGCCTTTTCCACCTGCCTCCCTCACCAGGCCATGGTCTCCCTGTTCTTCAGCACTGTAATGTTTACCTTCCTGAAGCCCCCCCCTCTGTCTCCTCCCCATCTTTGGATCTGGCACTGTCAGTTCTGTACTTGCTGGTGCCTCCAGCCCTGAATCCCCTCATCTATAGCCTGAGGAACCGGGAGCTCAAGGCTGCAGTGTGGCGATTGTTGACTGGATGGTTTCAGGAGCATTAAACTTCTGGCCAATTTTTGCAAATCACTTATAATAAAAGTCATCTTTGATATTTCATGTTGGTCTCATTTCAGAGGTCTTTTCCTTTGCTTTACATTTTTCATATTATCACCAAAGAAATGTCATTATTTGTACCTGTTCTCATTTTGTCTCTCTCCATGTTTACAATGCATACTCACTGTTTCAATGAGGGGCTGTGCTTTGGGTGGCTTTAAACAAACTAAAGGATGTTGTAGCAAACTTTTCTCCAGAGATGCCCATTTTGTTCCCTTCTCTGGAGATGCAGCAGCAATGTCTATGTGCAGAGATGGAGGCAAATCAATGCTGTGCCCAGCAGCAGCAGCATTTGGTGTTGCCAGTGCTGCTCCTGTGCCACTGCCCCACTGCCCTCCTGCCCCTCGTGTTGCTGCAAAGCCTGAGTGCTCTTGGGGCCGGGCACAGCCCTGGGGGTGGCAGTGCCAGGGCTGCAGCAGGGACAGGCCATGGGCACTGCTGGGGCAGCACTGATGCCTCAGGCCAGGGCCTGGGGGCTCCAGGCTCCTTGGCCAGGTTGTCTCCAGAACACGTGGCCAGGCCAATGCTGAGCAGAGAAAACCCCGTGAGCAGCCCAAAGGCTGGCCCTGGGCAGGCTGGGGGCAAACAGCATGGCTGGTGCTCTGCAAGGTCCCTGAAAGGGGGAGACCCTGGCAAGGAGCAGCAGAGCAGGGGCTGATCCGTCCCCACTGCTCTGGACACCCCAGGGCAGCATCCCAGAGCGTCCTCATGCACCTGCCAACAACATCCCCCCTCTGTAGCCCTGGCCTCTCTCCCAGCTCACACAGGTGCTGCATCCTTTCAGGCACAGACACGGCGGCACTGGCTCAGGAGCCCCTGTTTGCATTGCACAGAGCAGGTGTCAGCACCCACTTGGTGCTGCTGAGGGGAGATGGAGGTGAGTGAGCACAAATGCCATCAGTCCCTGGGGCCGTCAAGGGCTGGGGATGGGAGGGAAACCACCCAGGTTTGTCATGGCCTCTGCAGTCAGCCAGAAAGTTTGATTGCATGAGCTATGGATTTCCTGTATCACTGAAGCTGTTGCTCACTCAAGGTGCTGTGTTACCAGTGCCGAGCACAAGGGAAGAATCACTGCCCTGGTCCTGCTAGCCACAGCATTCCTGATCCATAGTAGTCCAGGGGCTGGATGATGGAAATGGTGGGGAAAGGTGGGGACAAAGTCAGATTGATTGCCAATTATAAAGGATCTTATTTTTCATACCTATTGAGACTGCATTAGAAGGTGCTGGGAGTCAATATCAATTGAACATTGCTGATATCAATCTATAAAATGGAAAAAAACCCAAGAAATAATAGTTTTCCCTGTGTGGTTTTCATTATAGTATATTCACATTAGAAAGACTTCTGAAATCTATCTAATTAACCACAGAAGAACTGGAAAACTAGGTTATTCCCTAAGATTTTTCTTGTTTGGGTGTTTTGAACAAATGTTTATGAGCTTTTGTCATTGAATTAATGAACTGAGAAGCTCAAGAAAAAGGAGGCCTCTGGGGTTATAAAATTCACCATCATCCTGCAAGTGTCTGAGGATACATCCTCATCAGAGCAGGAATGTACAGAAATGGGCACAGCTCTGTGGCTGCCCCAGCTCTGGGATGGACCCTGGGCCTGGAGCAGGAGCAGCCCTGGAGGGCCACAAGGCCAGGGCTGTTGTGCTGGCCTGGGCAGATGGGATGGCAGCAGGGGCTGCAGAGCTCTCAGGAGCTCAGGGAGAGGGGAGCAAGGCACACAGGAAGCCTCCTTTTGCCTTGGCCAAGCACCTTGCCCATGGCTGGGGCTGAGTCCTGTCTGAGCTGCAGCTGCTGCCGTGCCCTTGCCTGAGGCTGAGGCCGTGGGGCCACTGCCCAGAGCCCCCTGCCCTGAGCAGAGCTGTGGGGCCAGAGCCAGCTGGGCTGTGCTGGGGAGAGGCCCTTGGTGCTGCACAGAGCTCAGGGCAGCTGGCACAGCTTGCAGGGAGCTGGGCTGGCCTGAGAGAGCCTGCCAGAGAATGCAGCAGTGTCCATCTCAGCCTGGCTGAGCGTGTGGGGGCAGGACTCAGCCCAGGCCTTGTGGGGCAAGGCCAGTGCCTGGGGAAGGCATTGGAAACAGGCAAGTGGCCCAGAGAGGAGACTGCTCTGTGCCCTTGGTGGCATGCACAGAGCAGGGAGGGGGCCCAGGACATTTGTCAGTGCCAGCCTCTGTCCCCAGCCATTACCAGCACTGGCTGCTCAGCTCAGGTTTGCCCTGGGCTGAGTTTGGCTGTGGCCCAGCTCCATCCTCCTGGGGGTCTCAGGGCCTGTTCCTGGCCATGGCCAGCCCTGCCCAGCCTCTCTGCTGGCCCAGAGCCCAGCAGAGCCTGTGAAAGGATTTGATAAAATTTGAACTCAGGTAACCTTGAGTTAGGTATTAAGAGTTAGCAAATATTTATCACAAATCTAAGAAGCAGGATGCACCTTAGCCTTTTCAATAGAAGAGAAACCAAAGCTATTGTTAGCAGAAAATGCTGAAGCAGCCAGCAAAGGACTGCTTCAGAAAGAAAGGTGGAAAGGGAGAGTAAGGAAAACTGGTGGTCTTCATTGGAACAGCCCCCCAGGATGACTCGGAGCCTTCCTTGGTGCAGCCACCAGAGTACTGTGTCACACGTGGTCATGATATTAATGACCTCTGAGAAGTAATTTGTAGAACCACTCCTATCGCAGGAAATGGAATGAGCATGCATCAAATTTAATCATTGTGCTGTGTAAAAGTGCTGGGTGTCCATTGCAGTTGAGATGGAAGCAGTGACACAACACTCTGTTTTGGCAATAATCAACTTTTTTTGAGGGCTGTTCTTATTTTGCTTTTGATGTCCTCATGTTCGGCTCTGATTGGCTAAATTTCCACCAGGCTAACTGGCCACTTGCTGCCTATGTCCCCAACGGCCCACACCTGCTCCCTAGTGGCCCAGACTGACCAAGCTAGATAATTAAGGCAGTTCTATAATTACTTACATTTCAGTTATAAAATTGCAGTTGGGATTAATTATAACTGCAAGGCCTTCAGGCCAGCTGTTAGGCACTACACACACTCACTGAGCAAAGCCACTGACCAACCCTAATGACCATCCTCCATTGATCACAGCAAACTGACTACCCCCCCACTGACCACACCCACTGATCACCCCAATGGCCATACCTTCTGACTGCACGCACTCACCACATCGACTGACCACATGGCACTGACCACCCCCAGTAACCACACCAACTGGCCTCTCCACTTACCACACCCCAATGACCCCCCAAGGGACCAGACCTCCACTGATCATTCCCACTGACCACACCCACCCACCATGCCCCAATGACCACCCAACTGACCACACTCCCACTGACCACACCCATTGCTGACAACAAGTGACTGCACGCCACTGATCACACTGACTGCACCCAGAGACCACACCCACTGACCATACCAAGTGACCACCTCTCACTGACCCTACCCACTGCTCACACCCAATGACCACTGCCACTGATTGCCCCCACAGACCACACAACTGATGGCACCCACTACCCACACCCAGTAACCACATCCAGTAACCACACCCACTGAGTGTGCCAACTGGCCACTCCACTGAGCACTCCTGCTGGCCGCAGCAACTGACCATACCCCAGTGATCCCCAGCTGATCATACCTTTACTGACCACACCCACCGACCACACCCACTGACCATACCCCAATGAAAACCCAACTAACCACATTCACTGACTACAACCACTGACTACTTCCCACTGACCACCTTCACAGACAAGACCCACTGATGACACCCAAGTGAACAAACTGACTGCATCCCCACTGACTGCACCCACTACCCACACCCACTGACCACACCTCACCAAATTCTCCAATTTACCACAAAAACTGGTGCAGCTGCTAGCTGCATCAAGTGGCCACCTGTCACTGACCACACCTACCAACCACACCCTAATGACCAATCAACTGACCACATCCACTGATTATACCCACAGTCCACATCCACTGACCACACCAACTGGTCACACCTAAATGATCCCAAACTGACCATACCCTTCCAACCACACCCACTGCCCACCCAACTGACCACATCCCCACTGCCCCTACCGACTAACCACAACCCCTGACCACCCAAGAGACCACTGCCACTTGACTACCCAGTGGACCACATTCACTGACCACACTCACTGACCACAGCTAGTGACCATACCCACTGACCACACTCACAGATCACTTGTGCTGAGCACACACCCGCTGACCACTTCCCACTGACCACCCCAATGAGCAACATAATGACCACACCCACTGACCATACCTGTTGAGAAAAGACAAAGGATTCTGCACGATTCAATGTGAATCAACAAAAGTCACTTATTGTGCTTCTGAACATTGTTTATATTTACTTTTTATCTTTGATTACACAGTCAAGCATTATTTTATTGGTTGCTCCATTTTGTCCATACATCTTTTAATTAGTAGCTCTGTATTGTCCACTAGGCAAGCAAGTGCCTTTTTTCTTCATCTAATTGGTTGATACTATAAGCATCATTTTACTCAAGTTGACACCCCTTTGTTTGTCAGCAGCTTTCTGCTTCTTCTTTCTTCTTACTACATCAGCTTTTTTACCCACAGATATGACCTTGTTTGGAAGATTAGGCTGGTTCATTTAGTATATGACCATTTTTCTGTAAATATGATCCTACAAAGGTGCACAATTAAGTTACCTATATTACAACTTGTGAAGAAATAGCAGAGATCAGGAGTCAATGTAACTTACCACTGAATTGATGAGGGAGTGTACATGGAGCCCTTTCACTCAGCTTCTAGAATAGCAATCACCAAGATGTATTCAGACTTGGGGGAGAACCCCTACCCATTTGCAGGGACTATGCAGAAGAATTCTGCTTGGTTAAAGTTTTGTGTAGCTTTTCTACTTTGTAAAGTGAAGTGTGTCACTCAGAACTTCAAGGCTTGTCTCATATCAGTCTGCTCTCAAGGCAAGATATTCATGGTCAGCTGGGAATTCCACCTCCCTGGAACCAGAGAGAACTCAGGACAGGACAAATGTCTGGCCTGGGTTATCTCAGCAATTCCTGAGAGGGGGAAGATGCCCTGAGTTATGACCCCAGCTGATGGACAGAAGAGATGAGCTCTGCTGTGCCATAGGGTAAGTCCTGCTGCAGGAACCTCATGGAACCAAGGGTGTGTTGCGACACTTTGGAACTCCAGAGGCCATTGTTGAGTACAGAACCTCATGGAAGCAAGGGTCTATTGTGACAGATCAAGGCCTCATGGAACCAAAAAGAGCATTGTGACACCGTGGGGCCCCATAGACCCAAATCTTCATTGTGACAGTCCGGAACCTCATGGAACCAAGGGACCTTTGTGACACTGCAAGGTCTCAGGGAACCATATTCCTTGCAGTGCTGTGCCTTGGGGAAGGGGAACCCTCCTGGTGGCACCTTGGTCTGGCACACACTTGAGGAAGGTATCTGTTTTCAATGGGAAAACTTAGGAGTTTTAGTTTGCTTTAAAAAAACCCCAGGAAAACCCATGTTTGTCTGAGTGCAGCCAGATCTCCAAGCAAAGCAGGTCCCAGGTGAGTGAGGACAGACAGGATAGGACTAGAGAATGTGGAACAATGTTGTCCACACTGAGTCAGACCTCAAGGCACAGCTTGTCTCAGCAGAGCAGATCTCCTGACTGGAGACCCTGGATCAATATCAACCAGAGAACATTGCAATCATATTTGCTCTAAAGAGAACATTAATAAAATACACCCTTGGAAATAGGAATGAGTACATCTTAGAAGCTCATTGAATAATTTCTCCATAACTAGTGGTGAAAACCTTCCTGATGAACTGCATTGGATCAGAGGGAAATCAAGAGTCATGGTTTGTCAGGACATGCTTGGTCCCAATGAGCCCCATGGTGCATTTGGTGCTGCCAAGGAGCTCCAAATAATATTTTGGAAATATTGGCTGTCTCTCTGCCAGGAGCTGCCCCTGTTCCAGGAGCTCGGCCCACCTCAGCAGCACAGACAGAGCACAAGCACTTTAATGACCCTCTCACGGGTAGGGACTGAGTCCCTATACATCAGCCCCTGACAGGGAGTTGAAGAAATCTCTCAAGAAGTCAAAGTCAGATTCAAACTCCAAAGTTTCTCTTCCTTTTAGTGAGTCTCACTGATAATCATGAAGGAGAATGTTTCCCAAGGGTTGAATTAGAGCAGAAAATTATTACAATGATGGCAGGTAGGAAAAAATAGGGTTAAGGATGAAAAGAAACCTCTCAAGAGTTCAAAGTCAGATTCAAAGTCCAAAGTTTCCTGAAGTTCTAATGGGTCCTACTGAGGGACATGACTGAGAAAGTGTCCCCAGGTGTGGTTATATTATTTTTACATAATATTTTAAAGTGTGGGTTTAGTGATTTGATGATATATTTTTTAAGTGTGGGTTTATTGTTTTTATGTTACTTTTTATGTGGGGATTTTTTCTTTTTCCAGATGAAGCAGAGAGGCAGGATTTCTGAGATTCTTTAGGAGGTGTGATTTTTTTATTTTCTATACAGACAGAAAGGAGAAGTTTGTCATACAGATGATCACAGCAAGGCTTAGAAGTCAAAAAACCTATAATTGCAAGGTGTTTTAAGGATTTATTAACAAATAAAACACTGTCATCAGAGATATTTATGTTTCTAATGAGGCCCCAGCACAGCAAGATTCACTTGTCCCCTGCTGGCCTCAGGCCCAGGGCCAGCAGCCACGGCCAAAGTGCTGCAGGAGTAGGCTCTGTCAGGGCCTTTCAGCTGCTGCCCATCCCTGTGCCCTCTGCATCCCAGGCTGTCCTATGGTGTCCATGCCCTGCGCCTCTGTCCCTGCAGGCTGTTGTCACCCCCTGGCTGTCCCACCTCGCTGGCCCCTTCCTTTGCTGACAGCTCTGCATCCTGCCTGCCTCTGCCTGGGCTCACAAAGCCTTGGCCTTGATACCAAAATATTTAATTTGAGTTTTACATGTGCACATTTAGCACAGGGACGATGCATGCCGGGGGTGCTTTCCCAGCAAGGATATTTGGAAGACAAGAAGAAGACATCTGACTCGAGGGAGCAGTGATAGAAAAAGGACTGAACCTGGGCATTTGGGGTGGATTTCATGGAATACTTAAATTTTAATACACATGTAGCTACTGAATATAAGCAACACACTTGTAGAAGTACGTGTCCACGTAAGGCTAGTAGTTATCCCACCTTGGACCTGAGGCCTAAAAAAATGATGCTTTCTTAAGCACCAATTTAGTATTAAGGAGTTTTATTGTGATATTTGGAAATTTGGTGACAGCGGGGCCTCACAGAACCAAGGAGTCAACTGTGAAACTATGGAACCTCAAGGAACAAAGGAGCCTTTTGACAGTGTGGGAACTCATGGAACCAAAATACTTTTTGACAGAGTGGAGTTACATCGAACCTATGGTCCCTTGTGATACTTCAGATCCAAGGAGACCATTGTGGCACTGAGAAACCTCATGGGACTGAAAGTCCATTGTGACAGAGAAAGGCCTCATAGAACCAAAGGTCCATTGTGACATTGCAGGGCTTAATGGAACAATGGAGACTATTATGAAACAGAATCACAGAATGAACAAGGTTGGAAAAGGCCTTTGAGATCATGAAGTCCTACCTATGACCTAACATTACCTGATCAACTTAACCATGACTCTGAGTGCCAAGTCCAGTCTGTTTTTTCAAATTCCTCCGGAGGAAGTGACCTTACCACTTCCCTGGGCAGAAGATTCCAGAGCCCAGTCACTCTTTCATTGAAGAATTTTTTCCTGATGTCAAAATTTAAACTACCCCTGGCTCATCTTCAGACTGTCTCCTCACATTCTGTCAGTAGTTGCCTGGGAGAAGAGACCGACCCCCACTTGACCACAAGCTCTGTTCAGGTAGTGTTAGAGAGTCTCACTGGATCTTTGTTACACTACAGGGCATCATGGAATCAAGGAGGCCATTGTGGCACAGCAGGGCCTCATGGAACCATGGAGACCATGATGATACTTTGAGTCCCTGTGGAACCAAAGGACCATTGTGGCACTGCAGGGCTTCATGGAACCAAGGGCTCAAGAGTGACACTGTGAGCTCCAAGGAACCAAAGGGGCATTCTTACACTGCAGAACCAAGGGACCATTGTGACACTAAGGGGCATCATGGAGCCGAGGGTCCATTGTGATACAGCAGGGCCTCATGAAACCATGGTGACACTGTGGGGCTCAATGGAACCAATGGGCCATCATAATACTGCAGGGTCTCATGGAATCATGGAGACTACAGTGGCACTTTGTGGCCCCATGACACCAAGGAGTCCATTGTGAGCCTACAATGGAAGCAAGGAACCATTGTGACACTATGGGGTCTGGTCGGGCCAAGGAATGATTGTGTCACTTTGTGGCACCATTGAACCAAGGACTCCATTGTGACACTCGGACCTCGTGGAATCCTGGAGGCCATGATGACACTTTGAGTTCTTGTTGAATCTGCAGGGCCTCATGGAACCAAGCAGACCCTTTCTGACATTGTGAGTCCCATGGAACCAAGGGTCCATTGTAACACTGTGGAACCATAGAGAACCCTCTGACACTGGGGTGCCCCATGGAAACAAGGGGCCATTCTGACACAACAGAGACCCATGGAAACAAGGAGGGCATTATGACACTGGGAAAACAAGGAAAGCATTGTGATACGTGGTATCTCACAAAACCAAATGTCCATGGTGACACTGCAGATCCCCTTGGGACCAAGGAGACCATTGTTACACCGTGGGACCTCATGGAATCAAGGGGCCACTGTGGCACTGTGGGATCCCACGGCACAAAGTAACCATTTCAACACTGCAGAGCCAATGAGACCATTGTTACACTGAGGGGCCTCATGGAACCATGGAATCCATTGTGCCACTAAGGGGCCTCATGGAACCGAGTGTGTGGGAATACAACTAGAGAGCAGGACTGTGAAAACTGCTCAGCTTGTCACAGCTGACATGGATGTGTTAGCCATAGTAGACCATAAGCCTTGGCAAGAGTAAGTGGGATTTTGAAAAAGGAATGTGATAGATAAGAAAGTGCCTGGTACGGGGCATGTACCTGGTTAGCTTAAACAAGGCACAGATTGAACAATGTTATTTAGTTATATAATTTACTAATGTTAATATGATTAGTGCGCTATTTTTAGTAATAGGTAAAAAAGTATATAAACTTTACTTTGTGGATCAATAAATGGCTTCATGGTATATCGTGAAGACCCTGTCTCTTCATTACCACCATTGTCAGAGTATCCTTTGTGATACTGCAAAACCAAGGGGCCAATGTGACACTCTAAGACCCCATAGAACCAGTGGCCTCATGGAATAAGCAGAGCATTGTGGCACTGCAAGGGCTCATGGAATCAAGGAACCCTTGTCACACATGGAACCAAGTGTCCATTGTGACACTGGGGGGCCTCAAGTAACCAAGGAGCTATTATGACACTGCAGGGCCTCCTGAAACAAGTGGATCATTGTGGCACTGTGGGGTTTTGTACAGCCAAGTGCCAGTATGGCACTGCAGGGCCTCATGGAACCAAGGGCCATATTAAAGCTGCAGTGCCACCACTAGGACACTGTGGGGCCTGACTGAACTGATAAGAATATCATGACAATATGAAATCTTATGGAAAAACCGATCTATTGTGACACTTTGTGGTCTCATGCAACCAGAAGTCCAATTGTGACACAGCAGAGACAAGGTGATCATTATGACACTAAAAGGTCTCGTGGAATGAAGGGGCCATTGTGTCACTTTGGGGTCCTCATGGAACCAAGCTGACCATTGTGACACAATGGGGCATGATAGAACCAAGTGGCCGTTGTGACATTGCTATTCAAAATTGGTAAAAAAAGAAGAAACTGCTTAATAACAAGGGAGTGTAAGAAGCAGAATTCTTTATTCATCCAGAGGCACAAGGGGGAATAGCTCCTCCCAAAGGTGTGCATGCTGAGTATGGGAAAGTTACTGCTTACAGACTGTATTTTACATATTCAGTGATTGTCACAGAATAAATATATGTATGATAATAATTTCACAGATGTGTTCTTCTGTCCTCAGGGTCTCTTTAGTAGTCACTGGTGTTTAGTGATGCCAGAGACACACCTGACTGCCCTGTGAATTGTAAAAATAGGCACAAGGGGAGCTGGCTACTTTCCATTTCTCCTTCTCACACAATGGGTA
This sequence comes from Erithacus rubecula, assembly GCF_903797595.1. Classification (NCBI taxonomy): domain Eukaryota; kingdom Metazoa; phylum Chordata; class Aves; order Passeriformes; family Muscicapidae; genus Erithacus; species Erithacus rubecula. Next base: position 10,949,762 of record NC_136674.1, read on the forward strand.
TTGTGCAGTTCCATGGGCCAGCAGGTTTTGAAGAACGAGCATTGTGCGTGCTCCTCAGGGGAGATGGTTTTTCAACTGGTAACATCCCTCACTTTGAGGTTTGTGATGCTTCTTTTCTCATCTTGCCTTCCCAAGCCTCACATCTGAGTCTACTAGAATTCAATCCCTTCCCCATCCTGAGCAGCGCTGTATTTCCCTCCCGAGCCTTGATATCCAGCACAGGCATGGAGGCTCTTTGAGCTCTTGACATTTCCTGAAGCCACCAAGGCCAGCTGAGCTCTGCCCTTGCCACAGCCAGCCCTGCAAAGCACAGGCAATGCACAGCAATTCCTTGTGTGAGCCTGGCCTTGCAGTCAGCCCTGGCAGCAGCTCCTTGGCCCCTTTCTGCCCCCTGCCCCAGCCATGGTGGCTCAGCCCCTGTACAGGCCCAGCCCAGGACAGGAGCATTGCGGGTGGGAACGGCCCCTGTGCTGTGGTGCCCACAGCAGCCCTGGGGCTCTATGCCCCATGGCCTCCCAGCTGGGCAGCCTCTGCCAGCTCCTGCACAGCCCGTGCACCTGTGGGCTGCACTGACAGCCCTGCTCCAGGCTCTGCCGGGCTCTGGGCCAGCAGAGAGACCGGGCAGGGCTGGCCATGGCCAGGAACAAGCCCTGAGACCCCCAGGAGGATGGAGCTGGGCCATAGCCAAACTCAGCCCAGGGCAAAACTGGGCTGAGCAGCCAGTGCTGGCAACGGCTGAGGACAGAGGCTGGCACTGACAAATGTCCTGGGCCCCCTCCCTGCTCTGTGCATGCCACCAAGGGCACAGAGCAGTCTCCTCTCTGGGCCACTTGCCTGTTTCCAATGCCTTCCCCAGGCACTGGCCTTGCCCCACAAGGCCTGGGCTGAGTCCTGCCCCCACACGCTCAGCCAGGCTGAGATGGACACTGCTGCATTCTCTGGCAGGCTCTCTCAGGCCAGCCCAGCTCCCTGCAAGCTGTGCCAGCTGCCCTGAGCTCTGTGCAGCACCAAGGGCCTCTCCCCAGCACAGCCCAGCTGGCTCTGGCCCCACAGCTCTGCTCAGGGCAGGGGGCTCTGGGCAGTGGCCCCACAGCCTCAGCCCCAGGCAAGGGCACAGCAGCAGCTGCAGCTCAGACAAGACTCAGCCCCAGCCATGGGCAAGGTGCTTGGCCAAGGCAAAAGGAGACTTCCTGTGTGCCCTGCTCCCCTCTCCCTGAGCTCCTGAGAGCTCTGCAGCCCCTGCTGCCATCCCATCTGCCCAGGCCAGCACAACAGCCTTGGGGTCCTCCAGAGCTGCTCCTGCTCCAGGCTCAGGGCCCATCCCAGCCACAGAGCTGTGCCCATTTCTGTTCATTCTTGCTCTGATGAGCATGGATCCTCAGACACTTGAAGGATGATGGTGAATTTTACAAACCCAGAGGCCTCTTTTTTCTTGAGGTCATCAGTTCAGGAATTCAGTTGAAAAGACTCCTGACTTTATTTAAAACACTCAAACTTGAAAGACCTCTGGGAGTAATTTAAGTTTTCCAGTTCTTCTGTGGTTCATTAGACAGATTTCAGAAGTGTATTCAAAGTGAATATATGATATTGGAAACAACGCAAAGAGAATGTTTTGTCGTGTTTTCTTCTTTGTAGTAAAACTGAGTTTTATTTCGCTGTGAAATGAAGCTGAATTCACCACTTATGTAATTTCATGTTAGAGGAGATGTTTGACACTCAAAGTGCAGCCAGGCTTCTAAGTGGTGGTGTTTTTAGTCTGGGAGAAAAGCATTTCAATATGGAATTTTAGAAGGGAGAAGCCCAGACTCAGTCCCAGGGCCCTGGACACAAACTGAGGTTTATTTCTCAGAGAAATAAAGCTCAATCCACAACTTTTGTAATGTTTAACTAGAGGAGGCTTTGGCACTCAAACAAGTAACAAGCTTCTAACTAGTGGCATCTTTAGTCTGCAAGAAATCCCGATCCATATAGAAATTTAACAGGGAGAAAGCCAGTCGCAGGCAGAGGGCCCTGGATACAAACAGAGATTTATTTCCCAGTGAAACGAATCTCAATTAACAACTTTTATATTGTCTATTTAGAGGAGACCTTTGACACACAAAGAATAAGCAGGCTTTTCTCTGGTGGCATCTATAGTCTGCAAGAAATCCTGAACCATAGAGAAATTTAACCGACAGAATCCCAGTCGCAGACACATGGCCCTGGACACCAAGTGAGCTATATTTCCCAGTGAAATGAGGATCATTCCAAAACTTTTGTAGTGTCTATTTAAAGGAGGTGTTTGGCACTCAAAGAACAACCAGGCTTCAAAGTGGAGGCATCTTTAGTCTGGGAGAAAAGCATTTCAATATGGAATTTCAGCAGGGAGAAAGCCAGAGTAAGGCACAGGCCATGGACACAAACAGGGGCTCTTTTCCCTTTGAAAAGAAACACACCCTCCCAACTTCCTACTAACTTTTGGAAGAGGTGTTTGTGACTCCACTTGTAACCAGGCTTCTAAGAGGTGGCATTCTTAGTCTGGGTTAAATCCTGATGCATATGGAAATTGAACAGGCAGAAGCCAAATCTCTGTTCCGGGGCCTTGGGCAAAAAACAGGGGCTGGTTTTTCTGTAAAATAAAGCTGACTCCATCACTTTTGCAATGTCTATTTAGAGGAGGCTTTTGGCACTCAAAGAATAACCAGGCTTCAAAGTGGATGCATCTATAGGTTGGAATCAATCCTGATCCATATTGAAATTTTTACAGGCAGAAGCCCCGTCTCAGTCCCAGGGTCCTGGACAAAAAATAGGGATTTGTTTCTCTGTAAAATAAAGTTCACTTCATCGCTTTTGTAATGTCTATTTTGAGGAGGCTTTTGGCACTCAAATAACAACCAGGCTTCTCACTGGTGGCATCTTTAGTCTGCAAGAAATCCTGATCCATATGGAAATTTAACAGGCAGAAGCCCTGGCTCAGTCCCAGGGCCCTGGACACAAACTGAGTTTGTTTTCTCAGTGAAATTAAGCTGAATTCACCACTTATGTAATTTCAATTTAGAGGAGGTGTTTGACACTCAAAGCGCAGCCAGGATTCTAAGTGGTGGCATTTTTAGTCTGGGAGAAAATCAGTACAATATGAAATTTTAGCAGGGAGAAGCCCAGACTCAGTCCCAGTGCCCTGGACATAAACACAGGTTTATTTCCCAGAGAAATAAAGCTGAATCCACCACTTTTGTAATGTCTGTTTAAAGGAGGCTCTTGGCACTCAAAGAACAACCAGGCTTCAAAGTGGAGGCATCTTTAGTCTGGGAGAAAAGCAGTTCAATATGGAATTTCAGCAGAGAGAAAGCCAGTGTAAGGCACAGGCCATGGACACAAAGAGGGGCCCTTTTCCTTTTGAAAAGAAACACACCGTCCCAGTTTCCTACTAACTTTTGGAGGAAGTGTTCGTGACTCCACTTGTAACCAGGCTTCTAAGAGGTGGCATTCTTAGTCTGGGTTTAATCCTGAAGAATATGGAAATTGAACAGGCAGAAGCCAAATCTCTGTTCCGGGGACTTGGGCAAAAAACAGGGGCTGGTTTTTCTGTAAAATAAAGCTGACTCCATCACTTTTGTAATGTCTATTTAGAGGAGGCTTTTGGCATTTTTAGAATAAGCAGACTTCTCACTGGTGGCATCTATAGTCTGCAAGAAATCCTGAGCCATAGAGAAATTTAACAGGCAGAAAGCCAGTCGCAGGCACATGGCCCTGGACACCAAGTGAGCTATATTTCCCAATGAAATGAAGGTCAGTTCACCACTTTTGTAATGTTTATTTAAAGGAGGTCTTTGGCATTCAAAGAATAACCAGACTTCTAAGTGGTGGCCTTTTTAGTCTGGGAGAAAAGCAGTTCAGTATGGAATTCGAGCAGGGAGAAGCCCAGTCACTGTCCCAGGACCCTGGACACAAACTGAGTTTGTTTTCTCAGTGAAATGAAGCCGAATTCACCACTTATGTAATTTCATGTTAGAGGAGGTGTTTGACACTCAAAGCACAGCCAGGCTTCTAAGTGGTGGTGTTTTTAGTCTGGGAGAAAAGCAGTTCCTTATGGAATTTTAGCAGGGAGAAGCCTATACCCAGTTCTAGCGCCCTGGACACAAACTGAGGTTTATTTCTCAGAGAAATAAAGCTCAATCCACCACTTTTGGAATGTCTATTTAGAGGAGGCTTTTGGCACTCTAGGAACCACGAGGCTTGTAACTGGTGGCATCTATAGTCTGCAAGAAATCCTGACCCATATAGAAATTTAATAGGCAGAAAGCCAGTTGTAGGCACATGGTTCTGGACACCAAGTGAGCTATATTTCCCAGTGAAATGAAGGTCTGTTCACCACTTTTGCAATGTCTATTTAAAGGAGGTCTTTGGCACTGAAAGAACAACCAGGCTTCAAAGTGGAGGCATCTTTAGTCTGGGAGAAAAGCAGTTCAATATGGAATTTCAGCAGGGAGAAAGCCAGTGTAAGGTACAGGCCATGGACACAAAGAGGGGCCCTTTTCCCTTTGAAAAGAAACACAAACTCCCAGCTTCCTACTAACTTTTGGAAGAAATGTAACCAGGCTGTAAATGTAACCACTTGTAACCAGGCTTCGAAGAGGTGGCATTCTTAGTCTGGGAGAAATCCTGAAGCACAGAGAAATTGAACTGGCAGAAGCCAAATCTCTGTTCCGGGGACTTGGGCAAAAAACAGGGGCTGGTTTTTCTGTAAAATAAAGCTGACTCCATCACTTTTGCAATGTCTATTTAGAGGAAGCTTTTGGCACTCAAAGAATAACCAGGCTTCTAAGTGTTGGCATCTATAGGTTGGAATCAATCCTGATCCATATTGAAATTTTTACAGTCAGAAGCCCTGTCTCAGTCCCAGTGCCCCAAACAAAAATGGGGGGCTGTTTTTTCTGTACAAAACGATGCCACGACTGAGAAGCCTGGTTGTACTCTTAGTGCCAAAAGCCTCTTCTAAGTAGACATTACAAATGTGATGAGGTGAGTTTTATTTTATGCATAAACAAATCCTTATTTTAGTCCACTTCCCTGAGACTGAGACTGGGATTCTGACGGTTAAATTTCTCTATGGGTCAGGAATTCTTGCAGACTAAAGATTCCACCAGAGGGAAGCCTGGTTGTACTCTTTGTGTCTAAAGCCTCCTCTAAGTAGACATTACAAAAGTGATGAGGTGAGCTTTATTGTACAGAGAAACAAATCTCTATTTTTGTTCAGGGACCTGGGCCTGAGTCTGGGATTCTGCCTGTAATAATTTCCTCATGGATCAGGATTGATTCCAAAGTATAGATGCCATCCCGCAGAAGCCTGGATATTCTTTGAGGGCCAAAAGCCTCCTCTAAATAGACATTACAAAAGTGATGGAGTCAGCTTTACTGTACAGAATTACAGGCCCCTCATTTTTTTGTCCAGGGCCCTATGCCTGCGACTTAGCTCTGCCTGTTAAATTTCCTTATGGACCAGGATTGATTCCAACCGATAGATGCCACCAGTGAGAAGCCGGGTTATTCTTTGAGTGCCAAAAGCCTCCTCTGAATAGACATTACAAAAGTGATGGAGTCAGCTTTATTTTACAGTGAAAGAAGCCCCTCATTTTTGCCCAAAGTCCCCAGAACAGAGATTGGGCTTCTGCCTGTTCAATTTCCCTATGCTTCAGGATTTCTCCCAGACTAAGGATGCCACCACTTAGAACCCTGATTACAAGTAGAATCACAAACACTTCCTCTAAAATTATTAGGAAGCTGGGAGGGTGTGTTTCTTTTCAAAGGAAAAAAGGTCCCCTGTTTGTGTCCATGGCCTGTGCCGCACACTGGGTTTCTCCCTGCTGAAATTCCTTATTGAAATGCTTTTCTCCCAAACTAAAGATGCCTCCACTTTGAAGCCTGGTTGTTCTTTGAGTGCCAAAGACCTCCTTTAAATAGACATTGCAAAAGTGGTGGATTGAGCTTCATTTCACCGAGAAATAAACCTGGGTTTGGGTCCAGGGCCCTGGGATTGAGGCTGGGCTTCTCCGTGTACAATTCCATGTTAAACTGCTTTTTCTGACTGAAGATGCCATCACTGAGAAGTCTGGCTGTTCTTTGAGTGCCAAACACTTCCTCCAAATAGACATTATAAAAGTTCTAAATTCGGCTTCATATATCAGAGAATCAATCCTCAGATTTTATCAAGGGCCCTGTGTCTTACACTGAGTCTCTGCCTGCTAAATTTCCCTAATTCTCAGGATTTCTCCCATGCTCAAATTGCCACCACAGGCACACGACACAGGATTTCTGCCTTTCCACTGCACACACCGATGTTTTCTCCTCATCTCAGAGACTAAGCATCATGTTTATCACCGAACGCTGCATGTAAATTGGGTGTGTAGTAGCAAAGCTCGCAGACATTGATCTTCCTTCTTACCACCATTCACTAACAACCTGTACACTGCCCAGAGCACTCTTGGCTTCCTTGTTCTCGCATTGTGTTCTGCTTCCATTTCTCTCTTATAGAGGTGAAGTGTCGTCTCCTGCTTACACAGAAATTTCTGCTGCTAGGTTTGTCTACTGCCTAAACATGTTTGAGATGTACAGTTTCCTTCTAAGCCCTTTGAACTATATCAGTCTGCCCTGTTTCCTGTAAGAGTGCCATGGACATTTTCAACTCTCCATAGCAAAATGCACAGAAGTCAGCCGAAAGTTAAGGAGACAGCGTGCACACCACACAGCCTTTCTCCCCTTGCACTGCACATACCAATGTCTTCTCTGCATATCGGAGCATAACAGCAAGCATCATATTTACCACAAGAAGGCTTCATGAAGAGTACGCCTTGAAGCAGCAAAGCTATCGGACATTGGACTTCCTTCTTACCACTAATCACTGACAACCGTTGGCCGTTTCAAAGCCTTTTGGAGAACACGTGCGTTTAGAACGCCTTTGGTTCTGAACAACTTTGCAACACTGAAGTTGCAGGTAGAAGACCATCACAATGTTTTGAAATGGTCAATAGCTGGCAGTTGCTTTCTCATGGAGCAATTGCGACCTCTGCTGACGCCGCTTGTGAACAAACTTCGGAGAGAACATTGGTATGTTCAGTGCAAGGAGAGAAATGCTGTGTGGTGTGCACGCTTTCTCCTTAGCTTTAGTTACACTGCTGTGATGTTCGCTATGCAGAGTTGAAAGAGTGCTTGGCACTCTTACAAGAAGGAAAGCAGAATGGTATGGACAAAAAGGTTTAGAAGAAAAGTCCACATCCCAGGCGTGTTTTGGCAGGAGCAAAACCTAGCTTCAGAGTGTTCTGTGTGAGCAGAAGATGCCAGTTCAGCTGCATTAGAGGGAAATCGCTGCAGATCACAAAGCAAGAACAAGAAAGCAGAAGAGCACCAGAGTGCTCTGAGCAGCGTACCGGTTATTAGTGAATGGTGGTAAGAAGGAAGATCAACATCTCCGAGCTTTGCTACTACACACATAATTGACATGCAGCATTTGGTGAGAAACATGACGCTTAGGCTCCGACATGCAGAGAAGACATGGGTGTGTGCAGTGGAAAGGGAGAAATGCTGTGTGGTATGCACGCTTTCTCCTCAGCTTCAAATACACTTCTATATATTGGCTACGCAGACGTGAAAGAGTGCATGGCACTCTTACAAGAAGGAAGGCAGAATGGTATGGAGAAGAAAGTTTGGAAGAAAAGTCCACATCCCAGGCATGTTTTGGCAGTAGCTAGACCTAGCTGCAGAGTGTTCCGTGTGAGTAGTAGGTGTCCGTTCATCTCCATTAAAGAGAAGTCGCTGCAGGACACAAAGCGCGAACAAGGAAGCCTCAGAGCGCTACAGTGCTCTGCGAAGCGCCCTACTAGTCAGTGACTCCTGGAACAAAGAAAGATCAACGTCTGATAGCTTTGCTGCTACATATCAATCCGTCATGCAGCCTTCTGCTGTAAACCATGACACTTTTCCTTAGGCTCCAAGATGCAGAGAAGAAATATCTATGTGCAGACTAAAGATACCTCCACTTTGAAGCCTGGTTGTTCTTTGAGTGCCAAACACCTCCTTTAAATAGACATTACAAAAGTGGTGAACAGACCTTCATTTCACTGGGAAATATAGCTCACTTGGTGTCCAGGGCCATGTGCTTGCGACAGGAAAACCGCCCGTTAAATTTCTCTATGGGTCAGGATTTCTTGCAGATTCTAGATGCCACCAATGAGAAGCATGCTTATCCTTTGAGTGCCAAAAGCCGCCTCATAATAGACATTACAAAAGTGATGGAGTCAGATTTATTGTACAGAAAAAACTTCCCCAGATTTTTGCCCAAGGCCGTGGAAGAGAGATTTGGCTTCTGCCTGTTCAATTTCCCTATGCTTCAGGATTTCTCCCAGACTAAGGATGCCACCATTTGGCAGCCTGGTTAAAAAAGGAGACACAAACACTTCCTCCAAAAGATATTAGGAAACTGGGAAGGTGTATCCTTTTTCAAAGGGAAAAGGACCCACTTTGTGTCCATGGTTTCTGCCTTACACTGGGTTTCTCCCTGACATTACAATAAAGATGGAGTCAGGTTAATAGTACAGAAAAAAAGAGCCCCTGATTTTTGCACTTTCTTTCAAAACATTTTGTTCCATACAGGTCTGCTTTAATACTAGTAAGACGGCCATACACTCTTGGAATCCTGCAGAGAGAAGAGCACAGAATGACAAAGAAGGAAATTCAACATCCCATAGCTTTGCTACTACAATGCATTCATTTCATGCAGTTTTCTGTGGCAAATAGGACGCTTGTTATCTGGCTGCCATATGCAGAGATGGCATTGGTATGTTCTGGGCAAGACGAGAAATGCTGTGTGCTGTGCACGCTTTCTCCAAAGCATTACTTTAACTACTGAGCTGTTTGCTATGCAGGATCCAAGGAGTGCACAGCACTCTTCCAAGATGCAGGGCAGATTTGTATGGAACAGAGGGTTTAGCAGAAAAGTGCACATGCCAGGCGTGTTTTGACAGTAGCAGAAGCTAGCAGCAGAGTGTACTGAGTGAGCAGTAGAAGACAATTCACCTCTGGTAGAGAGAAATCGCTGAAAACCACAAAGCGTGAACAAGGAAGATGCAGAGCAGCAGAGTGCTCTGCGCAGTGGACTGTTTCTCAGTGACTCCTGCTAAGAAAGAAGATCAACCTCAGCTAACTTTGCTACTACATGCAAATTCTACATGCAGCCTCCTGTGCTAAACAGGATCTTGCTGTTAGGCTTTGAAATGCAGAGAACACACTGGCCTGTACAGTGGAAAGGGAGAAGTGCTGTGTGGTGCGCTTGCTTTCTATTAAGCGTGAAGTACACTTTCGCTATACAGTCTTAAAAGAGTGCAAGGTACTCTTTCAGGAAGCTAGACAGACTGCTGTGCTAGAGGTGGCTTAGGAGAAAAGTGCACCTCTCTGTGTGCCCTGCTTCTTCTAGGAGTACCATGCACGTTGATCTTCCTTCTTAGCAGGAGGCACTGAGAAACAGTACGCTGCGCAGAACGCTCTGCTGCTCTGCTTCTTGCTTGTTCGCGCTTTGTGTTTTACAGCGATTTCTCTCTAACAGAGGTGAATTGTCTTCTACTGCTCACTCAGTACACTCTGCTGCTAGCTTCTGCTACTGCCAAAACACGCCTGGCATGTGCATTTTTCTTCTAAAGCCTCTGTTCCATACAAATCTGCCCTGCATCTTGGAAGAGTGCTGTGCAATCCTTGAACCCTGCATAGCGAACAGCACAGTAGTGAAAGTAATGCTTAGGAGAAAGCATGCACAGCACACAGCATTCCTGGCCTTGCACTGAACATACCAATGTCATCTCTGCATATGGCAGCCGGATTAACAAGCGTCTTATTTGCCACAGAAAACTGCATGAAGAGTATGAACTGCAGCAGCTAAGCTATGGGAAGTTGAATTTCCTTCTTCCTAGTTCTGTGCTCTTCTCCTTGCAGGCTTCCAAAAGTTTATGGCAGTCTTACCAGAAAGAAAGAAGACTGGTATTGAACTGAGGCTTTAGAAGAAAAGTGCAAATGCCAGGCGTGTTCTGGCAGTAGCAAAAGCTAGCAGCAGAGTGTACTGAGTGAGCAGTATAGACAATTCACCTCTGGTAGAGAGAAATCGCTGTAAAACACAAAGCGCGAACAAGCGAGAAGCAGAGCAGCAGAGTGCTCTGCGCAGTGTACTGTGTGTCAGTGACTCCTGCTAAGAAGGAAGATCAACCACAGCTAACTTTGCTACTACATGCAAATTCTACATGCAGCCTCCTGTGCTAAACAGGATCTTGCTGTTAGGCTTTGAAATGCAGAGAACACACTGGCCTGTACAGTGGAAAGGGAGAAGTGCTGTGTGGTGCGCTTGCTTTCTCTTTAGCTTGAAGTACACTTTCGCTCTGCAGACTTGAAAGAGTGCAAGGTACTCTTTCAGGAAGCTAGACAGACTGCTGTGCTAGAGGTGGCTTAGGAGAAAAGTGCACCTCTCTGTGTGCCCTGCTTCTTCTAGGAGTACCATGCACGGTGATCTTCCTTCTTAGCAGGAGTCACTCACTGACACACAGTACACTGCGCAGAACACTCTGCTGCTCTGCTTCTCGCTTGTTCGCGCTTTGTGTTTTACAGTGATTTCTCTCTAACAGAGGTGAATTGTCTATACTGCTCACTCAGTACACTCTGCTGCTAGCTTCTGCTACTGCCAAAACACACCTGGCATGTGCATTTTTCTTCTAAACCCTCTGTTCCATACAAATCTGCCCTGCACCTTGGAAGAGTGCTGTGCATTCCTTAAACCCTGCATAGCGAACAGCACAGTAGCGAAAGTAATGCTTAGGAGAAAGCGTGCACAGCGCACAGCATTCCTGGCATTGCACTGAGCATACCAATGTCATCTCTGCATATGGCAGCCGGATTAACAAGCGTCTTCTTTGCCACAGAAAACTGCATGAAGATTATGCATTGTAGCAGCAAAGCAATGGGAAGATGAATTTCCTTCTTCCTAGTTCTGTGCTCTTCTCCTTGCAGGGTTCCAAAAGTGTATGGCAGTCTTACCAGAAGGAAAGAAGACTGGTATTGAACTGAGGTTTAGAAGAAAAGTGCAAATGCCAGGCGTTTTCTGGCAGTAGGAGAAGCTAGCAGCAGAGTGTACTGAGTGAGCAGTATAGACAATTCACCTCTGTTAGAGAGAAATCGCTGTAAAACACAAAGCGCGAGCAAGGAAGAAGCAGAGCAGCAGAGTGCTCTGCGCAGTGTACTGTTTGCCAGTGACTCCTGCTAAGAAGGAAGATCAACCACAGCTAACTTTGCTACTACATGCAAATTCTACATGCAGCCTCCTGTGCTAAACAGGATCTTACTGCTCGGCTTTCAAATGCAGAGAACACACTGGCCTGTACAGTGGAAAGAGAGAAGTGCTGTGTGGTGCGCTTGCTTTCTGCTTAGCTTGAAGTACACTTTCGCTATGCAGACTTGAAAGAGTGCAAGGTACACAGTCAGGGAGCTAGACAGACTGCGGTGCTAGAGGTGGCTTAAGAGAAAAGTGCACCTCTCTGTGTGCCCTGCTTCTTCTAGGAGTACCATGCACGTTGATCTTCCTTCTTAGCAGGAGTCACTCACTGACACACAGTACACTGCGCAGAACACTCTGCTGCTCTGCTTCTAGCTTGTTCGCGCTTTGTGTTTTACAAAGATTACTATCTACAGAGGTGAATTGTCTTCTACTGCTCACTCAGTACACTGTGATGCTAGCTTCTGCTACTGCCTAAACACGCCTGGCATGTGCATTTTCTTCTAAACCCTCTGTTCCATACAGGTCTGCCCTGCATCTTGGAAGAGTGCTGTGCACTCCTTGAACCCTGCAGAGCGAACAGCACAGTAGTGAAAGTAATGCTTAGGAGAAAGCGTGCACAGCACACAGCATTCCTGGCCCTGCACTGAACATACCAATGTCATCTCTGCATATGGCAGCCGGATTAACAAGCGTCTTATTTGCCACAGAAAACTGCATGAAGAGTATGTATTGCAGCAGCTAAGCTATGGGAAGTTGAATTTCCTTCTTCCTAGTTCTGTGCTCTTCTCCTTGCAGGCTTCCAAGAGTGTATGGCAGTGTTAGCAGAAGGAAAGAAGACTGGTATGGAACTGAGGCTTTAGAAGAAGAGTGCACATGCCAGGCGTGTTTTGGCAGTAGCAGAAGCTAGCAGCAGAGTGTACTGAGTGAGCAGTATAGACAATTCACCTCTGGTAGAGAGAAATCGCTGTAAAACACAAAGCGCGAACAAGCGAGAAGCAGAGCAGCAGAGTGTACTGAGTGAGCAGTGTACTGTGTGTCAGTGAGTGACTCCTGCTAAGAAGGAAGATCAACCACAGCTAACTTTGCTACTACATGCAAATTCTACATGCAGCCTCCTGTGCTAAACAGGATCTTGCTGTTAGGCTTTGAAATGCAGAGAACACACTGGCCTGTACAGTGGAAAGGGAGAAGTGCTGTGTGGTGCGCTTGCTTTCTCTTTAGCTTGAAGTGCACTTTCGCTTTGCAGACTTGAAAGAGTGCAAGCTACTCTTTCAGGAAGCTAGACAGACTGCTGTGCTAGAGGTGGCTTAGGAGAAAAGTGCACCTCTCTGTGTGCCCTGCTTCTTCTACGAGTACCATGCACGTTGATCTTCCTTCTTAGCAGGAGTCACTCACTGACACACAGTACACTGCGCAGAACACTCTGCTGCTCTGCTTCTCGCTTGTTCGCGCTTTGTGTTTTACAGCGATTTCTCTCTACCAGAGGTGAATTGTCTATACTGCTCACTCAGTACACTCTGCTGCTAGCTTCTGCTACTGCCAAAAGACGCCTGGCATGTGCATTTTTCTTCTAAAGCCTCTGTTCCATACAGATCTGCCCTGCATCTTGGAAGAGTGCTGTGCACTCCTTGAACCCTGCAGAGCGAACAGCACAGTAGTGAAAGTAATGCTTAGGAGAAAGCGTGCACAGCACACAGCATTCCTGGCCCTGCACTGAACATACCAATGTCATCTCTGCATATGGCAGCCGGATTAACAAGCGTCTTATTTGCCACAGAAAACTGCATGAAGAGTATGTATTGCAGCAGCTAAGCTATGGGAAGTTGAATTTCCTTCTTCCTAGTTCTGTGCTCTTCTCCTTGCAGGCTTCCAAGAGTGTATGGCAGTGTTAGCAGAAGGAAAGAAGACTGGTATGGAACTGAGGCTTTAGAAGAAAAGTGCACATGCCAGGCGTGTTTTGGCAGTAGCAGAAGCTAGCAGCAGAGTGTACTGAGTGAGCAGTATAGACAATTCACCTCTGGTAGAGAGAAATCGCTGTAAAACACAAAGCGCGAACAAGCGAGAAGCAGAGCAGCAGAGTGTTCTGCGCAGTGTACTGTGTGTCAGTGAGTGACTCCTGCTAAGAAGGAAGATCAAGCACAGCTAACTTTGCTACTACATGCAAATTCTACATGCAGCCTCCTGTGCTAAACAGGATCTTGCTGTTAGGCTTTGAAATGCAGAGAACACACTGGCCTGTACAGTGGAAAGGGAGAAGTGCTGTGTGGTGCGCTTGCTTTCTCTTTAGCTTGAAGTGCACTTTCGCTTTGCAGACTTGAAAGAGTGCAAGCTACTCTTTCAGGAAGCTAGACAGACTGCTGTGCTAGAGGTGGCTTAGGAGAAAAGTGCACCTCTCTGTGTGCCCTGCTTCTTCTAGGAGTACCATGCACGTTGATCTTCCTTCTTAGCAGGAGTCACTCACTGACACACAGTACACTGCGCAGAACACTCTGCTGCTCTGCTTCTCGCTTGTTCGCGCTTTGTGTTTTACAGCGATTTCTCTCTACCAGAGGTGAATTGTCTATACTGCTCACTCAGTACACTCTGCTGCTAGCTTCTGCTACTGCCAAAACACGCCTGGCATGTGCATTTTTCTTCTAAAGCCCTCTGTTCCATACAGATCTGCCCTGCATCTTGGAAGAGTGCTGTGCACTCCTTGAACCCTGCAGAGCGAACAGCACAGTAGTGAAAGTAATGCTTAGGAGAAAGCGTGCACAGCACACAGCATTCCTGGCCCTGCACTGAACATACCAATGTCATCTCTGCATATGGCAGCCGGATTAACAAGCGTCTTATTTGCCACAGAAAACTGCATGAAGAGTATGTATTGCAGCAGCTAAGCTATGGGAAGTTGAATTTCCTTCTTCCTAGTTCTGTGCTCTTCTCCTTGCAGGCTTCCAAGAGTGTATGGCAGTGTTAGCAGAAGGAAAGAAGACTGGTATGGAACTGAGGCTTTAGAAGAAAAGTGCACATGCCAGGCGTGTTTTGGCAGTAGCAGAAGCTAGCAGCAGAGTGTACTGAGTGAGCAGTATAGACAATTCACCTCTGTTAGAGAGAAATCGCTGTAAAACACAAAGCGCGAACAAGCGAGAAGCAGAGCAGCAGAGTGTTCTGCGCAGTGTACTGTGTGTCAGTGAGTGACTCCTGCTAAGAAGGAAGATCAACCACAGCTAACTTTGCTACTACATGCAAATTCTACATGCAGCCTCCTGTGCTAAACAGGATCTTGCTGTTAGGCTTTGAAATGCAGAGAACACACTGGCCTGTACAGTGGAAAGGGAGAAGTGCTGTGTGGTGCGCTTGCTTTCTCTTTAGCTTGAAGTGCACTTTCGCTTTGCAGACTTGAAAGAGTGCAAGCTACTCTTTCAGGAAGCTAGACAGACTGCTGTGCTAGAGGTGGCTTAGGAGAAAAGTGCACCTCTCTGTGTGCCCTGCTTCTTCTAGGAGTACCATGCACGTTGATCTTCCTTCTTAGCAGGAGTCACTCACTGACACACAGTACACTGCGCAGAACACTCTGCTGCTCTGCTTCTCGCTTGTTCGCGCTTTGTGTTTTACAGCGATTTCTCTCTACCAGAGGTGAATTGTCTATACTGCTCACTCAGTACACTCTGCTGCTAGCTTCTGCTACTGCCAAAACACGCCTGGCATGTGCATTTTTCTTCTAAAGCCTCTGTTCCATACAGATCTGCCCTGCATCTTGGAAGAGTGCTGTGCACTCCTTGAACCCTGCAGAGCGAACAGCACAGTAGTGAAAGTAATGCTTAGGAGAAAGCGTGCACAGCACACAGCATTCCTGGCCCTGCACTGAACATAGCAATGTCATCTCTGCATATGGCAGCCGGATTAACAAGCGTCTTATTTGCCACAGAAAACTGCATGAAGAGTATGTATTGCAGCAGCTAAGCTATGGGAAGTTGAATTTCCTTCTTCCTAGTTCTGTGCTCTTCTCCTTGCAGGCTTCCAAGAGTGTATGGCAGTGTTAGCAGAAGGAAAGAAGACTGGTATGGAACTGAGGCTTTAGAAGAAAAGTGCACATGCCAGGCGTGTTTTGGCAGTAGCAGAAGCTAGCAGCAGAGTGTACTGAGTGAGCAGTATAGACAATTCACCTCTGGTAGAGAGAAATCGCTGTAAAACACAAAGCGCGAACAAGCGAGAAGCAGAGCAGCAGAGTGTTCTGCGCAGTGTACTGTGTGTCAGTGAGTGACTCCTGCTAAGAAGGAAGATCAACCACAGCTAACTTTGCTACTACATGCAAATTCTACATGCAGCCTCCTGTGCTAAACAGGATCTTGCTGTTAGGCTTTGAAATGCAGAGAACACACTGGCCTGTACAGTGGAAAGAGAGAAGTGCTGTGTGGTGCGCTTGCTTTCTCTTTAGCTTGAAGTGCACTTTCGCTTTGCAGACTTGAAAGAGTGCAAGCTACTCTTTCAGGAAGCTAGACAGACTGCTGTGCTAGAGGTGGCTTAGGAGAAAAGTGCACCTCTCTGTGTGCCCTGCTTCTTCTACGAGTACCATGCACGTTGATCTTCCTTCTTAGCAGGAGTCACTCACTGACACACAGTACACTGCGCAGAACACTCTGCTGCTCTGCTTCTCGCTTGTTCGCGCTTTGTGTTTTACAGCGATTTCTCTCTACCAGAGGTGAATTGTCTATACTGCTCACTCAGTACACTCTGCTGCTAGCTTCTGCTACTGCCAAAACACGCCTGGCATGTGCATTTTTCTTCTAAAGCCTCTGTTCCATACAGATCTGCCCTGCATCTTGGAAGAGTGCTGTGCACTCCTTGAACCCTGCAGAGCGAACAGCACAGTAGTGAAAGTAATGCTTAGGAGAAAGCGTGCACAGCACACAGCATTCCTGGCCCTGCACTGAACATAGCAATGTCATCTCTGCATATGGCAGCCGGATTAACAAGCGTCTTATTTGCCACAGAAAACTGCATGAAGAGTATGTATTGCAGCAGCTAAGCTATGGGAAGTTGAATTTCCTTCTTCCTAGTTCTGTGCTCTTCTCCTTGCAGGCTTCCAAGAGTGTATGGCAGTGTTAGCAGAAGGAAAGAAGACTGGTATGGAACTGAGGCTTTAGAAGAAAAGTGCACATGCCAGGCGTGTTTTGGCAGTAGCAGAAGCTAGCAGCAGAGTGTACTGAGTGAGCAGTATAGACAATTCACCTCTGGTAGAGAGAAATCGCTGTAAAACACAAAGCGCGAACAAGCGAGAAGCAGAGCAGCAGAGTGTTCTGCGCAGTGTACTGTGTGTCAGTGAGTGACTCCTGCTAAGAAGGAAGATCAACCACAGCTAACTTTGCTACTACATGCAAATTCTACATGCAGCCTCCTGTGCTAAACAGGATCTTGCTGTTAGGCTTTGAAATGCAGAGAACACACTGGCCTGTACAGTGGAAAGGGAGAAGTGCTGTGTGGTGCGCTTGCTTTCTCTTTAGCTTGAAGTGCACTTTCGCTTTGCAGACTTGAAAGAGTGCAAGCTACTCTTTCAGGAAGCTAGACAGACTGCTGTGCTAGAGGTGGCTTAGGAGAAAAGTGCACCTCTCTGTGTGCCCTGCTTCTTCTAGGAGTACCATGCACGTTGATCTTCCTTCTTAGCAGGAGTCACTCACTGACACACAGTACACTGCGCAGAACACTCTGCTGCTCTGCTTCTCGCTTGTTCGCGCTTTGTGTTTTACAGCGATTTCTCTCTACCAGAGGTGAATTGTCTATACTGCTCACTCAGTACACTCTGCTGCTAGCTTCTGCTACTGCCAAAACACGCCTGGCATGTGCATTTTTCTTCTAAACCCTCTGTTCCATACAGATCTGCCCTGCATCTTGTAAGAGTGCTGTGCACTCCTTGAACCCTGCAGAGCGAACAGCACAGTAGTGAAAGTAATGCTTAGGAGAAAGCGTGCACAGCACACAGCATTCCTGGCCCTGCACTGAACATACCAATGTCATCTCTGCATATGGCAGCCGGATTAACAAGCGTCTTATTTGCCACAGAAAACTGCATGAAGAGTATGTATTGCAGCAGCTAAGCTGCTTCTTCCTAGTTCTGTGCTCTTCTCCTTGCAGGCTTCCAAGAGTGTATGGCAGTGTTAGCAGAAGGAAAGAAGACTGGTATGGAACTGAGGCTTTAGAAGAAAAGTGCACATGCCAGGCGTGTTTTGGCAGTAGCAGAAGCTAGCAGCAGAGTGTACTGAGTGAGCAGTATAGACAATTCACCTCTGGTAGAGAGAAATCGCTGTAAAACACAAAGCGCGAACAAGCGAGAAGCAGAGCAGCAGAGTGTTCTGCGCAGTGTACTGTGTGTCAGTGAGGTGACTCCTGCTAAGAAGGAAGATCAACCACAGCTAACTTTGCTACTACATGCAAATTCTACATGCAGCCTCCTGTGCTAACAGGATCTTGCTGTTAGGCTTTGAAATGCAGA